>NC_083243.1:53227714-53877572 GCF_032191835.1 Heteronotia binoei | reverse complement strand
CACATCCATGGACTGAACGATTCCCCCCTCCCCTTTCTTTTTTGAACATCCACCCTGAAGAAGAGTTCTGGAGAACTAAAGAGCCTACATAATGTGTTATTTTCAGTTTGGTTTTAATAGGAGGTATTACATAGCTTTTGGTGTTGGATTTTGGTGCCATTACAACTACCCGTTTTCTCCCCAGTAGCCATAGTTTTTCTGGTTTGACTGAGAAGTGGAAGATATTAGAAATTTTCTGAACATTCCATCATACTTCGCATACTGCGGTTGTCTTAAGTGGGGGAATCATTAGAAGCATTTTAACCAGAGGGTTGGTAGAGGGTGAATTAATAAAAGCAAGAGATTTTCTTGTGTATTCATTGGTATGTGTTGTCTCCTATCTCCTCCAGTATCCAAAAACATCTATTGTGAGATTTACATGAGATGCAAATAATTCTAAATGTCATCAATTTAAAAGTCAGGTTATTTATTAACTGTTTATTTAGAACACTGATTTTGGCAAAGAGAATATTTAATCAGTGGACACTCATAACTGTAAATGAATGAAAGACTATTTTTCAGGAAAGCATGCAATTGCTCCCAGGTCATGCATTCTCTTAGCATCTTGGGGAGATGCCAAACAACAAGTTGCTTTTAAAGACCTCACTCTTCATCCATTTCCAGCACCTCAGGGAAGACTCAATGGCAGTAGAGACATATTTGTTCAGAAGACTGGAATTCCAAGGAAAAGGCTAATTGGGTTCTTCTGTATCTTCTGTGTCTCTGCCAAACACTGGGAAGAGCCACTCCTTAATGATGCTGTCTAATCTACTAAGTGTGTGTGTGTGTGTAGGTGAATGGCAGTGGATAATTCACCCACCTTCACTGCATCAGTTTGCTGGTAAAAAGAAGAAATACCTACAGACATACCTGCTTCCCCTCTATCCATTTGTTTTATTTGTTTGGTAGTCTAAAGTGTTTTATTTTCTCATGGTACTGAACAATTGCCTCCCCCTCCTTAGTGAAGAAAATGTTTCTAAAAGCAAAACATCTTAGGAGAACTTCCAGATTGTGGAAGAGTGATTCACTGCATTTGAAACATAAGTACTGGTTTACTGGATCAAGTCAAGGTTTATTTTGTTCAGTATTCTGTCTCCTGCAGCGAGATGTCTTGAGGGAAATCACCAAGATTTGTGATGAAACTAATTACAGTTAGCATCGCTTTAAGGAAGGGTTAGATAAATTCTGGTTGGATCTGTAGCATGCTTTGCATGCAGAAGGTCTCAGGTTCAGTCTCCAGCATTTCAAGTTAAAAGGATCAGATTGTAGCTGATGTGAAAGGCCTTTGCCTGAGACTCTGGAGAACTGCAGTTGGCCACAGCAGGTAGTACTGACCTTTGCAGAACAATGCTTTGTCTCAATATAAAGCTGTTTCATCTGTGTTCAAATCTATGGGAGATTGGTTCGTCAGTGACTATGCCTGCTAAATGGAACCTCTCCTTTCAGAGGGAATGTACCTGATTACCAGAGGCAAACAGAGGGCACCTACCATTATCATATCCTTCTTTTGGCTGTGGAAATAACTGGCATATTGCTTCTAACCATGGAAGTTGCATTAAGGTGTTGGACAAGCACAACTAATAGACCTTATCCTCCATTCATTTGCTAATTTCTCTCACTTTCTTAACATTCCTCCATAAATTCCACTTTTCCATTAAATTGCTACTGAAACAAAGCCTAAACATGTGTGACTGGAATGTATGCATATTCTTTCCACATTGTCTTCTCTTTCTCCTTCCCCTCCTTTTGTTATCTCCCTTGTGATCAAATTTTTTATTGTAAACTCATTGGGGCACAATTTACATATTTAAGTATCTTTCTGTGCTGTCTTTCTGGTCAAAATGCCTGAGGGGGTCACAAATAATATAATATAAATAAGGAAACCAGCACATGAGAGAGGGGACTACAAACATATTAAACTGCCAGGCATGACTACCAAATTTTCTCAAAAGCCTTTCTAGAACAAATGTATTTTCAGATGGCAACAGAAGGCCTGTGGGAGGGCCATATTTAAGGGGCAGCCACCAAGAAGACCATAATAGAGGTTCCTGTTGATAGAGCATTTAAAAATGTAGGCTCCTGCAGCAAGATCTCCCCAGATGAGGTCAGCACTTGGGCAGGTTCATATGGCTGGAGATTCAAGTACGCTGGGCCCAAACTATTTAAACTTAAAACATGCAATTTGGATTGGACTCAGAAACAAATTGGGAGCTAGTGCAGTTGGTACAGCACTAGTTTAATATGCTTATTGTTAGTATTCTGAATAACACATTTTGTACCAGTTGACCATCTTCTGGACCATCTTCAAAGGCAACCCCACATAAAGCACCTGACACTATCTCTCTCTCTCTCTCTCTCGGCTTGGCTTCGCGAATGAAGATTTAGGAAGGGTGCAATAGTCCACGTCTGCTGCAGGCTCGCTGGTGGCTGACAAGACCAATGCGGGACAGGCAGGTCCGGCCACAGTGGCTGCAGGGAAAAGTCTGATTTAGGGTTGGTGCTGTAGCAGTGCGATTCTTCCTCAATCTCCTTTTGTCCTCAAGACCAGCTATGCGTGCGTTCTCAAAAGAAGAAACAGCCTGGTGGATGGTGTGCCTCCATGCTTTGCGATCTGAGGCTAGGTCAGACCACTGGTGATGGTTGATGCGACAGGTGCCAAGGGATTTCTTCAAGGAGTCCTTGTACCTCTTCTTTGGTGCCCCTCTATTTCGATGGCCGGTGGAGAGTTCGCCATACAGGGCAATCTTGGGAAGGCGGTGGTTTTCCATCCTAGAAATATGCCCTGCCCAGCGCAGCTGCGTCTTCAACAGCAGTGCCTCGATGCTGGTAACCTCCGCCCGCTTGAGAACTTCAGTGTTGGTCACAAAGTCACTCCAGTGGATGTTGAGGATGGTGCAAAGGCAGCGCTGATGAAAGCGCTCAAGGAGTCGCAGGTGATGACGGTATAAAACCCACGATTCGGAGCCGTAGATGAGGGTTGTCATCACAACCGCTTTGTAAACATTGATCTTTGTGCCTTTTTTCAGATGCTTGTTGCTCCACACTCTTTTGTGCAGTCAGCCAAAAGCACGGTTTGCCTTTGCCAGCCTGTTGTCAATCTCCTTGTCGATCTTAGCATCTGAGGAGATGATGCACCCCAGGTAGCTGAACTGCTGGACTGTCTTCAGAACTGATTCACCCACAGTGATGCAGGGAGGGTGATAATCTTCCTGGGGTGCAGGCTGGTGGAGAACTTCTGTCTTCTTCAGACTAACTTCTAGGCCGAATAGCTTGGCAGCCTCTGCAAAGCAGGACGTCATATGCTGCAGAGCTGATACCGAGTGGGAGACGAGTGCAGCAGCATCAGCAAACAGTAGCTCTCGGATGAGTTTTTCCATTGTCTTGGAGTGGGCCTTTAGTCGCCTCAGGTTGAACAGGCTGCCATCGGTGCGATAGCGGATGTAGACACCATCGTCATCATCTAGATCTACTGCGGCTCTTTGAAGCATCATGCTAAAGAAGATCGTAAAGAGAGTTGGCGTGAGAACGCAGCCTTGCTTTACACCTGTGCCTATTGGGAAGGTCTCCGAGAGGTCGTTGCAGTGTCTGACTTGGCCTCGCTGGTCTTCGTGTAGCTGGATGATCATGCTGAGGAACCTTGGGGGACATCCTAAACATTCCAAGATTTGCCACAGGCCTTTCCTGCTAACGGTATCGAAAGCTTTGGTAACTATACTATACTATACACTATACTAATCTGGATATTATCAAGGCATGTATGACAGCTATCAGTCAGCTTTCCCAAGGAATGGCTGTGGCTGACAAACCAGCCTAAGTAAATACTTCCATCACTCACCTATCTAGGGACAACACAGAATCTAGGAGCAGCCTCGAACTCAATGGCCGTTTTCCCACTGACCTTACTCCGAAGCGATGTCCCTCTTCACCGCGCAGCGTCTGCGCGGATTTCCCACCAACTGCTGCGCACAACCAGGAAGAGCCGCGGCTTTTGCGTCGCAGATGTAAACTGGTTTTTAGCGGTTTACATCTGTGACACAAAAGCCGCAGCACTTCCTGGTTGTGCGCAGCAGTTGGTGGGAAATCCACGCAGACACTGCGTGGTGAAGAGGGACATCGCTCCGGAGTAAGGTCAGTGGGAAAACGGCCTATATTTAGTCTTTCAGGAGGAGTATAATCCCATTCAGCAAAAGTTGTACTTCTGTTCCAGGATCTTTTTTTATAACTAAACCATATTACTTCTGTCTTGATTGAATTAAATTTCCTTTTTTGCCCTCATCCGGTCCTTTACTGCCTTTAGACACTGATCTGGCATTTTCACCTCTCTGAAATGGAAAAGAGAAACAGGGCAGATCTACACTTGACTTGGAGTTCTGTTGCCCTCCCCAAATGGGATTGTGGCACAGAGGGTTTAAGCCTTCCTTTGTGCCATTTCCTGATATGAAATGGCCCTGCAAAGCCACTGCTGCTCCTTTGCCTTGGTCCAGTCTCAACTTGGGAGGAAGATGTCTTAGAGAAAGACCATTCATTGTACCAGTATGGATGTAATACCCATATGTTTGCAAATAACAGCTCCCAAGGGCCATTTTAGATTAGGAAAATAGAATACAGGGCAAGGTTTAATCAATCCAGATATCTGGATGATTTTTCCTCCTTTAAGGTTCATCCCAGCCAATCAGTCCAGGAGGATACTATGGTCAATGATGATCAAAAGCCACCAAAAGATCAAGGAAAACCAAGAGGGACACATTTCACCTGTCAGTTGACTAGTGTAGATTGCTTATCAAGGTGACTGAGGTTGTTTCTGTGCCCTATCCAGGTCAGAACACATATGAAGGATTTTGATAATCCTTCTCATCCAGAACTACCTGTGCCTGTGAGGCTACAGTTTTGCACAAAAGAATCTTGCTTACAACTGAACCCAGATAACAAAGCCCTGTT
This sequence comes from Heteronotia binoei, assembly GCF_032191835.1. Lineage (NCBI taxonomy): Eukaryota > Metazoa > Chordata > Lepidosauria > Squamata > Gekkonidae > Heteronotia > Heteronotia binoei. The sequence continues at coordinate 53,872,595 of NC_083243.1, read as the reverse complement.
TACAGTTGCATCCTGGATTCTAGTGAGTATGGGTAGCATACAGCAGGTTGGACTCCCCAAAAGGTAGATACCAGACTGAGGGAAGAACATCTCAGTTCCATCAGCTAAGAGATCCTTGATGGTTCCCCCAATGTTCAGGGCACAGAAATGCTTCTGGGCATGAAGCCCAGTTGAAGACAATGAGTCATAGCAACAATTTCCAGAAACTGGCTGCCTATGCACACCAAGGTGGAGTTGGGATTCAAAATGGGCTCCTTAGTCAATATGCGTAGTCAGCTACGCATGGTGGAATCAGCTCCCGGAGGATGGTGGAATCAGCTCCCGGAGGAGGTGAGGGCCCTGCGGAACCTTGAACAGTTCCGCAGGGCCTGTAAAACAACCCTCTTCCGGTTGGCATATAATTAACTGTGAGCAGAATGCCTGAATATTAAATCTTAAACATCAGATTACTGAATATTGGAAATTTGAAGGACTGTTTTAAGGAATAGTAGCATAGTGTATATCGATGTGAGTTTTATGTATTTTTAGGCTTTTATGTATTTTATTGTATAATTTTAATTGCATTTAAATCGATCTTTGTTAGCTTTTATTGTTGTAAGCCGCCCTGAGCCCACCTCGGTGGGGTAGGGCGGGATATAAATCGAATAAAGTAAAGTAAAGTAAAGTAAAGTAAAGCTATGGGTTAGTAGGTCCCCCATAAATGTCTTTACTCTCAATGAGCAGGATTGGATTATCCTGATTCCTAGAAATTCATGTGTGAGAAAAAATGTCTTCCTGTTTCTTCTCTGTCCTGACCTGAATGGTCCAGGCTAGCCTGATCTTGTCAGATCTCAGAAGCTAAGCAGGGTTAGCTCTGGTTAGTATTTAGATGGGAGACTTCCAAGGAATATCAGGGTCATGATGCTGTGGCAGGCAATAGCAAACCACCTCTGAATGTTTCTTGCATTGAAAATCCTTCAGGATCGCCATATGTAAGCTGTGACTTGACGGCATTTTCTACAACCATCATTCCCTCTCTCCATTCACAATTTCATGCAAAATACCTGGAAACAACAGAATCATCCAACCTACTCCATTTCTAAAATAAAAGAGCAGAATATCAGCAAGAAACACAACAAAAAGTCTTATGGCACCTTAAAGTAGCATGAGCTTTCACTGATGAGAGGATTATCTCAGAACTTCATTCAATGAAGTAGACTGTAGTTCATAAAGTGTGCATGTGTGTCTTTAAGATACTACAAAGGCAGGATTCTAATCCAATTTATCCCTGGCAATTCCTATGAAATCAATTAACTTAACCCTAATGTACATTCCAGTAATTGGATCAGAGGGAATCATTCCTAGGTTAACCCCCATCAAGTAACAAATTATCTCCTTGAATGCTTATTACTCTAATGAGTCAAAACTATTATTAAACAGTGTCTGTTCTGCTCCCTTTCACCCTAAGGCATTCACTAAATTTCAGCTGAGCATCCCCAATGTTTTGCCTTATGAAATCCCAGAGGCTTAGTATTATTCTAACACGTCACCATAGCATTTCCTCCAACATTCTCAAGCCATTCCTAGATCCAGCACCTCACACAACTTAGGGCCTTTTAGGTGTATACCTAAGACAATTGCTATACATTAAATGTAAATTCATGTAGGAACTGAACAAAGGTTGCCAACTGTCCTGGAGAAAAACATGTCCTGTCCTTTAATAGAACATTAACAAGCTATTATTTACCAGGTAATGTTATTTACCTCCATGTCATGAAAAACTCCAACTGCTCATTTGCACAAATTAAGCCTCTAATTAAAAGGAAAGGACATTTTTCTCTAGACCTGTCGGCATGCTAAACCCAACACTATTGTTTTCAAAAGTAAAATGGCTTTGGACAGTGATTTCAGGTAGTGGCTAGGAAGGGATTTAACCTTTTCCAGCCCAATGCTGTTGTTGTTTTCATTCCAAATTGTTTTTCAATAGGCTTTTGCCTTGTTTACCAATGTTTTGAACTCTGGGGGCGTTTTCGCACTCACCTTCAGCCGGCGTGACCCCCCTCTTCACCGCGCAGGATCTGCGCAGATTTCGCACTAAATGCCGCGGAGCAGCCGGAAGAGCCGGAAACTCCCGGCGCAAAAGCCGCTCAAACGTAAACCGCCAAAAAGCAGTTTCCGTTTGCGCGGCTTTTGCGACAGGAGTTTCCGGCTCTTCTGGCTGCTCCGCGGCATTTAGTGCGAAATCCACGCAGATCCTGCGCGGTGAAGAGGGGGGGTCGCACCGGCTGAAGGTGAGTGCGAAAACGCCCTGGGTGTTGAAAGCTCTGATGCATACCTTTGCACATATTGTCTTGGTAGTTCACAAGTGTACATCCCAAATGTAAAGTGTGAATATTATAGAGGTCAGGCATATATATCAATCATGTAACTGTATCATATTATACAAATATACACATATCATATATAGACATAAACATCCGTGATCCAAGATCAGCTATGGTTCCTGGGGAGTGTACACTCAGTAGCAAACCAGGGTCTACTACTATTGGTGGATTCACATTCCCTAACAATTCTACTCTAACTTCAACAATGGATCTGGAACACATATTTCTGCATTGCTTCCAGGGCAAAATGATAAGAAGACTATATGCCATATCACAGTATTCTCAGAGCATATTTGTGGCATAACATCTCAAATAAACACACCCTAAGCCATTTCATAGTCACCAGACATGAGTCTGATTTGGGAACGCATTAGTCCACCTCAGATGGTAAAGGATTGCCACTGGCCCTTGAGTCGACAGATAACAGTGGAGGTATCATCTCCAAGATAGGTCTATAGCAGGAATCTTGGCCATTCTTACCAGACACCAAGTCCTGAATAGGTCTACCACCATCCCCAGAATCCTCAGAATATTGCAAGGAGATGGATCAGAGATATGCTTCTTTAGTGGCTTGGTATCTAGCCTTTCCTGTAAGCTTTGGTAGAATCAAGGCCTAGTTTCAAACATCATCAGGCAAGCTGGAAAGCATGAAGGCTATTTAAGCTCACATTCAGAGCCAGCAGCTGTTGGTTCAGTATGTCTCTCCAGATCATTGGCTGGGCTTCAAGTCCACAGTCTGTTGAACATATGCAGTTGTTTTCTATGGAGTCAGGCCATAGATTCCTCTGCCTCAGTATTGTCTACTGCAACAGGTTTGTGCTAATCCAGAATCTCAGATACAGAAAATTCTTTCCCGACACTTGTGACATGAAAACTTTTAACTTGACTATACCAGGAATTGAACTTCTGACCTTCAGCATGCAAAACATGTTCTGTACCAATTAGGTATGGTCACTCCAATATCAGCATATGTTGCAATGAGCAGTTCTCCAGGATTTCAAGATCCAGATCTACTGGCTGCTCAGCTCTTCACTTCCTCATCCTGAAATCACGACAGCCTTAATAAGATATTTTGCTGTTACTTCCAGGCTCCCAACACAAACATGCTGAAATGCAACTTATCTTATGAGAATGTGAGATCACATTAGGAAAGTCATATTCTTTAAGAAATTCAAGCAAAAGGTTTATGTTTTGGCCACTATAGTTAGATAAAAGGGTTGCCAAGTCTCCTGTGGCCTCTGGGTATTGCACCATAGAGTTTTCCTTCCCAAATTGCTAGAGCGTCTGGGAAAACCATAGAGTTTTCCCAGAAACGGCTAGAGCGGCCAGCGCGCAGCATCGCTGGCGCAATGACATCACTTCCAGGTGACATCATTGTACTGGCGACATTGGGAGAGGTTCCCCTCAGCAGCCCAATGTGGGCTGGCAGGTTGGGAACCTCCAGGACAAGAGAACCCCTGCTCAGCTCGGGGGCTTGGCAGCCCTATTAGACAATAACCCAGTCCCCAAAATATGTAAATCCTCCATTGGCCAGCAAATGTTTATAGGAAACTCTAGATCCTATTTAAGCCATTGTCTTTTGCATTCAAAATAGATTTTTTTAAAGGACAAGGACTGAGCAGTTGGAGGAAAAGAGATAAAGGAGTGATGCTGAGAGATATGCGGGTCTACAGGTGATGAGCTGTTCTTGCCCATCATGATTTTTCTGCGTTAATGTCTTGGATGAATGAAGCCTTGCTTTATTTCACTCACATAGATACCATTGGTGAGATCAGCTGTATTACGCTAGAAACAGTGAAGAAGGAGAAGGAGACAAAGGGGCAGAATCTTTTCCTCTCAGGCTCTTGAAGACAGTTAGTTGTCAGTTTCTAACACTAGCGATGAGATAATTTCATAGGAATTAGATAATGAAGCTACTGGCTGGTGCTGTTCACAAGACAAAGGGAATTCCCTGCAGTCCAAGACAATGTGCATGTCTTGTTAGAGCAGGTTACAGACAGGAAATTCTGTTTAGTGGACCAGGGAAGAAGCCTTTCTAAAAGTGCCCTTCCAGGACTGAACCCCATATGGTTATAGAGCCAAAGGTTGCATACCACTGTGGTAACACCTCATCTTCTTGCAGTGGTGGACTGCCAGGCCAAGTCACAGCCAGAGTTGAAGAATATGGTTGGGGATGTGGTGGTCCTTCCATGATCTGTTGAACTGCTATGTCTCAGAAGTCTGAACTACAGAGGTACACTGGTGGAGGCCAGATCCTCAGTAACAGGAGATGTAAACACAATGCGTTTCTCTCAATACTCAGAGCAATGAGTTTTGGTGGTAATATTATTCCTATCAGCTGTGTGAACATGTAAGATAAAGCTTCTCCCAGTTCCATTGTAAACAACTAATTCTGTAGGCTAAGATTCAGTTGGCACATGGTCTGAAAAAATGGTGTTGCCCATTCTCACATCTGTGGTTTGCTTTAGTTATCAAACTGCTTGCAGCAAGGTTCAGGCAGCTTATGCTAATCAAATGTAAACATGCAAGACCAGCAGCAGTGGACAAAACCTTATTGTAAAAGCCAAGAAGTCATGGCAAGACCTTGGGAAGAACAACTGCAAAAAAGGGGGGGGGGCAGAAATACCAGAGACACTGAAAGGACAAGGACTCCTTGCTTTGCATGTAAGTTTCCACAAAAACTGAGTTTGCATTGTACTCATCAGAATCTCACTCTCCCCGTTATAGGACACCACAGAATAGATGACTTCCCATCCAGATAAACTAGCCCTCAAATACTGCTTGCTAATTCACTAAAAAACATCCTTTCAGTACATCAATGATAAGCTGCTCAAAATGAATTCCCTAGGAAGCAGGGTCTGGACAGAGAAGCGATCAAAATGATAGCTCTGCCAAAAGGGAATCATCTGAGCCCACACAGCTTTCCAGTCAAAAGCTGCTAGAGATCTGCTTTCATCAATTAAATGTGGCTACAGCCTCCTTCATATGGGCCACACACATCTGCCTGATTAAAATGCAATTGCTGGAATTAGCCAAAGAAAAGGGGGGAGGCAGATTAACCCTTCCAAACCTCTATAGAGTTATCTAAGCAGTGAACTCACTGGCCTTTATTCCTGGATTTAGTAGCAATAAATAACATTCACAGTGAAAACCAAATGGATTCACCTACACAAGAAAACAAATCAGCCAGTATCATAATGCCCCTGTATAAATCGATGGTGCGGTTTCATTTGGAATACTGTGTGCAATTCTGGTCACTGCACCTCAAAAAGGATATTATAGCATTGGAAAAAGTGCAGAAAAGGGCGACTAGAATGATTAAAGTTTGTACACACTTTCCCTATGAAGAAAGGTTAAAACGCTTGGGGCTCTTTAGCTTGGAGAAACGTCGATTGCGGGGTGACATGATAGAGGTTTACAAGATTAGGCATGGGATGGAGAAGGTAGAGAAAGAAGTACTTTTCTCCCTTTCTCACAATACAAGAACTCGTGGGCATTTGATGAAATTGCTGAGCAGTCGGGTTAGAACGGATAAAAGGAGGTACTTCTTCACCCAAAGGGTGATTAACACGTGGAATTCACTGCCACAGGAGGTGGTAGCAGCTACAAGCATAGCCAGCTTCAAGAGGGGGTTAGATAAAAATATGGAGCAGAGATCCATCAGTGGCTATTAGCCACAGTGTGTGTGTATATATATATAATTTTTTGGCCACTGTGTGACACAGAGTGTTGGACTGGATGGGCCATTGGCCTGATCCAACATGGCTTCTCTTATGTTCTTATGTTACATCTGGAAACTCGTGTACTGAACTGACACACAGAAGGTTCTGTTCCATGGCATTTCAGTTGGCTGGCAGCTGCTGGTGCATAGTGTTGCTATCAGAGCAGAGGTTGTAGGCTCCCATCTGTTGCAGGAGGAGAGACAGGAAAGCATACTTTTCTTGGGGAAGGGACATAGCTCAGTGGTAGAGTTCATACTTGACATGCAGAAGGTTCAGTCATGGGCATCTCCAGCTAAGAAGCTTTAGATGTCAAGGAAACATTCTTCTTTGACTGAAAGCAGACAATCCTAAAACAGAGGGATCAAAGGTCTGTTTCTTGCATAGGTGTGTTTGTGTGTTCAAGAGCCAAAAGGACTTTAGTGCAGAAGCACCTTCAGACTGTTTTTTCCACATTCATTTTTTAATAAAAGGTGGACTATCTAAATTTGGCCACAGACTCACTTTGATCCTCAAAGCTTTAGAAGCAGAGGGGAAAAGAGCAAGCTTTTCTGCACTTGGTTACCTTTAGAAACACCAGGTGTCTTCAAACAACCAGAATCAAACTACATGCTCAGAAGGGACAATGAAGCCAACCCAAATGTGGAGTGGAAACATTCTTAATCAAAGGAACAATAAAGGAGAACTTGTCTCCACACAAAAGCAATATCACACAGATTTGTTTTTATTTTTTTGCTCTGTCAGACCTCATTTGGAATCAATGAGAATGATGGAAAGTGACTCATAAAAGGGACAACGTGAGTGCTCCCCTGATCGTACTTTGATGCAGGAAGGTAGCTGAGAAGGGCATGGGAAGCCAGAGGGGGAAAAGCTCAGTCCTATTGTTTTAATACTATATAATATGCTGCATTATTACGTGATAGGCTCCACACACCACCACCCTCATGTTGGCTCCATTGTGTAAAACTAAGCTTTGTATGAATATAAAGGACATGAGTGAGAAAGCAGTGCTAACATTTTGCAGTTTCCCTGCAGTGGCGGGAGGTAGGAAGCACTGCATTAGATGGAGGGAGCACCATCGCCAACACCTTCTAAGCTCTGCATTCTTCATCTAATAGACATAGCAACAGATAAATACACCATGACAAATTTGTTAACACTGCATTATTGGCAGCCCCCCAAAATGATCACTTTGAACTCAGTGCCTGAACTCCTGCCAAGAAGTAACAAGTGGATCGACAGCTTAGTTTGGGATTTAGTGCTAGTAGGGAGGAAAAATGCTGTAGAAGCCACAAATAATCAAATGGAGTTTTTGAAGGTAATAACTCTTTTCTGTCATGTTATTGAAACAAGGCTGGTCTGTCTTTAAAAAGAAAATAAAGCATTCTGTGCCCCCTCCCCAAATTCAGAGTGTTCTGAACTTTAGACTTAAAGCATATTAAATTTATTTTACTATGACTGATTTGATTACTTGCTAAACTCTCACACTGCAATAAATGGAGGTTAAATGCATTTAAGGCTAGATTATGCCCCATGTATTTATAATTATGGATTGACAGCTCTGGGTTGGGAAATACCTGAACATTTGGGAGTGGAGTCTGTGAAGGACGGGGTTTGGGGAGGGGAGGGAACCTCTGCAGGGTGCAATCCCATAAAGTCCACACTTCAAAGTAGCCATTTTCTCCCAGTGAACTCATTTCTGTTGCCTGGAGATCAGCTGTAACAGCAAGAGATCTCCAGGTGGGACTTAGAGATATCTTGGAATCACAATTGATCTCCACAAGAGATCAAGTTCCCTGGAGGTAATGGCAGCTTTGAAAGATGGAGTCTATGTCATCACATCCACACTTTTAATTTTTTATTATTATTGGATTTATGAATTGCCCCATCACTCTGGGTGATGTGCAATAACAATAAAAACATCAAGTATAAATACACAATAGCATTAATACTACAGACTGTCTGATCTATGGAAACTGATGTAGGACAACAGCAGGAATGATGGTTTGAAAGTGGGAAGCTGACCTTTCAAGTTTGTAGTGTTAGACAAGTTACTATCATCCGACATAACCTTGAATGTATGAAGCAGCCAGGTCAAGCCATGGGTCCATCTACTTCTGTTCTGCCAATGGCTCTCCAGGGTCTCAGTCAGGTAAAGAAAACTCCTTCTCATCACCTGCTAGAGATGCCTGAGGCTAGAACCTGGCATTTTCTCCATGGAAAGCCAGTGTACTGTTTACCAACAAGCCATTCACAGGACTTTTGTAAAGCCCAAAGGATAACTCCATGTATGCTGTTCTGAACTCCTTGAAGGAAGAGCAGAATAGAATATGACTAATAAATGCTTCATGTATAGAAGATCATTTCTTATGCCATGCAGTGGCTCACAGCTGCCCAATTTGTGGGGAATTTTTAACACTAGCAAAGACCAGGGCAATCTGTGGCAGTCTTTACCTGTTTGAGAACAGACACCCCCACCCCTCTGAGTTTTAATAATTGCATTGAGCCTCTGAGAAAGAAAAGCTTTGGGGTGTTCCTAACAGCTCAAGGAAGGAGACAAATCTCTAGAAATGAAACTTTACAATGTCATTGAAGCTCAAGATGAAAGAAAAGGAAGAGGATTAGGAATAAGACACAAGTTGGCAGCTGTCTTTGGTACTGCAGGGCTCTGTTGAAGAGAGACAGAGCTGGGAAGCCATTTTGCCAGCAGTGGGAGCATAATTCAAGATGCCAGTTGTGATCAATAAAGACCTACAAGACTTGGGCCCCCAATGTACTCAGGGGACTGTCATCACCACAGTGTTTTCTCCCTTGATCTCTGAGATAATCTTCAGAAGAGGCTTGAAAACATACCATCCTTGAGCCAAGTTATAGCTACAAAGGCAGGACACAGGGATATGTTGTCAGGTGCTGCCCTCAGTTGTGGAATTCTGATCTTGGGAGGAACAGGTAGCTGCATCTTTAAATATTTGTTTTAGATGGAATGGGCTGAAAACTGCTTAAAGCCAAGTTGCTTTTTATCTTTCGTGACAAAATGCAATTGTAGTTACAGCAGGAGAAATCACATTTAACTCCCCCCCCCCCCCCCAATCAATATTGGCTTTCAGTTCTCTCCTCATTTCAACTTGCTTTATTAAAAGCATTTTTAGACCTGGCCTCAGCGAAATGGTAAACTTATATCTGGGCTGTACCATCACTCCAGACTACAGGTGAAGCAGTTTCATATGACTGAAATTTTCTTAACAATAACAACAAAAATCCCTGCTAATAAAATGGCAAGGCATGAGCAAGAATAGTTCTAACCTAGTCCTCTCCCAAACATGTCAGATCTCTAAATATTAGAACTTTTTGTGTGTTCCTAGCATTTCATTATGTCAATCCCTACATATAGTCCGAAATGGAACAGCCCTCAAACAAGTTTATATTTCAGTGAAAACTAGATCCCCATTCAAATATGTCTGTATTTTTCAAAAGAGGATGGTTGGAGGATAGGATGTCCTTTCTCTTTCAGAGACACAGATCTGAACACTGCGAATAATGATATGCTAGAAGATGGATGGTACAATGCTTAAATTCTACAATATACCACCTACTTATCCAAGAGCAAGGCAGATGGTACAATTTAGAGGAGAGAGGCCAGTTTTTGTCTACAGCAGCTGTAACTGGGTACCCAATAAAAGCTAAGCTCAGTTATGTCATTGTTGGAAGCAGGAGGATCACCTATAATCTTGGTGACTGATGTCGTTTTTAATCAAGCATAATATAATCAGAGTTCTTCTTCGGTCACACTTGAAATTGGTATTCCCTGTAGCATTCTGAGAATTTCAGTATTTTGGAAAATGTAAGTTTCTGCCCCTTAAAGGAATGAAGATAGGCTCCAGGGTATAAAGCCAATGCCTAGATAAATCTCAGAAGCTGGGAATGGGGGGACCTGAGTAACATAACAAGTGATGGGGAAGGAGGGAACTTTAGTACCCTGCATAATTCTTGGCTCCTCTCTGTGAATACCAAATGTAAATTATGCAAAATAAGCAAATATATGCACATTTGCTTACTCTGCATAAAGTATTGTTTTGCACTCCCTGCTTCCCCAAGCAGTAGGAAGTTCCTTGGGCAGCTGTTACAGCATCAGTTTCCTTATGAGTACTGGAGAGTTACAGTCTTGTAAAATCTGCCTATCTGCATTTATACATACTGAACTGGGAAAGCAGGCAAGGAACCTGACAGAGAGTTCTAGTCTGGAAAGCAGAATCAGTTCCCTGCAAAGCCCCAAGTGTCCCCACTGTGGCCCCATGGGTCCATCTTCCTAGCCAGATTATACTGACCATTCCCTGAACTGTAAATGGTTTCTTCTAACCCCCATCTTGTAGATGTAACCAACATTCCTAAGTCTGGGAGCATCAACTATCCATCCAGTATCCATCTCTTCACTTTACACAATACAGTAGCACTCCGATATTAACCAACTGCCTGGATAGTGGACACATTGATTGCAAATATTAAACTAATAAAAGTCATCAGGGTAACAAGTAGAAGATAACCTACCCAGGAAATTGTCTAAGAAATGCTGTACAAGAAGAAAAGCCCAGAGATTCTCAGGGAAGTTGAACAAGTATATCCCCCCCACCCCAAGTTCTGAAATTTCATGGAGGCAGGCAACATTGTGTTGTGAGCACAGCAAAACAACAAGTACTTCTGTGATGACTTCTGAACTATTGTTACATCTAAAGCACAATATCCTGACCCCATGTAGGTAATGAAATTAGTGCAAAATGACCAGGTATGAAAGGAAAACACAATTATTTATTTATTTACACACAGTATTTCTAACTTTCCTGTCTCTCTATGGACTCAAGATGGGCTAGAGAATAACAAATATAAAATCAGAGGGTACAAAAATATAGCAAAAATTAAAACATTTGTTGGACATGATTCACCTTCACTTTGTGAACCCAACAACAACAGCATTCTGCTTTCATGAGAATGCTCTTTTAAATAATTTAATCTTGCAGGCAGGGATGCCTGAAGTGCAGGCAGACACTTTCCCCACCTCTTCACAGGCCTTGTTCAGATGAGTGGAGCTGTCTCAGTAGAGCATACCAGGACAGGCAGTCCTACTGATCCGATTTGTGAATCCTCAGATGTACGGAAAAATACTACCTTTCCCCTTAACCTTCATACTACAGGAACCCTTCTAAAAGAGTTTAATGAGGACCTATGCACATGTGCATGCGCAGCTATACTGCTGCCATTGCAGACCCATTCATTTTTCCTTCCTGGATCTTGGATAGGGATGAAGTTGCTAGGGATGACCCTCCACCCCAATTTCTTTGTGCAGTTCAGGCCTACCCGTGTGCTGAGGGAACAGTGTGGAGGGATACACAGTTGTGTATATTTTTAAGATCAACAAAAGTTTTATTCTGGGTATAAACCTTCATGCATGTACACAAAAGCTTACATTCAGACTCAAACTTTGTTTTGCTGCTTCAGGCCACTATGGCCTGAATCTGTCAAGATGGGTAGCCAAGTTTGTCTGTCTGTAGCAGTAGAAAAGAGCAAGAGCCCAGTAGCACCTTAAAGACTAACAAAATGTAGTTAATCTTTAAGGTGCTACTGGACTCATGCTCTTTTCTACACCTCCATCTGTGTATACTTTTGTTAGCTTCTTGTCAAATATTTATTAACCAAAGAAACTATTTATGAGATCTAGGCAGACTTGACCCAGCACATGCCTGAGTTCTGCAAAGGATTGTGTCCAACTGGTTGATAAAGAGCCGATCACAGTGCCATCCTAAACAGAATCCTTCTCAGGTCTATTCAGTGGCACGTACTCCCAGGAAAGCATTCTTAGAATAGCACTATCAGTGTCCAAGCTGCTGAAAAACAACCATGCTCAATTGCTGAAAAAGCAGGAAGACTCCACAGACAATACTTCACCAGCCTGAACTGCCTGGGCCAAATTCTGATACGTGATAGATGTAAATGCTACAGATATTTGGTAAACAAGCAACACAGATTTTCTGTCCAACAGGAGACAACTCAAAGAAAGACTAGCTTTGCACCCTGCCTTTTGTCCTCTGGTGAACTATCAATGGTGCTGAGTACATGGGTTGCACAAAGGTAAAAGGACTACAGTTTCTTTCTCTGGAGATGAAGCTGCCTTTTTATACAAAAGAATTATACTGCTAATAAAAGGTTCATGGTTGGAAGGAGGTGCCATCTGCCTCCAGGTACAATCTGGAAAGAAGAACCATGAGCCAACTTTGTAAGGTGACTTCTGGAATGGTTGTAGTTAGGGCTTCTAGATCCAAGTTGTATAACACATAAATAAGCATGTTAAGCTCCTTTCTAAGAGGATGGGATCAGTTATTTTGAGGACATGGAAAATTTTTCAACCACCCATCATGACAGATGAGAATCTCGTTAGATGGAACAAGAATCTTTGGAAAAGCCTCCGAACTCTCAGACACCATGTCAGGAAATAAGTTTTCTGAACCTGTGGGCATGGCAATACTAACCCTCCCAGCACTGCTGCCAGAGCTATATAGTCAGGAGATACCCCAGTATTAAATGAGTAGAAGTTAAATTGCACTGACAGGAATACTAGGTTTATCTGGTTATTGCCTTCTTCACAATGGGGCTCTTATCCTATAGTTCCACAGCATGTGTGTCAGATTTGCTGGTGGGGATCCACAGCACCAGGAAAAGTAGGGGGGGGGATGTTAGAAAGTTATCCCTGCCTGTGTTAAACATGCTGGGATTCAGTATGCTCCAAAAGACAGAAAAGGTATTGCCCCTTGTTGCCCATGAGAAATTCTATTCAATATAAAGGAAAGGGGTTCCTTTTCTTGTCTGTTTTAGTTTTCTAACACCTTGCAGCAGAGCACAGAAGGAGGGTTTTGTTAAATGAACAATGATTTGTTAAATGAAATTAATACAAGCCAGACCTTAGGATGCTAAAACACTAGTTATTAAAAGCATGGGCTTTTTAAATGACATCATGAGGCTGATCACCAAGAGGCACACTTCCTCCAACAGATGTCCTCAGTACCAGTCTGACCTTTATGACCCAACTGCTGCACAGCAGATTTTAGAACCTCATTAATGATGCCTCTTGAATTCCACTTCTAACCAGTTCAGAGCATGTATGTTCACCCATGGAAGTATGGGATGCTGCACTGCTTGTTTCCAGCACTTTGGAGCTACTGGTCTGTTCCTCTGCCCTGACGGTCTCTGTGTATCTCATGCTCATGGCACGCAAGAGGCTGTGAAGACAGCTCACACCCTGGATCTGCTCAGAACATTCCTTTCAAGTGACCTTATGTGTCACACTTCTAACACAGCGAACTAATTGTCTCCAGCACTGACAATACATTTGCCAAGTGAAAAAGAAATAACTCAGGATACTGTGTCAGCAAAACCAAAAATATCCGTCATACACTTGGGATGGTGGAATGCTTCCACCTTTCACCAAAGCATCAGGTACAGAAACATCTATCAAATGGCAAAACAGTTCATCACCCTTGAAACTAAGATGGTGCAGGATGAATCACAGCCCTGAAGGAAATATTCCCCTGAGAACAAGAACTACAGCATAATGAACATAGCTAAAGGAACTAGGTCTGCCACCAACAGCACCATTCTGCAGAAAGAAATCAAAAGCCAGATGTCTTGTACTCTTCATACTCTCATACACCTCAAGGAATCTGGATTAAGATAAGAAGTCTATTGGAAAGACTCAGGAAGCAAGATGCCCTGGGGGAAAATTGGTAACAATATAATGTCTTTGGGGACATAATAGTGGAGTAAGAGTCACATTAATAGATGACAAATTGGCTATTCAGATTTCTTTGGGACACTTGGGACTGCCTCGATGTTAGAGAGGTACCAATTACACAGCAGTTGAGACCACTTGGGTGACTGCTTCTTACAGAGTAACAGGGAGGTATGCTGAGGCTATTGTATTCTAAGAAGAACTTGCCAGGGATTGCTTTCCCTTCAGATATTCAGCAAACACAGCAAGCCAACCATGAAGTCTATTAAACTGTTTGAATTTTCCATCTACTCTTATAGCTATAATTTAAGCTTTATTGTTAGCTGGCTCAATTTCAGAATAGAAATAATGGTTTTTTAAAAACATATATTTTCAATTCTTGAAACATAAGAGTTTGATGTAAAAAGAACTAGAGAAGAATAGGATCTAGTCATGACATGCAAATGTATATTCCATCAAACTTTTTAAAAATGAAAAGCAGCCTCAGGTGGCTGCAAGTTTTAGCAGCAGAACGGTAGGGCAGAGGCTACTTAACCATTTTCCCCTACCCCCAGTTGCTTCCCTCTACCGCAGGAAAACAGATACTGGAATATATTAGATAGCTATTCCTCTGCAGGGAGAAAAATGGCTTGAAGGTTGACAATTTTGAGCAGACACACAGTGAGAAAGGAGAGGGTAAATCAGCCTCCCCCTCCATTCTGCTTTTCTGCTCCTGATCTCAGACTCCCAAGGCTGCTTTTCATTTTACAAAGAGGCTAACTGTCCAAGGGAAAAGCCATACAATTACACATCATGTCTAGTTTGGTCTTTGGTTAACCAATTACACTAGGTAAAATACAGATCTATTAAAATCAAGGAGATCTTTCTTGCGCACTCTAATAAGATATGGATTGTATCTATCTGTATTTAGGAACCAAGAGATAAAACATCTAAATATTGTAACAGTATGACAAGTCTTGATATTCTATCTTCATTTCTCTAATATCTGGCACACTTCTAATGCTCTCCAGTGAATCACAGCATTAGAATGGTTTCCATTCATCTATTGGTTTGAGGCCTACAGGTGCAATTTTTTCCTACCCTTATAATTCATTAAAAAAATTGCACAGCATTTCATGCTCTTCTTCTTGCACACTACTCCCTGTGGCAACATTAACTCTGCTTTCCTCCTTTATCTAGGGACAGGGATATAGCACAATAATATAGCACTAGATAAAGCTACTATTGCCATGATGGAAGTGGTCTTTCAGTTCAGAAAGGGCTTTAGTCCTGCCTGCTAAGCTCCACGTGATATATGACAGACATCCTTCACAGATATCCTTTCCATGTACAACTACTTTGTGTGACATACCCTTCTGCCCATATTTGTTTTAATTCATGGGTGAATGGTAGAAGCAGACATTTACAGTGTGATGGGGCATAGTGAGGATGCCAGACACCTGTCCTTCACACAGCACAGTGCCAAACCTGGTGTTCTTCAGGCTCAGTGGGGTTGTGGAGGCTCCCTGTAAAGACCCCCATGCCTATTCTTTTATCAAGGACAGCTGGCCCTTTAACAGCCAGGCATCTGAGAGAAGTCTGTCAGCTCTTCCCTGAGGGTGACAGAAGGAGAGCAGCAAGGGAAGGACTGCACTGTAATAATCGCTATTGGTGCCCCATCAACTTGGCTGTTCCCTATAAGGCCACATGGCATATACTAGGCAGGACTAGGACTTTTGAAAGGGAGGAAGCTGAGGAGGATTCATCAGCTCTGGTTCCCAGCTCAGAAGGGAGTAGAGTAGGGTTGCCAGGTCTGACTCATAACTGGGGACTTTGAGGGTGGAGCTGGGAGACTTTGGAGCTGGTGCCAGGAGACATTGGGGTGGAGTCAGGAGCAAGGTTGTGACAAGCACAATTGAACTCCAAAGGGAGTTATGGCAATCACATTTAAACAGTTCGCACACCTTTTAAATGCCTTCCCTCCATTTGGAAATAATAGAGGATAGAAGCACCTTCTTTGGGGGCTCATAGAATTGGCCTCCCTGGTCCAATCTTTTTTAAACTTGCAGGGGGGGGGGGAGGAGAGGCACCAGAAGCTATGCTGAAAATCTGGTGCCTCTATCTCAAAAAACAGCTCCCACAGATTGATTCTCAATTATATCCTATGGGAACCAATCTCCATAGGGTATAATGGAGTGCCCAGCAAACATTTCCCTCCCACCCCTGCTTTCTGATAACCCTGAAGTGAGGGGAGTAGGGTTTTTTACCAGGTCCATGTTTGAAAATACCTGGAGACTTTGGGGGTGGATCCAGGAGAGGGCAGGGTTTGGGGTGGGGATGGGCCTCCACATGGTACAATGCCATAGAGTCCACCCTTCAAAGCAGATATTTTCTCCAGAGCTGATCAAAGCCACCAAGTAATACACTATCTTTCAGTTTGCAAAAATATGTTATAAGGATTGTGTACAACACATAATAAACAATACAATAATGATAGAGGCCGGCGGTGCTAGGACCTTTTAAAGTAACAGAAACCCCAAGGAGCAAAAAAACCCAAAAAACCCATCCCCAAATGAATAGATATAAGTCCAAACCTGGAAACAGTCCAACTGAAATTCACAAGGTGGGTGCTCCTGAGGAGTGCAGCTTTCTTAAAAAGACGTCTCTCAGATGTTCACACTGAAATGAGAAGCTTAATGTTGTGATTAAAGAATGTAGAACAGGGTTCCTAAATATTTGAGCCATTAAACTGAAGAAAGAATTGAAACATCATCAAAATCTAGAGAGACGTCTTTTTAAGGAGCACCCACCTTGTGAATTTCAGTTGGACTATTTCCAAGTTTGGAAATATCTGTTCATTTTGAGCGTAGCGCCTGTCTTTAAAGTTGTTTTGGAAACACTTTGTGTCCCTATGAAATATTTATTACTTTGCAGTCACTGAACGTTGTATGAATACCCATATTGATTTTGGTCTGAACTGGACTTTTTGAATTGACTTGTATGGAGCACCCCTTGCATGAAGTGTGAACGAAGCAGGAATTTCAAGTCGACCCCCTGCACAACAGGACTCCTAATTTTGTTATTTATATTTGATAGTATCAATATTATTTCATTATTTGGTCATTATAACCATATGGTTGTATATATTTTTTCCCACCTGGAGGCTGGCAACCCTAGGGAAGAGGAAGTGGAATAGGGTGTGCACAACCTCTACCTCCAAGTAGGGCCTGATGCATGGCAGCTGAGTTCTGGGACTTGACACACAAAACCATCACATATGAATTCATTAGGGCTGCCCATTTCCCACTGGGGGCGGAGGATTTCTCACCTCCAGCTCCTGTGGCCTGCTGCTGATCAGCAGGGCAGTGAGAGGAACTGTCCAGGTGAAATGAGGGGGTGGCCTCAGCATGGTGTTACTTTCAGAGCAATCCAGAAATTATATCATCATGCCAGGTGATGCACTAACATTCACCCAAAATTTTATGGTTAAGCCCTAGAGCTTTGGGTGAATGCTAGAACATCACCCCAGCATGATAACATCACTTCTATGTCATGCCAGGGGATGCTGATCGCTCCCCCACAAAATTAAAGTCTCCTTCTCCCCCATCTCCTGCTGGTTGCCAGGCACTGACAACCCTAGAATTAATCACAGTTGATGGTATATACACCAATGATACACACAATTTCCTACAGGGCATCACACTGGAAAGGATTTCTGCATAGAAATTTGTCATGTGTGAAGGAACACTTTAGTGTATGGCTTACAAACACTGAGCTTTCACTGTTGTGTACACAACTGGATTTTCAGAAAAAAAATTGCAGCAGCGTGCTGAACGTTAAAAATTGTTGAGAAAGCATAAAATATCTTGGACCGTGCATCCAATTCAGTAACTGCAGAATTGAAGGCATCTCTGGTTCCACATAATTTGGTAACAATGTTATTGTGTCTGAAAGGGCAGCTGAACAAGAATTCCGCTGATAGAATTTAACTCAGTCTTGATGCAAAGCTCTCTGATCATACAATGCATGGAAGGTTGTTTCATTAGTTCTTAAACATTGTCTTGCAGAAGTACTGAATGTTCCCTTGTTCTTGTGTTATTGGTGAACCTAATTTACCTTCTCTTTACCATTCCATTTATCATTTTATATATCCCCTCTCATGTCCAATTTACTCAGCCACTGCATAAACAGTCACATTCTCACCCCTCCCCTCAGTTTGTCTGCATAGAGAAATTCTCACTCTCCTCTCCAAGGTCTTATTGCCATTTTTTTTTTGTTTTCCAATGAATCTTTTTTTAGAGATCGCATGATTAGCCTGGAATACAGTATTCAGATGACTATCTGCATTTCATTAATCTATTACTTGTCTTCCTGACATAACACATCCCACAAAGCACTAATTAATAACGCTAAACAACCCTCTTATCTCAAATGCAAACTGACCGCAAA
This sequence comes from Heteronotia binoei, assembly GCF_032191835.1. NCBI lineage: Eukaryota > Metazoa > Chordata > Lepidosauria > Squamata > Gekkonidae > Heteronotia > Heteronotia binoei. The sequence goes on along the minus strand of NC_083243.1, from coordinate 53,854,311 downwards.
ATAATGTAATGTGGAGCTCGGGAACAATGCTTCGGCTTAATGTCTTTTTCACTTTACATATAGATCAGAACAGATAAACAATCAGCAGCCTGTAAATAACCAGAAGCATAACACCATCTAATAAAGCTGTGCTGTTTGTCTATCCAAGCACCAAAATTAGTTCTCAGAAACTTATAGATTATAGAGAGAATGGGCCTTCATTTACAGAACAGTAATGTTGTTTTATTACAGTCTGTAAACAGCAATTAAGGCATGCACGTTTAATGGCAATCCATGCAGGCAGGACTTTAGGAGATCCCACTATCAGGCAATATCTGCTGGGAAGCATGCTGTCTGAGAGATGATCACAGAATGCTGCAAATCATTTCAACCAGTCCCTAGTGACGGGTATACATCTGATTCACCCTGGGAGTTTGGCTAGCTGATCTAATGTGCCAGCAATTATATTTATGTCAGCATTGCCCCCTGCTGGACAGGAAGTTTGACATCCTCAGGTGTGTGCAAAATTGAGCCTTTCTAATGACTGCAGTTAAAGGAAGTGACACAACTTGGTGCTGCTATTGCAGATAACAGGGATTAGATGACCTTTAGTTTGGGCAACAGGTGGAAAGTCTGTGAAGTGTCATCTCCTAGGAACTGTGCTTAGCAGAATCCATAGTTCAGAGGCAGCACACAAGACTTGCACTCGAAATTGTGCAGTTCAATCCCAGGTACCTCCTCCCAAGACCCTAGAGAGCTTCTGCTAGTCAGCTTAAACAGTACTGGGCTAGGGGATGCAGTGTTGGTATGCAGCTCCCTCAGGCTAAAGAGGCATGCAATGTGTGCAGGTCATGAAATGGGGCAGCACCCTAGGGAAGTGTAAAGACCTGGGTGATTTTTCACATCAGTATCAAGGTGTCAGATTAGTTGACCAAATGGAGTTTTTGCAGCATGCAACACAACACTGTTTTAGATTTTAACACAGAAAAGTGTTCCTTTGTTAATAAAAGCATTAGGAGAGAAATCCACATATGAGAAACTCCCTACTCTATGGTCTAATTTGGCTACCCATGCATCTCATCTGCCAATGGTGGAGAAGACCTCTCACCCTTGCAGAAAAATAAATGTGCAATTTACAATAGGGCTTTGCCTCCCCTGAACCACTTAAGGCTGGGAAAATGCCATGAGGTGAAATTGGAACTACATAAACCTGGAAAGTACAGAACTCCAAAATGCAACTCTGTCTTGAGCTGTGGTTGAGTCCAGGTAGGGATTAGGCTCCTAGGAAGCTTCACTTCACCCTATATCTTTCTCACATTAAGCAATTTCAGAGAAAGTTTTCACTTTTCCTGTAAGTCAAATTCATTAAAGGCAAGTGAAATAGAAGATTATTTTGTCTCATCTCCTTCCCTTACAATTCATTGCAGATTCCCACTTACAATAGTATACTCATAACACAAATTTGTTTTAAAAATGTAATCTCTACACCTGATTAACATTTGTTTTCAGTCATACATTTCATAACAAATCATGTTCCAATGCCCAGATTCTTACACTGGCCTCATGTATTCCATGTATCTCCTACTGAACACTGCGGCTTGTGAAGGGAAAGTGTGGACCAAGCAAGGATTGTACTTGGAAGATGCAATTGGGCACAGTTCCCTCATGTCTGTTGGCCATGTTTTAACATAAATTCACCTCACCATCACACAAAGCACAGTGCTTACCTATGTACACACAGCAAAGAACATTTGCTGTACATACTGTGAATTTATCACAGGAATGAGTTGGTTGACATTCCCTTCATCATTTTGGATGTACCCTTTGCTTGTCAGCATCAGGGATTCAGAGGACAATGAATGGGACTGTTTGGTTTCCCCCTCAGAGTGCAGTTTGCATAGGCTTTGCCCTTATTTGCAGCATTTTGCCAGTGACCTTGCAAAAGCAACATAAGCTCACATGGCTACAAGTCCTGGCTTGATTATTGTAATTTCACTCAGCAGGTTTTGCCATCATTCAGATGCAAGCAGCATGCTCATGCACTGGTTTGAACATGCACAGATCATATTAGCTTCACTTTGGCTGCCTATAAAGGGTTGAACTGACTAAGCTGACCCTTCTGGGAAGTCCCTTATTCCTGCAAGCCTTGGCTGCATTCAAAACTTGGGAGCACAGGCAGCCTGAGTCTTGATAGGAATGTCCTTTCAGAATCTATTTGTCAAGCTGCTTCTCACCCCTCACTCAGATCATTCTTTTGAATTCACTCCTACAGCACAATATATAAAGAGTGTGTAGGTGTGTGCTTTAAAAAGAAAGGAAGGCGCAACTACCAACACAAGTTTCTGTAAGGTGAGTGACAACATTGCCATGTTTGGTACACCTCCCAGGCTCTTACTGGTTTCAGGTTCTGGGTTGCCAATAAATATTTGACACTCCCAAGAAATTGCAACCCAAGTGCTTGTTGTACATTAGCAGAAGTGATTTTTAGCTGTGGTGTAATAGCCAACTGCCTTATGTCTGCCCAATATCATCTGCACTTCAAATGCATCGGTTGCCAGCACGGGTCATAGGCAGGTTTAAAGAAGCTGGGGAGCAATGCCAAACCTCAGCATGAAGAGCCAACTTAGTTGGTTTACCCCCTCTATCAGCATCACTGGAAGCATCATTAAATTTCATTGCAAAAGGCAAATGCATCTTGGCACAATTCACACACAGAAGGATGGTTAGCAGCTGCAGAACTAACAGGGGTGGCAGTAGCTAGACCAGCAGTGGGAGGAGCAACAGCATGCTGCAGATTCCATGTGAAAGGTGCACAAAGAAGAGAAGATACAGGTAGAAGGTGGGGGGAGGCCCTTCAGGCTACAGGGGAGTTGCCCAATCAATACACGTTTGTTACTCTTCTTTCTTGCTAGAGTTTGCCTGTCTTTAGCATTTTACTGTTTTGCATCTCCAGATTTCTAATAGCACTGGACAGGCATTAGTATAAATGTAGCTCTAAGAAAAAGTGCTGTATCGTAAAAAAAAAAAAAAAGTCTAGAAAGAAGAACAAGCTTCTGACAGCTGCAAAAATAAGCATGAAGTCCTTTGTGGCTTAAGAATATCCCCCCCCGCCCGCTTTTTTTTTAAAGTCCTTTCTAGGATTACCTGTTCCTTTCCTGACAATGGTGCCTCCTCTTGGCAACAGAGACCTCCATATGAAAGTTTGCTCTGTGTATAACTCCCTGATCAGATCACTGGCAACAAGCATAGCTGGGTGCCTGCATTTAACAGGGTGAGGCTGGATCAAGAACCAGGATTCACATTGGTTCAAGGACCATTCAGATGCAATCTTTCCTGTGCAGTCAAATGGTATGGAAGGAGACAAACATTTCTTCCTGTCTTACAGTATGCACAGGAAACACCATCTTCTTCCACTACCATGGGATACTGCAGACAATTACCACTGGAGGTGTGAACTATAGTGCATGATTACTGCATTTGGATGAGGGCCACTACTTTTGCTGTTGTTAATTCATGGCAAATAAAGCTTCATAAGTTGATTTCCTCACTAAAGCACACAGCTGTTAAAGGCACAGGCAGGTCAGCTTGGGAAACAGTTTGTGACTCTAATAATCTCTCTCACCTCTCAAATAACTTACAACAACCACACTAGTTCTCCTGTTATCCCTTCACATTCTGTGTGGGTATCCCATCTGTTCACATGGTGTCAACAAATCACCCACATCTACATTAATGACTCATGAATCCGCCTCATTTTCCTCTGACTTGTTCTGCAGAGTACTTTCAGAGTTCATAGAGGTTTCATATCTTACCAGCCTTGCCCTCTGGCAGAGTGATACAAGGGACTGTGAGCATTTCAGCAACTACAACTTATGTCATTGTACTGCAAAGGTACAAAACATTGAATGTGCTGAAATTTACTTTTTACATGGCAGTGAGAGACACAGGAATTCATTTTGTCACTTTATCCAAGAAGGAGCACACCATAATGAGAGAAACTGAGGTTGCCGCCTGGGTAATTTAAAAATCAGCTGGAGGAGTTTGTCTTTTGGATCTTAATATAGTAAAGTACTAAGCTTAGTGTCACTTCTAGTAAATGACCTACTATTAACTTTATAATTATTACAATGAATTCCCTCTGTCCTTTGGAGGACTTTCTCTTGGCATACTTTTCAGGTTATCCTAACGCTGCCCAAATGTATGTCACATGGGTATGGTCATTTGTTGTTGTTGTTCAGTCACACAGTCAAGTCCAATGCTCTGTGACCCCATGGACAAAGTCACACCAGGCCCTCCTGTCTTCCACCATCCTCTGAAGTCTGCTCAAATTTGTGTTTGTGACATCAGTAACACTGTCCAGCCATCTCATCTTTTGCTGTCCCCTTCTTCTTTTGCCTTCTGTCTTTCCCAGCATCAGAATCTTCTCCAGTAAGTGCTCCCTCCTCATTTGGTGGCCAAAGTATTTGAGCTTCAGCTTCAGTGTTTGACCTTCCAAGGAACAGTCTGAGTTGATTTCCCTTAGGACTGACTGATTTGATCTTCTTGCAGTCCAAGGGACTCTCAAGATTCTTCTCCAGCACCACATCTCAAAAGCATCTGTTCTTCTGCACTTGGCCTTCCTTATGGTCCAGCTCTCACAGCCATACATTACTACTGGGAATACCATCGCTTTGACAATACAGATTTTTGTTGGCAGGGTGATGTCTCTACTTTTTATTATACTGCCTAGGTTCACCATAGCTGTCCTCCCAAGGACCAAACGTCTTTTAATTTCATGACTACAGCCACCATCTGCAGTGATCTTGGATCCAAGTCTATGCCCCAGCCACTGATGCAGAAGAGGCTAAAGTGGACCAGTTCTATAAAGATCTACAACACCTTCTAGAATTAACACCAAAAAATGATGTCCTCCTCATCATAGGGGACTGGAATGCCAAAGTAGGACGTCAAAAGGTAACTGGAACAACTGACAAGTTTGGGCTTGGAGAACAAAGGCTAATAGAGTTTTGTCAAGAAAACAAGCTGGTCATAGTGAACACCCTCTTTCAACAACCTAAAAGGAGACTCTACACATGGACATCACCTGATGGGCAACACAGAAATCAGATTGATTATATACTCTTCAGTCAAAGATGGAGAAGCTCCTTACAGTCAGCAAAAACAAGACCTGGAGCTGACTGCGGCTCACATCATGAGCTACTCATTGCAAAATTCAGGCTTAAACTGAAGAAAACTGGGGATGCCATTAGGCCATTCAGGTTTGACCTTGATCACATCCCTTATGAATATACAGTGGAGATGAAGAATAGGTTTAAGGAACTAGAGCTGATAGACAGAGTGCCTGAAGAACTATGGATGGAGGTTCGTGACATTGTAAAGAAGGCAGCAATCAGCACCATCCCAAAGAAAAAGAAATGCAAGAAAGCAAAGTGGCTGTCTGATGAGGCTTTACAAATAGCTGAGGAAAGAAAGAAAGTGAAAGGCAAAGGTGAAAAGGAAAAAATCACCCAACTGAATGCAGATTTCCAGAGAACAGCAAGGAAAGATAAGGAGGCCTTCCTGAAGGAACAATGCAAAGCAATAGAGGAAAATAATAGAATGGGAAGGACAAGAAATCTCTTCAAGAAAATTGGAGAAATCAAGGGAATATTTTGTGCAAAGATGGCCATGATAAAGGACAAAAATAGTAGGGACCTAACAGAAGCAGAAGAGATCAGGAAGAGGTGGCAAGACTATAAAGAAGAATTATACAAGAAGGATCTCAGTGTCCTTGACAGTGAAATCGCTGACCTTGAGCCAGACAGCCTGGAGTGTGAAGTCAAATGGGCCTTAGAGAGTATTACTAACAACAAAGCGAGCGGAGATGATGGTATCCCAGTTGAGCTATTCTAAGTCCTAAAAGATGATGTTGTTAAAGTGATGCACACATTGTCAACAAATTTGGAAAATGCAACAGTGGCCACAGGATTGGAAAAGATCAGTTTATATTCCAATCCCAAAGAAGGGTAATGCCAAGGAATGTTCAAACTATCACACCATTGCACTCATTTCACATGCCGGCAAGGTCATGTTAAAGATCCTACAAGCTAGGCTTCAGCAGTATGTCGATCGGGAACTACCAGAAGTTCAAGCTGGGTTTTGGAGAGGTAGAAGAACTAGAGATCAAATTGCCAACATTCGATGAATTATGGAGAAAGCACGGGCATATCAGAAAAATGTCTATTTCTGTTTCATTGACTATGCTAAAGCCTTTGATCGTATGGATCACAACAAACTGTGGCAAGTCCTTAAAGAGATGGGAGCACCAGACCACCTCACATGTCTCCAGAGAAACCTGTATAAGGGTCAAGTAGCAACTGTCAGAATGGGATATGGAATAACTGATTGGTTTTGAATAGCAAAAGGAGTTCGACAAGGATGTATATTGTCACCCTGTCTATTTCATTTATATGCAGAGTACATCATGCGAAATGCTGGTCTGGATGAAGCAGAAGTCAGAATTAAGATTGCTGGGAAAAACATTAACAACCTCAGATATGCAGATGACATCACTCTAATGGCAGAAAGTGAGGAGGACCTAAAGAACCTCTTGTTGAGGGTGAAAGAGGAGAGCACAAAAGTAGGCTTGAAACTCAACATTAAAAAAACTAAGATCACGGCATCCAGCCATCACATCTTGGCAAATAGAAGGGGAAGATATGGTCATTATGGACAGTCAGTTCTTAGCATGCACAATGTGATAAGAACTATCAACCAATTCATGCCACTAACTGTGCAAGCACAGAAACAGAGACTCAAAATGTAGCAGTTTTTAAATGGTGCCTGACCTGCCTGGGATGACTCTGGGGCAAATGTAATCCAAGCAAGTCACCAAAAGGTGAGCATGTGTCAATAGGTGGCTACTCAGCCATGCTAAATGCCACCAGCAGTGCAGATGCAAAGGTACTTCCTCAGTTCAAACAGTGATCAAATCATCACACTTGGGGTTCTTGACTCAAGAGGAAATTGGCATCCCAAGTAAGGTGAATTCAATCTTTGAGCATCCTGTTTGCCAAAGTCAAGTTGTCCGTAATGTAGGCTGCCTCGAAGAAACATAGGATGACCTATATGCTACAACTCAGCATCATTTTAAACCTTTCTCCAATGGAAGAGCCACCTAAGTCAGAGGAAGGCTTCTTAGGCTGGAAGAACTTCTTCAAGTCTAAGGTAGAATACCACCCTGTGTGATTTGTTACAATAATTTTTTCATATTGGATTCTTTGGTTTGGTACAGCCAGAAATCTTTACTTTAAGTAGCAGAGTGCTTAAAGCTAATCACACAGTAAAGTGTTGGTGCTGAGCGGGCTGGCAAACTTAGGAAGTTACACGGAGCCTTTTTGTCAATTCCAACCTAATAAAAAATATTTATTAAAGAAACTACATTTAAATAATACAGGAGAGAGATAGAAATAGATCACCTATTCTAGCTAACTGGATGCTGCTGGATGATGGACACATGTCCAGCCCACATGGTGCAAGATGGAGAGAAATGTGTACCTTCTTTGTGTGTGAGTGAGAGGAAGTGTATCAGTCTACACATCAAAGGGGACAGAGACAGAAAACAAAGGAAACCCACAGTGTGCCTTTCTACCTGACTCTCTTGTAAACAACCTCCCCCTCCCTCCCCCAGCTGAGGGCAGAAAGGACAGTGCAAAGTCTTTCTCTTTTGACATTTCAAATCACCTAAACAGATTTTTTAAAAAAAAACTTTTGGCATCATTCTCTCCTTGCAGAATGTTTTGTTTCTCATGATGCTGTATAAAAGGTTTTGCTGGAAATCCTCCAGACAGCCCCAGTCAAGCCAAATAATTTATACCATCTGACAAACAGCTCTGAATAACAGTGGAACAGTGCAACAGACCTGTAATTTGGATTTTTTGGAACGCTGTCAGTTTGAGACCAAAGAAAACAGGAAATACAGGTATCAGGCCAAGTAGAATTCACAACTCGCTTTCTTCTCAGGTGTGTCTGCACCCACTGAAATCAGTGTTTGCATTCTGTAGTGGCAGAACAGAACTGCAAAAATAACTATTATTAAACAGCTCAAAAGATGTATGGTGACAGTGCATCTGATCAGTCTAAGAAAGGCCTCACATGAAATCCAGCACAAAGCACTAACGCTAGGTAGCCACTGTAAACTCCACATACTATGGTATAAACAAATGAATAAGTAAGGTTCTATCATGTATCAGTTCCACATACTGTAAAACAAAATCTAGATAGGATATGACACAATATATTGGTTTAATAGCTTTTTGGTGGTACAATGTCAGTTCGACAACGTCTGGCTTCTTACAGCGGTATGAGATTACGAGAATACCATTATTATCTCCTATGAATTTGTGAGTGGGAGGGTTGTAATGTGATACCTTTTCCATGTCCACTGTGCTTTTCTCTAACTCCCAAATTCACAGACACAAAAACACAAATTATTCACACCTCTCAATCTAATATCTGACCATAGTGACATCTAATCCCTTTCCTCTGAATCCTCCCCCCTAACATACATAGTTCCATCTGTCTCTGCTAGGCCTCGTGCGCTGACAGTGTGTTAAACTTCTAAGCAGTTGGAATGTTTATCAACATTATATAACCTCTCTGCAGCTGAGGGCTCATTTCAGTCATTAGAAGCTTAACTCACATAGCCAATGAACGTTTCAAAGACCGCAATCTGTGTTTACCTCATTTTTTCTTTTGTTGAGTTTATCCAATTTTGTGAGTAAACTGGCCAATCTACCATTTTTCTGTAAGTCTGTGTGCTATAAGCTTTAATATGATGCTTTATTAGTCTCTGTACAATCGTAATAAGTGCCCTAAAACATTATGCGAAGCTGGCTCGGACTTCACCAATAGATATATAGATTCTTTGCCTGTGAGAATTGGGTTATTCTAGGACAAAAAGCTGCAGTTGGCTCTTTCTTATCTTCTTACCTCACACAAACAACTTTATTTATGAATAGCTATTAAATCTGCTATCAAATGAACATTTTTCACATTTTCAGAGTCTATTGGGACTCATCTAGTGAATTTGCTCTACTGTTGAATACGGCTGTCATCCCTGAAATGTAATAAGGAACAGTGAATAAAAAAGAGGCTGAGAAGATGTTACAACTGCCTTCATCCACAGGCAGTGGTTGTGATGTACAGTGGACACAATTTCTTTCTGTGCATTCTTTTGTTGATTCAAAGGAGGCGAAGTGCTGGACTAGCCATGTGCAACCCTACACCAGAGCATGCAATGAGAGCACTGCTTCTTCCTAGGATCCTGGCCACAGCACAGCACAGCAACAGGAGCTCCAACACCTGCCAGCAGTGCAGCTGAACCTGATTACCCAGCAGTCTTTTAAGGCTGAGGCTTGGGAAGGCTGCCTTGCTGGATCAGTTGGTCTGCTAGATGCAAGCCCAGCCTGTGCTCCAGCTCTAATCTACACCCTCAAGTCTCACAATCCATGCCTAAGGGCACTACTCCAGAGGAGGCCTGACCAGGCTGGCCTGCAGAGTAGAGTTGCCAAGCCTTATCTTGGCTTCGGCAGGGGATTCTATAGTACCATAAAGTTTTTACCCAAATGCTAGAGTGTCCCTGCGCGATGTGCCCGGTGTGATGATGTCAACCCTGGGTGCATCATATAACAATGGAGCTCTTTGGGAGTGGGGATCCCCTGATGGCCTGCTCCATGCTGGAGGATTGGGGTTCCCCAAACTGGGGGGAAACCCACCCCCAGCAGGAGCTTGGCAGCCCTACTACAGAGCGTGGGATGCTGCTACAGTGCAGTCCTATGCAGAGTTATACCTTTTTAAGTTAATTGAAGTCAATGTGTTTAGAAGGGCATAACTCTGGGATTGCACTAGACATCCCACATTCACAAAGCAATAGCAATGAAGGAGACAAAAAGATTTAATAATAAAAAAACATTTCATGGACTGGAAACAATGGCATTAGGGTTGCCAATCCCCAGGTGGGGGCAGGGGATCCCCTGGTTTAAGAACATAAGAACATAAGAGAAGCCATGTTAGATCAGGCCAATGGCCCATCCAGTCCAACATTCTGTGTCACACAGCGGCCAAATATATATATATATATATATATATATATATATATATATATATATATATATATATACACACACACACACACACACACACACACACATACACACTGTGGCTAATAGCCACTGATGGACCTCTGCTCCATATTTCTATCTAACCCCCTCTTGAAGGTGGCCATGCTTGTGGCCGCCACCACCTCCTGTGGCAGTGAATTCCACATGTTAATCACCCTTTGGGTGAAGAAGTACTTCCTTTTATCCGTTTTAACCTGTCTGCTCAGCAATTTCATCGAATGCCCACGAGTTCTCGTATTGTGAGAAAGGGAGAAAAGTACTTCTTTCTCTACTTTCTCCATCCCATGCATTATCTTGTAAACCTCTATCATGTCACCCCTCAGTCGACGTTTCTCCAAGCTAAAGAGCCCTAAGCGTTTCAACCTTTCTTCATAGGGAAGGTGTTCCAGCCCTTTAATCATTCTAGTTGCCCTTTTCTGAACTTTCTCCAATGCTATAATATCCTTTTTGAGGTGCGGCGACCAGAACTGCACACAGTACTCCAAATGAGACCGCACCATCGATTTATACAGGGGCATTATGATACTGGCTGATTTGTTTTCAATTCCCTTCCTAATAATTCCCAGCATGGCGTTGGCCTTTTTTATTGCAAACGCACACTGTCTTGACATTTTCAGTGAATTATCTACCATGACCCCAAGATCTCTCTCTTGGTCAGTCTCTGCCAGTTCACACCCCATCAACTTGTATTTGTAGCTGGGATTCTTGGCCCCAATGTGCATTACTTTGAACTTGGCCACATTGAACCGCATCTGCCACGTTGACGCCCACTCACCCAGCCTCAACAGATCCCTTTGGAGTTCCTCACAATCCTCTCTGGTTCTCACCACCCTGAACAATTTAGTGTCATCCGCAAATTTGGCCACTTCACTGCTCACTCCCAACTCTAAATCATTTATGAACAAGTTAAAGAGCATGGGACCCAGTACCGAGCCCTGCGGCACCCCACTGCTTACCGTCCTCCACTGCGAAGACTGCCCATTTATACTCACTCTCTGCTTCCTATTACTCAGCCAGTTTTTGATCCACAAGAGGACCTGTCCTTTTACTCCATGACTCTCAAGCTTTCTAAGGAGCCTTTGATGAGGAACTTTATCAAAAGCTTTCTGGAAGTCAAGGTAAACAACATCTATCGGGTCTCCTTTGTCCACAAGTTTGTTTACCCCCTCAAAGAAATGTAACAGGTTAGTGAGGCAAGATCTTCCCTTACAGAACCCATGCTGAGTCTTCCTCAATAACCCGTGTTCATCAATGTGCCTACTCATTCTGTCCTTGATAATGGTTTCTACCAACTTTCCCGGTATTGAAGTCAGACTGACTGGCCTGTAATTTCCGGGATCTCCTCTGGAACCCTTTTTAAAGATGGGGGTGACATTTGCTACCTTCCAGTCCTCAGGAACAGAGGCAGATTTCAATGAAAGATTACAGATTTTTGTTAGAAGATCCACAAGTTCAACTTTGAGTTCTTTCAGAACTCTCGGATGTATGCCATCCGGACCCGGTGACTTATTAGTTTTTAATTTGTCTATCAGTTGTAGGACCTCCTCTTTTGTCACCTCAATCTGACTCAGGTCTTTCAACACCCCATCCAATATTAGTGGTTCTGGGGCGGGCAAACACTTCTCATCTTCCACGGTGAAGACGGAGGCAAAAAATGCATTCAGCTTCTCAGCCATTTCCCCATCCTCCTTCAGTAATCCTTTTACCCCATGGTCATCCAAGGGCCCCACTGCTTCCCTGGCTGGTTTCCTACTTCTAATATATTTGAAGAAATTTTTATTGTTGGTCTTTATGTTTTTTGCAATATGCTCCTCATTTGCAATATGCTCCTCATGGTTTGGAGACCCTCCCCCCGCTTCAGGGTCATCAGAAAGTGAGGGGAGGGGAGGGAAATGTCTGCTGGGAACGCTGTTGTTCCCTATGGAGATTTATTCCCATAGAAAATCATGGAGAATTGATTTGCAGGTATCTGGGGCTCTGGGGAGGCTGTTTTTGGGGGTAGAGGCACCAAATTTTCAGTATAGCATCTAGTGCCTCTCCCCAAAATACCCCTCAAGTTTCAAAAATATTGGACCAGGGGTCCAATTCTATAAGCCCCAAAAGAAGGTGCCCCTATCCTTCATTATTTCCTATGGAAGGAAGGGATTGAAAAGGTGTGCTGTCCCTTAAAATGTGATGGCCAGAACTCCCTTTGGAGTTCAATTATGCTTGTCACAGCCTTGATCTTGGCTCCACCCCTAATGTCTCCTGGCTCCACCCTAAAGTCTCCTGGCTCCACCCCCAAAGTCCCCAGATATTTCTTGAATTGGACTTGGCAACCCTAAATGGCACTCTCCATGCATTCAGAAACTTCAATTGGTGCAGAATGCTGCAGGCAAGATGTTGATTGGAGTGGGTCACAGGGACTATGTCACTCCAGTCTTAGCCCATCTGGCTGTACATCTGTTCCAGGCAAAGTTCAAGGTGCTGACCTTTGAAGCACTATATGGTTTGAGGCCAAGACATCTGAAGGGCTGTCATATAGAGAATGCTGCAGAATTGTTTTCTGTTGCCCCAGAAGTTTGGACCAGAACCAATGGGTTGAAATTAAACCAAAAGAGTTTCTGGGTAAACATTAGGAAGAACTTCCTGGCAGAGCAGTTCCTCAGTGGAACAGACTTCCTTGGGAGGTGGTGGGCTCTCCTGCCTTGGAAATTTTTAAACAAGGGCTAGATGGCCATCTGACAGCAACACTGATTCTGTGAATTGTGCAGATCATGAGAAGGAGGGCAGAAAGGGGTGCATCAGTGCTTAGTTCTCATAGCCCTTTCTTACATGCCCAGGAAAATGCTGATTGCCACTAAGATTGCCAATCTCCAGGTGGGGCCTGGAGATCTCCTGGTTTTACAACTGATCTCCAGGTGACTGAGATCAGCTCCCCTGGGGAAAACAGCTGCTTTGAAGTGTGGACTCTGTGGCATTGTACCATGCTGAGGCGCCTCCGCTCCTCAAACCCCACCCTCTCCCAGATCTACCCCCAAAGTCTCCAGGTATTTTCCAACACCTAGTGGCAGTCAGCAATCAGAGCCAGTTTGGTGTAGTGGTTAAGTGTGCGGACTTTTATCTGAGAGAACCAGGTTTGATTCCCCACTCCTCCACTTGCAGCTGCTGGAATGGCCTTGGGTCAGTCATAGCTCTGGCAGAGGTTGTCCTTGAAAGGGCAGCTGCTGTGAGAGTCCTCTCAGCCCCATCCACCTCACAGGGTGTCAGTTGTGGGGGAGGAAGATAAAGGAGATTGTGAGCTGCTTTGAGACTTGGAGTGGAGGGCAGAATATAAATCCAATATCTTCTTCTTCTCTGTGATTCTACTCCCTTATGAACATAAGAACATAAGAGAAGCCATGTTGGATCAGGCCAACGGCCCATCAAGTCCAACACTCTGTGTCACACAGTGGCAAAAAATTTTATATACACACATACACTGTGGCTAATAGCCACTGATGGACCTGTGCTCCATATTTTTATCTAAACCCTTCTTGAAGGTGGCTATACTTGTGGCCGCCACCACCTCCTGTGGCAGTGAATTCCACATGTTAATCACCCTTTGGGTGAAGAAGTACTTCCTTTTATCCGTTTTAACCTGTCTGCTCAGCAATTTTATCGAATGCCCACGAGTTCTTGTATTGTGAGAAAGGGAGAAAAGTACTTCTTTCTCTACTTTCTCCATCCCATGCATTATCTTGTAAACCTCTATCATGTCACCCTGCAGTCGACGTTTCTCCAAGCTAAAGAGTCCCAAGCGTTTCAACCTTTCTTCATAGGGAAAGTGCTCCAGCCCTTTAATCATTCTAGTTGCCCTTCTCTGGACTTTCTCCAATGCTATAATATCCTTTTTGAGGTGCAGCGACCAGAACTGCACACAGTACTCAGAACACACAGTACACAGAACCTACCTGATCACTACAGTCATCTTTTGAGGCCCCGCTATGGGTGCCGCCTCCTTCTGAGATTAGACAGGTGGCAACCTGGGAGAAGGCCTTCTCGGTCATGGCACCAAAACTCTCTCCCCAGGGAGATTCATTTGTCCCCTTCTGCTGCCATCTTCTGCCAGAGGGTGAAATCTTTTTATATTTAATATAGCATTCCCTCAGTAATCCCTTCTTCCTGCCTAATGTTTTAATTGTTGTTTTTATACATATTTTAGCTCTGGTTTCATTTTAATGATGTGTTGATTTGAATGGATTTTAAGATGTGTTTTTATTATGTATGTTTTTAATTTGTTAGCTGCCTTGGTGGCCTTTACTAAGACAAAAATATGGGGTACAAATCTCAGTTAAATAAGTAGAAATAAAATAAATGTATGAGATCGAAAAGCTCTCCCTGGCAGAGCAATTACAAGTGAAAACACTATGGCTTGGATTCCACCAAGATTTCCTTAGCCACAAGTATGGAGGTAATTTTGCTGATTCCTCCTCCTATGGGAGACTTCCAGTCCCCTACCTGTTCCTTGGATGTCTTGAACCTCAGAATACGCTTTTCTTTGGGAATTTTGGACTGCTGTGAGAAGTAGGGCTTGGTGACAATCACCTCCCTCATGCTCATGGAAAGGTAGGGTTCAACCCTATTTTTTTTTTTAAAGTATCAGTGCAATCCTCTGTGATGGTAATTAGCATATACGCATCCATTTTTAGCTTTTTTCCCCTCTTCCTTTCCCTGCTGGAACAGAAATAGTGTAAAGGAACTTCAGGAACAGACTAGAAAGGGGAATTGCTGAAGTTATTACAACACTCAGAACAATGGAATCCACAGGACTTAACAGGGATATTGGTTTCTTATCTCACTGTATATGCTATTCAGTCCTTACATCTGTATTCTCACCAATCCCCCAAAAGGCCCATACATTCTCTTTGTTTTATTTTTAATTTGGAATAATAGATTGCAATATAACATAATGAATAGTAGAATGTAATGTAATTTGGAATGGTAGACTGGAATGTATTTCTCTGGTCTGGGGACAGGGGAGATAACTCTACACAGCCAGTCACCCCACTTCAATGAAGAAGATGCTGTAAGGTCGTCTCCATGCTCAAGAGGAGACAGATGGAATATAATGGCAGGGTCTTAGTTAATTACTCTCAGCATCCAAAATTAAGGGTACATCTGCCCATCAGCCTCCAATTTTGACCTGTTTATTTCCTTCACTATTTCCTTAGAATTAAACCCAAACAACCATATAAACTAAGCTTGTTATTCCTGTTTGGTTCTTGAATCCATTAAACATCTTCATTATGTATGCTAATTTACTGCTCACCCTCTACCTATATGTATGAACTTGTAACTTCCATTTTATTGTATCTGAAGAAGTGTCTATGCCCACAAAAGCTTATACCTTGAATAAAACATTGTTGATCTTGAAGATGACAAGTAGGCTCAAACTTTGTTCTGCTGCTTCAGACCAACACAGCTACCCACCTGAATCTATCTTCACGGAAGGTACCAGAATGTAGAGGCTCAATCATCTTTCTTTATTACATACAAATATCATTTATTTTCTAATTCAAATTTGTTTCATTAAATATATTAAGGAATGGGGCATGTTCGGGTCAAGTTTTGATTAGTTACTATCTACCATACACTATCCATTGGAACTACTCACAAAGACAAGCAAAAATATTCCACCTCTTTACTAGAGTATAAACAGACTATTTTGAAGGACTAACTTCTCTAAATGTCTTGGGAGGGGGGGAGACTCATAAAAATACAGTGGGTATACAGTTTTACATTTTACAAAGCCCCAAACCTAACTGTGAACCAGCCTCTATTCATTACCAAGTAAATAAGCCCTTGAATTATAGAGAACTCTTTGTTGAGTGAATGGTTCTGTTCAACACAAAAGTACCTACAGTGGGGATCAACAGGAGAATGGTATCATATAAGAATGGACACAAAGTTTCATCAGTTTCATCATTCCCCTGACACACACACTACCTGTCCTAGGATTGTCCAGAACAGGATGCTACATGGGACAAGAAGCTGCAGTAAGGAGGGGGAATCAGCTGGAATCACATCCTCTCTTGCTCTTCCATGAATAGTATATTGTTGCAAAGAAAGATACACAGAGAAAAGGAGGACAATTCCCCTTCCTCACTGTAGCCCCTGTTCCATGTAGCAGCCATTTTTGCAAGGCACCTCAAATCCCAGCAGCGGCATTTCAGGGGTGAAGGAGGCAAATAGAGGAGGGGGGAAGGCAGTAAATATATCACTTCCACAATCTGGCTGTGTCGACTTAACTTTTGGATTCAGCCCATTACTTTGCCACATTGCTGCTTTGACACCCATTTGTTACTGAGCAAAGGAAAGAGTGACAGTTTGTTCTTCAACCTGTCATTTGTGATCACAAGGGGAAGAAGGGAGCGAGAGAGAAGCATGAGCTTTCAGTTGCAGACATTTCAAAGTTATACACAATTAAGACTGGTGTACGTTAATGAGGAGAAAACACTGGCATTGCTTTAACTCCATTTATGTCTTGTCTTCAGGATGCAATTTTATTTTAAAGTGGACAATAGATAGAATTCTGCCCTGGAAACTCTGTGGCAGTTTTAGAGCTCTAGAGGGCCTGCATTGTAAGTCTATAAACCTCCCATTGTTACTCTTTTAGGGACAAAAGAATGTTTCAGTGTGAAAATGTTCATCTCCTATAAATTGCCTGGACAAGGCATCTCTAGCAATGGTGCTAGAACTATTCACATGTATTGATTGTGGTTTTTAACTAACTGCCCAAGGCAGCATTCTCTCCAGATGAGAACTTTTCAATTCCTTAGATCACCGATGGGAATGAATAAATAAATCAAGCAAAAAGCTAGTGTCTGCAAATGATGGACATACCGAAAAGTCCCAGGAAAGGAGCATCATGCTTCCTTGTCATGTCAATATGGAGACTAAAACCACTGCGATCCCTTTTGTTGCTATGTCCCCATAGCAACTGGCTGGTGGACTCAGTAGCCTGCTGTTCTGCACAAAGATGAAGCTTCAATCAGACACTAGCTTTGGCTTTTCAGTTTTATGGCCTCTCATCTTACGCTTCGCCTCTTTGAAAATGAAATTTATGAGCAGAGCTGTGAACTTTACCACATCGCTAATTTTACAGCTGCCCTTGTCGAACTGTTTCCTGCTGTTCATTAGCAGCACACAGAAAGGTAGCTCAGGAGGAGGCGGAGGAGGGTGGAAACCAGTGGCCCTGGTGGATTTGGAGGCATCACTGTTAGCAGGTGGAAAGGAGGAACGGTGGTCACTGTGCTAGGCTGAAGCAAATCCAGCTCAGCAAGAAGCAGGGGTGGATACTCCAGGACTGAAGCAGTAGAAGTGGGGCCTAGCTCCATCAGGGATATGTCTGCCCTTCCCCTGAATTTCCACTTTTAAAAATGCAAGTTCCTACCTCTTTTCCCAACAAAGTTATAAGGGAACATGGCAACATACTAAAAGACATAAAACTGTTCATGCCTTCGATTTTTCTTGCTAAAGGATAAAAAAGTATTGGGATAACTGACATGCACTGTTTTAAAATCTAATACAATTATTTTTATTAATATTTAATAAAACTAAATAACTTAAATAATATATTATGCTGCTCTCAGTATGTAAGTTCTGGTTGTTCTTCACAGTTCCTAGTTGACTCCTGATGAACTGCTAAACCCCTTCACCACATTTCTGGCTACAGGCCCATCACCTCCTCCAAGTCCTCACAGAAGACAGAAAGCTTTATGCAAAGGGCAAAGGGACAGCTGCCCAGGGCCTAGCACTGTCAGGGGCCCACAGCCAGTCCAACTTATAAAGGCCTCCATAGCAACAATGTCACCACCACTTCCAGTGGCCTGCTCCTTTCCTCTCTTCTCATGTTGGATAGAGTGGGTGGCAGTATTGCACGTAGACTCAGGGAGGAAGTAGAATGTTTGCTGCAGAGCTAAGATCTCAAGCCAAGGCACAGAGTAGCTGCCTGAAAAGCCAAGGCAAAGAGCACAGCTGATAGGACTGAGGTTATGCCTCAGCAAACAATGCATCTAGCAGGTGTTGGAGGTATGATTGTTTCCCTCTGCTGGGCAAGACAGGGATACCTTGCTTAAGGATGAACACTGGGTCCTCTTGAGTCAGGGGATACCTACCCTGAAATGAAATGATGGCTGGGGGTGGGGAGGTTTGCAATGGCAATGACATCATGCCATAGACACACAATGAGTCTGAATAGTTCCAAAAACACAGCTAGATAGCCTCTCAAGGTCAGCAACTCCAGGACAGAGACTGCTGGCTTTGTTACCTTTAAATTTGCACCATCTGGACCTTGAAATGAAACCTCTGACTCCCTGGATTTCAAGATGGGAAAAAGTGTCAACATCTGAATGGTCAGGTCCTGATATGTGGTCTGTCATGGCTGGAGGACTTTAAAATGCATGGCCTCACTCCAGTCAAAACTGATACCAAAGCTGACATATTTCTGTCTGTAATCTAACATAATTCTACATCAGTTCTATATTTGTCGTGTCCAGAAGAATGCTGCCTTTGAAGACCACTTGCTGACAGAGGGCTGTTGCCTTCAAGCTATGCTTGTGGCTGACCAGTGGAAGCTTCCAGTAGGTCACTGTGAGAAGAAACAGGAAAATGGACTAGATTAATCTTTTGATCTTTCTGTTCATGTGTTTTTCTTATTAAGAAAAGTATATTACCATGTATACAGATTAAGGATAAATATAGATAAATTTATCTATATTTAGCAGGTAGGGGGAATCAGATTTGATATACCTCTGGTATGATAATTGACCAGGTCTGACTTGCTTGGCTGTTAGGGACTGGGGCTGAGAGCTGAAGAGACATTCTCGTCTATTGAAGGTGACAATGCCACCTATGGCTCCATTGCCACAATTTCTGATGATGCTTTCTGATGTTTAAAATAGAAATACTTATTTTACCACTCTCCTCAAAGACCAGCAACACTTTTAGACTGCTGTGTCATCTATTATAAGTCCTCAGACAACATAACTATAAACTTCTTCTGCTGTGGAAAGCAATAACAAATTTTTCTATTCAAATGGGAATTTTACAGCAGGAGGAAGTGAGCGGGCGGTTATAAGAGTACTATCCAGATGCAAGCTGTGAAAGATGGAAAATTGATCTGAAGAAAATACCATGAACCTCTGAGCACAAGGTAATATGTCCAAAGTGAAATTGAATTGCCTCTACATGGAGAGTTTCACAAATTAATCTCCAGTTTAAACTAATGCAATGACATTTGTTGTGTCACCTGTACCTTTTGCTTTGCAACAGTACGTTGAATTCTGAAAGATGCTGGATAAGGACATGAGCTCAAAAGTTACTGTATTACAGGCAGGACTGAGTAACATTTTAAACTGAATTAACAGTTCAGGTGATGCTTCTTATATGAAGTGAGCAAAAGGTTGACACAGGTGGTGGTGGGGTGGTGTGTTACATAATAATACATTAGGTTTCAAGATGGGGAAAAGTGTCACTTTTTAAAAATAGAAATACTCACTGAACCACTTAGCTCAGGAAGCTTGAAACATTCTCAAAAAACTTGTTTGTCGCCACAATTTCATCTACCCTTATGTGTGTGTGTAAAGTGACCTCTAGTCGCAGCTGACCTATGGTTTTCAAGACAAGCAGAGATGGTTTGCCATAACTTCCCTCAGCAAAGTCATTCTTGCTGGTCTCCCTTCCAAGTATTGACCTTGCTTAGCTTCTGAGATCTGATGAGGTCAGGCTCCATACCCTCTCCTTGATGCTCTCACCTTCACAGACCTGGAATCTTGCAAGGGAAGGTGGCCTCTGAGGAGACCCAGGAAGATGAGAGCAGCAGGGCAGCACATCACCATGTGCTCTCCTCAGAGCCCACCTTCCTTTGCAGAGCCCACCTTCCCTTGCAGAGCTCTTCGGCGGGCTCTGAGGAGCACACAGGCAACTGCCCTGCCCTCGCCTTCCCAGGTCTTCCTGGGGTGGGGGTGAAGCTAAGGGCACCAGGAGCTCTGGCACCAGCCTTGCCCATGTGTTTCTTTTTCATTTCCCTCTTGAAAGTTCCGGCACCTCTTTTTCCAGAAAAAATGCCCTGGATCAGGCTATACTATACCATTCCACCTCCCGTTCCCCTATTATAGCTATGGAAATTTAAAAAGGCAATGGGGGAGCAGATAAATGAATCTTTCTCTCTCCCTCTCTCTCTTTGTGTGTGTATTAAAAATAACTGGTTCAGAATTTCTCGCATAGCTTTTTAGCCTATAGGCAAAAAATGGCTTGGTCACATCAGCATCATATCAGTTTCCTGCTTCCCCTCTTGTTTCAAAGCTGCTTGCCTATCTGCCCTGGGTTGTATCTTCTCCCTCATCTCTCCCCCACACTTTACATCCCTGCTAGCCTCCTCCACTTAGAGGAACTTCAGAATACTTGCCAATGTGAAGAAAGCAAGAAGTCTAATGCTTCACATTTCCTGTTGCTATGTATCTTTGTCAAGTCTTTCATATCGTCCCCAGTGGGGAGATGCATGAAACCCCATCCTCCCAATGCATTACAGAATGTTTGAAGCTATTCGAAGAAGAAAAAGACTGTGCACATTGCCATGTGAAGTTTTCAGCATCACCCCCATCTGACAGCTCAAAGATGTCAGGGCTGCCATGGTCCTGTCTCTTTCATGTTAAAATTGCAAGCTTCTATGTCCTCAGTGTTTGATGCCAACATAAAATGGAATTTGAACACCAATATATGTATTTATTTATTGATTCATTTATTTAAACTATGTGTGCCACGCCTTGCCATAAGAATATCTGTGAGGCAACTTTCAAAAACAAACATCCCATAAGTAACAAGAACAGCAGCAAATCTAAAATAAAAATTGCAGATAAAAACAAGTTAAAACAATATCAGATTAAACATCTGTGGGCAAAAATGTTTACAATGATATTCAACTTGGGAAGAACTTTCTGCCACCCAAACAGTCAATATCACATCAGAAAGAAGCTTCTAAAATAAAAATAGGATAGCAGCACAGCAACTGATAAAACTCCACAAGGGAGATGGATCTAAAAGGCTTGGAAAATAATAAAAAAATGCTTTTGTCTGGTACCTATAAGTTTTTAACTTTTCGTGCCAGGCAAGATTCTCTGGTTCCAGCCCTAAGACACCATTGTTGAGAAGCCCATGTCTCTAGTTCTCACCCATATAGTATCTGAAAGGATAGGTATGTAGAGCAAGGACTTTGAAGATGACCTTAACCAGTAGGCAGCCTCAATCAGGTTGTAGTGCTCTTTCAGATACTTTGGTCTCAGACCACGAGCCCAGAGGCAAACCAGCAGCCAGTGTAGATCTTTTTAAAGCAGGCAAAATACTGTATCTGTAAATTGTGCCTGCTATTGTCTAAGTGTTGCATTTTGAGCCCATATGCAAAGCATTGCTGTTACCCAGACTGAATATTATCAGATCACAGATAACTGTGACCAAATCATGCCTCTCAAGGAAGGGTCACAGCTGGCAAATCAGCCAAAACCAGTTAAAGCCACAAAGCAGAGGATATCTTCACTTTTGTCTGTAATCCTGGATCCCATACATAGCTTCCCCAGCTATGTAATGTAACCATCTTTAAAGAGGAATCCAATCCCATTCAGAACAGAAAGATCCCACAAACCCTGACAGGCTTTCTTATCAGGCAACAGTTCTTCAGCCTTATTTGGCATGAGTTTCAATTTATTGCCAATCCATTACTACCTCCAAATACCATTTCAGAAGTCTGCTGCTTCCATCTTAGACCCATTTTCATCTTAGACCCATTTTCAGCTTCCGGCCAGGCCATGGGATGGAGATGGTACTGGTTGCCCTCATAGATGATCTCTTGAGACATCTGGATTGGGGTGGCTCGGCAGTGCTGTTATTAGATCTGTTGGCTGCGTTTGACACAGTCGACCACCAGCTTCTGTCCCGCCGCCTCGCTGACGTGGGGATTCAGGGGTCTGCCATTCAATGGCTTACCTCCTTTCTCCAAGGCTGGGGACAAAGGGTGGCTATAGGGGAACAGTTGTCCCAGAGGCATCCTCTTGTATGTGGGGTCCCTCAGGGGGCAGTCCTCTCCCCAATGTTGTTTAATATCTACATGCGCCCCTTTGCCCAGATTGTCCGGAGATATGGGCTGGGTTGTCACCAGTATGCGGATGACATCCAGCTCTATCTATTGTTGGGGGGACAGTCCAGCTGCGCCCTGGAAGATCTGGACCTGGCATTGCAAGCCGTAGTGAAATGGCTCAGGCAGAGTCGACTGAAAATGAACCCAGCAAAGACAGAGGTTCCTGTGCCTGAGTCGCAGTGGCCTGGATAGGGAAATCCCCTTGCCAGCCTTTGATGGGACGTTATTAGCACCAGTATCGAAGGTTAAAAGCTTGGGGGTGTTCCTGGAGCCTTCGCTGACAATGAAGGCTCAGGTAGCAGTCACTGTCAAATCCGCATTCTACCATCTTAGGTGGCTAAGGCAGTTGGCTTCATACCTGCAGTGCGATGATTTGGCAACAGTGATCCATGCAACGGTCACTTCTAGAATAGACTACTGTAATGCCCTCTGCATGGGGCTGCCCTTGACTCAACTTCAGAGGCTGCAACTGGTGCAAAATGCAGCAGCCAGGTTGTTAATGGAGCTACCTGTACGGGAGCACATTCAACCTGTGCTGAAAGTGTTACATTGGTTGCCTGTGGCGTTCCAGATTCACTTCAAGGTGCTGGTTATAATCTTTAAAGCCCTACATGGCCTGGGACCTGTCTACCTTTGGGACTGCCTTTTCCCATACGTACCCCAGAGAGCACTATGTTCAGAGTCTCAAAATCTCCTTAAGATCCCTGAATCAAAAGAAGCTCGATTGACCAGCACTAGAGCCAGAGCGTTCTCAGTAACAGCCCCCACTTTGTGGAATGCCCTCCCTGAAAACATCAGGGCTCTGCAGGACCTGCTACAGTTGTGCAGGGCCTGTAAGACTGAACTTTTCAAATTTGCCTTTAATGGTTAGGGGGAGGTGGCTATTACCTTCAGCATCGACAATCTCACTGAATTAATATAATGGAAAACAGAAGCTTGCCATCTCGAATTTTTAATATATATCGAAATGTTTTTATAGATCTAATTTTAATGTTTGCTAATGTTTTTAAACTGTTGTTAGCTGCCCTGAGCCTGTCGGGGGAGGGCGGGATATAAATCTGATAAATAAATAAATAAATGTAGAGCCTTGTGGGACTTCATATTTTAAGAACCAAGCAATTGTTCCTCAGTACCATCTTGTAGAACCAGTAAGACAGGTAGAAACAGAACCAGTGGTGTGCATTGTACCTTCTACCAACCTCAGCTAAGTGGTCCTGCAGGATACCATGTTGATAGCATTGAAACCATCAAAAGGTCATGGAGAGTCAACATGATTGAGTTCTCCCATCTTTCTCATAGCAAAAGGTCATCAGACAGGGAGACCAAGAGAGATTCTGTCTCAAAGCCAGGTCTGAAACCTGGCTGAAAGGCATCTAGGTCAGGGGTGGCCAACGGTAGCTCTCCAGATGTTTTTTGCCTACAACTCCCATCAGCCCCAGCCACCATGGCCAATGGCTGGGGCTGATGGGAGCTGTAGGCAAAAAACATCTACTGTTGGCACCCCTGATCTAGATTATTAGGGCTGGGCACAAACTGGCTGACAAACTAAAGTTCATCATAAATTTTGAGTGGTTCATGGGTTGTGAAGTGATGTTTGCAAACTGAAGAGCTGCCACTAACTACCATGAATTTTGATGCAGTTCATGATGGTTTGTGGCAAGCAGAAAGCAGAGGTTTATATGGCTCTGAGGCATTTAAACCCCTGATTTCTGTTCTTCATGAAAAAACAGATGTTTGTTTTAAACAGCTCAGATGTTTGTTTTAAGTGGCCGAGAGCCATTAAAACCCCTGTTTTCTTCTCCCTGCCACTTTGGGCAGCAAAAGAGGCAGCAAGCAGAAAGCAAAGGAAGTGAAATGGCTGGAAGGTATTTCATCCCCTGCTTTTTGCTTGTTGCCAAAAGCTACAGTGAGCAGAAAACAGAGCATGAAACGACTCAGAGCCATTTAACCACCTGTTTTCTGCTCACCACAAACCATCATGACCTGTATCAAAATTCAGGAATTCAGCAGAAAACAGGAGTTTGAATGGCTCATGAACCAATATGAACCAGTTCAGTTCGTGAACCAGCGTATCTGTTCATGGTTCAGTTCATGGTTCAGCCATGAACCCAGCTGAACCACAAAAATGCAGTTCATGCCCAACCCTATAGATGACCAGCTCAATCCAAGAAAGACAGGAGTTGTGCAGCCAGCACTGATTTGAGCACCTTGCCCAACTAAGAGGTATGAGACACAGAAAATAGACACCTGAGTTGCAGGATTCAGGAAGGTTGCTAGTATCCTGCCCTGTTTCTGAACCTACAAGACATATCGCAATCCTGCTGTCTGCGAGCCAAACTACATGTTACACCTTACAGGTCAGCGCAGGCCAACTTGTGACAGCCAACACAATTTTACCTGAGAATTTTTCAGTTTAAAAATTACTGTGAGGGAGTCTTGACTGGGCCCACCACATTGCAACACCATGTGATCTCTCCGCCACCCCCAGTGCACACATACCTTTTCAAGTGCCAAATAATCCTGTGAGCTGTTTCAGTACTTGAAAGGGTGTAGGGGAGTAAGATCGCATGGTGCCACTGTGCTGCAAGCCAATCAGTACTGAGAATTCATGGCAATTTTAAAATTGCTAAATTCTTGTCTAAAATGGCATCAGTCATGGATTGTCTGGTGCCTGCCTGCCTGTCACATGTAGTTTAGCCCTGATTTATGTCAAGGCTGTGGTAGTGGAGGGTAGCCTGAAGATAACCGAGATAACAAAAGGTGATTTTATGTATCTACTTCCAGTGCAGATTAGGCTAAACTACTCTCCAAAAGGCATGGCAGCTGTTGGTCCTCTTCAGTGCTTGAACAAACCACTTTCTGCGTTGTTCACTGCTGACCTGGTGCAGATCTGACTAAGAAGGAAGTTCAGTGTGGTACAATGAGTGTTTTGCACTTCCACCTGCCTCCATCTATACTGGGTCAGCGGTGCCTGTTCAACAGAATAACAATTCCAAGGAGCTGTGTTTCACACAAACAATGGTGTTCAAGATCCAAGGCTAATGACATATAACAGAGGTTGAGCAGAGACACTTCTGAGCAGTCAAATATGCTTCAGTCAAATTCCACACAGAGAACATCAGGATTTCTGACAGGCTTTTGAAAGTCTGGGATTCAGACTAGTACTTCTTGTCACTGTGGAAACTTGAACACAGACTACTGTTTACAGGGGCTGTTGCAAAGCTTCTAATGCCAAGTGAATGCAAGTGGCGGGCAGAATGTCCATCCTCTTTTTGAGGAGCAGAGGAACTGCTCAGGTTGTAGAAGGCCAGAAAGCAATCACACCCATGCTCCAGATATCTCAAATGATCACAATTCTAGGTTAGGTTGTAGCAACAAATTAAAACCCAGTGGCACCTTGTAGACTAACACGATTTATTCCAGCATAACCTTTTTGAGTCAGGGCCCTGGCCTTCTATCATTCTAGGGCAAATACTTAACCATGTACTAGGAAATGCAGCTTGCATTCAGCAACTATAGACATGTTCCTTGTTTCCAGTGCAAATTGCCTTTCTATGGGCGGTATCTCCCACACGTGCCATGATTTGTTCTTGGACATAGGTATACAAGTATAGCCACCTTCAAGAGGGTGTTTAGATAAAAATATGGAGCAGAGGTCCATCAGTGGCTATTAGCCACAGTGGGTGTGTATATATAAAATTTTTTGCCACTGTGTGACACAGAGTGTTGGACTGGATGGGCCGTTGGCCTGATCCAACATGGCTTCTCTTATGTTCTTATGTTCTTATAGGTTCTACTGTTGAAAATCTAGGGTTGCCAGTCCTGAGTTGGAAAATACCTGGAGACAGCCAGGGCACAAAACATCATTCTTCATCCATATAACCAGGGGGAGCAAAGGAAATAGCCCAACCAAGCCAAACAAGGAATTTCCTTGCAGGAAGTTCACAAATACCTCCCCCTAAGTTCACAGGATCAGCAGGGCTGGCCCTAGACTGTCTGGCACCCCCCCCCCACACACACTGATAATGTCACCGAGTCACATGGGGGGGGTGGATCTGGGAGAGAGCAGGGTTTGGGGAGGGGAGGGACCTTAGCATGGTATGATGCCATAGGGTTCACCCTTCAAAGCAGCCATTTTCTCCAGAGGAGCTGAGCTC
Organism: Heteronotia binoei; assembly: GCF_032191835.1. NCBI lineage: Eukaryota > Metazoa > Chordata > Lepidosauria > Squamata > Gekkonidae > Heteronotia > Heteronotia binoei. The sequence continues at coordinate 53,827,864 of NC_083243.1, read as the reverse complement.
CATCAACTGGAGATTGGTTGTAAAAGCAGAAGATACCCAAACCCACCTGGAAGCTGGCAACCCTAAGTAATCCCCCTCTTCCAATTTAGTGCTGAAGAGTACTTTCTGCAAGATGTTCAAATGAAGCTGCACAACTCCAGGTCTTCTTGTGTGAGATGGACTGTCTAGATCTAGACCCATTTCGGTCTGTTCTGTGTGTGCTCTCTGCTGCAATGCAGTCCACTACCATGACCTCATGCTTCATTTGAACTTCATATTTTGAGCGTGATACTTTAAAATGTCCTGGTTTGGAATGTTTTGGACTTCAAATGTACAACATTTCCTTTTTCTATCTGGGGTAGAAGCACCTTAACCATTTTTATATCTTCATGAGGGAATGAAGCTCACGTATCTATCAGTCCCATAAAGTCTCATGGAACAGGCACTCTAACTGTTACAAACTATCGTTTTTCCAAAGATCCCCATTTATCTCAACGATCCAAAATTCTCCATAAAGTATCTCCAGTTACTGTTTATAGAAAACCTTATGACTTACACCATCCCCCTCAGGTCCAGATTTATTGTTCATCAGAGAGGCTCAGCTGTTACCCAAGACCTGGGTATTTTTTCTGCAATGTAGTGCTCTTCTTGGAGGTATATCACGTTTCCCCAGCACTCAAGCCACAATATCTTGTCACTGAGAATATGTGACTTTCCACAGCTAGTTCATATATTGCAATAAGCAGTCCCATGTGGAAAGCAGTTACACAAATATCATAGGCACTTATTAGGCAGTAATATTAAGAAATCCATACAATAGTAATTTTCATCAGTTTCTATGGGGAACGCATTTCTGGATGAAACTTCCTCTCCTCAATAGGAGTGAAATTCTCAGGAATTTATTCTTAGTTTGGGAGGGGGGGTATACCAGGGAAAGGAGTGACTGCTAAGGGCTTATATATAAAACTACAAATGTTGAGAGATCTCAGATCCTGAATCATAAGATCTCTTCCACTCAGAGAGATGATCTGATTCTTCCTCAACACCTGTCTGTTACATCTTAAATCAATACATGAAGCTGACTCATACTAAATCAGACCACTGGTCTATCAAAGTCACTGGCTTGGAGCCTGTGAACACATTCCACATGTGCTTTTGCTCTGGCCACAGCAGAGCCTGCTTCCTCTGCCCTAAACACTTCAATTTCATGCCTTCTCCAGAGTTGTTTTATATGGCACAGGATAACATGTGTTTACCTCTGTAATGTATGTGGACTCAAGTGAGAACTGAAAGCATGTTCTTGCCAGGCTCATTGGAGCTAGACGGCCAGAGCTTGGGGACTTGGAAACAATGGGCAGCAGAATCCAAAACCCTGCTGCCCAGCTCCAATCATGGGTCCCCTGCTGGTTTGAATGGTCCAAACAAACGCTTGCGCGGGAACACGAAAGTGTATATAGTTGGCCCTGTGGGCCCAGTTAGCCAGTCTTATATGTATGCCTCAAGATGCTGTAATCAATAAAGAGCTGATGATTCACTACCACCTCGCCTCTGCCATTCATTGAACCCACTATATTATAGTGGAGACGAGGATGGAATCCTGGTGAGCAGCCCAGCCAGCATCGCTTCGCGCATCACTGTTCGGATTCAGCATCGAGCTTGGCCCACCACTGCTGACGAGATGGCCGCTAAGCCAGGAGCTATTCAAGCCTTTGATGTGGGCTGCCCGGAGAGATAGAAGATCTGGTTAGAGCAACTGGAGAACCACATCAACTACAACGAGATCATGGGGTGCAAAAAGAAGTCGCTGCTCCTCAGCTCCTGCGGCATGGATGTCCTGGAGTTGGCCCAAGGACTAATGGCGACTGTGACCCTCAAGGCGGCCACCTTTGATGAGATCATCACAGCCCTCACGACACACTTTGCCCCACAACCAACTGTTCTGGCCCGCCGCCTCAAGTTCTTGGAGCACCGCCAACAACCGAATGAGTCGGTGGCAGAGTTCAGCGCCGCCCTCCGCTGGTTGTCGCTCTGCTGTGAATTCCCAGTCCTCGATGAAGCATTAAGGGACCGGTTCATCTTCAGCCTGTGGGACGAGAAACTGAGATGGAAGTTGGTGGGAAAGGACGACACCGACCTAGCCAAGGCCATCAAGGAGGCTACGGTGTACAAGAAATCGAGGAAGGAGCGAGCCACCGCCTCTGCACATCGAACTGCCGCCTCCTCATCTGAGTCAGAGGATTCCAGGGAAGACAACGCACACAAGCTATGGCATGCGGCACAGAAGAAACTGCCCAACTGAGACAGCGCCTGCTCAAGAGTACGCCAGCTGCGGGGACCCCCACAAGCGATGTTCCTTCTGATTCCGAGACACAGTCTGCCACCAATGCGGGAAAACGGGGCATCTCGCAAAGGTCTACCGTTTCCGGCCCAAGCGCTCCACCCTGAGAAGTGCCAGCCGACGGGACGTGGGCAGAAACCAGGACGCCATCATGGTGGAAGACCTCCACTATATCGCCACTTTGGAATAGCAGGTATGCCAACTTCGCCTGCCCTCCCCTGGGAAATTGCAAGTGACTGTTAACATTGAGGGCAAACCATGCAAAATGGAAGTAGATTCGGGGGCCGGACAGACTATCATTTCTCTGAGGGCTTTCCAGAAGTTATGCCCCGGGGGGGAAGCCAAACTGCAGCCATCCCCGTTTATACTTCAGGACTATCAGACTATCAGTTAAAGGAGTGGGGCTCCCGAGTGTGAAGTATGGCAACTTCTCTGGACGGTTGCCCCTGATAGTCGTGGAAGGGGACTTCTGCAGCTTGCTGGGCTGAACATGGTTTGGACCTTTAGGTATCCAAGTAACGGGATTACATCAGGTCCCCACATGGCCCAGAGACTTCCAGAGCATCTGTGGGGAGTTCCCAGCAGTTTTCGATGGGATCCTGGGGACTTACATGGGCCCCCCAGTGTCCCTACAACTGGACCCGAATGTCCAGCCCGTAAGGCTGAAGGCACGGCGAGTTCCCTTTGTCAACAAACATAAGATAGAGGAGGAGCTAGACCTCCTGGTAGCGCAGGGAGTGCTAGAGCCATTCGCTAACACATGCTGGGAAATGCCCATTGTCACCCCAGTGAAGCCTCTGCGTGGATTATAAGTGTATCATAAACAAACAGCTGCGAGGCCATGCCTTCCCAGTGCCAGTCGTGAGCCACATGCTGGCCTCCCTAGCAGGGGCAAATTTTGGGGGGAAATTGGACTTGGCCCAGGCCTATCAACAGCTTCCGGTGGATGCCGCCACGGCCGAGGCACAAACAATAGTAACGCATAGAGGCGCGTTCAAAGTCAAGCACCTCCAGTTTGGGGTCAGTGTGGCCCCGGGGATCTTCCAGAATCTAATGGACTCTTTTTTGAAAGGTATCCCTGGGGTCCAGCCAATTTTCAACGATGTGTTAATCGCCGCAGCCACGGAGGATGAGTTCACTTCCCGCCTCCGCTGAGTATGTTTCAACTCAGCGGGCCTAAAGGTGATGAGGGAGAAATGTATGCTGGGGGTGCCCAAGACTGACTTCCTGGGGTACTCGGTGGATGTGAACAGGATCCACCCCTCTAAGGAAAAGGTGGAGGCCATTTGCAATGCCCCCGCCCCACTAATAAAGCGGAACTACAAGCCTTCTTGGGACTCCTCAACTTTTACCACGCCTTCCTTCCCCCACAAGGTGGCAGTAGTGGAACCCCTCCACCGTTTGCTGGACAAAAGGGCCCCATGGGTGTGGGGTTGCCGGCAGGCAGCCGCATTCCAAGCGGTGAAGGACCTGCTGACATCGAACAGTCTGCTGGCGCACTTCGACGAGCGGCTGCCCGTGGTCTTAGCCTGTGACACGTCTCCTTACGGGGTGGGGGCAGTCTTAGAGCATGTGCTGCCAGACAGCTGAAAGGTTCCAGTGGTTTACTATTCGAGGACATTACAGAAACCGGAGTGCAACTACGTGCAAATAGATAAGGAAGGGTTGGCTACTGTAGCTGAGGTAAAAAAATTTCATGATTATCTGTACAATCGGCCCTTCACCATACTCACTGATCTTAAGCCCCTCCTGGGATTGTTTGCCCCCAACCTCCAAACACCCCAGATGCTGTCGCCCAGGGTCCTAAGGTGGTCCATTTTCCTAGTGGGGTACCAGTATGACTTGCAATACCATCCGGGAAAGGCTATGGTCCACACGGACACTTTGAGTTGGTTGCCGCTACCCTCTGGGGACCCAGATCCAGCGCCAGTGCACCAGATAATGTTGTTAGATTACCTCCCAGATCGCCCAGTCAATGCAAAGAACATTGCACATCTCTTGGTCCGGGACAAAACCCTTTCCTGGGTTCTCAACTGGGTGTGGAGGGGATGACCCACAGGCTGGATGGGCCCAGAGTTTGCAGCATTCACTTCCTGCCGGGACAAATTATCACTCCACAAGGGCTGCCTGTTATGGGGGGATCGGGTAGTGATGCCCCTCGCTCTGCGGCAAAGAGTCCTCACTGCACTACATGACTCTCACCCAGGAATAGTGCAGATGAAAGCCCTCGCCCGCAGCTACGTCTGGTGGCCCGGAATTGATGACACCATTGAGTCTTGGGTAGCTAGGTGCCAACTATGCCAGGAGACCTGCCCAGCACCACCCAGAGCGCCAGCCCAGCAGTGGGAGTCCACAAGTAACTCGTGATCCCTCTTGCACCTGGACTTTGCGGGGCCGTTCCAGGGCCAGCTATTTTTCCTAATCATGGACTCCCACTCTAAGTGGTTGGAGGTAGTCCCGGTGGCCTCCACTTCCTCCCAGGCTGCCATTACAGCGCTCCATAAGGTTTTCGCCACCCAGGGGCTCCCCGACACTCTCGTCTCAGACAATGGGACCACCTTTACGTCAGGGGAATTCCAAGACTTCTGTGGCCGGAATCTAATTCGGCACCTCAGGTCAGCCCCTTTTCACCTGGCCACCAATGACCAAATGGAGAGGATGGTGAGATCCACAAAAGAGTCCCTCTGCTGCATCATCCAGGGGGACTGGGAGACCTGCCTCATGAAATTCCTACCAGCCCAGCATGCCATTCCCTGAACCGCCACCGGCCACAGCCCAGCCGAGTTCCTCATAGGCCGGTGGTCTATGCTCTTCATAGACCGTATGCACCGCGATTGGGCCCCAGACATGCAAGAGATGCCCGACACAGTCAGAGCACCCAGGGGTTTTGATACTGGAGAAGAACTTTGGGGGTGGCCCAACATGACTTCCAGCCAGAATCTCCTGGGTGTTGGGGTCAGTCATGTATAAAATCACCACCGAGGGGGGGTTCACCATGTGGCGGTACATAGACCAATTGAGGTCACAGGAGGTACCCGGGGAAGAGGGCGAAGAAGACAGCAGAACACAGGACCCGCTGGTGGTTCCGGCTCTGACAAACCCCAGACCGGCGGGGGCTGTGATTCCAACCCCTGACCTTCCGCCAAAGCAGGACACATCCGGGAGCCGCCAACAGAAGCTTCAGCATCCCCAGCTCCTCCGTCCACCAAGCCCGAAGCAGCAGCCGCCGCACCGCCACCCTCTCCAGCAACCAGGCGAAAAACAAGGGAGCGCCACAAGCCAGCATACCTCAAAGACTATGTATGTCAGGGCTCATGAACTAGGAGGAGAGGGATGTAATGTATGCGGACTCAAGTGAGAATTGAAAGCGTGTTCCTGCCAGGCTCACTGGAGCCAGACGGCCAGAGCTTGGGGACTTGGGAACAATGGGCAGCAGGATCCAAAACCCTGCTGCCCAGCTCCAATCACGGGCCCCCTGTTGGTTTGAATGGTCCAATCAAACGCTTGTGCGGGAACACGGGAGTGTATATAGTTGGCCCTGTGGGCCCAGTTAGCCAGTCTTATATGTATGCCTCAAGATGCTGTAATCAATAAAGAGCTGATGTTTCACTACCACCTCGCCTCTGCCACTATATTATAACCTCACATCAGGTTTTTATAGAAATCAACACAATGTAGACTGTAACTGTGCCACAGTCAGAAAGCAGAAAATGCAAAATAGATAACTCATGGGCGTAAGTCAAGTCATGGACCACAAGTGAAGTCATGAATAAACAGTATATTGAAAGGCAAAATAGATAACTCATGGGCGTAAGTCAAGTCATGGACCACAAGTGAAGTCATGAATAAACAGTATATTGAAAGGAATTAAGAACATATCTCATATTACAGATAAAGATCAGACTAATGAATGAATCCAGAGCAGAAGCAGGTTTCCTTTTACCCCTTCACAGCCAAAATACATAAATACAAGAAGCATGTAGACATTCCGTATTACTCTCTCACACAGAGTCAGCCTCAGGTGACAACACATCCAGGGCACAAAACATCATTCTTCATCCATATAACCAGGGGAAGCAAAGGAAATAGCCCAACCAAGCCAAACAAGGAATTTCCTCTCTGTTCCTCTCTGCCTTCCTGCTTAGAATTATAGTTGGAAGGGATCCCCAGGGTCATCTAGTCCAACCCCCTGCACAATACAGGAAGTTCACAAATACCTCCCCCTAAGTTCACAGGATCAGCAGGGCTGGCCCTAGACTGTCTGGCACCCCGCCCCTGCACTGGTGATGTCACTGAGTCACATGGGGGTGCTCAATTCAGCACCCCCAGAAGGTTGGTGTCCTAGGCAATCATCTAATTTGCCTAGTGGCAAGGCCCAGCCCTGAGGATCAGCATTGAAGTCAGATGGCCATCTAGCCTTTGCTTAAAAACCTCCAAGGAAGGAGAATCCACTACCTCCAGCAGAAGCCTTTTCCACTGAAGAACCACTCTGTCAGGAAGATCTTCCTAATGTTATGCTTGCCACCTACACAACTGGTACCATCAACAGCCTGGCCTAAATGTCAGCCTTAAGCTTAAAATTCATCAGTGTTCCTTTTTGCTATTCACTGTTCTGATGGACAAAGAGTCTGCTTGTTTCAAGGCAAGGAAGGAAGGCTTGGAGCAGGAATATGGCTTGGCTTTCCCAGCTTCCTATTTGGTCCTCAGGGCAAGGACTAACAGAAAAAACATAATTCCTGCAGCCAGCCTCTTGTGTCTGCAGCAGGTGGTCAATCTGCTCCCTCTTGTTCCTGATCTTTGACTTTCTCTGGGATTGGGGTCACCCACACCATCCAATGTGGAAAACGATGGTCAGCCACCACATCAACTGCAATTCTTGGTGAAGGTATAGTACTCAGCTCAGATTCCAGACCATGAACAGATTCAGCTAGATACCACAGATGCTTAGACCCTAACACCACTCTTCACCATCTCCAGTTATCAGCTAAGTGAATGAAAGAATCACTCTTGCCCCTAGATCTCCACTGTCATCAAATCTACTAGAGTTCAGGTGACTGAGGTGACCACATGTACTATCCGTATTGCAAATTCAACTCTGACTATATACTATTTGGCCAATATCCTGCATCCTACCAAGACACTATTGCCTTGAAAGATCCCCCAAAGATTTGCAGTTACCTGTTTCCAGACAGCGCGTTCCTCTCTGCAACCAGCCAGCTGCCTACGAAACCAACTGTGTGCATCGCTGACGCTATCAATTGGGATAAAAATGCTGCAGATTTGCTGAAAACAGAAAATGACTCAGAGGATAAAGAAGTGAGAAAGGAAATGGAAGGCTCTTCAGGTGAATCTTGCAAAAGTGTCATTTTCAGAAGCAATGAGAGGTTCAAAGTCTCTGAGTGAGGCTGCCTTGGCAGCAGCAGAAAGTATCCATGTTGGAATAAGGCAGTAAAATGGAAAGTGCTTGGATAAGAGGTGAACGCCAAACATCAAAGCTCTACCATTTATCACATACATGTGAATCCAAGAAACAAATTCCTTCATTGCAATTTTTAGGGCACTTTTAATCCAGGACTGTCATTTTAGCCTCCTCCCTTACATAGGCAGCTCTACAAATACACCTGTCCTTTTTATCCTGAGGTCTAGTAAATAATAAACCACCATGTCCCTGCCAAATATGTATTATTCAGGCCTCAGCAGGTTCTGTTTCAGTTGTCTGATTAACGTCTTTCTTCCAGCGCTTTACTGAAAGCCTGCAATATTGCTAGTGCTAAGCTTTTGATTCATCCTTGGAGTTTCCCAATATATGTAAAAATTGAAGGCTAGACTAATGCTAACTGTCTGGACATGAGCCATTCTGTGCACACTATATCATTCTTTAATATGCACTTATCCAGAATTTCATGCTATTTGGAGATTTGCTCAGCACTCCTCTCCTCTTTGATCATACCACCAGTATCTCATTGCACTGAAATTACTGCTATTCTGGAGAATAGTACTGTTTCACTGGATCCAGTTTTGCTACATTCCCTGGATCAATAATCCATCAATAACCCTGAGTCGTCTCAGTGAGCATCTGCCTGTTCATCTAATTTAGAGTGGCTCTTTCCCCCACATTATCATCTTTTCCTTCTCAACATGCCACATATCTCTGTCATGCCACCTTTTTTCTCTCTTGTAAAATTCCAAAGTAGGTCACTATTCCCTCTTGCCCTCTTGTTTACTCTTCTCCTATTAATCTGCATCCTATTTTTATTTACTCTTTATTCTCTTGTACAGTTTATTCCATTGTTTCCTTTACAAACCACTTCCTTTTACTGACAGTCACAATGAAGAAAACATATTGAGGAACAAAGAAGTAAAAGTAGCCTCTCTATCATCCCCCGAAAATTAAATTTATTTTGTTCTCTTCTATTTCCTATTTAAAAGCAAAAGTTTAAAATGTGGCACATGCTGGTAAACTGAGGCAGTGTGGTGTAGGCAGTGTGGTATACTGGTTAGAGAACTGGATCAGGTCTGGGGAGACATGGATTCAAATCCCTGCCCTCTTGGGAAGCTCATTAGATAACTAGCAGAGCCATCCTACACAGAGGATGAAACACCACTGCAGTCAATAATCTTAGAAGGATGTTATTCTGAAAAGGACTACACTGTGGATCATTATTTGCACCCAAACCTACCCCACAAGTTTACTGTGAGGGTAGAATGAAGGGGACTATGAAGGCTGCATTAACTCTTTCAAGAAAGATAAAAATGTAATAAAATAAATGAATGGAGATAATCAGTATGACCACATATGCAAAATCACTGATGGAGAAGATTGTAGCAGAGCGAGGTAACCAACCAGACTCTGATTTCCTCTTCTGATAACAGAGCACAAAGATTGGTGGTGGTGGTGATGATAATAAAAGCTCTCATGTGGAGCTTTTCTCCCAACATCTGTTGTAATGATTTTCTCTCCATGATACTTTGGTATGTCACACCATAGCCAGAAGGAGTACTTTTCCTGAGCTACCTCAGGCACCAGCTGCTTCCCACTGGCAGTAACACTCTGCAGTCCCTGATGGTTGCTGCTAGGTCAGCAGGTCTTTTGTGCCCACCTTGTCTCTTGATGGGTTTGCCAATCATCCTGCACTTCAGCAAGGATCAGTGTTCTCTCTTCTTCCTGTGAACCCAGTGCTTCAAGGGAAGGGCACGAAGAATTAAGAGGGACCAGCTTTTACTTACACCAGGATGATTGCCATTTGAACCCATATTAGTTTAGGAATAGGCTGAAGTTATTCCTGTCTACCACCCCAAGTTTTTGATTCTCAGAAACTAACTTTCTCCTTGAAGTGCTAAGTTTCTGCTTACAGTGAGGATGGGGGGGGGGGGTTTTTGGGGGGGTGACATTTCAAAACAGTATCCTTCACCGTGATTCCGAAGTAGCAGAGGCTATTCTACTTTCTCATTGCCCCCAGCTCTGCAATGTATGTTAGCTGCTTTTCAGGTTTCTGAGAGAGAGCATGGGGAAAAGGTTGTGCAAATTTGCCCAGAAGTAATAGAAAGCTCATTTATACAAAGGGCTGTAATTCTGATCATCAACATGTCTCCAGCATGCAAGACTTTTTGATGTTTTCAGAAGGAGAAACACACTGCTGCCCTTTGCGGGGGGCAGCTACCTATTTGGCCCCAATAGTCTAACAGCAAGCAAGACTGCCAATGGTGATTGAAATTCACTATTTTTCATTAGTCTCCCTTGTGGATGTACCTGGACAAATCTGAGTACTATGTGCATCACACTCCATGATCTCAGTAAATCAAACCAGGTCCCCCAACTGTCAGCTGAGCATTAGCCATGCTGGGGACTCCTCTTGCAATGGCTTGAGCTGTTTCAATAAGATAATGAGAAATTAGCCAAGTGTTTATGAACAGATGCTCTTCCCTCTGAGAGAAGCAAGGCTCATTTTGTTGTTTGAACAAATCTCTCACCTAAGCTGTTGCTAGCTGTGATGGTGCTGATTTGATATGACGCTCCCCATTCATCTTCATAAAAGTTTTAAGCTCAAGAGAGACAAAGTGAGACTTGTTGTCACTTACTAGAGGCTCTGGTGAAACATGACAGATGAACATTGCGTGCTGTCTCTTCCAGCAAACATGTTCAGGAGAAACAGCAGGATCTCCCGGAGCTCGTCCATAAGGGAACTGCTCTTCCTTCAGTCATCTCTCTCCTGAAAGTCTCAAACCACAACATCTGCCCAAAACTACCCAGTGAGGAGTTTTATCTTCAAATCTTTTTCTCACATCAGTGTAACTTCCCAGAAAATTCATGCTGTTTGGGGATGAGCTCTTGTAGAAAATGGCACTTTCCCCCATGAGGTTTTTGTAGATATGAGCAGTATTTATTATTTCAGTCATTCTTATGCAACTTTTCCATGAGAAAAACAAATTAACAGAACCAAGGAAATAAACCTGTCCCACACATGCAGAGTAGCATTCTGCTGCATGTACTGCAATAGCAGGACTGCAAGAATCATAGCTAATCGAAGGCCTCCCAGTAAGAAAGATAGGGATGCCAACCTACAGGGCCTGGGGATCCCTGGAATTACAGTTCCTCTCCAGACTATAGATATCAGTTCCCCTGGAGAAAATGGATGCTTTGGAAGGTGGGCACTATGTCATTGTATCCCAATGAGATCCCTATCCTTTCCAGGCTTCATCCCTAAATCTCAAGGAATTTCCCAACCTGCATCTGGCAATTCTATGCCCCCATCCCCTGCCGGTGGTCAGGGGGACCTGAAAACCCTAGAGAGAGACCTCCAGGACCAATTACTTACAGGCGGAGGAAGAAACATAAGGAAGGGGGAAATGTAAGAAGCATTCCAGCAAGTTCTGAACCATATTTAGTGTACATTACAAGGAATCCATACATTTGGAATGGACCAAACACATGTACAGTATATACAAAGAGCTTGGGGATTTGAAGCTAGATCTCCCAAGGTCTAGCTGGACATTCTAACCACTATATACCATTGGCTCTCAAGATGACTTCTACCTTGTAAAGGAGTCAGAGAACTCCTGAGAGATCTCTACAGGGAAGAAGGAAGAGGAACAACAAGGGACTGTGACATTTCCATATTGCGCTCCTAATGAACTGGAGGAGATTGACTAAGAGAGAGATCTTGGAGTCATGGTAGATAATTCACTGAAAATGTCGAGACAGTGTGTGATTGCAGTAAAAAAGGCCAATGCTATGCTGGGAATTATTAGGAAGGGGATTGAAAACAATTCAGCCAGTATCATAATGCCACTGTATAAACTGATGGTATGGCCTCATTTGGAGTATTGTGTACAATACAAATCATGGCACCTCAAAAAAGATATTATAGCATTGGAAAAAGTCCAGAAAGGGCAATTAGAATGATTAAAGGATTGGAACACTTTCCCTATAAAGCAAGGTTAAAACGCTTGCAGCTTTTTAGCTTGGAGAAACATCGACTCAGGGGTGACATGATAGAGGTTTACAAGATTATGCACAGGATAGAGAAGGCAGAGAAAGAGGTACTTTTCTCCCTTTCTCACAATACAAGAACTCGTGGGTAGGGTGGCCAGACCGTCCCGGTCTCCCGGGACATTCCCGGTTCTGGCCACCCAATCCCGGCTCCCGGGCTGCCTATACCGGGACCATTAAAGGTCCCGGTTTAGGCAGCCCCGGAGCCGGTGGGCCGCGGGCGCCGGCGGGGAAGGCGGCGAGTGAGGGAGGGAGCGTCCCTGCGCAGGCGCAGGGACGCTCCCTCCCTCACTCGCTGCCTTCCCCGCCCGCGCGCGGGGCCCGGCGGCAGTGGTGGAGGCCTCTCCGTGGCCTCCGCTGGTCGCTGGAAGCCCTCCAGAGACTCTGGAGGGCCTCCAGGGACCAGCGGAGGCCGCGGGGAGGCCGCGGGGCACCCGGCGCTGGTCCCGGAAGGCCTTCCAGAGCCTCTGGAAGGCCTTCCGGGACCAGCGCCGGCCAGCGAAGGCTTCCCCGCGGCCTCCGCTGGTCCCTGGAGGCCCTCCAGAGTCTCTGGAGGGCCTCCAGGGACCAGCGGAGGCCGCGGGGAGGCCGCGGGGCACCCGGCGCTGGTCCCGGAAGGCCTTCCAGAGCCTCTGGAAGGCCTTCCGGGACCAGCGCCGGCCAGCGAAGGCTTCCCCGCGGCCTCCGCTGGTCCCTGGAGGCCCTCCAGAGTCTCTGGAGGGCCTCCAGGGACCAGCGGAGGCCGCGGGGAGGCCGCGGGGCACCCGGCACTGGTCCCGGAAGGCCTTCCAGAGCCTCTGGAAGGCCTTCCGGGACCAGCGCCGGCCAGCGAAGGCTTCCCCGCGACCTCCGCTGGTCCCTGGAGGCCCTCCAGAGACCAGCGGAGGCCGCGGGGAGGCCGCGGGGCACCCGGCGCTGGTCCCGGAAGGCCTTCCAGAGCCTCTGGAAGGCCTTCCGGGACCAGCGCCGGCCAGCGAAGGCTTCCCCGCGACCTCCGCTGGTCCCTGGAGGCCCTCCAGAGACTCTGGAGGGCCTCCAGGGACCAGCGGAGGCCGCGGGGAGGCCGCGGGGCACCCGGCGCTGGTCCCGGAAGGCCTTCCAGAGCCTCTGGAAGGCCTTCGGGGACCAGCGCCGGCCAGCGAAGGCTTCCCCGCGGCCTCCGCTGGTCCCTGGAGGCCCTCCAGAGACTCTGGAGGGCCTCCAGGGACCAGCGGAGGCCGCGGGGAGGCCGCGGGGCATCCGACGCTGGTCCCGGAAGGCCTTCCAGAGCCTCTGGAAGGCCTTCGGGGACCTGCGCCGGCCAGCGAAGGCTTCCCCGCGGCCTCCGCTGGTCCCTGGAGGCCCTCCAGAGTCTCTGGAGGGCCTCCAGGGACCAGCGGAGGCCGCGGGGAGGCCGCGGGGCACCCGGCGCTGGTCCCGGAAGGCCTTCCAGAGCCTCTGGAAGGCCTTCGGGGACCAGCGCCGGCCAGCGAAGGCTTCCCCGCGGCCTCCGCTGGTCCCTGGAGGCCCTCCAGAGTCTCTGGAGGGCCTCCAGGGACCAGCGGAGGCCGCGGGGAGGCCGCGGGGCACCCGGCGCTGGTCCCGGAAGGCCTTCCAGAGCCTCTGGAAGGCCTTCGGGGACCAGCGCCGGCCAGCGAATGCTTCCCCGCGGCCTCTGCTGGTCCCTGGAGGCCCTCCAGAGACTCTAGAGGGCCTCCAGGGACCAGCGGAGGCCGCGGGGAAGCCGCGGAGCACCCGGCGCTGGTCCTGGAAGGCCTTCCAGAGCCTCTGGAAGGCCTTCCGGGACCAGCGCCGGCCAGCGAAGGCTTCCCCGAGGCCTCCGCTGGTCCCTGGAGGCCCTCCAGAGACTCTGGAGGGCCTCCAGGGACCAGCGGAGGCCGCGGGGAAGCCGCGGAGCAGCCGGCGCTGGTCCCTGGAGGCCTCCAGAGGCCAGCGCCGGCAGCTCCCTCCCTCCCTCGCCGCGAGGCCGCCGCCAGAGGACTCCCCGCCGCCGCCGCCGCTGGACGCCGCCGCCCTGGAATCAGGTAAGGGGGCCGAAAGCGGGGGGGGGGCGGGGGCGGCCTTCCTTTCTTCCCTCCCTCCTCCCTCCCTCCCTCCCTTCCTTCCTTCCTTCCTTCCTTCCTTCCTTCACTCCCTTCCCTTCCTTCCTTCCCTCCCTCCTCCCTTCCTTCCTTTCTTCCTTCCCTCCCTTCCTTCCCTCACTCCCTTCCCTTCCTTCCTTCCCTCCCTCCTCCCTTCCTTCCTTCCTTCCTTCCCTCCCCCCTTCCTTCCTTCCTTCCCTCCCTCCCTCCCCCTTCCTTCCTTCCTTCCTTCCTTCCTTCCTTCCTTCCTTCCTTCCTTCCTTCCTTCCTTCCCTCCCTCCCTCCCCCTTCCTTCCTTCCTTCCTTCCTTCCTTCCTTCCTTCCTTCCTTCCTTCTTTCCTCCCTTCCTCCCTTCCCTTCCCTTCCCTTCCTTCCCTCCTTATGTTCTTATGTGACACAGAGTGTTGGACTGGAGGGGCCACTGGCCTGATGCAACAGGGCTTCTCTTATATTTTTATGTGACACAGAGTGTTGGACTGGAGGGGCCACTGGCCTGATCCAACAGGGCTTCTCTTATGTTCTTATGTGACACAGAGTGTTGGACTGGAGGGGCCGCTGGCCTGATCTAACAGGGCTTCTCTTATGTTCTTATGTGACCAGAGTGGTGGAGTGGATGAGCCATTGGTCTGATGCAACAGGGCTTCTCTTATATTTTTATGTGGCACAGAGTGTTGGACTGGAGGGGCCACTGGCCTGATCCAACAGGGCTTCTCTTATGTTCTTATGTGACACAGAGTGTTGGACTGGAGGGGCCACTGGCCTGATGCAACAGGGCTTCTCTTATATTCTTATGTTACACAGAGTGTTGGACTGGAGGGGCCACTGGCCTGATGCAACAGGGCTTCTCTTATGTTCTTATGTGACGCAGAGTGTTGGACTGGATGGGCCACTGGCCTGATCCAACAGGGCTTCTCTTATGTTCTTATGTGACAATACTGACTTTGGTGGACCCAAGCACTGATTCAGTGTAAGGGAGCTTTGTGTTTGTGACTGGAGTAGATAATACTGACTTTGGTGGACCCAAGCACTGATTCAGTGTAAGGGAGCTTTGTGTTTGTGTCTTCTGGTGCAATTTTGTTCTCAGATCCTGTATTTACTTCATCAGTATATGGGATAAGGCACTTTCTCAACTGTGCTGCATAATGCAGCCTATTTATTTTGTCCTGTTGGCTCTGTTGGCTCTGTCTGCGCCACCTTCATCACTTTCGGGGTGTGGATCCCCCAGTGGGGTGGTCTCGTGACTCCCTCCGCCGGCTGTTTCTGATAGCCCTGCGCCCCCTCTTTCATTTGATATGTGTCCCGTGCGGGTGCCACCCTCCCGCCGGGAGATGCCGCAAAATGAGCCCCCTTGAGGCTTATGGCGGCAGGGCTCGGGGGAAGCGAGCTAGACTGCTGTTCTTTTGAGGGGTTATAGAGTGTTTCGAGCCCGTCCCTGTGGCATCGGTCCCATCGTTGTGGGGCCCAGGGGACCGATGCCACAGGGACGGGCTCGAAACACTCTATAACCCCTCAAAAGAACAGCAGTCTAGCTCGCTTCCCCCGAGCCCTGTCGCCATAAGCCTCAAGGGGGCTCATTTTGCGGCATCTCCCGGCGGGAGGGTGGCACCCGCACGGGACACATATCAAATGAAAGAGGGGGCGCAGGGCTATCAGAAACAGCCGGCGGAGGGAGTCGGGAGAGCACCCCACTGGGGGATCCACACCCCGAAAGTGATGAAGGTGGCGCAGATAGAGCCAACAGAGCAAACAGGACAAAATAAATAGGCTGCATTATGCAGCACAGTTGAGAAAGTGCCTTATCCCATATACTGATGAAGTATATACAGGATTTCAGAACAAAATTGTTTCCGGCGGTGATATTTGGGGGATTTTTGGGGATGTCACAGGAAGTGCTGTGAAGTCACTTCCTGTTTCCGGCCGTGGCATTTGGGGGAAATGATGTCATTTGGGGGAAATGATGTCACAGGAAGTGATGTCACTTCCCATTTCCGGCAGGTGATGTGGGGGAAATGATGTCACAGGAAGTGATGTCACTTCCTGTTTCCTGTGGTGGCATGACGTCACCGGAAGTGACGTCGCCGGAAGTGACGTCACCCCTACCTCCCCCCCCCCACGTGTCCCTGGCTGGCCTTCAGACATTATGGTCACCCTACTCGTGGGCACTCAATGAAATTGCTGATCAGTCAGGTTAGAATGGATGAAAGGATGTACTTCTTCACCCAAAGAGTGATTAACATGTGGAATTCACTTTCACAGGAAGAGGAAGCGGTTACAAGCATAGCCAGCTTCAAGAGTGGATTGGATAAAAATATGGAGCAGAGGTCCATCAGTGGCTTTTAGCCACAGCGTATTGTTGGAATTCTCTGTCTGGGGCAAGTGATGTTCTGTATTCATGGTGTTTGGAAGGGACAACAGTGTGAGGTCTTCTAGTATCCTGGCCCCACTGATGGGCCTCCTAATGGCACCTGGGGTTTTTGGCCACTGTGTGACACAGAGTGTTGGACTGGATGGGCCATTGACTCGATCCAACATGGCTTCTATTATGTTTTTAATGAGGGTACTTTGCCTTGTCCTCAGAAACTCTCGTTGTCATCACTAACCAAAACAGAAGGGGGGGGCAACCTTAAGGAACAATAAGTTTGTACCCAGAGGTTGGGTGATTATATATATATCACCCAACCTCTGGGTACAAACTTATTGTTATATATATATATAACAATATCGTTATAAATATATATACACATACACACACACGCACACACACAAAGAGAGAGAGGGAGAGGGAGAAATAAATATTAAACAAAATATATGTATTTATTACAAAGTGCACCAAAACTACACTTTAAAAAACACTGCCATACTCCACCCTTGAAGTGGTGAATATTTGAACAAAGAAGTCTTGAATCTATACAACCTGACACATTTCAATATTTCTAGGTTAAAAGCCTTGAACCAACAAATTGGACCAATAATTCAATATATCTAGGTTGATAACCTTGAACATTAAAATAAGATAGTTCAATTAATTAGGGACCCAACAAATTATCTTATCTAACTACAATTTGTTGGGTCCTTAATTAATTGAACTTAATTTTTGAGTACCTTTGTTATATACATTTTTTTACAGAAATAATTATTAAACCTGCATTCCTTGGATATGTGTGCTTAAAAGTTTAAGAAAACCCTCACACAATTTGATTCTTTTGCCACACAGGATATTTGGAATGAGAGTAAATAATTAATTTTTATTTATATAGTATATATTGTTTATTTTTCACATATAAATTTTTGAGTAATTAGATTTTTATTCATTTTCAGGCCTTATAACCAACCTGCCTTGACACTAACACACATTGTATCCATGTATATGCAAAAATTTAACCTCTGAGGATGGCCTCATAAACCAAAATGCATTTGATTCTGTTTTAAGGTGGTTCAAGGATATCAATCTAGGAATAATTATTGGTCCTGTTTTATTGGTTCAAGACTTTTAACTTAGAAATATCAGAAAATATCAAGTTATATAGATTCATAACTTCTTTGTTAAAATATTTGCCACTTTAAGGGGAGATTGTGCCAATGTTTTTCAATGCATTTTGTAATAAACACATATATTTTGTTTAATTTTTTTTAAATTATCTCATTTATACCTTTGGGTATAAATCTATCTTGTCATGATTATCACAGCATTCCTAGAGCAAGAAACACCACAGGCTTTCCAGAGTGCAGACTTCAAGAGCAGCACACATACTCCATGTAATTTGGAAAGGTCCTCCGCCAGGCACATGAGGCCTACAACACAAACACACACTTGGTGTATGTGTGCGTATGTGTTTTGTTTCCCTCTCGGCCACTTTTTCTTAACCACAATGCAAGGAAATGGACCATTTAAAATTTGCATACAAATTAAATTAAATCTCTTAAATTAATTAATATATGCAAATAGGCTATGACTGCAGGCTTTTTCCTGGGAGAGCTGGCAACACTAATCATAGTCACAGAGTTCCTTGTACAAATTGCTTTAATGGCTAGCAGAGGAAGATGTCTCTGCTTGCCAAGTTACAGTTTAATACCAGTAAGAGCACGCATCTAGTGTCCACATCCATTCAGCCATTGTTCTTCCCACCGTAATCACTCAAGAGTCCCAGAAAAGACTGACTTACTGAAAACAGATAAAAACATTTTGTTCTTGGGCAATTTTTTCCCCTGACTGTGCTGCTAAAAAGGCAGCGCTCTCCCTTCCCAAGGTAAGACACAGCTGGCTAATATCTCCTGAACTTTAGATATAGCGGCCACTTCTGAGGGAAAGGAGGGTATGCCTCAGAATAAAGTTGCTTTGAATCTGAGAAATAATAATAAATCTTCAGAATAAAGCTGGCTTGAATAAGAGAAAGGCAGGTTATACCTGACTTAAATAAATACAATAAAATACATTCAGATGAATAACCCAGAATGGGAGTCACAGTTTGATTTACACTCTACTATTCCGTACAGCTTTATACACTGATTTATTTACATATTTATAGCTGCTTCTCTCTTTAATGAAGACCCAAAGTTGCTTACAACACTGTTCTCCCCTCCTCCATTTTATCTTCACAACTAGGGTTACCACAACTAGCATTATTTCACAACTAGGGTTACTAGGTGGAGCCTGAAGTCCTCCTGGAATTATTTATTTAAAACATTTCCATCCAACTTAGGATCCCTAAAACAGTAAATAATCCAAACAATGTTAAAATACAGGTATATAAATATTTAAAATAATTAAATAAAACATACAAGTACATTAGGGTTTTCATCTTTCTGCTGGGAGTTAGGATTTCCTGCCAGCATCCTTTGCCTGTTGCTGCTCAGCTGGATAGCAAGAGGAAATGCCAAGGGAAATGGGAAGGCATGATAGGAGTCCCAGGGCAATGACATTGCTTCCAGTGCAACCCAGAAGTGACATCATCATGTTGGTTGTTGCAATGATGTCACTTCCAGGTTGTACCAGAAGCAACATCATTGAATTATGGCTGCTGATTTCCCCCCACCACAGATCATGAGTTCCTGTCTTCTCCATCTCCCTCCCCCCAGTTGCCATACCCTGCCCAGCAATCCTAAAAGACATAAACATGGAAGGAGCCAGTGAGAGTTCCTGAGGGATGGCCAGATAAAACAAAAAAGTCTTCACCCACTATAAGAAGACAGTGATGGATATACGGACAAAACTCCTTGGTTAGAGAGTTCCAGAATTAATGGCCCCAAGTTGTAAAGGGTTTAAGATCAATACCAACACCATGAACTGGGACAGGAAGCAAACTGGGAGCCAGTATAGACAGGACTAGTCTGAAATGATATGGTCTCTTCAATTTACTCCAGTGAATGTCCTGTACCAACTGAAGTTTCTGGACAGTCTTCAAGGGCAGCCCCACAAAGAGTACATTGCAGTAGTCTAATCTAATTATTACCATGGCATGCAACATAGTGGCCAGATCTTTTTTGCTTAGAAAGGGCTGCAGCTGGCTCATTAACCAAACCTGGTGAAAGGTTCCCCTAGCCACCACTGCCACCTGTTTATCCAATAGGAGGTTCAGCATCTCCAAACTAAGGACCTGTTCCTTTACAGGAAGAACAACTCCCCAGAACAAGAGATGTCCCAATTCCTGGGTCAACCCTCCCCCCACTAGTAGCACCACAATTTTTAATAACTGATCTGTAGACTATAGAAGAAGACGAAGATATTGGATTTATATCCCGCCCTCCACTCTGAAGAGTCACAGAGTGGCTCACAATCTCCTTTACCTTCCTCCCCCACAACAGACACCCTGTGAGGTGGGTGGGGCTGGAGAGAGCTCTCACAGCAGCTGCCCTTTCAAGGACAACCTCTGCAAGAGCTATGGCTGACCCAAGGCCATTTCAGCAGGTGCAAGTGGGGGAGTGGGGAATCAAACCCGGTTCTCCAAGATAAGAGTCCGCACACTTAACCACTACACCAAACTGGCTCTCCATAGGGATCAGTGTAAGCCAAAATGCCCTCAAAACCGAGGTTGGGGAATTGACAGGTGGGCACTTGACTTTAAAAGGATCAGAGCCTATGTATACAGGCTTCATGTCCAGAAATTATTGCTCAAATATGCCAGGGACACGAATTAAGTAAAAGCAATTTGAATTTATTGTAGAAAATATAGATCTCACACACAAGATAAAATACTCATAAAACCATACATACAGTCCTAAGAAAATTAGAGAGAGAGATAGAGAAACACCTGGGTAAATGAACAGGGTGATAATTACCGATCGTAGTCTTCAAGGAAGGCTCCAATGGCAATGAGCGAGGACGAGGAAAAGGGGACCCGAAACTAGGCCTCAGAATCTGGGATGGATCTAGACAGCGGAATTGGGATACTGCTAGAAGCACACCTGTGGGTAGCTAGGCCACAGGTTATAAGGACTACCTTGGGTCCTCAGGGAATAGGAGGTACAAGAGAGGAAGAAAGTGGTCAGCTGGTGCATGACCTCAGAAAAAGGGGAGGCACCGCAATGACCATAAGGGCTGGACTTGTGCAGTAGCCAATGGTTGGCTTGGAGGGGACACCTAATTGGCTGCCTGCTCCTGGCCAATGAGGTCTTGGCACTAGTTACCCAGTTGGACCTCTAGGTAACAATGGGCCAAGGTGGGATGCTCCAGGGTAGCTGCCAAGGGAAAGAAAGGGTGAAACTACTGGGGTGAAGAAGATATGGGAGTGGTTGAACTTAGATGCAATGGTGACAATAGATGGCCAAATTGCTGCCTAAGGTAACACCCGGTCTACACAAAGACACCTGGCTCAGGGTGGAGATGGTCTTTCTTCTCCTCAATCTTCCATTGGCATCAGTCTTTGTCTAGAGTTCCGTTGGACAAAGACTGTGGCGGTTGGACAGTTGTCCACGCCCAGGATAAGCTTGATTGTTGTATGTAAAAGTGACACCTGGCGAGTACGTGAGCTGTTCACTTTGCTGGAATGGAGTCTGGCATGGTAGGAAGATAGTTGCATGTGGTGTTAGCCTCCCATGGTGGATTCCATGATCAGTGCTGAAAACTGCTCTCCTGGATAGCTCCTGGCAGTGCAACTTCTCCTGCTTCACGGCCAAGATGGACGTCACACGGAGCGACAGGAAATCATCTGTTCTCCTGGTTAGTACTCTTTCACCAGTTTTGAGTGCTATAGTAGCGGTATGGCTGCTAGTACTGTACAAGTCCCTTCCATGCCTGGTTAGGCAAACCCACAATCTCTGGCCAGACTTGTGTGAGCTACTTACTTCTCCAGGCGCTCTGGCAACCAGGCTGGTAACTACGATGTTCTGTAAGGGTTTTTTTCCTCACATCAGTTCCCCTTGAGGAAATGGCAGCTTGGGAGGGATAATTCTATAACATGACATCCTCTTTTCCCTCTAAACTTCTTCCCCTCCTCAAACTCTACCTCTTGTCAGACATCACCGCCAGAACTCCAGAAATTTACCAAGCAAGAGTTGACAACCCAGCTCACAACATCAGCCCTCCAGAACAGCTTTGGCTGAGAGAGAGTGACCAATTTAAGGTCACCCAACAAGCTTCCATGGCAGACTGGGGATTCAATCCTGAGTCTTCCAGATCCTAGTCCAACACTCTAACCATTACACCATAAGAATTAATCCAATGCTTGCCTGGTATACAAGGGTGATGTTTCTTCCCCTGTCAGGGCATTTCTCTCCATTTTTTATGTTCTGCTTTCCTCTGCAGCCAATCTTGACTCCAAGAAATGCTACAATAAGCCTTCACAGCTGGACTAAACAAAAGGATTAGAAACTTCACAAGCCACCAATTTCCTGCACGTTTCCTTTCCTGGATCACCTGTAAAACCACAGTAAGCAAGGTCCCAATTTCATTTCTCCCCACCAGTCAACCTTAGACAACAGCTTGGGATTTATTATGCTGGGGCTTGTGCTCCAAAGCGTGAGGATACTACCGTTATCAGGAGCTGACAGGCCATCACAGAAACACTGCTGTCAAACTGACAAAGCCGCTGTAAGCATGCCTCCAAACTCTTACTAGCATGGAAACAGCAGCCATGCAGGACAAGGAGTATAGTTCTTCAGGGAACCAAGCGAGGCAATCGTGGGAAGAATGAAAACTGTTCACAAAGGAATTACTCCCCCCCACCCCCAAATTCCATTTGTGCGATGAGGAAAGGGAAACTTGTTGGGTTTTGTTGACATTTTTAATCTTTCTTTTTAAAAGTAGGTTCTGTCCTTGTTTTAAAATTCATACAGACTTGGGACTTCAAATAATGTATAAAGCTGGTCAAGAAGTGATAGGTGTTTTGTTTCAATATTCTGCCTCAGGGCTCACACACTCCAGAAAACTATGTCATGTTTCCTGTTATTTCTTGATGTCACAACTTACCAGAAACATGGATCTGAACAGGCTTTTATTCCGCTATGCCTTTCATGATCGAAGAAGAAATGATCTATTAAAAACACACATGTGCCAGATACAAAAGATTACAAATTAGTTCTGGGAAAACACAATCTTGCTGCAACAGAAGAGGCCACTGAAAGAGAAATGATGAGAAGCAGGCATGACAGATGAGAACCAAATGCCCTTTATGGCACAAATAAACTGTGGCTTGTTAGTGTCACAAATTCTGGTTTGTTTATGAGATGGAAGAACCTCATCCTCTGCAGGCTTAGATGGTCCCTTCCTCTTTCACTTGTTCACAGAACAGCAAGTGAAGACTTCCTAGCAGAGAAGAAATCCACAATTAGCTATGATGTTCAAATTCAAGGACCTTAACCAAATGAGATTTGCTTCTTTCCTAGTAACTAGGATTTGAAACCAGAGTTCAGTTCTGATTTACAATCTAAATCGGGGGTGTCAAATGTGCATCCTGCAGGACATATCTGGCCCCTGCAGGGCTGGTATCCATCCTGGGAGCAACTGACCATCTCCTGTGTCCTTCTCCCCGACACTACTGCTGCTGTGTGAAAAATCCACTCTGAGGAGGAAAGAAAAAGAGAGTGCACACACCTGCACTAGAGAAAAGCTCCCCATTGCTCTCTTCTTGCTTTCTCCAGTGGTGCTGCTCTTGCATTGCCAAGCCTGTCTTCCCTCATTTGGAGAGAAAGGGAGGTGGAAGGAAAGGGAGAGCACGTGTGCAAGAAAAGGGAATCCCATGAAACTTTAAAGCCCACCAAAGTTTTATTCCAGGTATAAATTTTCCTATGTATGCACACTTTGGGGGGGGGGGATTCTTCTGGCAAGCCCTGCTGTGCTGTTTTCTTTGAGTCCTGATTACACACATACACATTTAAAAGGAAGAGGGCGGGAAAGAGATGCATCTGGGATAAGGTGAATTAAAGGAAAATTATTTTGGCTTATTCTGAAAAGGTGTTTGTTGTTTTTTTAAATAGATTTCTATGCGCATAGCTGGGATTTTTTCTTTTAAAAATATCCTGTTTTGAAATTACAACACTTGGATTGGATTCCATGGTTTAATTACTGGAAGTAGATGGCAAAGTATATTAAAAATACATTTGTGGTTCCATATATACCAGTTCATGTGGTCTCTCTCTCCCACCTCACTGGCTGCCTTTCTTCACATTAAACCCTGCTTGCATTTTTAATTTTTTATTATCATCACTAGCAATGAGTGGATTTTGTCCAGTCTGAAAGCAATACATTATTTCACTTGGAGAGATCCCCCTTTCCAGTTCTAACAGATAAAAATAATAATAAAAGAAACCTAACAGCACAGCTCGCAATCTTTATTAATAGAAGGTAGCAAGAGTCCATTAGCACCTTAATGACTAACAAAATTTGCGGCAGGGCATGAACTTTCATGAGTTGCTGCTCACTTCTTCAGATACAGCTAGAATGTGAGTTCATCTGTCTTTATATCTTGGAGAGTTGAATGATTTCAGATGCCAAATAACAATAGCAGCCATTGGTAATGAGAGAAGAAACCTAGGTCTCAAGTCAGCCCAGGAGAATGCATTGTGCTTCACAGCAACTAAATGTCCTGGAAGGTTGAAATGTCCCCCTACTAGTTTTTGAGTCTTGTGGTTTCTTATAGCTGTAGAAAGAGTAAACCCAATTCCCCACTAGCCTAGTCCCAGTCTCACGCTCCTCTTCTCCGCAGCGCTTTCATCCAATTTCGCACAAGCTGCTGTGGGGCTGCAACTTGCCCTGCCTCTTTCCCACGGCAAGCAAGTTCCTCTGAAAACCAGCTTCTGCTTGCTGCAGAAAAGAGGTGGGGCAGCTTGTGCAAAATCGGATGGAAGCACCATGGAGAAGAGGAGTGTGAGACTAGGACAAGGCTAGTGGGGAATCGGTACCAGACTAACACAATTTGTGGCAGGGTATGAGCTTTAATGAGACACTGCTCACTTCTTCAGACTTATGTCCATTTATTCTTTACATCCTACTGGTCCAAACAGACCTAGGTTTCCTGTCTCATTACCAATCATGATATCTCCATACCTACTACCCCTCTGCATATCACACCTAATCCAATCAAGCCTATTGCTATTTGGTATCTGAAATCATCTTTATAAAGTTTGTATCTCTGGTACCTTGTGTTACAGTTTATGGCAGGCATGGTCTGGCCCAACAAAGTGACATATATGTCAGATCTGTCCCTCATAACAAATGAGTTCAACACCTCTAATCAGGGCTTTCTTTGTAGAAAAAGCCCAGCAGGAACTCATTTGCATATTAGGCCACACACCCCTGACATCACCATTGTTTCACATAGGGTTTTTTGTAGAAAAAGCTCAGCAGGACCTCATTTGCATATTAGGCCACACCTCCTGGCACCAAGCCAGCCGGAACTGGGTTCCTGTGCGTTCCTACTAAAAAAAAAAAAAGCCTTGACTCTAATCTAAATGAATGTTCAATGTAAAAAGGTCCTCTGAGTGACTTCCTGGGGCTAAGTGGGTAAGCAACAGAGAAACCATGTACTTAAGTATCTTCTCTTCCTTTGGGTTGAACAGTATCTTCTCTTCCTTTGGGTTGGTTTGTTGTACATCTACCAAAGAAAAGTTAGGCTGCACTTCATGAAAGGTCTGTCTACCTAATTTTCTTATCCTTATCAACCACCAGGACCCTGTGAATATGTTATGTGAACAATTGAATTTTTGTTCTCTCCTTAAAAAAGCACTCCTGATTAGTACACAGCCATCTGTGCAGGTATGTGCTAAATAAAGATGTATTTTGAAAGCAAAAAAAAGAGTGAAATTCCATTCTTATTTAACCATTCGGAAATAGAACAAATGGTCAGTTGATGCCATTATTTGGCAATAAGCACTTTCATCACAGGGAAGAGATTTTTACTGACTGAAGTTCCCACAATACTCAGGGCACCTGATGAAGCTTATGACAATAGATTCAGGGCAGACAAGAGGAAACATTTCTTTACTTAAACAGTATCCATTGTGGATATACTGCCCACAGATGTAATCATAGACATAACCATGGATGGTTTTAAAGGTGATTACATGGATTCATGGAAAAGTTGTTGGCCATAGTGACTAAACAGAATGTCCATTTCCAGAGACAGAAAACCTCTGAATTACCAGAGCGAGGATGCAATCCAGAAGAAGGCCTTGGCCTCTATTGTTTTATTTGTTGGCCATCAGGGTAACAAGTTGGCCAGTGTGTGAAACAGGATGCTGAACTACATGGACCACTGGTCTGATCCAGCACAGCTTTTCTTATGTTAGTTGTCATTTACAGTTGTTGAGTGTCTTAAACTTTGTGCATTTTATTATTTTTATTTTTAAAAGTTGGGTGGGCAAGGAAGAGCCATTAACCCTACTGTTCCTGACAGGTACTTCTAGATGTCTCAATAGCCCCAAGGAACCTCCCTGGTGGAAGTCATTTTTAGCGTTTTACATTCTAAATTGCTATTATATTTTATAGAAGTTGTCCATCTTTGCCAGCCTAGAGGTAAAATGGCCCCAAAATATTGAAGGGGCAGAAAATGACACATGAACCTTTCTACCACACAACTGAAATTTCATCAAAGGTACTGGACTTCAGCTTTCAGAAATTAGATTGTGTTCAAACCAACATTCCCTTTGAGCTGATGTCAGCAATGTTAGTTAGAATGGAAAAACACTCTGAGCCCCTGAAACAGCAGTCCTCGAACCAAATCCTCCCATACAGAGCTGTTGTTTCTGTGGGACCACTTTTGATTAAGTGGTTTGCAGTGCAATCCCAAGCAGAGTGCTACTCTTCGAAGACCATGAACTTAAATTGAGTCGGAAGAGTATAGCTCTGCTTTAGATTGCACCATTGATGGCAGACGCTCATACCATTTCTGACAGCATTGGATAGTAAAGTTCAGGTGCTGGGACAAAAAACATTTGCCTCTTTAAGGGTAAAAGAAAAAAAATTCTAATGAAGTTACCTCAATCAAATCCAAAATTGATTAGTAGCTAAGGATAAAAGAGAGTTAGGAAGTTGCTAGCAGATCTCTGAATTTGTCTTTTACTGATTTCCCTGAAGTGCAGTGAAATAAATTAAAAAATCAACCCATTCTCACTGTAATTAAAACTGACATTTATTAACTAAAACCAGCATCATGGCAATCAGTAGAACAGGCACAGTGTGGCATAGCATTGCATTGTGGGGTGAAAAGTATCACCAAGTCACTGCTAATTTATGGCAACCCTACAGGGTTTTCAAGTCAAGAGACAAACATGGGTGGTCTGCACTGGCAACCCTGAACTTCCTTGGTCTTCTCCCCTCCAAGCACTAACTAGGTCTGACCCTACTTAGTTTCTAAGATCTGATGAGATCGGTCTAGCCTGGCCCATACAGGTCAGGGCTGTGTGCTCTGTAGACAGAGAGATACTGTACCCTTTGCAGATTCCCTGAGTGATGAAGGCCATCAAGTATGAAAAGCAGGGAAGCAAATTTTATCTTCTCTGTAATGTTCCAAAAGACATTTTACTCTCTCTCCCCCAACCCTCCCCCTGGAGTGAATAGAAGCCAATTACTTACACAAGAAAGGCTAGAGGAGTGTTCTTGGGAATATTTGATCTTTTGGGTACTAAAATTACCTTATGTGCCTGCTGTTTTACCCAACATCCAGTAGATGGTGCCATATGGTGCTAGTGTATCACAGGCTCCCATGACATTAAGAGGGAAGAATGAGATATATGGCAAATATGCATATCACCTTTATTATTAATTTGCTAACTTCCACTCATTTAAGCGACAGTCCACAGTCTTGATGCCTTATGAGATCAGTTCAGTAGGATTTTCTGGCATAGTTTATCTGGAAACAAAAATAATATAGAACAACCATACAATACGATTAGAGAAAACTGGTTTCAGCTATGAATGCTCAGCTTTCCCTCTGTTCAGAACTTCAGACTCCACTTTGTTCTCAGATTGCAAGCAAGACTCTTGAATGTCAGAAAAAGTGGAGGTTTTTTTAATTTTCAAAACTGGATCAGAGTCATTTGGCACATGTGTACAGTACTGTCTCCATCCCAGTCCCTTATTGGATATTTTTATTATATGTTCTAAGATCAGTTTTAAAAGGAGATGTGATCCAGTCTTGCTTAGGATAGGGCAAGCTGTCTATCTGTTCTGATAATGTCCATTTTGCCTGCCTAATTCTACGCTTAGTCGATCCAGGATGTAAATTTTTGGCACATGCATGTTGGCAAACTTTTCTTTTGTTAGGCCTGCATGGTAAATATTTTGTCATGGCTGCCTTCCTATTCCCCCAACTTTTTGTCCAACACATCTGATGGGAAAAATAATTTAAAAGAGAGCTGGTTGCTCAGTTCTTGGTTCTGTTGAGCTTGTTGGGATGCCTGGCAGAGAAAGCTGCATAGCTTATTTCTCAAACATCCGAGTCTTGTCTATTTTGCTTCCTTGCCCACTTCCTCAAACTGAGTGTGTTTGTATTAGCTGCTTTCTCACATTGCTGCCCCAAGAACTGTACTTCAATCCAGTCAGTTCTGAGCTGGCCCCAGCATGATGAATATTGCTGACTGATTAATGCCACTGCCTGTACAGATGCAAAAGCAGCACATGCACACACTGACTGACTTTAAATGGTACATAATCTGCCCATGATGATCCTGGGAAATCATAACCCATGGTAGCCTGTAAATAGTGAGCATGCATCAGAAATGGCAACCCAGCCAGCTGCCATTGTGAATGCCACCCAAGCTCATCCTTGAGGAGATCAAAAGAGGTGCTACAAAACAGGCATTGCAGAAAAGGATATGTTTGCATGGTAAATACATTTTTGGTGATGTCCCCAGTGTCCCTGATTCCAACAGGCTAGAAGATCTACAGACAAATGAAAACAATTTATAACACAGATACACAAAGGGAGACCCACAAGAAACTTGTGAGGAAGGGGCATTCCCTCACTTTTGCTTTCCTCTCTCTCCCTGGTGGTCTTCCGTTTCTCTCCCCTCCTGTTCCCTCCACCAAGCCCAGCCCAGCCCATCTGGCTCCCCAGCAGTTACTCCCCGCCAAGTACCCAGAGGAACAAGCCCAGACCCAGGTTGAGCAGTGACAGCAGTGAGGGCCACATTTCACCCATGGTGGAAAAAGAGGTGGTGGCAGGAGCTGGAGGAACACCAATTCTTCACCTCAGGAGCCAGGAGAGGGGAGGTGGTGTGGGTTGGGGGGCTGCCAGGATCAACTGAGATGCCTCCTTCCCTCACTGGATGAGGCACTTGCTCCACCCTGAGGGAGAGGAGAGAGGCCCAGCCTTGTCCCTTTCCAAGTTGCACCGAGGGAAGAAAAATCAACTCCTGAGAAGGCTCCTGCTGTGGCGGCTTCTCCTGAGACTCGCAGCCTCCCTTGCAGTCCCACTGTTGTGGGAAACTGTGGCCTCATTATCCCGAGCCTCACCAACTCGGGAAAGCCCAAGGTCAATCAGGTAAACTGGGGGTAATTTTTTTATTTTGAGGGGAAATTTAAACCTTCTGTAGAATACACTCTTGAGTGACACCCGTGCCCTGCTGGACTTGTTTAGTTTCCTCAGGGCATGCAAGGCTGAATTATTTAGGTTGGCCTTTGGAGGGGAACCATATGTTTAGGCTGTTTTAATAGTGGTATGGTGATAGCCACATATTTTAATAATTTAATGTCAATCTTTTATATTAGTTATATTAGTTAATATAATATTTTATATTAGTTATATGTTGTTTTTATCTTATTAGTTTTAATATTGTAAGTCACCATGAGACCCTTTGGGTGAGCAGCAACTAATCAAAATCTAATAAGTAAACAAATGAACAAATTTGCTGCACCAGGCACTGCACTCCAGAGTGAGGTACTACCAACAATTTCTCTTTCTGTGGTATGATATGGGCTGTTTCAGAACAATAGCACAATCCGCATGGTGCAGTCCCCCTGTCATAAAGGGAATATATGGCAAGTAAACCAAAGCAGAATGTATCTGCTCCACTTGCCATGGACAGAATTGATGTTTTAGCTGCAGTTGCACAATGAATCGTTTACATGGCAGCAACAGCTAAAGTTGATCTATAGGACTGGGTTATAAAACAGTTATTGCTGCAGAGGTTTCATTGCCATTGTGGCATTTAGAAGTTATTGGTAAAGATGGTACGGTGGCAGGTCAATCCTGGTGAAGCAGAACTAAAACTGGGAGAGGCTGGCAATACAGAAAAAAGTATTTGAATGCTGAGTGTCCTGTCTTGCTCTGACCAATCCTCTGCCAGAAATACTATGAATCGTCAGAGGTTTGCCCAAGTCTCAGTGGTAATAGTTTGGATCTAGATAGTTAAAAACAGGTCAGATTTACTTCTGAAACACTGACAATATAGCTGCTGTGGATAGAAAGCAAGGCATCCGCTGCTTCAAGTGCACACACAGAAAAATGGGAAAGGGTATTGTAGTAACTGGAGGCCCTTTTGGGAGGTCAGGCATAAGGCTTGTGGGTGCCTCCTGGAAAGATCCTATAGTCTGAAGTCATTTGACACAGAGAGGTTTGTGATGACAGCTTCCCATCTCACTCTCTACATCATTGCTGGAGTTACACAAATCACCAGGCACGTGGAAAGGGCAAGGAAGGTGAGAAGGATTCTTGCTATCTTCTCAGCCAGGAGGGTTAAGTCTTGCTAGGGGTTGGTGGCCTTGTGACACAGAGGGAGAGTGGTATATTAAGAGGATTAGAAATGTGATATAAGGCAAAAGAAGGGAGGCTGATTTGGACTACTTGGAACACTAATGAGTTCTTAAGTCTCTAGCGGCTAATAGTACTGTCCCCGATTCTATCTTTAGCAAGCTTTGAGTGAGCTTGAAAAAGGAGAGATGATCAATGCTGCAGAAAGTCAGAGCCAAGAGCTGGAAAAGCAGCAAATAAGATAACTAGAAAGCTTATTGCTGCTGTCTTCAAAAACATCATGTGATCTTCTCAAAGGAGGGAAGGGAAGGGTGTTTTTGGTAAATCTCTGGTTTACAGGGAGATTAATTTCAAAGATCTCTTTTCCAAACATTGCTCTTGATAAAGCTGATTGAGGCTCAGATATATTTTAGCTAAATTTTTCATAAGCAGAGAAGGGATGCAAACATTGATAGACTTTGTAATGGAGAAGAGCTTGTTATTGAAGGGAACCAACTTGATGTATTGGTGAACATACATTCATAAATTTTGCAACAAGAAAGAGAATATAAATTCTTTATTTTTTTAAAAAAAAAAATAAGCAGTTGGAGATGAAGTACTAATAGGGAAAGCCAGTGAATGTGGTGTTCCTTTAAAAATAGTGAGTGATCATTCAGAGACCCAAGAATTACTAGATGAGATTTATTTAATTTGTTTATTTAGGATATTAACCCAGTCCCTGAAACTACATCACCTTAGGGCTGCCGACCCCCTGGGTTGGGCAAGGGTTCTCCCACCCTGGAGGTTCCCACATTGGGCCAGTGGGGGGAACCTCCCCCGATGTTGCTGGCACGATAATGTCTCCTGGAAGTGATGTCATCACACCGGCGATGCCATGTGCCGGCCACTCTAGGTGTTTCCAGGGAAACTATGGTTTTCCTGGACGTTCTAGCAATTTGGGAGGAAAAACTCTATGGTACAATAGGTTCGTACTATGGTACAAAACCATAGAGTTTTCCTGGAAATGCCTAGAATCACTGGCACGCAGCATCGCTGGCGCAATGACATCACTTCCGGGGGCCCCACCAGAGCCTGTGGGGGACTTGGCAACCCTACATCACCTGCACCAAAAGAAAGATCTGTTAGTCTACAAAAAAGTCCTAAAAAGTTACAAAAGAAGTGAAACTGTTCTCTATGGTTGGAATAATCAGCCGCTATAAATCCTATATCTAATGCTGTTTGGCCTTCACATGGCAGAGAATGGGGCCAGGTTCAAAGAAGGGGTAGTCTTCTGCAGACTGGACAACAAGCAGATATGCACAAAAACATTTTTTAAAAACCTCAAACCCCTAGATGGGACAATCCCCCCATGAAAGGGGAGGGAAGGAGTCAGTCAAGTCCATGCAGCTGGAGTACCAGCACTCAAGCACTGCTTCCCACCATCAACTGCAGCACTTCCACTACAACCTTTCCTTTGCAAGTCAGTATTCTGGGAGGAGGAGTGGGAGCTCCCCCCCGATCACACACCTAGACAAGCAGGTGGACACTTAGGGGAAGGAGGAAAGCAAAAACTGATGCTGCCCCCCTACCACCATGGATGTGGCAGTGCTGTGGGCAGATGCGAAGAGGGCCAGGATCCACTGCCCTCCCACTGCTTGAGCCAGGCAAATAGGCAGGAGAAGAGAATCTACTTCAACCTCTCCTCCCACACTGTTGCATGAGCAGGCAGGTGGAATTGGCAAGCAGTGCTGCAACTGGGGAGGAAGTTGTCCATTCACTGTCTGGCACCCTAGGCAAGGCTACCTTCTGGTGCCACCCCCACACTGATAATATCTCTGAGTCACATGGGGGCATGCAATTCAGTGCCCCCAGAAGGCTGACATCCTAGGTAATTGCCTAGTTTGTCTAGTGGCAGGGTTGGCCCTGGCCTGCCCACTGAGGGGGGTGGGGTTCTCCCTGCAAGATTCACAGGTCTCCAGCTTGTAAGTTCATAAAAGAGATATATACCATAAATGACCTCAAATAACTAATTAATAAATATTAGAGGATTCAACAATCCATGAAAACAAAGGACATTGGTTGATATTTTGGGGGAAAGATAAGATTTTGATGGCACAGTAATATATATACTCAGAACCAGATTAGTTTTGGAAAACTTTTCTGTATATCCTGCATGAATAAGTAGTTAAACAAAAGGTGTCTGAGCTAAAATCAAAGGAAAGATAAATGTTGTGAAGAGACAAAAAAGCTGAAGAGAGCAAATATTTAATGTTGAAGGGTCTAATTTGAATCTCAAGCATTTTCTTTTGTGTGCATTTACATGTGATAATTGTAATAAGAAATTATTCTTTATAAATGTAGTTAAGTCTTCTGATGGATTTATAGAAAGAACTATATTGATTTCTGATGACATTAATAGAGTACTGAAATTGAAGATGGAAGGCCTACAAATATCAAACATGCTAATAAAGATCCAATTATTTTACAGAAATTATAATTAATTCTTAACATACAAGATATATGGAGATACTATTGTTTTATGGAAAGGAACTATATTTATTATTCAAATGTTCATAGATCTTGATGTCACATGGTCAGATCACTAATGGCAAAAAAGCTGAAGTCAGACACAGTGGAGGTGATATTATGTTGGCAGGCTGACATTCTGGGGGTGTTTAGCTCCCTGTATTTGATAGTACACCACCATCTCTGGCTGACTCAATGAGGAGCCTGGGAGTTATGCAGGATTGCTGCTAAAGAAGCAGGTTAATATGACAGCAATAATGTTTTCATTTTCATCTTGTATGGAAGTTGGCTTTCTATTTGGATGCAACAAGTCTGGTCCCATTGATCCATGCTACAATAACCTTGAGGCTCAGCTGCTTTGGATTTGGAACTTTCAATTGGTGTAATATGCAACTTCTTTCTAGTTAGCAGGAGCAAGCTTCTTAATGTTTGGTGCTATGACATACTTAATGTAATTTGGGCTATGACTGAACCTTATTTTTCTTCAAACTATACTTGCAGTGCAATCCTAAAGAGACTTTCCTGGAAGCCCCACTGAATAGACCTGAGTAGGAATCTGAGTAGACTTGTTTAGGACTGCTCTCTTGATTATTGTATCATATTCTTGCTTGGTCTTGCTCATCCAAGCTTACTCTGGAGCTCTGTCACTTTGTCATTGAGCCTCAAAAATAGACTGAGGTGGTCTACAGGTTTGGGAACATTTCTGTTAAAGCTGAAGGGCTGGGTCCTACAACTGTGTAGTAGATAATTACTTTTCTGTTGGAGAAAGGCTGCATTTTATGAAGAATAGTCTCTTTGTGTTGAGGGAAGTAGTTTGGTTTTGTTTCTGAGGAAACTAGGTAGAAGGGGATCATTGGATCCAGCCCTAAATCAGCAGCTCTTGCTAAGACAGGAGTGAAGGAACAGGGGGAGGTTTCTTTCCTATGATAGGCCATTTTATGAGATGAGGTCCAGCTTGTGAAGTGGACATTAACATAGGACACATGTATAGGCCACATATAGTAACCAGGGGACATCAATATGAGCTAAAAGTAGTTTGAACTGCATGAGTACTCACCCAGTCCTGCTCCTAGCCATACTTAGGCAGCTTTGGATTTGTTTGACTTGGCTGGAGCAACAACAGCTTGTGGCAGTGACTGTGGAAGGTTGTGCATGAGTGGGGATTCTTTAATCACTCACAGGCTTTTTGTAAATCAATCCATGCTACCGACTCTTAATATAGGGTTGCTAACTTCTAGGAGGTGATTTGAGATCTCCCACTACTACAACTCATCTCCAGGTGATAGAAATCAGTTTACCTGGAGAAAATGGCTTTTCTGGAAGGTGGAATTATACCCCATTGAAGTTCCTCCCCTTCCCAAACCCTGCCCTCCTCAGGCTCTACCTCTCTCCCCCTCCAGATATTTCCCAACCTGGAGCTGACAACCCTATTTTAATACAATGTGACTAAAGGAATGAAAGAGGTAGTAGGCAGTATTGGGGGATATCTGCTGTTCCTTACTACCACTTAGACCTGGGATCTCCAGTGAGGCAACTCACTGTCTGTAATCTTTCATTGAAATCTGCCTCCGTTCCTGAGGACTGGAAGGTAGCAAATGTCACCCCCATCTTTAAAAAGGGTTCCAGAGGAGATCCGGGAAATTACAGGCCAGTCAGTCTGACTTCAATACCGGGAAAGTTGGTAGAAACCATTATCAAGGACAGAATGAGTAGGCACATTGATGAACACGGGTTATTGAGGAAGACTCAGCATGGGTTCTGCAAGGGAAGATCTTGCCTCACTAACCTGTTACATTTCTTTGAGGGGGTGAACAAACATGTGGACAAAGGAGACCCGATAGATGTTGTTTACCTTGACTTCCAGAAAGCTTTTGATAAAGTTCCTCATCAAAGGCTCCTTAGAAAGCTTGAGAGTCATGGAGTAAAAGGACAGGTCCTCTTGTGGATCAAAAACTGGCTGAGTAATAGGAAGCAGAGAGTGAGTATAAATGGGCAGTCTTCGCAGTGGAGGACGGTAAGCAGTGGGGTGCCGCAGGGCTCGGTACTGGGTCCCATCCTCTTTAACTTGTTCATAAATGATTTAGAGTTGGGAGTGAGCAGTGAAGTGGCCAAATTTGCGGATGACACTAAATTGTTCAGGGTGGTGAGAACCAGAGAGGATTGTGAGGAACTCCAAAGGGATCTGTTGAGGCTGGGTGAGTGGGCGTCAACGTGGCAGATGCGGTTCAATGTGGCCAAGTGCAAAGTAATGCACATTGGGGCCAAGAATCCCAGCTACAAATACAAGTTGATGGGGTGTGAACTGGCAGAGACAGACCAAGAGAGAGATCTTGGGGTCATGGTAGATAATTCACTGAAAATGTCAAGACAGTGTGCGTTTGCAATAAAAAAGGCCAACGCCATGCTGGGAATTATTAGGAAGGGAATTGAAAACAAATCAGCCAGTATCATAATGCCTCTGTATAAATCGATGGTGCGGTCTCATTTGGAGTACTGTGTGCAGTTCTGGTCGCCGCACCTCAAAAAGGATATTATAGCATTGGAGAAAGTTCAGAAAAGGGCAACTAAAATGATTAAAGGGCTGGAACACCTTCCCTATGAAGAAAGGTTGAAACGCTTAGGGCTCTTTAGCTTGGAGAAACGTCGACTGAGGGGTGACATGATAGAAGTTTACAAGATAATGCATGGGATGGAGAAAGTAGAGAAAGAAGTACTTTTCTCCCTTTCTCACAATACAAGAACTCGTGGGCATTCGATGAAATTGCTGAGCAGACAGGTTAAAACGGATAAAAGGAAGTACTTCTTCACCCAAAGGGTGATTAACATGTGGAATTCACTGCCACAGGAGGTGGTGGCGTCCACAAGCATAGCCACCTTCAAGAAGGGGTTAGATAAAAATATGGAGCAGAGGTCCATCAGTGGCTATTAGCCACAGTGTGTGTGTGTGTGTATATATATATATATATATATTTGGCCGCTGTGTGACACAGAATGTTGGACTGGATGGGCCATTGGCCTGATCTAACATGGCTTCTCTTATGTTCTTATGTTCTTAACTGTTGGCACCACAGCACCTGCCAAGCATTTCTAGAAAGTAAGTAGGGCCAGGTAGGGCTTTTACCCAGCAAGGCTTCTAAGTAGCCACTGGAGATTTGGTTGGATGTGCAGACTTCTAAAAGTGTTGCATTGGCGGCAGCTGCCACCATAGCACAGGGATCTTCAACATCTGACTGAAGGTAAACTGTGGCTGTCATTTTGGGACTGACTCCACCTCCTGCAGCAACCATTTTGTTTGTGCACCCATCATGCTGTTTTGGAATTTTAAAGATGCCCACAGGATCAAAAAACTTAGGGACCCCTGACTTAGAATCATCATCATATTATGTATAGCTATTCCCACCTGCTCCTTCTACCACAGCAGCAAGAAGGGAAGGAACAGGCAGCAACAGTATCCCACACAATTCCATCTCCTCTGTGCTTGCCACCCTGTTTCCTCCATCATACAGCCACAAATGGCCTGGAAACGCTGCCCCTCCCCCTTCCTGGCTAGCTGCTTTGTAATACTACAGTGCAGTGCAGATGGAAAAGGTTTAAAAAGGCCCTATAAAGGGCTGGAGAGAGAGATGGAAATATGGAGCTTACCTTTGCTAAAGTTTGATGAAAGAAGATACCATTTACATACAATGGAATAAACTGAACAATTTTTACTCTGTACTTCAGAATGATCATACACTGATAAGAAAGGGTATTATACTTCAATTTTTGTTAAGAGAAAGCTTCTTTTGAAGTTTTGCATCAGTGGCATTACACTGCAGCCAGACTAAGTGAACTAACTCTATTATGCTCTCAACATCTGTTGGACATGTAATATTAATAATGCCAATTTTCTATACAGGTGGCAGCACTATGCTGAATTTTTACCTGGGGGGAATGATAGATACTAGCGAATTGATAAAAGGCTAGCGATTTCCACTGGTGCCCACCCCTCATTATTTTGCTGGTTTTGAAGAGTGTGTTTTAGCATGGAGCAAACTTGAAGTTGCAAGCAATTACAAAGAGGGATGATCTAGAAAACCTACCTGACATATCTAAATGTCCCCCTCCAGAATTCTTTAAGGTCTTAGGGACTTGAGAAGACTGTTCCCTGTCCTTTCCCCTTTTTACCTTTAACTGTTGCTCAGCTGCTCTCAGCATTCTGTCTCTTTTGGAATATTTTCAGTCCTCCTTAAGTCATTTTTTTTTGTTAACCTACAAAGTTATTTTTTTTCTGTTTTCCTAGATATTCTGTCAACATTGCTGAGGTTTTTAATTGTCTAGTGTTGCATTGGGTTGTGTTGGGGCAGGGTGGGGAGAGATAGGAGGGAGAGAAGGTAAATGTGCAGGGAGAGGGACAAAAAAGGTGAAAAAGGAAAGCCGAAGATCAGAGGGAAGGAAAATAGGTGGGAGGCTGGGCCAGGGCAAAAACAGAACAGGATAGGTAGGTGGGTGGGTGGGAAAGAAGATAGGGGGCTGCTGGTGGAAGGGAATGCTGAAAGCTGAAGAAGAGAGGAAAGGCTGAGGTCGGGAGAAGCTGAAGGCTCACTGCCATGGGAGTGAAAAAGAAATGTCTGGTAATTTTCAGGTTCTTGAACTGTGAACTCTCCATATCTGATTGTTTTCTTGATCATTTATCTCACAGTCAAGTGGAAGTGTGTCAGGAGCCCTGAGTCTTGTCCAGGGTTTTCTGTTCACATCCAATTTGTGTCAGCCTGTGATTAATCGTATGATCAACCACTTGACAAACTGGAGATTAGAGTTAAGAGGCTTCTATACTTGGATAATTGGGCATGTAAACAAACCATTTAATAACTCATCAGTAAGAAAATAGTAAATATTGTCTCAGGTGGCTGCATTTTATTGCTCTTGCACATCCCACAGAATTGGAGTTGGCTTTTAAAATTGCCTTTTAAAGATGTATGGTTACATTACATTAACAAAAGAAGAAGTGGAAATATAATTAAAGAAGTAGATAAAAGAAGCACAAGCTCACACAAATTATTTCTCCAAATATGTCCTTTTGTTTTTGAGGAATAATAAATAATTATCATATGGCAGGGTGTGTAGTATAGCCAGGGGATCCTGAGATTGACTGGCAGCAAGATGTTCTAGCTCTTTTAGCATTATGCACCACTAGGTGGCAAGCTAGACATGTTTTTAAGGCAAGAGGCATTTCAGAGTTGGTTTGCTGGTTTTAAGGCAAGAAGCATTGCCTGCCTTTGGGACCCGGCCCTGGTATTCTCTGGAAGTCACCCTTCCAAATATTAGCCAGAGCTGACCCTCCTTAGCTTCCAAGTTCTGATGAGATTGGGCTTTCTGAGGCTATTCAGAGACTTTTCTTTTTTGAGGGTTTCATCAGATGGATTGCACTAATTGTGTCTCTCCCTATCTTTATATTTGCAACCTGGCCTAGAGGCGATGCTGTCTTTTTCAGTTTTCATTTAAAATTGTCTATTGATTAGAATTATGATTAATTTTAAAAACAGCCTAAACAATTAAAACAAGACTGAAATATTTCAGGGACAAGAGTATTTTGTCTTATATATGAACTGTGTAAATTTCTCCATCGCAACAAGGTAATGAGAATCCATTTCTGTGAGACCCCAAACACCCCTTCTTTCCAACCTGGATCTCATACATTCAGCCCAGAGGGTGACAGAAGGCACAAGGGAAATCACGTTATAAGTTTTGTTGAGGGAAACAAAGTCAACAGTAACTTTTCCCATTCAGTATGAAAGCTTGCCCAAACTCCCCTTTCCACACTGTTGTTTGAGATGTTGAAAGAACCAGATGTGACATCAAAGTGACCAGAGAGTTGCAGACAGATAGGCAGACACTAAGCATCTCCCAGTTTACTCTTCTGTCACTGAACCCATTGATGTGCAGATTGCTACTCTTATGGAAAACAACTTCCTTCCATCACCTTCCTTCTCTTCCTGCATGCACACAAAGAAGGAGGCCGCATTCTCCATCTTCGGCACCATGGATGCAGATGCAGAAAGGCACTCTGCATCCATGGTGCCGAAGATGGAGAACGTGGCCTCCTTCTTTGTGTGCATGCAGGAAGAGAAGGCGCTAGCTAGATAGAACAGAATCTGTTCCTTTCTCTACGCTGCACTATCAAGTATGGTATTTCCTAATTAAATCAGTTCTTAATTTCTTTTAAACTGAGAAGTGACTCTGTGTAACTTTGTAGTTTTACAGGTATATGCTGTTAAAAGGAGCTCTGCTGGGTTCTGAGCTTAGTACACTCTGCTAACTTTGACAAAGGGATTTGGCTTAACAGATCAGCTCTCCAGACACAAGATACCAGAGTTTCCATTCCTTTCTTTGTCCCAGTGAGAAACACTACTACATTGACTTTACTACTGAGTTAAATACAATAAGTCCAGGGCCGCCTTCACAATATTTTCATGAGTATCAGTGATCCAGCACTAAAGATGTAGAGATTGGCAATTTTCCATTTTATTTTCTGTGTTTGTCTCTCCAGATTCAATTATAGGACCCAGCCTCATCAACATTAATATAATGCAGAGCATAAGAAGACAGTTATTCTGTTATATCTATCAACATGCCTGTAGAAAAGCCAGGGAAGCTAAATAAATAGACAACAGTTAGTTCC
This sequence comes from Heteronotia binoei, assembly GCF_032191835.1. Taxonomy (NCBI): domain Eukaryota; kingdom Metazoa; phylum Chordata; class Lepidosauria; order Squamata; family Gekkonidae; genus Heteronotia; species Heteronotia binoei. The sequence continues at coordinate 53,788,689 of NC_083243.1, read as the reverse complement.
AGTCACTAAATACCAAACTGCTATACTATAGTTCACTCTTTAATCACTTCTGATATCTTAAACCAAATTTCATTTAATTTTCTGACAACTCTTTTGTATTTTTAATTTTGTGCCTTTCTTTATTTCTTTGACATACTTATGTTCAGTTTCCATCTCTGCTCTTTCTCTTTCTGTTTTGAAGCTTAGACTCCCTCCTACTGTTCCCTCTGAGATTTCCTTTCTCTCAGTTCAGGCACTGTAATGTTCCCATGTCAGGGTAATTCTGATGTACTGACGAATTGCATGGGGGGAAGGAAGAAACATTGGTGTCCAGACATTTTGATCTATTTTTGAACGATATATTCAGAGCACCTGGCTGGAATATCTGGAGACAAAGAGAAATTCTTGATCAAGGTGTGGAACTCATCTTGCCACACCTTCCAAATTAGGGATAAACCAGTATGACAATTTTTTCCTTTGATCATTGCATCAGTTTCAATCCACCTAATTTTCATTGCTGTTATTTTTTTTTACTTTTATGACATGTTGATGCCATTTTATGCTATTTTTATTAAATTACTGCAAACATAATATAAGAACATAAGAGAAGCCATGTTGGATCAGACCAATGACCCATCCAGTTCAACACTCTGTTACACAGTGGCCAAAAACCTCAGATGCCATCAATGTCTATGTTTTCCTCCAACACTAAGCATTCCAACTCCCCAGTTTTACTCAGACATTTTTAGCATTTGTATATAAACGTTTATAATTTCCTAGGCATGTTAGGCCTGCAATCTTCCTCTAGCTGCCTCAAGACCTTGCCAGGTAGTCCATATTGTTTGTCACTGTCTCAGTGGACAACTCTAATCCATTGCCCTGTAGAAAAGGAACAACTAACCCATCATCTCTTTGAGATGAGTCATCCAGAACCAGAGACATTTAATCTCTTGTCAGCTTTCCCTCAAGATTCAGTTTAAAAATTGCTCTACCACATTTTTGATTTTAAGTGCCAGCAGCCTGGTTCCTTCTCAGGACAAGTGGAGACTGTCTCTTTTGTACAGCTCTCACTTGTTCCAAAAAGTGTGTAACATACTTGAACCCTTCCTCCCTATACCATTGTTTCATCCAAGCACTGAGACTCCCCACGCATTGAGACTAGCATTGAGAGAGCTAGTTTGGTGCAGTGGTTAAGTGTGTGAACTCTGGGAGAACTGGGTTTGATTCCCCACTCCTCCACTTGCACCTGCTGGAATGGCCTTGAGTCAGCCATAGCTATCGCAGAAGTTGTCCTTGAAAGGGCAGCTGCTGTGAGAGCCCTCTCAGCCCCACCCACTTCACAGGGTGTTTGTTGTGGGGGGAGAAGATAAAGGAGATTGTAAGCTGCTCTGAGTCTTTGATTCAGAGAGAAGGGCAGGGTATAAATCTGCAATTCTTCTTCTGCAAATCTAATTTGTGCCTGTCTCTCTTGTTCTGCATGTGGAACAGGTAGCACTTCTACCTTGGAGGTCCTGGTCTTGAGTCTCCTGCCAAACAGCCTAAATTTTTCTCCAGGACCTCATGACTGCATTTTCCCACATCATTTGTGCCAACATGTATTCATTTTAACCAAGAAAACTTAGTACAAAGAAATAGGAAAGTACAGGTGCACAGATTCACTTATCACAAAAGGAAACACAGTCAAAAAAGGATATGCAGGCTGAATGATAATCTTGCAAAATTTAATATCTTCCCTATTTTAATGAGCCTTGAGTTGGGTGGAGTCTATTCAGGGGTGGAGGGGGAAGGCAGGGAGTTCTTGACAGCATGTGTGCCTTCTGTCTCAAGTACCACTGAAATAATTCTGCTGGGTTTCATTTAACCCTTTATTTTTAACCACAATTCTTTCCTCTCCTTTCCTGGAGCATGCTTGACTTTTGCTTTTCTTGAAGCACTGACGTTCAGGAGAGAGAGATAGCCCTGCTGTCCATAAGCAAAAAGTTAAACCTTGGGAATAGACATTCAGGAAATCAGATATCTCTCAGATACGTGGTACACAGAATCCTCTGTCAGTATCTTTGCACATTTTTGGATTTTTTTAAATGAGATTATACAATATCTAATCTGGGGAAGGTCCAAACCATCCTACACAGTGACTTCTTGTCCTTGTCAGCCAACCTGCTCACCACTTTTGCCTCAGACTCAAATGATGCTAAAACTCAGTCTCTTCCACAGCCTTTCAGCCAGCTATGTTCTGTTTTGTAATAGGCTCTTTGACTTGTTCCAATGAATTAAGTCCTCAAGGCAAGTTATCTAGCTAATAGGCTGTGTGTGTGGAAGGAAGGCAGGTGCAGCCCTACACTGCCAGCTCATTCCCAACTCTAATAAGTTTGCCTGGCCCTGCTCTGTCAGTCCCCCCCCCCCCTTCGCACTTTCACTTACACTTATTGGAAAAAAATAATTGGATGGATTGAAGCGCAGCACCATTTTACTTAACAGATAAGAAATTTCATATCTTCCTTGATTAGAGGCTGTGAGATACCAGCTCTCCATAGCCAGCAGCAGAGGCAATTTCATTTCACTTCTGCTGATATGTGGAGAAATTTGGTGAACTGCACACAAGCAACCCTGTTGCTTTAATATCCTGCACCACAAGTTGACACCTTCCATAATAACAGTCACCAGAGGTATCTTCATCTGTCTCTGCAGGCATCTTTCTAGGGAGATTTTCAATGCAGTTGTGTTCATATTCTTCCCTTGCTTTCCTCTCTTTTCCCTTCTCTCCCTTCCCACCCCTCCCACTGTTGACATTTAAGGTAAGCTCTGCAAAATGGGGACTTTTTATTTGCTCCCATTACTCTGTGAAGCACCATGCAGATAGATAACTGCATCCTCTATATGTATCAAAGTCAGTTTGTAACATTCCTTCAGAATCTAGTGGCGCCAAGATCAATTCAAAGTAGAATTATGCTAATAGACAAAAGAAGGCCTACTTCTTAATAGCTGGGAGGGAGCAGAAAAAGGGTGCAGGATCATTACTTCCCACCCATGAATTCTCAGATGGCTAAAAACACTGCCTCAAGAAGGGGCACTGTTATGAGGCAGGAACATTCACCCTTCACTCTAGACATGGGGCAGCCTGCCCTAGAAAGTGAATGTAGAGATACACTGCACCCCACAGGACTCTTTCCACTCTAGAAGCCCTCCCTCCATGCAAATGCATCTTTCATAATGAGGAGGAGGAGAAGGAGGAGAAGTAGAGTTGGATTTATACCCCACCCTTCACTTGTCTCACAGCGGCTTACAATCTCCCTCCTTTCCTCTCCCTACAACAGATACCCTGTGAGAGCTCTGAGAAAACTGCTGTTGAGAGAATAATTCTTGTGAGAACTCTGACTGACCCAAGGTCGTCCAGCTGGCTGCATGTGGAAGAGTGGGGAATCAAAAATAGTTTTCAAAAATAGAGTCCATCGGTCTTAACCACTACAACAAACTGGCTCTCAAACTGACAAGCATTTTGCTAGCCAATAATTTTCTGGAAGGTTCTCCTCCAGTGTGTTCTCATTTTGGAAAAGTTACAATCCACTGTCCCATTAGCCAGTATTGTGTAGTGCAGAGGTCCCCCAACATGGTGACCATGGGCACCGTGGCACCTGCCAAATGTTTTTAGAAAGTGGTTGTGGTCAAGTGGGGCTTTTATCTAACAAGGCTTTGAACTGGCTGTGGCTGGTTTTTAAAATGTCATTTTTGCAGGCGTTGCAAAAGGTAACCTGGAGATTTATCTGTTGTACATCACCAAGAGCTTGGCTTAGGCCAGAATGTGATGATTCAGTAAATTGAATGAATGAAAACAGCTATTTTGTGGTTGGTTCTGCCATTTTGTGGCTGCACCCATCACATTCTGTTGGAATTCCAAAGGTGCTGAAGGCTCAAAAGGTTAGGGATTCCTTGTGTAGTGGTCAGATTAGGAAGAGTCGGAAACCCCACTCAAAAGAGACTTTGATTTAAATGGGGTTGTCGTAGCCATCTGAGAATTCCGAGCATACTACTGCCTCCTCAGCTACTGATGTGCCACTCAAGTAACACTTATTGTATTTCACTGTAAATGTCATTTTTCAAACTTTTGGAGTTGCATGCAGAAAGTTTTATCCTGTGCACAATGCAAATGCACCTGGAGGGCATGGACAGAGAACCAGTACATGGAAGATATTCAAGGGCAGGGGTGGCCAAATTTGCTTAATGTAAGAGCCACATAAAATAAACATCAGATGTTTGAGAGCCACATAACATGGACATCAGATGTTTAAGAGCTGCAAGACGGACGGACGGAAGGAAGGAAGGAAGGAAGGAAGGAAGGAAGGAAGGAAGGAAGGAGGAGAAGAAGAAGAAATTGGATTTATATCCTGCCCTATACTCTGAATCTCAGAGCAGTCACAATCTCCATTATCATCATTATCATCATCATTTAAATTTATAAATTGCCTCATCCCGGCCAATGCCGGACTCTAGGCAATGTACAACAAAAGGTACACATAAAATCAATAAAACCAGTAATTTAAAACAATTGGAACCCAAAGAACCTACTTTATAGTGTGCTGTAATTCTGCTTTCCAGGCATTGGGAGCAGTTTCTCCCCTTGAGTAGAGGGGGGGAAGGGGGGTGCCAGCCCAGCAGCTGTTGCTGTCCTCAACCAAAAGCCTGGTGGAACAGCTCTACTTTGCAGGCCCTGCGGAATTGTAAAAGTCCTGGCCCTTGTTGAGGACAGCCGGACCTCTTTAGGGCCAGGGATCACCAGTAGATTTCGATCAGTGGAGCATAGTACTCTTCCAGGGACATAGTGTAGGAGGTGGTCCCATAGATACTTCGGTCCCAGACCGCTCAAGGCCTTAAAGGTCATAACCAGAACCTTTAATCTAACTCAGTACTCAATCAGAAGCCAGTGGAGCTGACGCAGCACAGGTAGAATGTGTGCTGTCCGTTCCTATCAGGACTTGCGCCGTTACATTGGAGTTTCTGGGTTAAAGTCAAGGGTAGGCCAGTGTAGAGCGAGTTACAGTAGTCTAGCCTGGAGGTGATCATTGCATGGATTACTGTGGCTAGGTCTGAAGAAGGCAGGAGGGGAGCCAATTGCATGGCTTGGCGTAGATGGAAGAATGCCGTTATAGCAATATGTGTGGCCTGGGCCTCCATTGAGAGAGAGGCATCCAAGATCACTCCCAAGCTCTTGATTGTTGGCGCTGGTGTTAAGAGCACCTCATCAAGAGCAGGCAATCTATGCTCCAGCTCCAGCATTGGTCCCTCCAGCCACAGAACCTCCGTCTTTGAGGGGTTCAGTTTCAACCATCTCTGTTTCAGCCAGCCCACCATGGCCTCTAAACCCTCAGCCAAGGATGATGGGATCGAAGCTGACCAGTCACCCAACAGCAAATACAGCTGAGTGTCATCTGCATATTGATGACACCCTAGCCCAAAACTCTGTACCAACTGGGCAAGGGGGTGCATGTAGATGTTAAACAACATTGGGGAGAGGAGTGCCCATTGAGGAACCCCACAAACCAGGGGTGTCTTATGGACACATCCTCTCTTTCCGCCACCCTCTGTCCCCATCCGTGGAGAAAAGAGGAGAGCTGTTGTAAGGCCAACCTACGTATTCCCACATCAGCAAAGCAATAAGTCAACAGATTGTAGTTGACTGTGTCAAACACTGTTGTAAGATCTAATAGTAACAGCAGTGCCAACGCACCCCAATCCAGCTGCAGTCAGAGATAATCTGTTAGAGTAACCAGGATAGTCTCAGTCCTGTGGCCAGGGCAGAAACCCAATTGAAACGGGTTTAGTGGTGATGTGTCTTCCAGGAAGCCCTGGAGCTACTCAGCTACCACTCTCTCAATTACCTTACCCAGAAACAGTAGGATTGATACTGGGCAGTAATTGGCCAGATCCGCAGGATCTAATGATGGCTTCTTTAAGAACAGTGTAACCACTGCCTCCTTTAGGCCCTCTGGAAACATGGACATCGAAGTCTTCCAAGACGAATAGCCATGGGTACTCCAAGGCTCATCCAGCCACCACCTCCAACAGGCTCAGAAGGCCATCCACTAGACAATCAGTACACCAGATAGATGGCCAGACTCACCTCTGACTCCCACACCAGGCCAACACATTAAATTCTGGTGATCTTTGAGATAGGGAGTGGTTTGAAGGAGAAAGCCTCCTAGATGAGCAAAGCCAACCCACCCACCCCACCCCCAGGTTCAGGATTGATGCAGAACAGAGAAACTTGGTGGGGCAAGCTCTTTCAGGATGAATGTTTCCCCTTCCCAAACGCAGGTCTCCGTCACACAAGCCATGTCTACTAATTGAGCTGCACGATAACCTTTCAGAGTCTTGGTCTTATTATTTATAGACCTGGCATTGCATAGCATCAGTGTCGAAGGGGAGTGGATAATCGATGCCCTCTCACCAATGTTTCGCAGGATGGGACAAAGGTTGGAAGGGGACCAAGCATATCCGTATCTCTGACCCCTTACACGCCAGGACCTTCTCCCACCACCATACCTCCCTTTGCCCTGGATAACCGGGATCCCCAGCCCAGGGCTGGCACTTGGCATGATGTTCTCTGTATGCATGCTGTTCTCCATATGTATCCCCCCAGTTCCTCCCCTATCCCACCCACAACACCATACAAAGCACAACAGGATAAACCTACTGTTTACAATTTGCACAGTTATAAACTAAAAGGAAGAATGATGGCGTCTCAACAATTGAATAATAACATAATCACCACACACTAAAATAACAATCCCTCCCTCTTCAAAAGCCTTCTAATTCTGTTAAATAATACCTCCCCCCACATATCAGACACCCTGTGAGGTAGATGGGGCTATGAGGTAGATAGGGCTGAGAGAGCTCTTACAGCAGCTGCTCTTTCAAGGCAACTCCTACAAAAGCTATGGCTGACCAAAGGCCATTCCAGCAGCTGCAAGTGGAGGAGTGGGGAATCAAACGCAGTTCTACCAGATAAGAGTCTGTGCACTTAACTGCCACATCAAAGGAAGGGGAGGGTGAAAGAAAGCAACTTTAACTTTAAATGCATTCTCCAAGCCGCTGGCTGGCTTGCCTTGGAGAAATTATTTAATGAGAGAAATACCTTTTCAAAGCTAGTTGGACAGGTGGTGGGGGCTTCAACAGCCACACAATATGTGTGAAAGAGCCACATGTGGCTCCCGAGGCTCAGTTTGGCCAACCCTGTTCAAAGGCTTGTTATTCATCAACAGCTGAAGTGAGCTGCACTGGTCTAAGTAGTCATTCAAGGCAACAGAGGACATTTCATCTTGCGCTTATGCAAAAGTGTTGTTGAGTTGCTAAATCAATACTGCTGCCTTCTACAATGCTCCAGAAGAGCTTGTAATGATTTTTAATCTATTCTAAATGTCAGAACAAACAACATTTCTTCGCAGAGCCTTCACTGGCTGTAGGCAAGGAGATGAGCGGGCAGCACCCCCAACCTCCTTCAACTGCCTGCCTATGATTTACTCTGCCTCAGGGTTTGCATTTGCAAAGCCCTGGCATGAGTGTACAAGAGGAAAAGGCTAATTATTTAAAACACATACAATGCCACTTTCATTGCCCAGTCATATCCCTTTCTACTGATTGGTTTTATAATCCAGAGGTTGGGTAAGATCAAATCTAACTTATATGCAGTATGTCACAGAAGTGAGTACACCCCCTCACATTTTGTAAATATTTAAATATATCTTTTCATGTGACAACACTGAAGAAATGACACTTGGCTACAATGTAAAGTAATAAGTCTACAGCTTGTATAACAGTGTAAATGTGCTGTCACCTCAAAATTACACAACACACAGCTATTAATGTCTAAACTGCTGGCAACAAAAGTGAGTACACCCCTAAGTGATAATGTCCAAATGGGGCCCAAAGTGTCAATATTTTGTGTGGCCACCATTATTTCCCAGCACTGCCTTAACCCTCTTGGGCATAGAGTTCACCAGAGCTTCACAGGTTGCCACTGGAGTCCTCTTCCACTCCTCCATGACGACATCACGTAACTGGTGGATGTTAGAGACCTTGCGCACCTCCACCTTCCATTTCAGGATGCCCCATAGATGTTCAATAGGGTTTAGGTCTGGAGACATGCTTGGCCAGTCCATCACCTTTACTCTCAGCTTCTTTAGCAAGGCAGTGGTCATTTTGGAGGTGTTTTTGGGGTCGTTATCATGTGGAATGCTGCCCTGTGGCTCAGTCTCCGAAGGGAGGGGATCATGCTCTGCTTTAGTATGTCACAGTACATGTTGGCATTCATGGTTCCCTCAATGAACTGTAGCTCCCTAGTGCCAGCATGTCATGCAGCCCCAAGCCATGACATCCCCACCATCATGCTTGACTGTAGGCAAGACACACTTGTCTTTGTATTCCTCACCTGGTTGCTGCCACACACGCTTGACCCATCTGAACCAAATATCTTGGTCTCATCGGACCACAGGACATTGTTCAAGAAATCCATGTCCTTAGTCTACTTGTCTGCAGCAAACCATTTGTGGGCTTTCTTGTGCATCATCTTTAGAAGAGGCTTCCTTCTGAGACGACAGCCCTGCAGACAAATTTGATGCAGCGTGAGGCATATGGTCTGAGCGCTGACAGATTGACCCCCCACCCCTTCAACCTCTGTAGCAATGCTAGCAGCACTCATACGTCTGTTTCCCAAAGCCAACCTCTGGATATAATACTGAGCACGGGCACTCAACTTCTTTGGTTGACCATGGTGAGGCCTGTTCTGAGTGGAACCTGTCCTGTTAAACCGCTATATTGTCTTGGCCACCATGCTGCAGCTCAGTTTCAGGGTCTTGGCAATCTTCTTATAGCCTAGGCCATCTTTATGTAGAGCAACAATTCGTTTTTTCAGATCCTCAGAGAGTTCATTGCCATGAGGTGCCATGTGGAACTTCCAGTGACCAGTATGAGGGAGAGCGATAACCTGCTCCCCCTTCACACCTGATACCTTGTACCACTAACGAGTCACATGACACCAGGGAGGGAAAACGGCTACTTGGGCCCCATTTGGACTCACTTTTGTTGTCAGCAGTTTAGCCACCCTGAGCCACGTGTTGGGAAGGGCAGGATATAAATCATAAAGTAAAATAAATAAACAAACAAATAAATAAATAAATAGACATTAATGGCTGTGTGTTGCGTAATTTTGAGGGGACAGCACATTTACACGGTTATACAAGCTGTAGACTCACTACTTTACATTGTAGCCAAGTGGCATTTCTTCAGTGAAAAGATATACTTAAATATTTACAAAATGTGAGGGGGTATACTCACTTCTGTGACATACTGTACTTTCCTTCATTGCTCAGAATAATCTATCTCCTGTTTCTGAACTAAAGCTAGTGTGTTGATGGTCAAGTAATGAAACTGGGTTTTGGTAGGACATGCTCCTTACTGTGATAAAGTCCTGTTACCAGGTTTGAAACTCAAAGTAAAGAAGGGTCTGGAACCTCGAAAGGCATTCCTGAAACTTAACATGGAAGTACAAACATCCTAGTTAGAGACCTGTCCTTGGAACCCAATTTTTTCACACCCTTTTTAGGTGAAGTTTCCCTATTTACTTACATCATTGTTGTATTAATCATGAGTCAGCAGCTGATGAAACTCACCAATCCTGTAAGAAAGATGTTACTAGCCCTGAAGTGCCTTCAACCTTATTACTGCTGCTAACTTGTATTGTCATCAGAATGATACTGAAATGTGCTGAGGGGACCAGGAGAACCAACAGGAATACGTTTGTCCTGGCCATTCCCCAGAGTAGACAATCCATGAAGGCAACCAAGGTCACCTCAGTGCCAAAACACAGCTAGATTGAAAATGATCCAGACACTCTCTTTCATCCAAAAAACCATAGAGATGAAAGGCCACTGCATACTCAGCCATTGTGCAAAAGTATGGAACACTGGAGGTTTACCTAAAGTTGTTTCAATCAAGGGCAATGAGGGAAGCTTCCCTTGAAACTGGTCACACAAAGCATCTTCAGGGGGTACAGGGACCATTCCCCTCCTTCAAAGAAACATTTACCTATTTTGCTATCCATTCATTCAGTCTCACTCTGTATGCTTTATGTTGCCAGAAAGGGCAAGGGTCAAGCATATTGATTGTTTCTCTTACCTCTCCAAGAATCTTGTCAACATTCCCAGGGTGCTGAACAAGCTGAAAACAAAGTAGAGAGTCATATTTATTCACCTCCACACTTACAATGTCAGGACTGAACAGCTAGTGGATACTATTACCACAGGGGCTGTTGAACTTTGAACCACTTTAAAAGGTAAAGGTTATTTCCTCTTTTCCAATGCAAGCATCCAAAGGGTGTGTGTGTTCCTTTTAGGTTGCCCCTCTAGGGCCAAGTCACCAGAAAATATCTGTTAGCAGCTGCTCTGGAGGAAAATTGAAATTGAAAGTGGTAGTGTGGCAAGAAGAACAAGGTCAGAAGCCATTTAGTCAATGGTGGGTGGGGCTCTCCTAGCCTGAACAGAGGTTCCTTGCCGAGGCAGGTAGACAGCAGCCATAACAGACTATAGATGGGGGAGGCAAGGGAGCTCAATGCTGATTGTTCTCCATATCTCTATTAGCTTACAAGTCCCTACTTCTTTTTATACAACCTTCCTCTTCTCTCTTTGTCATCTTTGATCTTCAGTGTGATGTGATAAACCAGTTCTAGGGCAAAGTGTAGGGAGTCATGCAGCTCTGTGCTAGAGAGACAGAGTGGAAGCACAATGGGGCCAAAAGGCCTAGCTGTTCCCAAATTCAACTTGGTTGTTTGCTTCAAATGTGACCAATATTGCCTGGCAATGCTTTGATTATATATTTATTTACTTAAACTATTTTAATCCCTGATTCCCACCCAATTTAGGGTACCCAAAACAAACTTTTAAAAATACATATTATAAACACAACAGTAATTGGGTAAGTTTATATGGGAAAAGGCATAAGTGCAAAGTAACTGTACTAAAGAATACACAGGTTAGGTCTGAGATCCTAAGCCTTTGTAAGACAGATACAATTATGTATTCTCCCTAATTCCACATGTAAATTACCTGATTTAGATAGGACTGCAAAGCACATGGAACTGTATATCCTCCTTAATTTGTTGTGTATTCTCCTTAATTTTCACATGTAATTTGCCTGATTTAGATCAGGACTGCTTCACACCCGCATATACCCCATTGTTTTCCTGACCAAAAACAATCCAGGGGAGTAGTGTTTGGTGCTTCCACTGGGAAAACCCATGTATATTACAGGGAGTATATTGGTTTCCCTGACAGGCAAAATACTGCCATGGGCCCTCGGAGATCATATCAATCAGAAAATTGGCAATGTGGGGGGGAGGCTGAAGCCCATTCTCAATTTGTGCTGTGATCCCTGTCTGAATTGGGTACCCATGCATGGAAGAGAAGCTGCAACTCATGTTGGATTTACACAGACCCAACCTGTGTACTCAAAACTCACTTCCAACATACAGGGCTTCCAACAAGGGGGAATGTAGAGGTACAAAATTCCTGGGGACTGAAAAGCCCTGGGGGCCTGAGAGGCAGGCGCTACTGGGGTAGTAGTATACCAGTCCTGATCAAATATCTTGTATGTTCTCTTCTGAATGTAAAGGGAGCCCAGATGGAATCACTGTCTGGAGGCCTATGGTGGAACTCAACAGTCCTGCCCTGCTCACATCATCTTCTTTTTCCTTCGGGTACCCAGTTTTGAATAACGTACCAGTGCACCCCTTTCATTCCTATACAAGAGATTCTTCTTTTTTCCTAACTGAAGCAATTGAATTGATGGGAAAAAAACTAATCTACATTAATCATAGGGGCTGGGTAATGGAAAAAAACACTCTGACCAGTTTAAATTTTTGCTCAGACTTTTCTTCAACTTAGTCCTAATTTGGCACATTTGTGACTGCCAAATACAAAACTTACTCCACCTGTCTGGGTACAGTATAGCATAAGAAAACCTTACTTATATTTATCCTACACATTTCCTCTTCAGAAGAAGGGAAAATGGGCAGGCACCATACGGTCACCTCTCAGGGGGCTTTTTATCTCCCACCATTTCTAATACATTTTGCTTGTTGTCCATTTCCCAGCTCTTCATCCACTCCATTGAACCACATGAAGCAGAAGTGGTAGAGATGTGAAAATAAGAATTTGCTGAGGCTGATCATCTTGGAGATGCCTCCATCCCTTACACAAAAAGACAGGATTCAAGCCTCTGAGGACAGACTGGCTTAATGGCCAAGTGCAGCTAAGTCATTTAAGAGATGAAATAAGGTACTGGCTGATATAGCGCTTACTGAATCTATTAGCCTCGTGGCAGAAGGTGCAAATGGCTCCCATCCATCAAGCTAAGCAACCCCAAACTGACTGGCAGTAGCTTTAGCTTGGGTGGGTGATTTTGATAGACGTACAGCCAGGCACGGTTTCATGCCTTTACAAAATTCAAATGGATCTAGCAACGCATGAAGAAGCAGCTGGAAGCAGTAAGTATAGAGCGGCCTCGAACACAGAAATAGTCCAGCAAAAAACTTTCCTGCTGGTTTCAGACTGACCAGATAGCAAAAGAAACAGCAATTTTCTTTTCCCATTTGATCTCAATCTTATTGTTCAGCAGTGAGTGCACTTGTCACACACACACAAAAAGGCTAGGATATAGTGCGCTGTCTGCCCCCCATCATTCACTTCATCGCTGTATGGACATAAACAGCTCCCTTTCTTGACTGCTCATGAATGGAACTTCCATGAAATCTTATCATTTCAGGTGGAACCAGGGTGCTCAAGAGATCCCTTAAACTTGGAATATATCCCTTAGCACAATTTCACTATGTTCTTGGTCACAGAAAACAAGTGGGAAGATAATTTCTCCTGACTTTTCCAAAGGGGAGAGGAAGAGCAGCAGAGGCTCCTTGATTAATGCAAATACTGTATATTTTAAATTCAGTTTATTCTATTATTTGTTAATGCCATTTTGCTTCATAAACTTGCTACTTGGACTCACCTTTTAGAGCAAACAGGTTATACACAGCATATAAACTCTAAATCCCATACATTATCAGTACCAGGCAGATACAGAAGGGAAAAGTGTCACAATATAGACACGGAAAAGAACTGCCCAGCTGCATGTCAGATGCCTGAAGGGTAAACATGTAGTGCAGAGATATCTTTACTTGCCTGCAGGTTCCTTGGAAGGGTCCCACAATTTTTTGGCCCAAAACTTGTTAATCTTCTGCAGTATTATGTCAGCAAAACCACCAGGCAATCTGGCTGCTGCCCACCAAGCCAGATGGGGTGCAGGGCAATGGCTCATAGACTTGCACTTAAAGCTCAAAGCAGATTGGAACTGAATCCAGCTCATTCCAGGCCACCATCCTACATGGAGGCTCAAATTTATCTGGCAGAAGGTTACGTGCAGCAGCCAGTCTTCTCTAAGTTGTTCTTCTGGTTTAATAAATCCGTGCTGGCTGTGCCAGTAGCTCCCTCTCTTCTGCCCTGCAAGCTGAGATTTTCAGTAGGTCAAAAAAGTATCTTTGAGGCTTCAGGCAATGATTTCCCACCATTCCTGTGCAATTTCATTCCCTTACAGCCCTCGATAGGCTTTTTATTGCCTAACTAGGAATTCCTCTGCTTTAAAGATGCAATAAGTATTTCCAGCGCCTTTAATTGAAGAAATTCTCAGAAGTGGCGTTCCCTCGTTCCACTTTTCCCTCAAACTCTAGTGAGAGAGACAGGCAGGACTTCCAAACAGGCTTTGCTGGGAACTGCATAGATAGTGAGGACTAAGAGTCCTCAGGAGCCTGGGCCCAAAGACTTGGACTCTGAGCAGCTCCAAAACTCATCCTCTTTAGACTATTTGACTTTGGTAAAAAAGCAGCTTCTCCTGGTCACGGAGGGCAGCACAGAGGCAGCGATTAAGGCAAAGAACATTTTCATTTTCTGCTTGTGGCCCTGCTGAGGCTCAATCCCTATAATCACCAGCAAAGCCTCCGGAGGGAGCTGTCTCTATATATGTGTGAGGAGCGTGACAGAAGAGGGTCAGAGGAGCCACAAAAGGTCTGGCCCTGGAAAATCCCCAAGATTTGCTGTTCTTTGCTTTTCATCATGCTTACATCTCTCCTAAAAAAAATAAAGAAGTTACAGTCTCAGGAAGAGCTGTACCAACTGGCAGTTCAGCTGCTGAGCAAATGCAAAGCCTTGGTTTTAATCTGTCTTCCAACCACCACAGAGGGAGAGCTGCTTCTCCAATGCACAGAGCAATCTCTGTCAATTCAGAGTTACAAACTTTACAGCCTATTGTTATTTGAAACTACACTCATCAACTTGAAAAGACCTGGGATGGGGCTCCCTTGGTGCCAGGCTGTGCCCTGAAAAATGCTTGCATTGTCACTAGGAACAAAAGCTTGGTTACAAAAATTACACAGGCTGTCTTCACATCTCTATCCTTCCTGTCTGTGGCCCAGGGACACTCCTTGAAAAGTTAGAACACAGCCTTTTGGAAATAGAAAGATAAGCTGGGCTACAGATCTGGACTTCCAGGCAAACAATTGGGGACTGCTGCTAACCAATTCAGATTTGCTACCAGTAACAGCAGGTATAACATAGGAACTAAAAGGCTACAAATCAGGAAGTTCCTGGTTGGAAAATCTCACCTTTACTTAGCAGATCATCTCACACAAGCCTCTCTTTCATACTCTGAGCCCTCACCCACTCCCAACCTGTGAAATGAGGACAACAATAAGAGTAACATGCTGCATAAGAAGAAGAGGCCTTGCTGGATCAGACCAATGGTCCATCCCAGTCCAGCATCCTGTATCACACTGTAGCCAACTAGTTCCTCTGGTGGGCCAACAACAGAGCATAGAGGCCAAGACTGTCTGCTGATGTTGCCTCCTGGCACAGACATTCAGAGGTTTACTGTGCTCATCACCACATCCTCTGGCAGCAAATTCCACATGTTAATTACTCTCTGTGTAAAGAAGTAGTACTTTACAGGATTATTATGACTTAAATTTATACCTGCCTTCCTGGCCAAAAAGGTCCCCATTATTCCGTTGAAAGGGATTAAAGGTAATGTATATGAAGTGCATTGAATGCTCTAAAGAGCTATATAACATTACTGCGATTACTGTGTTTTGAAACTACAGGGACAGCCACTTCTGTGAACCCACACCATAAAGAAGCTTTGTGCAAAAGTGCAGGTGACTTGCCACGAGCAAAGAACAGTGCAGCAGTTGGTAAATCCATGTCCTGACACCTGGGTCTCTAGTGCAGCAGCCAGCCAGTGACCCAGCCAGCAAAGAAACCAACACCTTCTCATTCAAGCTGATGCAAAAAGGAGAGATTCTAAACTATGCTTGTGAGCACAGAATTGGAAGGGTGGGATTTTAAAAACTTATTTCAGTTTTTTAAAAATCCTACCTTTCTCCCTAATGGTGATCCAATGCAGCTTATAAAATATGAAAATACAATTTTAAAAAAGCAAACAGCACAATACACCACAGCCTGGGCAAGTCCTGGATCTGCTGACCAGGCTTGCTTAGATTTCAGGCTACAAACCAAGAGCTAAGAGCCCCTTTGCTCCCCCCAAAGGGCTCAAGCCTCTGGCTCAATACTCCCTCTAAGCTGTAGAGCAGGGGTGTCAAAACTCATTTGTTATGAGGGCCGGATCTGACATAAAGAGACCTTGTTGTGCCGGGCTATGTTTGGTTGGGCCGAGCCATGTTGGGTCGGGCCATGTGTGTACCTATTTAAGATTAGGTAGCAGAGATATAAACTTTACAAAGACACATAGAGGCTTTGCTCTGTAGCTCTTGTGCAATTGAGCAAGCCTGGCAAAGCAAGCTGTGATGCAGAAGGAAGCAAGAGAGAGGGAGAAGGAAGCAGATGACAGACAATGGCTTGGGGGCCTGATAGGAGCCCTCTGGGGGCCTGATTTGGCCCCCAGGCCACATGTTTGACACCCCTGCTGTAGAGTCTTGTGATCAAATATTCCGCTTTGTGAGCTACTGCATAAATTAGTTTGCTCTGGGGCCATCCTTCCTGAGCTATGACTAAAATGTGTGAGCCGGAAGCTTAAAAACTGTGAACTGGATCACACTAACTCAGCTTAGAGGGCACATTGCTCTGGCTTTGCCCAGGCTAAAACTTGTGAACAGAGGAGGAACAGAAGCCCAGCCCAGATCTCATAAAAATGTTCCCAGCCTTCTTCCCTGCTTCCAGATTAATTAATTTGATTTTTAAAAAATCTGTATTCTCTAAAGATGCTTGAAGCCTTCTAACAGCAATGTTAGTACAATCAAGAAAGAACAATTACCACCGCCACCCCAAAAATCAGCAAACTAGATAAAGGCAGAAGAATAAAATCAGTCAACAACACAGAATGAAATATCAGAATGTGAGAAAAGAATTCAACAAAAATACTTGGAAGAACGAGGGCACGGAAATTAACAAAAGCCATTTAACCAAAGACAAGGACAAAATTGCTGGGAAGGGTACTGGTTCTGGTGTCCAGATCTTTCTTTAGTTAGCAAAGTGCCCAAAGTTATAATGCAACAATGGTTGCAAAGTTACAATATTATAGTTATAAAGAGCCACTATTTCAAGTTGAAACAAAATAATATCTACTTTATTCTAGAAATGCATATCAGATAGTCAGGGCCAGCCTGCCCACTAGGCAAATTAGGCATTTACCTAGGGTGCCAGCAGGGAGGGCACCAAATTCTGCCCTCCCCCCACCCGCCCCCTAGGCAAATCCCCATTTGCCTCCCCAGCCTCCTCCTCCCTCCCCATTTCAATGCCTGGGAAGGGGCGGTGGAGCGCCGTGCTCCCTGGGCTCTTTAAAGGCCACCCCCCACTGATCAGCTGATCGGCAACTAAAAAGCACTGCATTACCCTATCACCACTGCATTATCCTATCCCATCTAGTCAACAAGTACACTCTGCATAATAACCAGAAATTATTTGTTGCTTTTTTAGATTTAAAAGGCGCATTTGATTCAGTTGACAGGGACCTCCTCTGGATTAAGCTAGATAAACTAAACATGGATAAAAGACTCCTTATGCTTATTAAGAGATGACACACTTCTACCACCTGCCAGATCAAATGCTCATTAGAGGGCAACATAACATCGAAGATTGCTGCCAATAAGGGTGTCAAACAGGGTTGCATTTTGGCTCCCTTTTTATTCAATCTCTTCCTTAATGACCTGCCTATTCAGTTGTCTGGTCCTGACTGCCATAGTCCAAAACTCGGTGTATTACATTTACCCTTGTTACTTTATGCTGACAATATGGTGCTGTTGTCCTGCTCTAGAGTGGGCTTAAGACGTCTGTTGTCCCGTTGTGTTCTGTATTTTACTAGTAATAAGCTGCAGCTCAATTATGAGAAGTCCAAAATCTTAGTTTTCTCAAAAAAGTGGAGACTTTACAAATGGGTTATTGATGGTAAAGAGATAGAGCAAGTCAAGTATTTTAAATACTTAGGTGTTTATTTTCAATATAATGTGACTTGGTCTACCCATTGCAAGTATGCAGTGAAGATAGCTAACATCAGTGCATCTGCCATAGCTCGCTTTTTTATGGCAGAGGTAACCAATTTGTGCCAGCTGCCATAAAAATATTCAAAGCCAAAGTGATTTCACAACTTCTGTATGGCATTCCAATCTGTATTGGATTTTATGAAGGTGCTATCGAACGTGTCCAGTCCAAATTCTTGCGTAAAATTCTGGGCATGCCAAAATGTGTCCCATATGCAGTTATCTGCTTAGAAACTGGCATGTCTTTAATGGTTACTAGTGCATGGCTCATGACCTTCAAATTCTGGCTATGCTTGCACTACAACTCTGAACCGGGGAGCTATATCTCTCAAATGCTCTCTGAATTTAATTTGTCAAATTGGTCAGCACAAATTTAGAGAAAAATAAAAGCAATGGGTTTATCCCTAGAACTATTGTCCATGCTGTCCTTCACCACCGCAGTCCAACAAATTAAAAACAGGTTGCTAGATACTGAGCGCCAAGACCTATACAGTCTGGCTAAGAAAACTTGTTCCCCACTGAGTTTTGAGATCTCTCTTAGTACTGGGAAAATGGCCTCATATCTATCCGTCTTGCAGGTGCCACAGCAGCGTAGAGCTTTTTCCCTTGCCAGATGCAACGCCATGCCCTCTGCCATTCTTTATGGCAGATTTAACAAGACAGCCTACTCAGTCAGATACTGTCTCTGTAAGCAAAAATGTGTGAAGTCAGTTACTCATATTCTTTATTGTAATTCGTATACAGATCTTCATCACAAGTATTTACATCCTCTTTTAGTTAGCATGGTTGATTGCTCTGATGCACTTAAGGTCTATAATCTTTTGAACGATACTTCCTCTAGTGTCACTGAGAAAGTGGCTAAGTTTCTTTATTCTGTTTTAAAGGCACACCAGAGGATCTCATAGAAATAGTTTATGTTTATGCTTTTCCTGATGTATATGTATGCAATAGTTCCATTTTATCTTTTTTTTTAACCAATTTGCTCTGATATATATATAATGCCAATAAAGGCTAACCTGACTTAACTTGACTTGACTAAAAAGCACCGGAGGCGTGCGGCTCCTATGCCGGCCCTTCAGCTCGATCAAGATCAGTGTGTAGTGGAGGGGGAAGCAGTGGCAGGAAGGACAAGCAAGCCACTGAAAGAGCGGCGGCCGCTGCCTCCTCCCCCCTTCCTTCCTGGATTGTGGGGGAGGAGAGGGGGCATAGGCGGCTGCTCTTTCAGCGGCTTGCTTGTCTTTCCCGCCACTGCTGCCCCCTCAAACCTGTACTGATCTTGATCGCACCAGAGGGCCAGCATAGGAGCCATGAGCCTCTGGCATGTTTTGGGGTGGCCTTTAAAGAGCCTGGAGAGCGTGGCACTCCACTGCTCCTTCCCGGGCATTGAAATTGTGAGGAAGGGAGGGAGGAGGAGGTGTGGTGGAGGACAGGGCAGCACGGCACCATGGGGGGGGGCAGCAAGGTTGCCTGGGGCGCCATGAGCTCTAGGACCAGCCCTGCAAATAGTGCAGGGTAAAGAGATAGGGACAGATCCTATACTATCTACCTGGCAGATGGGGGTGGATGCAGAGAGGAGAATCCTGAATCCCTACCTTGTTTTCAGAGAAGATGAAGAGAGAGAGAAGATTGAAGGATGTTGCTTTTCCCTAAGGGTGTTGATCTGCACTTCAAAGGGAGACTGTGACAGTAGAGAGTAAACAGGAAAATGTATAGTGTATGTCTGTCTGCCTGCTTACTCTGTGGTAGGGTTACCAGCCTCCAGGTGGGGCCTGCAGATCTCTCACTTTTACAATTGATCTCCAGCTGGCAGAAATCAGCTCCCCTAGAGAAAATGGCTGTTTTGAAGGGTGGCCTCTATGGCATCGTAGCAAGTCTCCAGGTATTTTCCAACACAGACCAGGCAACCCTACTCTGTGGTCACTTGCTTCTGGAGGTCTGAGTCACAGGAACATTGCATCAAGTACTTCCAACAACAACAAAAAAAGAAATTTTCACCTGGCAGGTAAACCTCAACAAGTTTATAATCCGATTTGTAATCCAAGTTTGTAACACCATGTTTGTAATCCAGAGTACAAAGATGTCATCTAATATATTTATCCCTTGTATCTTGACTGATTTATGTAGGATCAGGCCTCAGATTCAGCAGGAGCTCACAGGAGCACAGCTCCTGAACCTTTTTCTGAAGGTTCCCCCTTTTCCTCCCAAACTACCTTGTCCATTGAATAATATCTGCAGCTGCATAACAATCCCTAGAGCGGGCAGCCAGCCAGCCAGCCGCCAGGGGCTTTGCCATGCCCCCAACAGCCCTCATTAACCCCTGGAGAAGCCCACGCTACCCTTTTTCCACTTCTTATGTGATTCTGGATGGCGGGTGGCTTGCTGGCCTTTTGACTGGGGGGGGGGCAGGAGAGCCGCAGGTGAGTGAGGCCTGCTTGGACTGGCTGGAACTCTAGCCAGCTCAAGCAAGCCTTGCTCGCCTGAGGCTCTCCTTTCTTCCGTTGGGTTACTTTTGGCTGGTGGGGGAGTGGCATATGCTAAAGAGTTATGCTAATGCACTCCACCACCTGTTTTTCTACAACATGACCCCGGGGTATGCTGGTCTCAAAGATCTAAAGATCAGCTCAGAAACAGATTGGTAGCCAGTGTAGATGAGCCAGTGTTGGAGTGAAACAGTCTCTTTGACCTACTCCAGGCAACATCCTGGCTGCAGCATTCTACACCAACTGAAGTTTCTGAACACTTCAGACTGTATTTTTTGAAGTGTAAGATAAATACCCTTTGCGGAATATATTGTTTTCTAAAATTTAGATTGGACAAATTGCTTAGATGTTATGAAGAATGCAAATTTAGGAACTAATGGTAGGACAATGTGTAATGAATGTAAATCCTCCCATGACTCCCTACAAAATCTGCCTGGTCTAATTATTGGTCCATATAGGTCTTATTGTCTCCTATGCAGCAGCAGCCCTCAGGAAAGGAACCTCTCCAGCTTTGATTTTTTTTAGATCTTTTTGACTGCAAAAGACAGGACTGAACCTGGGCATGCCTTTTGTGCAAATTATGTAGTTTCCCTACCATTCAAATATTTCCACTCCATATCTTGGGTTAAGCCTTAGTCTTCTGGAACAAACTATGAGAGGCTTCACCACCACCCACATACATTCCTGGAAATGTTCTGTCTTGCAGCAAGTGTACTGGATTCTTGTATAGTGGGAAAATAAGTTAGATTGCTCTGGAGTGAATATTCTGATATCAGAGGAGGCTGCAGTTTCTGTTTTCTGGGCTAGAAAAAAAGGGACTGTGATCTTTATTAATTCTGATAAATGGCAGGTTTGATGGACCCCTTGCTTGTTCAGTTATGTGAGGCGGATTTCCCCCCGCCAAAACCGCTGTTCCTGTCTCTGACTGAGCAGCTCTCTTGTAGCATGTGTCAATACATGAATTATAACCTTTTGTGTGTCCCACTTTGTGAGAGTGGAGTTAATTGGCTTCTGCTCAGGCCAGAGATTTACTGCAGAAAAGCAGAAGTCCCCTTGATATTTCCTTTTGTAAATGGACTTGATATAAAGTAAAGATCAATCAGGAATTCTGAGTTTATTAAACAGCACAGTTGGGTAGGAATAGGCAGGGGATGAGAAAACTGAAAATTTTAAAGTATTTACAGCTAGGCTTCCCAATCCCCAGGTCCCAGTGGGGGATCCCCCTGTTTTACAGGCTTTCCCCTGCCCCCAGCCAGCTGGCCAGCAGGGGGAAGCCATGCCTCCACAGCCACCAGTACCTCTAGATCTCCTGCAGGTTAAGAAACCTGCAAACAGGTCCTGTTTTAAAATGCCTCTTTGTGTGTGTGTGCCCCTTTCAAGTTGAGCAGGAAGTACTTCATGGGGAAGAGTCAGAAGTAGAGCCCCTATTTGTTTTGCTTTCCTTTCACAGTAAGTAAGAGTGTGTGCATGTGAGAGAGAGAGAGCAGCATAGCCCCTGTAATTGTCAGATGTCCTTGTGGAGGAACCAGACCCAGTGAGAGAGAGAGAGAGAGTACTTTTCAGAAGTCTTTGTAGGGGAGGCAGTAATAGTGTGTGTGTGTGTGTGTGTCTGTGCTTGTTTTGCAGTGTTTTCAGAGTCTTTGTATAGGAGCTGGTTTATGGGATAGAGGAAAACTCCACCTCTCTCTCTTTTGTTCGTCTGTGTTAGGCTGAAGAACAGCAGTTCCTGTGAGTAAAGCCCCAGTGAGATCACAAATATGTGAACTTGCAAACTGTGCATTTTGGCTGTGTTTTGTGTGTTTACACTTTCATTTACTAGAATTGCAGCTATTGGGGGATGAAGAAATGATGACTATTCAGGTAAACTGCACTGCTGTATTTTTATGCATTTATTTTGGAAATGGGAAAGTCTGGCTCCGCCCCAAAGTCTCCTGGCTCCACCTCCAAAGTCTCCTGGCTCCACCCTCAAAGTTCCCAGATATTTTCTAAATTAGACTTAGCAACACTATTTACAGCATATAATATTTTGAACTCACAACAGAGGTGACAAAAAAGCCCTGTGTGAAACAATGGGGACATTAGGAGTGTGGCCTAATATACAAATGAGTTCCTGCTGGGCTTTTTCTGCAAAAAAAGCCCTGGTGTTAACTATGACCAGGCCCAGCCAAGTCATACAAGTTGGGCAGAGGCTGCCAAAGTAAGTTGTGTGGCATCAAGTCATACCAACTAGGTTCATATTTATCACAATTCCTTGTTGTGGTTTATTGACCACTGTGCAACTGAATTGGACATACTATAAAATATAGTTTTATGTAACATTCTGCTTTGTAATTATGGTGTTCTAGAAGGCTGCTCTATCTAGAACATAAACAAGCATAAACCAGCTGCAGGATTCTTCAGATATTTGAGCAGCACAACCAGTCAAAGATAGCTCCACTGCAATACAATGGTTGAGCAAACAACTGAATTCATTAAAGTGATTGCTTAGGACGGTAAAAGCCTAGCTATAGACCCATTTCTGCTAGGTCTCCAGTTTTCATGCGTATTGATTGGGTTGATGCTTTTTCAATGAGAAGCTTGACCACTCTTTCTGCAAACATAAGAAAACATTTTCTGAGCAAGCTTCTTTCGTGGCTCAATCTCTACCTTGTCACATTGACTCCAGAATTTCCAGGAGCTTCTATAATACATATACATAAAATCAAACTCATTTATTTTGTCCTAGAATAGCCCCCATTCTATGGGTGTAATCCTCAGAATCACTTCCAAATATTCTAGTCACCACAATATATGGTTGCCAGATCTTTCCTGGCAACTGGCAGGGATTGGGGAGGACTAACCAGGAGTGGGAGGGAGGCCCAGGCTATATGGTTTGTGACATTATGACATTACTTCCAACACATGCCAGAAGTGATCTCATCACATTGGGACATCCTGGCAATGCTCTGGGTAGGATGTTAGAATGGCTTCTAACAGAGTTTTTGCCCCAATACCAATGTGGCACCTGGAAATTGCTGATGTAATGATATCACTTCCGGTACTGATCAGCTATATAGCCTGGCTCTTCCTCCTGCTTTTGCTAAGTCCCCCTGCTGGTCAGCTGATCAAGATTGGGGGGGGGGGTCTCCTGCCTCCAGTGGGGCTGGCATCTCTACTACAATATGAGCAGGCATGGATGAAACCTCAGGGCTTTTTTTTTTTTTAGCAGGAATGCAGTTCTGGCTGGCTTGGCAGCAGGGGTGTGGCCTAATATGCAAATAAGTTCCTGCTGGGCTTTTTCTACATAAAAAGCGCTGTGAAACCTTATTATCCTATTTCTGCTTCTTACCTTCTCTGGATATGTGTACAAAAGAGTGGTTATTAAGTGTCCCAACAATTTACTAATTTGGGTTCAGTGACTTTGTATATGTATCCAAAGGGAGCAACACATCTAACAGCATGATGAGGTTCCAAGGAGTTGCAAAGATATACTCCATTTTTTTAACTAACTAGATTATATTGACTACTAGCATTTTTGATCACTGCAAAAGAACAAAAAAAGTAAAAGCCTAAACCTAAGGTTACACACCCAGTTGTCAGTTCCCCAAGCTACAAAAAAATAATTTCCCCAGCAGCTGGGAATAGCAGAGTACAGAAGTACATTAGTCACACGTTTCTCAAGAAAAGCCCATACATTTCATTACTAATACCTGCTTGTTACTATGGAAACTATTAGGACAGAAAAGGGGAGCCAAGCCTCTTCAACAGAGTTTGGTCTATGCTGTAGAGAGGAGGTCCCTTGGCAGAGAGTCACTTCATGACACCACATTGATCCTTGCCATACAGAAGCTCAGGGCACTGCTCATACCTTTTGTCACATTTACTCATACTATAGAATCTAGCTCAGAAGAAAACAGGTAAGGTATTGCTGCTGCTATGCTTGCACGTGATGTCTTACAGTACTATGAGAAGATATTTAGCAAAAAAACATGTTTTGGGGAATTCTGAGCAAGCATTTTAAGGGTCCTGACCTGGATAGCTGAGGTTAGCCCAGTCACATCACATCTCAGAAGCTAATCCGGGTAGTCCTAGCTAATATTTGGATGGGAGACCTCCAAGAAACACTAGGGTCTTAATTCAAAGGCAAGCAATGGCAAATCACCTCTAGATATCTCTTACCTTGAAACACCACAGGATCACCATAAGTCAACTGTGATTTGATGGCAAAAAAAAAATGTTTTCAAGGATATATGCCTAAACCAATCTAGAATGCAAAAATAAACTAAATTGAAAAAAGTGGAAGCCTTTATCCTGTCCCTAGAACTTTCTTTTCTTACAAGAGCCAAACTAGATATTATAAGAGATGTTACACAGAATTACTGCTCTGTGTAAGCCAAAATGCCCTCAAAACGAGGTTGGGGAATTGACAGGTGGGCACCTGGCTTAAACAGGATCTTTTAACCTATGTATACAGGATACACGTCCAGAAATTATTGCTTAAATTTACACAGGACTCTAATTAAGTACAACAATTAAAATTTATTTAGAAAAATATAGAACTCACATACAAGGCAATGTGCTCATGAAACACACATACAGTCCTAAGAAAAATAGAAAGAGATATAGAGACAACACATGGATAGACAAACAGGGTGATAATTACCGATCGTAGTCTTCAAGGAAGGCTCCAATGGCGACAAGCAAGGACTAGGGGGAGGGGACCCTCAACTGATCAGGAATCGGGGATGTATCTAAACAGTGGAACTAGGGTACTGCTAGATGCACCTGTGAGGAGCTGAGCCCTCAGGGGATGGGAGGTACCGGGGTGGATGACAGTGGTCAACTGGTACATAACCTCAGAAAAACGGGAGGCTCTGCAGTGACCATAAGGGCTGGACTTCTGCAGTAGCCAATAGCAAGTTAATTGATGACACCTAATTGGGTGTCCATAACTGACCAATGAACAAGCTTGGGCCCTGGTTACCTGATTGGACTTCCAGGTAACAATGGGCCAGGTTGGGAGGCTCCAGGATGACCGTTAAGGGAAAGAATAGGAAAAATTATTAAGGTGGGGGGTACTTAAGTCTATCAAACTTATCTAAAAAGGTGACAATAGATGGCCAAATTGCTACCTAGGTAACACCCGGCCTATAAAAAGGAACTTGGCTCTGGGTGAAGATGTTCTTCCTTCTCTTCGATCTTCTATTGGCACCAGTCTTTGTCTTGAGTTTCGTTGGACAAAGGCTTAGGCGGTCTGACAGGGTCCACACCTAAGATAAGCTTGATGGCTCTTATGCATAGGTGACATCTGTTGAGTACGTGAGCCTCTTGCTTCGATGTAATGGAGTCTGGCGCGTCAGGAAGATAGTTGCTTGTGGTGTTAGCCTCCCAAAGTGGATTCTGTGGTCAAGGCTGAAAATCGCTTGCCTGGACAGTTCCTGGCTGCACAACTTCTTCCTCTCCAACAGCTGAGATGGAGTTCGCACAGAGCGATTCGAAACCCATCTGTTCTCCTGGCAAGCACTCTTCTGGAGGCATGGAGTGCTGCTGTAATGCTATGGCTGTTAGTACTCATAAGTCCCTTCCAGTTTGGTAGACAAAACCCACGTTCTCCTGGCAGATGTGTGTGAGTTGAGTCTCCAGCCACCCTGGCAACCCAAAGGGTGACTACGATGTTCTGGAAATAGGGGTATTTTTCTCACATCTGTTCTACTATTCACACTCTCTTACTTGCAATAGCTAACATAAACAGTGCCAGTGGCACCATTCTGTGCTTCTCCCCACCCTGATTTCATACCAGGGTTTAAAGGGCATCATGTACTTTTTTTTTAAGGCATTACAAGAGAGAGAGAGAAGTCACAGAGCATCAGCAGCTCCATCTCTTTTATAATGTATAATTTTATCTCTACAAATCATAGCCCGTGTGGAGAAACGCCATTTTAGTCAATGTTGGTGCTTCATTGGGAGCGAAAACATGAAACTCCTAAGCAGGCTTTGGCCTAGCCTCCCTCCAAACCCCCCCTCCCTTCCAGAGCCAAACCAACAACGCTAGGGGGAAAGTCTCCTAGAGAGGCAGGAAGTTCTTTTGTTCTTGGGATTGGAGTTAGCAGGAAGAGAAGGCAGTTTGCAACTGGCGCTCAAGGGAGCATGTGGTGAACATGGGGGCTCCTGCCTGTGAGGCCCCCAGGCAGTCAGACCAAGTAAGTCATCCCCAAGGCGGGGCAAGTTTAGACCAGGGACAGTAGGATGCGTTTATAACACCTTTCCTTTGTCATGCTGTTTGCTGTGCGGGTGCTGTGCTGTGCTAACTTTTTATATGCAACTGTTTTTGTTTTGTTTTTCTTTCCCTTTCTTTTTCTCTTGTAAATAAATATTTTTTCTGTTTTGAATGCTGGCAGTCAAATTCTGTACCACATAGATTCCCGACCTGCTGTATAAAGGGGGCCCCGGGGAAGGGGGAAGGCATGCAGTTGGATAAGGTGCCAATCCTCCAGGGGTGCCCCAAAGAAGTGCTGAGGTCTCTGTGAAACCCAAGTACAGGGTGGCAGAGGACCTTGAGGCCTGGCCTCATAGCTGGAGAGGGGGATTGGGAGTCCTGTTCCTCTCAATCTGAACCCCTAGACTGAGCAGGTGGTGGCAGTGAGCCCAAGGGGCAGGAGGAGAAATAGCTCCCTCCAGGAGTTGGCGACTCAATAGGGAGCTGATGGGACCGGGTCTGAAGGCAGAATCGGGCCGGTTCCGTCACAGCCTGTATTTGCAGTGTTCTCCAGGTTTATGAAGATACTGCTAGATCAGAAATCAAAAAGAGAAAGGGGGGGACACTATGTAAAATGCACAAGCCAATCGGAAAAAAATCCCTACAACTACCACACAAACCATGTAAAATTGCAATTCATAATGCAATGAATAGTCCTTAAAGTGCTGGTGAACATGCCCACTGTCAATTGCATGAAAAATTGTACTGGTTAATTTTGAAAAGAAGAGTCAACACTATATGATTTTGCACTTTAGGGACTACTTAGGACAGAAATCAAGGCATAGTAGTCAGATAACTATGAAAAGTGTAGCCAGGTGGAGTTACTCAAGCAATGCCCAAAGGGAACTGTTCATTCCTTCTCTCCTTGGTTAGAAGAGAAAATGGGACAATTAAAGCTCTCACTGGTTGTGCCATTACTGTAACTGCTACAAACCAACTTTTGAAAGAAAGTGGGGGGTTAAGGATAAAAATCAGTGGGTTGGGATAAACATCATCTCTGGATCACTAGCAACAACAGAGTGGGGCAAGCATTACAATAGCAAAGAAAAATTCCTACAAAACCTTTTATCTATTAACTCTGGCAGTAAGCAGATATGGAATACTTTCATTTGGTGTTATTTCACTGACTTTTAGAATGTAGAGTACATTTTGTTCTCTTTAGCAGAGTTTTAAGTAGTGATGCTTGTCCCTAGCTCTTCAAATGAGCAGATTAGGAAACAAGCTATAATAAAATATATTACCTTTACCTGGTTATTACATTTAAAGCCCTATATGGCCGAGGTCCTGTCTACCTTAGGGACCGTCTCTCCCCAGATATTCCCCAGAGGGTACTGAGATCTGGATCACAAAATCTATTAGAAATCCCCCGGCCGAGGGAGGTGAGATTGAAGGCTACCAGAGAACGAGCCTTCTCTATTGCTGCCCCCCACTGGTGGAACCAACTCCCTGATGATGTTAGAGCCTTGCGGGACCTTGCCCAATTCCGCAAGGCTTGTAAAACAACACTTTTTCGAATGGCCTTCAACTAAAGTACAGAGCTGCTTAACATCATGGTATGGAACTTAGCACCAAAACTGTTTTTAAAATCTGTTCAATATTTAAAGTGTAATTGTTAATTTTAATTGATCTTACTGTAATTGTTTTTATTGCTTTATGGTTTTATTGTTTTATTGTGAATATTTAATGATGTTGTTAGCCGTCCTGAGCCTGCTTCGGCGGAGAGGGCGGGATATAAATGTGAAAAATAAATAAATAAAATACATATGTTTTTTCTAGTATTCTGAAGTATCCAGAGAGCTGTTTTGTTTCAGGTATTCTACTAAGAATAGAATTCTAATTCAATGAAGGCATGCTACTGAGTTAGTTGCATTGCTCCTCAAGGTACCGAGCCCCATCCATGATAATGGATAATGAGCAGCCTGAATAAATCCCTCTTTCCCTCCCTGGCTGGAAAAGAAAAACAGTCTCCTCAAGATACCAAGACTGATCTAGGGAAAAAATCCATTACAGCTTAGTCTGTGAAATTAACTGGAGATGACAGAGTACTTCACCCTTTTGATTCCAGTGGGATTTGAATTATTTTTCTCTGGATCAGGCCATTGTAGGGTTGCCAACCCTCAGGTAATGGCTGGAGATCTCCTGCTATTAAAACTGATCTCCAGGTGACAGAATTCAGTTCCCCTGAAGAAAATGGTCACTTTGGAAAGCGAATTCTATGGCATTGTACCCTACTGAAGTCCCAAACCCTGCCCTCCTTAGGCTCCACCCCCCAAATCTTCTTCAGGTATTTCCTAACCCAGAGCTGGCAACCCCAGGTCATTGAGTTCTGGACTGTGATTACTTTTCCTAGTTGTGAATGGCTTTGAAGAGCTGCACTACCCTACACAAAGTGAGCCTGTACTGAATCTGTCACCTTTTGGCCATTGTTCAGGAGATTAGGGCAGATTCAGAGCTTCACTAGAGAATCCTGCTATTTTCATTCAGGAACTTCTTCTCCAGAGCCATGGAATCTGGGGAGAAATCTACAGCTGCTTCTCTGCTCCCTCTCCCACAAATGCATAGGATTTTATGATCATGTATGTAATATGCAATAGAAAGACTTCATGAATGAGTAGGTTGTTAGGACAAATGACCCCAGAGTCTAAGAATGGTGACTTGGATCTTCTGATACTCTCTCAAAGGTCTGCCAAGTCATAGGAGGTGCAAACCTCTCCAACTCTCTCCTGAATAGAGATGTTATGGGTGAATGCCCACATGCTGCAAAGCCTAACACCAATTATCAGCAACAAATGAACCTCTTGGCTCCTTCTCTTGTATAAATTGCATACAACAAGGACTCTGGGCAGCAAAACAACCACATTCTCCTGCAAATGAAACCACTTTTAGAAAATTACCTGCTGCCAATTTTTTGGTTCCTCTGCTGCATACATCAGAAGTCTATTGTGTGAGAGGCTCAATGTTAGTGAGCAAGTAAGCAATTTAAAAGCTTTTCTTTCCTTGTCTTTTCAGAGAATCCTGCTGATTTTGTGCATATGTGTGTGTCTAAAAACTTTAACAAGAGCTTCAAAGGAGGGGCTGGGAGAGGAAGGACTCAACAGCTGCTGATTCTATTTATTTATATATTTATTTATCAAATTTATATCCCGCCCTCCCCTGACAGGTTCAGGGCGGCTAACAACAGTTAACATATTAAAATTAGATCTATAAAAACATTTCCATATATATTAAAAATCCGAGATGGCAAGCTTCTGTTTTCCATTATATTAATTCAGTGAGATTGTCGATGCTGATGCCATTCTGCCATTCTCCTGGAGAGCAGTAGGTATTAAAGACAGCAGAGCAGCATAAGAATCTTCATCTGAGATCATCAGATGAAAGGTCTCCTTATTTCTGAACTCTGTTTTAGCTAATAGCCACAATGCCAAATAAAAGGCATAGATAGTTTGGAGGTGGGGGGCAATCGCAACAGAAGCTAGGCAGAGAGCCAGTGATCTATAATGATTCAAGCAAGGGTGCCTATAACCTTGTTGAGGCTATAGGCAATTTTAGAATTTTGAGAAATGGTAGTGGTTTGAATGTAATCACAAAATGGCAGCTATGAGAGGCATGGACCAATCACAAAATGGCTGCCATGGCAGAGCAATTACACAAAGCTAGGATGGCGTCTCCAACCTTTTTGACACTGGACACCTTTGGAATTCTGACATAGCATGGTTGGTGCAGCCACAAAATGGCTACCATAAAATGGCTGCCACAGGAGAACCAGACACAAATGGCTACTGCAGCTTACCTGTACAGTTGTAAAAAGCCTATACAGTGAAGTAATTCCAACTGTGCAGCACTATAATAAAATGTTTTTATCACCTTAAAGCACAATATTTCTGTGTTACTATTCACATCATAATCACTACAGGGAACAACAGCATGATAACCAATATGGAGAGCATCTGTTTAGCTTGTACATCCAAGGGGCTAAATTTTAATGTCCTACATGTGGGGAAAGTTCCAGTTGTACCAAAAGCTGCAGTGAAGTCTCTCCCAAAATTTGATAATGATGGGTGACTCTGCTCCCAGATCTGGCCAGTGTTTCCAACCTTCTTCAAACCTGGAATGTCCTTACTATGTATATAATAAAATAGGAGCACAACAATCATAACTGGAATAATACAATACTATAAATGCAGAAAAATAATCATGCTTACCCTTAACTGAAATTAATACTATGAAGCACCAGTCTCCAAGCCTTGCCAACTCATTCATGGCTAAGCTGGAGTATTAGATTATTTGTAACCAGTCAAGAAATCCTTTTTTTAAACATATCCAATTCTATAAGTGATTTATACATAATGTTATTATGTTTTATACAGATGATAATTCACTGGCCAGTCAGAAGGCTTGCTGGGCAAAATACCCACATCCCCCTCTCTTTCTAAAAAAAAAAATTGCTGGGTGTCAAGAAAGGTGTCAGTGGGTGATATTGCACCCATGGGCACCACATTGGGGACCCCTGAGTAAGGAGGTCCCAGGTCAATTATCCTCCTGTAAATTGCCACTCCCTACAAGCCCAAAGGTGATGTATCTAGAGTCTTCCGAAGCACCTTCTGCTTCAGTGAGGTGGAGGTAAGGTTACCAACCTCCAGGTAGTGGCTCTGCACCCCAAACTCTGTCCTCCCTAAGCAATAACCCCAAATACCCAGGAATTTTCCAAGCTGGAGGCTGCAACCCTGGATGAAGGAAAGCTGTGACTGGCTCTTTGCTTTAGAGGCAAAGCAAATGGGCCCCAGGGAACACATCATGTTAATATGCTTTGTGTGAACTTATTGCCTAGCAATTTAATTGAGCAAGGCTAAGTTCCAGTATTCTGAAAAGGCATTCTATTTACTCTTTTGACATCATTATTAATTTTATAAACCAGTAGTATTTTCCCTCCTACACACCTTTGTTCACTCCCCTTCCCCTATTATAAAGTCCAAGCCTCTTAAATCTTTCATTGTTCATATCATTTTAGTTGCCCTTTTCAGTGCCTTCAACAGCTTTATGATATACTTTATAAGGCAGGGAACCAAAACTGCACAAAGTGATGTGTGAATTTATATAGTGGCATTATGACATTTGCTGTTCTGTTTTGTAATCCCATTCCTAATAATTCTTAACATTGAATCTGCACTGACATTTTCAGAAAGCTTTTTGCTATGATCCTAAGATCTCATTGCTGGATAATTACAACCAGTTTAGATCCTATTATTGTGTATGTGAAATCACAGAGCTAGCAGTTAATTTTACTGAACAGCTCCAAATACTTTCACTTAAATTCATAGCAACAAAAGGACTGAAATCTACCAGCAGTAAAAGAGAAGCTTAGCTTTTCATAGCCACCTTCTTATTCCCCCACTCACACTAAGGCTTTGTGCCTTTAACAGCTGCATAACAGGCAGACATTCAGCAGGGGAAGTTTCCCCTACTCACTATATCTCTGGGCTGAGAAACAGGAGATAATTTAGAGGTACTGAGCCTTTGTCCTAAACAAAACAAACAAAAACCATCAACAGATTGCTAATATTCACAGTCCTTCAACTTAAAGTTGCTCTCTGTAACTTCACTGGAAATTATATGTCCTCCACAGGACACTGATGAAAGAGAAGCCATGCTTTTGCCCTTGCTGAATGACTCAATCACCTGTAGCGTCACTTCTTGTGTGACCAGGTAAAGAAGCTCTTCTAAATAGGGAGGCTGCATGCAGACATAAGCCTTTCTAGAAGTGGATGCATGTTTTCCTGCTCTAGGAAAAGCACTGCTTTCCCCTGGTTTTGATCTCCTTCTTCCATCAGTTTCTTCCACCTCACCATAGATCCTGCACCCCCTATTTCAAGCAAGTTTTGATTTTTAAAGAAGTCTTTAAGATTCCTAGTATGTTAATTCCTTTAACTATTTTTGGCACCTTTAAAAATGCCAAACTGAGTGACATTTTTGAAGTGGTTGTTCCTGAGCTCAAGTCACTTGGGAATTTGTACAGCTGTGCAAAAAGGTGTGTGTGTGCATCCATGGCAAGTTCACCATTTAAGGTTCACCATCTGCATAAGCATCAAGACAGAGGTTTATTTCTCCACCCACAAGCCATTTGTGTCATAAATGAATAGTAACTAACACAGGTGCAGGCAGGCTACTAAATGTTATGAGTCAATAACTTCTGTGGACTTATTTGCAAAGCTGGCATATATGTTTTTATATCTAAATGGCTACAATCAGGGCTGCTTGCAAGAGTGGAATAGGAAACTAGCACAGAATGTGAATACCAAGATTTTCAGCTTGATTAGAGTTTTTTCCCCTTCCTGCTAAAGAGTAAGTCTGTCTTCATCACAGTGATTTATTTTTAAACCAACATAACCCATTTCTATCCCAAATGAAAACAGGAAAACAACTCAGGAACAAGATGGTAGTTTCAAGGTTCTTAAGAGATGACAACTGCCATCCATCTTACTCCAATTTACTCCAATAAGAGCAATGCCAGGCCACTGCTTCCATCACCCCACAGCTTGCCTGGTGCCTTTACTGTAAATACTACATTCTGTAAAAACAGAGGGTGTACTCTAATACAAGTTCAGCACACATGTTAAACAGGTACTTCTAACTATTCTTTTAAGGATACAACTTAAAAATGCTGTCATTTGCTGGACTGGATCCAGTTTTCCACCTGCATAAAACAACTATCAACATGTAAAAATTGAACACTATCTTTGGAATAAAAAACATGATCTCAGAACCATAGAATCTTTTCTTCACAAAATTAAACCCTGGTGTGTGTGTGCGGTGGGGAGTTCACACTTAGGGCTGTAACTGGGATTTTTTTAGGGGGGAGGAGGTTTTTTAAAAATTCAGGAAGAACCCTGAAAAAGCCCCCTCCCACCTTAAAAATCTATGCTTCACAAGTCAGCCCCCCCCCCAAGTTGGGGGCAGGGCCCCCCCAGCCCTCCCAGCTACAGGCCTGGTGCAACTATCAAAGAAACAACAGAAATGCAGGATTTTGTAAATTGAAGGTTTTTTAAATAATTCGCTTTGCTGAATTGTCTGTTTACAAGAAACAGCACACAATGTTTTCTGAGGAGAAACACACCAAACGTTACTTTTCTTCCCCTATGCATTTCCAGCTGAGCTTTACCAACCCATGCTTCCGTGGCCAAGAATCTCCTCACTTAATAAACTAGGAAGATAAAGTGCAAAGTTGTATAACTCTCCACTACATGCTCTCTCACACACACCATGCACAGTTGGTGAAAGATTTATGAACCAAAACAAAGGCAGAAAGAGGATGGAGGTGAACAGGAGTGATAGGAAAGGGGTTTTCTGTCACACAAAAGGAAGGGACCTTGAGGGAGAGGCTGCTGCACAGGACTGTAGCACTTTTATCAGTGATAATAATGCTGACTCCTAGCTCTACTCCAAAGGCCTGGCTTCCCCTCTTAATGTTGCAGGGATACAAATTAAGCTGACTGTACTGTCATCACATACTCCTGATCAAATCTATTTATATTCAACCTACTTTACGTGGTGTCATGAGTTCAATTTGCCCTATGAATGTTTTTAAGAGGTTTCATATCTTGTTCTCTCAGTTGTGAAGTCAAAGTGCCCAGTGGATGCCCCTCCCCCATCCCCCACAGTGACATTGCAGAATAGAAATGTATTTCTAATGAGGGTGAATGTCCTCTTTTCCAACTTGGTAGAAGACTGTAAAATGCCGGGAGAGGGAAGCAGTTTAAAAAAAAAAAAAAAACTTTAGAGAATGAAACAAACTGCTGCCATCCCAAACATACAGCACGTACTGTACCACTTGTCTTGACAGTCTTAACCTGGCATTGCTGCTGTTCTTGTTCTGCTGTTCCTGTTGACTTTTACTGCTGTTGTTCTGTTGTTGTTGTTTTAAAATGCCATTTGTTTAATTTATATCAAGGTTTTATTAATCTTGTTAATTGCCTTGGAGACTTTTGAAATCAAAAGCGAGATTATAAATCTGTTAAATAAATGCTTGTTTTGAAGGCAAACAGATGGGAGAGGGGACACTAGAGCATTATGGAGCCCTCCAGAGAAGAGATTTCTGAGGGTACTAAACTCTAGAAGTGCTGAATGGCTCTGTTTTTAACTTGCTACTTCTTAAGGGCAAGTAAGCACTTTCCTGTAAATTGTCTCTGTAGCCCTGTCTCCATTGCTAGCAGGCTTTATTCAGCCTTCTTCCTCATTCCCATGTCTGATGCTCCTCATTTCCCCCATCAGCGAAGAAGCTGTCTTTGATTTGTGGACCCAATTTTCTCCCATGTAATTCTTCTCCTGCCTATGAATTGGCTTTTCACTCATACATTTCTGT
The DNA here is from genome assembly GCF_032191835.1 of Heteronotia binoei. Classification (NCBI taxonomy): domain Eukaryota; kingdom Metazoa; phylum Chordata; class Lepidosauria; order Squamata; family Gekkonidae; genus Heteronotia; species Heteronotia binoei. The sequence continues at coordinate 53,754,058 of NC_083243.1, read as the reverse complement.
TCAGCTTGGGAAGGATTAAGACATTTCTTTCACTGTGTCAGTCCTATTTCTGGCCTTTGCCTCCTATCTGGGAATATAGGACATTAGTGGTGCAAGAAGAGCTTTGTTAACAAGCAGAGATCTGCCATGCAGCCCGTTGCCTCCCTTTTCCTCACCAAATGCTCAAACGCTGTAGGGAGATAAAGTTCTTCTCACAATGGACAGTTATTTCTGTTATTTCTCCCTTTGTCACCAAAGACAGCTAGAGCATTCTCTCTCTAAAACCCTTTTCTCTTCTAAACATTATTAGCATCCCCTGCGCTTTTCAGTGTGAAACCTACACAATGGGCATTAATCTAGTGTTTCTGTGTTTTTTTTTTTAAAGAAGGAAGGAGCAAGAGGGGGGAAAGACGAAGCCTGCCTCTGATTTTTCTAGACACCAAAAGTTTCACCATGCTGCTGCACCTCAGGCATAATGTAGAGAAGGTGTTCAGATAAAAGGAACTTATTTTATATGCCATCCTACATCAGTTGAGTCTAATGCCGCTTCTTTTTTACTGGTTTATTGTTTAAATGTTGTAAATTGATGTGTTTTAAAACTTAATCCTATGTTAGAACTTCTGTGTTGTGAGCTGCCCTGAGCCGCCTTGGTGGGAAGGGTGGGATATAAACTAAATAAAATAAAATAAAATAAAATAAAATAAATACATGCAAGAATGTCTGTGAGAAAGAGCCAAGAGCCAAGCTCAACTGCAGGTTTTGTGCAGCCCCCCCCCCCCCCATATCATGGGACAGGCAAAACCACAGGGGAAGATACATAAAACAGACCTACTCATCCTGGGCTTGCCAGTTCCCCAATTGGGGCAGGGGAGACCCTGCACATAGTCCCATTGCCTGCCACTGTTTCAAACAGTGGGGTGGGAACTTAGTGGCATCATGTGTGCCATTATATCAATTCTGGTGAAAACCCATAAGTAACACAGCATAACTCTAGGAATCACTGGAAACTGTATGATTTTACTACTGATTCCTAGATCTACTTTATGTTACTTCAGGGTTTTCACCAGCACATGCACCATCGTAGCCTCCCATCTCCCTGCTCCCAAACCATGACCTAGCAACTCTAAGCACAAACACAAATGCATTTCTACCACTTTTGAAAGTATGGACTCACAAACCCTTCCCCAGGAGGTCAGAAGAACCTTGCAGTTGCCACAAGTTTCCACTTGGTGACACACCTCTCCTCCCCTCACTCCCCAGGGGTGCTATTTACAACATGGGTAACTCCGGTCCCAACTATCCGCAAATGACTCTTAGGAGTATTTCTTGTCAGACAAAGTCATATGTCTAACACTCTGCCCTTCTACAAGTAAGCACAGGGTTGATTTATTACAACTTTGCTCTTTAGAGCTATAGTGCTTCAGGGATGAAGAGCTTCTTTGCTGCTCCTTCCCAGTACCACACATCAGGTAGCAAGATCAAATAGATTTGGTAATTTTTCAGAAAACAGACTTAGAATATTTAAAATATAAGATAATTTAATAAATGAGTGAAAAAATATGTTCGGTTAAAGCAATTTGAGCTCAGCAAGGAACAAAGAAAAGGTGACAACATAGTCTACTGTCCCTACATTAGGTACTTCCTAAATTATGTTGAATTTTACAGTTGCAGTAAGTTAGAGTTCATCATTACCTTAGGTCTCCATGTTGGGACTCCTCACCATTGTCTCTTGCTTCATTCATCATGGCTGGTACATCTTTGAAAAGTTGCCCCAAATGGAAGAAAAGCACTCTCTCTCATGTCCAGAATTTTTACAGCCTCTTTCTCGACCATCCCTTTTGGATACCCTTCCTGTCCCAAAGGAAGAGTTTTACTTCTATCACTTTAGTCTCCCCACCTCTAGGTGTGACTCACTAGCAAGGAATCAGTAGTAATCCATCAGTATAAGGAAGAGTGTGAATGTTCTGTGCTGGGAGTTTGACAGCTACTGTCTCTGACCCCTTCTCTCCTGCTAGCTATCATTTTGCAGTGGGGCTCCTCTGAATGGATAGAGAGCAGTCACAATAATTAATGCATGGTGGTGAATTCTTGGGTGAAAGATGTTTCTCCACACCAATGTTGCCAGATTACCTATGTGGGATCTTTTTCCAGGGCCTCCATTTCCCTCCTTACAATGCTCATACACAGCAAAGGAGTGGCCAGGAGGAGATCTAACAGGCACAGGTACACATGTCCACTTTTATAGGATTACTGTAAGCCACTTTACTTAAGGTAAATGCCCTGGCTATCCTGTTCTTAATTATTTCACCTTCTCACCTGAGACAGTAGGCCCCCCAGGTGTATGTATGTGTGTGTGTGTGCTTTGTCACTTGACCTAACTTGTTTCAAAGGAGTACAGCTCCCCTTCCTGTACTTGCTTACAAAGAAACCTCTACAGTTTCACTCTACAGTTGCACTCCACTCCCTAAGAGATGCTCTAGAAAACAGCCCCAACACACACAGTGAGCAAGAAGCCTTCTTCCTCACACTTGATAGCTGGTGTTGCTATACAGATGATGAAGTAAAACTTCCAATGAATGGCTGGAGAGGAGGAGTACTTCTCCTAAGCTGGGTTGGCCCTGACTTGTATTTGGATGGGAGGCCTCCAAAAAACACCAGGGTCATGACACAGAGGCAAGCAATGGTAAACTGCCTCTGAATATCTTTTACCTTGAAAACCCTATGGGGTTTAAGTCAGTTGTGACTTGACAGCAGTTTCCACCACTATATATCTAATAGTGAAAGTGTGCCCCCATCTGCAGATAGTTACATCCATAGATCAGGGCCACACTTGCACCAAACAGATGGTTCTGCAAATTTGGTGGTGAGGCAGGAATGGAAGGGAAAATATATTTTTAAAAGGTCAAATGGTATTAAAATTGCACCCCCACAAAAAGACAGGTGGTGGGTAGAAGACAGCAGAACCGCCATGACGCGATAGATGCTATGCTTCAGTAAAAACAGGAAATAAGAGCCGAATCGCAAGGAGTTAGAAAACAGGAAATATTCAAGATATGCTATGATGAGTGCAAAAAGGTGTTATGTAGCAGGGAGTGGCAAATGCTGGCCGCCTGCGCTGGAAATTGTAGATGTAAGAGAGTGAGATGAAAAGCTATTTTAACCTGCCTACGCTGACATTTGAAGGTATAAAAACTCGATGTAGCCCTTAAATTGGGGCTTGGCTTCTTTGGGTCACAAGACCCGGCTGAGTCTATCGGTGCCGTAATAAACCAGTCTGCTTCACCTGTCCTCGGAGCTGGTCTGTGTGTGTTTTTCCTGCAACAGTGGGCACTCCAGGTTTGCAGAGAAATCTGAAACCATAAAAAAAATTGGAGGGTTTAAATCCCCCCCCCCCCAAAAAAAAAGACCCTTCGCTGTGCAAGTGGAGAGAATGCACCTACCTCCTGCATGATCATCGACTGGTTCCAACAGCCCAGGGGTTTTGCTGGGCCCAGCAGCTGTTGCAGCAGAGACCAGTACTGCAGCAACTGTGGCAGAGTCCCAGAGTTGCACTTGGCCCTGTGGCAGTTGTAATGGGCCCCACAGCCATACTGGGCCTGGTGGTGGCCCAGAGCCCATAAGCCACAACAGGCTCAACAGCTACAGAGCCTGGGAGCTCTCCTGGGCCTGGTGGTGGCTGCACTGGAGCCTGGGAGCCATAGCAGACCAGGCAGCAGCTACAATCAGAACTCTGAGAGCAGCAGTGAGCCCAGCAGCTAGGGCATTATCTCCCTAAAACCCTACCACTAGGCAAACTAGGCAATTGTCTAGGATGCCAGCATTCTAGGGGCACCAAATTGAATGCCCCCCATGTGACTCAGTGACATTATCAGTGCAGGGGGAGGGCGCCAGAAGTTAGCCTTGCCTAGGGTGCCAGACAGTCTAGGGCTGGCCCTGGCTGTGCCAGAGCCCTGGAGCCACAGTGGACCCAGCAAGAAAGTGGGGTGGGCAGGCCCATAGCCAGAAAATTCCAGTTGGGGGGACACACGGAGAAATTTTTATATGGACGGCCCACCTCTGGTGGCCACCACTCTCTCCGCTGCCACGTTTCTCCCAGTGACTCTGGCAGTCCCCCTCTGCGCAGCACCTCCCTCCCTCCCCCCCACCCACTTAGACTTCCCAATTCCCAGGTCCCAGCGGGGGATACCCCAGTTTTACAGGCTTCCTCCTGCCCCCAGCCAGCTGGTAGGGAAAGCCCCACCCCCACAGCCACCATGCAGCTCTAGATCTTGGGCAGGTTTAGAAACCTGCAAACAGGTCCGTTTCAAAATGTGTGTGTGCCTTTAAAGTTGAGCAGGAAGTATGTCATGGGGAAGGTCAGCAGCACAGTCCCTCGGTTTGTTTTGCTTTCGTTTCAGAGCAACTGTGTGTTTGTGTGTGTGTGTGTGAGAGAGAGAGAGAGAGAGACTCTCGAGCTTACGAAAGAGCCTTTGATGAGGAACTTTTATCAAAAGCTTTCTGGAAGTCAAGGTAAACAATATCTATCGGGTCTCCTTTGTCTACATGTTTGTTCACCCCCTCAAACAAATGTAACAGGGTCTCTCTCTCTCGGCTTGACTTCGCGAACGAAGATTTAAGAAAAGTGCAGTAGTCCACGTCTGTTGCAGGCTCGCTGGTGGCTGACAAGACCAATGCGGGACAGGCAGGTCTGGCCACAGTGTCTGCAGGGAAAAGTTTGATTTGGGGTTGGTGCTGTAGCAGTACTATTCTTCCTTGATCTCCTTTTGTCCTCAAGACCAGCTATGCGTGCGTTCTCAAAGGAAGAGACAGCCTGGTGGATGGTGTGCCTCCATGCTTTGCGATCTGAGGCTAGGTCAGACCACTGGTGATGGTTGATGCGACAGGTGCCAAGGGATTTCTTCAAGGAGTCATACCTCTTCTTTGGTGCCCCTCTATTTTGATGGCCAGTGGAAAGTTCACCATACAGAGCAAGGAAAAGGAGAGGCGATGTATTGCGCATGCACTTTCCCTGGGGGGGGGGGCAGGACACCCAGAGGGAGTCCACCCCCCACCCCCACCCCATGTAACAGGGTAGTGAGGCAAGATCTTCCCTTACAGAACCTACCAGGGGTGAGGCGATCCTGAATTTGGTCCTAAGTAATGCCCAAGACTTGGTGAGAGATGTAAAAGTTATCACACCGCTTGGGAGCAGTGACCATAACGTTATTGATTTCACCATTTGTATAAATAGAGAGTTGCCCCAAAAGACCAGCACAACCACGTTTAACTTTAAAAGGGGTAAATTCTCTGAGATGAGGAGGCATGTGAAGAGGAAACTGAAAGGAAAGGTAAATACAGTCCAAACCTTTGGGGAAGCTTGGAGGCTACTTAAAACTACAATCCTAGAAACTCAGATAAAATATATACCACAAGTTAGGAAAGGCACAAACAGGTATAAGAAAAGGCCTGTATAACACCGCGCCTCACGGTCTCACTGGATCACTTCTATATGCGGCTTATGGCTACCCCAGCCCCTCTTCCACCTCAGTTTTTCCCCTTGAATTTTACCTCATGGCTATGAAACCCAAGGGGTGGGTGTAATATGGATTTCTCAATACTAGTCTCTTCAGGGGGTTTGTTTTACTTTCAGATGGATATAAACTCAGTTTGTAGGGGACCACAGCAGCTTTGATAGCTTTCCCAATATACTGGCACCAGAGAACTTTAAAGTAAAACACAGAAATGTATTAACATACACACACCGTCTTCAACTGGGGAATGGGAAATATATAAATGGGCTATATTGTATCTCAAGCAGTTAACAGTTTCTTCGTAGTTCAGGCTTTATAATATCAAGTTCACTTAGGTCTCTCAGGTTTCACAGATCATACAGATTTCACTCTCCAACACTATTCTGGGTTGGCCTCTCGGGTATAATGTGCCAAGTCTCTTAAGTCGACTGGTGTCTCTTCTCCCAGCCCTTCAGACTTCTAGACCCACATCTTTCCCTCAACCACCTCTTTAGCTCTTAAGAGAAGTGTCTCTGTGTCTGTGACCTCTCAGGTCTTTTACTGTGACTCTCCTTTAGTCATACACAGCCCTTTGGCTGTCTTTATAGAGTGAACAGTGAGCTTTGCTTCTCTCGAAGACTCTCCTCAGCTGCTGTCTCAGCTCTTTCTCAGACCAACTGCTCTCTTCAGCAGTCTCTCTCAGACCCCTTCTGTCACTAACTGCCCTCAGCCGTTAGCTGTCAATCACCTCTGAGAGTTCCGAGCACTCTGGCCCCCACCCTCAGATCACCTGACGCAGGCTGTATGCGTCCTTAGTTTCCTTGTTAACCCATTCATTACCGTCACAGCCTGCATGGTTAACAAACAAAGTAATGGAAGCTGTAAAAGGTAAGAAGGACTCCTTTAAGCGGTAGAAAGCTAGTCCAAGTGAAATTAATAAATGGGAACACAGGCTGTGCCAAATCAAATGCAAGACTGTGATAGGCAGGCAAAAAGGGACTATGAGGAGCATATTGCAAATAACATAAAGACCAACAATAAAAATTTCTTCAAATATATTAGAAGCAGGAAACCAGCCAGGGAGGCAGTGGGGCCCTGGGATGACCAAGGGGTAAAAGGATTACTGAAGGAGGATAGGGAAATGGCTGAGAACCCGAATGCATTTTTTGCCTCCGTCTTCACTGTGGAAGATGAGAAGTGTTTGCCTGCTCCAGAACCACTTATTTTGGAAGGGGTGTTGAAAGATCTGAGTCAGATTGAGGTGACAAGAGAGGAGGTCCTACAACTGATAGACGAATTAAAAACTAATAAGTCACCAGGTCCGGATGGCATACATCCAAGAGTTCTGAAAGAACTCAAAGTTGAACTTGTGGATCTTCTGACAAAAACATGTAATCTTTCATTGAAATCTGCCTCCGTTCCTGAGGACTGGAAGGTAGCAAATGTCACCCCCATCTTTAAAAAGGGTTCCAGAGGAGATCCGGGAAATTACAGGCCAGTCAGTCTGACTTCAATACCGGGAAAGTTGGTAGAAACCATTATCAAGGACAGAATGAGTAGGCACATTGATGAACACGGGTTATTGAGGAAGACTCAGCATGGGTTCTGTAAGGGAAGATCTTGCCTCACTAACCTGTTGCATTTCTTTGAGGGGGTGAACAAACATGTGGACTTCTGGTAGCAAAAGCAGGGTCCAGTTGAGCAGCATAGCTCCAAAAAACTGAACCTCCCCACCCCCCGTCCCTATCCTCAGACCGTCTTCTTAAGCACAAAGCAAGCTTAGCAGGCAGGCTCACAAGTTTATCTGTTTCAACATTCTCCACCCTCTTGCAACTCCTTCTAGTACTTTCCCATTCCTCCTGTCTGCTTCCTTTATCAGCTCTCGCAAGAAGCTTCTCAATGAGGCCCCTTTGTCTTATCCTAATACACATCTGTGAACACACACCCACTGAAGGTTGTCTGTGTTTCTAATGAACATTGCATCAGACACCCTCTTTTTGAAGGCAGAAGCATGCTTTCATTCATTATTATAAGGGTAATCCTTAATTATTCAGGGGTCCGCCTTCACCTGCTAAAGCTCAGTGTTTGATGTTCATTTGCAAACCTGTATGCCTTCATTCCTGTCTGATAGCCTAGGAATAGAAGCTTTCCTTCTCTGGTTTAAATGAACATTCACCCAGGCCTTGGTGCCAAAAATTCTTAAATGTCCCAAACTGGGGGTTTTGTTGTACAACACCTTATAAGGAATGTTATCTATGGACCTAGTCCAAATCCTGTTGCTTATATAGCATGCAGCTTTCAATGCTTCAGCCCTGTGATAGATAAACCAGTGTCAGTAAGCATAGACTGCATCATATCTTGCAAAACTCCTTTCTTTCAACCACACCATTCTCCTGCGGTGTTGACACATTTGCCACTCTGTGCATTATACCTTGTGCTCGCAACCATCTGTTAAATTCAGAAGACATGAATTCACCTCCCATATCAGTCTGCAAAGCACATAATTCACCCAATTGTTTCTGTACCTTGCGTGCCCAATATTTTACTGTTGTGAACACATAGAGCACATAGAACCATGAGAATCTGGAAAAATCATCAACTAATATTAGTGCAAACCTCTTATTAGAGTGGCTTTTGGGATAAGGTCCTATCACATCTGCATGTACTAAAGCCAACGGTTTTGCAGACACTCTATCACTTTTCCTGGCAACCAGGAATGCTTTTGAGTTTGTGCATTTGCACACTTCACAATCAAGAAACTCTTTACATTCCTTCACTCTCTCATGCCCCAGAATAGCAAGTGTTTTGCTCATAGTGTTAAAACTGGCATGGCCCAGCCTTCGGTGGAGCAAGTGCACACAATTATCATGAGGTTTGTTTGTTACCACCTGTGCTCCCACAGATAAATGATCTATAACATAAACATTGTTTTGCAACCTTCCCACAGCAAACACCCGGCCACCCTTCATTATTTTGCAAGAGTTGCTGGCAAAAGTCACAGTAAAACCAGCTTTGTCCAAAGCAAGCACACTCAGCAAATTGCTTTCAAGAGCAGGAACACACAGCACTTCTTTAAATGTGTGTTGCAGTGCTGGGAATGTGACACTTCCCTGACATCATACAGCACAGTTCCTGCCATCAGCTAGACTCACATGTTGCAGTGCTGAGGAATGAATATCATGAAGCAGGTATTCGTCTCTGCAAAAGTTCTGAGACGTTCCTGAATCTAAAATTCACAGTCCCATGTGCAGCAGCCACATCTGTGACCACCAATGTGGCCTTCTGGCAGTGTGAAGAGTTGTCAGCCCTCCAGGTCTGTCTCTCTTCAGAGCAACTTGAGACGCCTCTCCATGCTTTTTGCTCTCTGCTCGACCGGTCTCACAGCTGGCCCCTTTCGCCTCCTCCACTTTGGAGCGCTGCCACGTCTTTGAGGAACGCAACTCCCTCTGCCTGTTTTCCTCTTCCAGCAGGCGTCCAGTGATGTAAGCCAAGGTTAATTTGTTCGCTCCTGTAGATTCTAGTGAAGTTATCAATATATTGTAATCTACAGACAGGGAACCGAGAATAATAAACACCTTATACTCATCTGGTACAGTTTTTTCACACTGCTCCAGTTGCAGAAAGCAATCAGCCAAAGTGTTTAAATGAGCCCTCACAGACTCCCCCTGTCTCATTACAGTCCGGTACATGCTACGGGTAATTGCTATCAGAGACCCAGCTGTGCTTTGCACGTACACAGCTCTCAGACTGTCCCACGCTTGTTTAGCCTTCGGCTTACCAGACACGTGCACAAGCTGGTCATCTGCCACACTCAAAACGATGGTCGCAAGAGCTTTTTCATCCTTGACATCGTCTCCAGCAGTTGAAGGGTCTGGGGGAGCGTCGACATACAGCCACAGACCTTCATGCTTAAGATAGTGTTCCATACAGAGGGCCCACACATTATAATTAGTAGAAGTGAGCTTCTCCACCAGCAGAGTAGTCGGTACCTGGGCCATGCTGTCGTCTTCGTTCGGCAACTGGTCCTCAGAATCACTCCCGTCATCCGAGCTGTTATCAGGACCCTGACTGAGCACATCTTCCTCCTCAGCTCCAGAAGTGGAAGCTGCAGACATCCACTCAGTCACAGGTCACCACAGCAGTTCAGCCTCATTCAGAACCTCCAGAGCATGGTGCAATGAAAGCGTACTGGACCCATAACCCTGTTGGTGCACACTGACTATACAAGTTTATAGTTGTCCAGGTATACACTTTGACAAAGTGCTTCACCAGACAACATGTTTGAGGGCAGAAAAATACTGTACAAGTTTTTCCCAGTTACATACATATTGCTATACACAAGCACCAATCAGCACACAGTGCTGAGTCATTCTTCATAGGCACAAGTACTCTGGACAGAACCGATATGCACCTGTTAAGGGAAGCTGTCAGGAACTGTCACAGATCATGAACTGTCATTTGCATTAGACTCCAGCCTGAAGTCTTACTAGCAAGCATATGCTGACAAGGACCTCTCTATTTTACAGGTTCCTCCCCTGCCCCAACAAGCCACCATGTGCCTTTCCATCTGTGAAGGCTTAGAAAAAGCTTGGAAACACCTTGTATTTTGTAAAGTGTGTGTGCCTGTAAATGTGAGTAGAAGTAATGCTGAATGGGGACGGGATAGGGTTATCAATCTCCAGTTGGGAGCAGGGGATCCCCTGGGTTAGAGGCCCTCCCCCTGCTTCAGGGTTATCAGAAAGCAGGGGGGGGAATGTCTGCCAGGCACTCCATTACACCCTATGGAGACTGATTCCCATAGGATATAAAGGAAAATTGATCCGTGGGCATCTGGGGCTCTGGGGGGCCTGTTTTCTGAGGTGGAGGTACCAAATTTTCAGCACAACATTTGGTGCCTCTCCCCAAAATACCCCCAAGTTTCAAAAAGATTGCATTGAGGGTCCAGTTTTATGAGCCCCAAAAGAAGGTGCCCCATCCATCATTATTTCCAAATGGTGATTGCCTTTAAATGTGATTGCCAGAACTCCCTTTGGAGTTCAATCATGTTTGTCATACCCTTGCTCCTGGCTCCAACCCCAAAATCTCCAGATATTTCTTCAGTTAGACCTAGCAACCCTGTGGCAGGGTGATGAGTCTGGGAAACTGAAAAAGTAAGAGAGCCTGTTTGTTTTGCACTCGTTTTAGAAGATGTTTGAACAGTAAAATAGATAGTGAAGCTGTGAGCAAGAGAGTCTCCATTTGTTTTGCATTCATTTTAAAAGTCATTTGAATAGTAAAATAGACAGTAAAGCGTAAACTAGAACCATTTGTTTCCCTGTGTTAGTCTGAAAAACTTGGTTGAAATACAACAGATGGTTACATTCAACAACTCCCCCTGAGTAAATTGCCTCAGTGAGATCTCAAAAGTGTGGACTTGCAAACTGTTTATTTTGGCTGCTTTGTGTGTGAGAGAGAAAGATCACTTTCATGTAGCGGACATGCAGCTGCTGGGGGGCTGGGGGTTGAGGAAATGAATATTGCATTTAGGGACACTGCACTGCTGTATTTTTATTTATTTTAGGGAATGGGAAAGTCTCCTGGCTCCATCCCCAAAGTCCCTAGGTATTTTCTGAGTTGGACCTGGCAACCCTAGCCAGTAGCATTCACCTGATGACTTGGTACCATGTGACTGACATCACTCACCCAGGCCTGGTTGCTTGCTCCTGTTCAACAATGGCCACCTCACATAAACCAATGTGACATGGTGCTTAAGATTTTCAGACTAGGATATGGGAGATCCAAGTTCAAATCCCCACTGTGCTGTGGAAGCTCACTGAGTGATCTTGGGCAAGCCTAACTTACCTCACAGGGTTGTTGTGAGCATAAAATGGAGGAGACAGAAATGATGCAAAGTACTTTAAAGCCCCATTGTGGACAAAGGTGGCGTATAAATGAAGGAAATAAATAATAAATATAGCTGAAGATGGTAGGCAAGTAAAAGGCAGGCTGGTGGACACGTAGGAATGAGAGGGAAGCAATGAAAGCTAAAATATAGGAGTGACAACAAGAAAGAAAAGAAGAAATAGTGTGGTGAGGGGTCAGAGGAAAGTGGCATCCCCCCCAAGTCATTGCAGTTACTGACTGTACAACTGGGCCCAGCCCAGTGGCCAACACCATGCACATAGGCCTGCCCTGTTGGTAGGGTTGCCAAGTCCAATTCCAGAAATATCTGGGGACTTTGGGGGTGGAGCCAGGAGACACTGGGGTGGAGCTAGGGGGGAGGGGGGGGAACGGCACCAAGGACTCCAACCTGTTTTTACTGCCACTAACAAAGCCTTTGGCTCACCACCACTTGATTCACTGGGGAAACCTTGGGGGCAGGTCCGGTTCTCTCAGCCAGACCATCAACCTTGCAGGGTCGCTGTGTCAAATCTGGGGAAAGGAGCGCGCTGGGCAACCCCTGCTGGTAGTTGAAGAAGTTGATGGCCATCTGGGCGGCCCTCTGGACTGGCGGGCTGGAGGCAGTCAATGTCCCATGGCGACTCAACAGCGGGTCCTTTTTCCACACCAGCTGGGGCCGTTCAGCCAGCAAGCCCCGAGCCGCTGGCAAGAGCATGAGCAGCGCCGCCAGCACTAGCAGACGGGGACCCACTGGAGAGGGCTCGCAGCGGCTGCATCCTTCCTTCCCGCACGAAAGCGGACAAGAGTGGGCCTTTCGGCGCGAGGCAGCAGGCGAGCCGAGGGACTGAGTGAGCCGCGGCTGGTGCAGGCGCCCGCCCAAATACAAAGAGGCCGGGGCTGTCCCCCGGCTGCCCGGCCCTCGCTCCCTCCCTCCTCCGGAGGAGCAGCTATGGTGAGCGGAGGGCGCTCCTTGGCGCCATTTCCCCCCCTCCCCCGCTTCCATTTTTGGGGGAGCAGGGGAAGAGGCTGGACACCCTGGGGTCCCCCGCCAGGGCGGGAGGGTTGGGAAGCCTACCTGTTGGCTAGAACTGCAGAGTTTTCCAAGGGAGAGGCTGCCAGGGGGAGCAAAGAGAAAAATCTGAAGGTGCTGGGGGGGGGCAGTAATGGTAGGTTGGGTGGTGGGTGGGAAGGGGAGAAGACAAGAAAAGGGAAGAAGCTGTAGGGGGCTTTCAGGGAAGGGAAGGAGAAAATAGTGGGAAAGAGAAAAATTATATGACCCCTGAAAGTCCCTGTGAGTCCTCCACTTGCTACCTTGAACTTAAGGAAATAAAGGGGGATGTACAAATTTTAAATAAATAAATAAATAATAAGGGTGGATAATAAAGTAAAATAAGCAAAACAAGAATACTTTCCTTCACTCGTATTTTTGCTGGGCTCTATTTACCTCACAAGCTTTCTCCAAACATTTCAGTTTTCAAACTGAATTGGTACTGCACTGTAACATACCAGGATTCTCATATTTTGATACCCCAGAGTAGGATAAGTCTTATACAGATGTCCTTGATTCTAACATATAAACAACAATACTCATATATCTAGTAACTCTGCTTGTGTTATACATTTTAAAAGGCCAAGATCAGTTTTAGTGTTATGGCTTCCCATGAAGTATTCAGGGAATTACAGTTTTATGTAAGTGTAGACAGTTCTGTTGGCTTTTCTCACAGACATGTAACTCCCAGGTGTTGTATCCTAATAGCTTCAGTTCATCCGCTTGTTTTGTACTTAGGAGTTTGCCCCTTAGGAGTTTTTCAACTGTAGTCCTCAGAATTCCCTCTGTGCTCAGAGAGGAATGGGTTGAAAAATATGGAGGAGGAAAAAAAGGCAGAAGACATACAGAAAGGACTTAAGAATGTTTGTTTCACTCCTGTTGCCTAGTGTACCCTACTTTATCAGGACCAAGCTTCAAACCCAAAATACCTTCAGATCAAAACAGAAGCAGAGAGAAAATTACATTGGTTGCTTATGTGCCTGCAAGTATAAAGCAGAGGAGGGCAGGGACAAATATAAACGTCAGTGGACTATCCATTCATTCCACCATATGAAAGCATTGGCCAAATAGGTATCTGAAAAGCCAGGGCTGAGATGGCAATTTCAATCACACTTTTGTTACCTCAGAATTGAGCACCAAAGAATCAGGCCTAATACCCAGGAGAATTTAGCTGATGTAGAGCATGGGTATTCATTTTGATTTTAAGTATCACCAGATGCCATTTCATCCAGTGCATTGCTAAAACTCACATACTCTTAGAAAATCTCCCATATGCCAGTGTCTCCCTTAAGAGCTACTTTATTGCTTTATGCTCAGTGACTGATAATGGTTTCCCATTTGTTTCTGTGCATGATCTGAGAGCTGGGTTTAATATTTCCAGGTGCACTTTTACCATTACAAAACATGGCCCAGATTCATAACTTCCTGGATTTCTCAAGCATTCAAATGCATTATTAGTTTTATTAAACATATCCAGAAAAAATTCATAGGCATCTCTTTTTTACTGCACTTTTAATGTTACCTGTGGCTATCTAATATCCCCTTTAGAAACAATAATGCATTCCTTATGGATTTTCTGAGGTGCAATTTCTAATTTTAATGGATTGTTTTTGCAGTTTAAGACTGACCACCTCCCTATATCTGTATTAGTTGTCCCTTCAATGTACAAAGATCTGCCATGCAACAAACATTTTAAAGAAGACTGCTTTTCCACATGGGTTTGAAAATTGGTTCTGCCCCATACCGCTTCAATTTATCCCTTGATATCCACATGCATTTTTGTGTCTTCAGTTCTCATTTTGGTTTTTCAGTCCCTCTCCCCACCAACCACTTTTGATACTTTTATCCTGATTTTTTCCCTGGATACTAAATTTGAGTCAGCTTTTTCTTTATGTGTAAAGTTTTTGTTGGTTTTCTTTGTCCCACCCACTCCCCTCCACCTCCAGTCCACTTTTTGATGATCAGACTGCGGCTGTCCACTCCCTCTCCAGCCTGAAGACAAGTGGTTTCATTACAAAAAATGGCATTAAAGTGTAGGCCTATTGCTAGAGCATTGTAACAATAGGCTCTGAAGAATCTCTGAATTCCTAGGTTTTTTTTAAGTAAGTCTCTATCTTCTTCCCTCACAGAGATTAAAAAGGTGTGTGTGGGGGGGGGGGGTGCTATGATGTCACCGATAATACCACCAATGATGACAGCAGCCTCCCTTGAAAAATCCATAGGCTTTATTAAAGGCATTTGCAGAAGGAAATAAATTAACTCCATAACTGTGAAAATGCACAGGAAAGGCTGACATTCAGAATAACCCTGCCCATACAATTTCCAGTACTAGTGAGTTGACTGCCAAGAAAATCAGGAGTAAACGGAGTGTGCAAAAAGCCCATAGACTTTCACTGCTGCAGAACCATCAGAGGGGATCAATGTAAATCCTGGGCTTGCCAATTCCCCTACTGAAGTGGAGCCAAAAATATGGTGTAGCTAGAAAAACTGTTCTTTTTGTTAGCCATCCAAACAAGGATTACTGTGTTGTAAGTATTATCTTAGCTGCTGTAGGGGCTAACACCTTTTAAAAAGACACTATGAAGGCATATGGTGGCCCACAGTGTGAATGTACATGCATTATAATCCACATTTTTTGTGGGATGCACTCCCACAAACATCAGAAGATCTGTTTGGTAGCCAGGGTCGGCCCTAGACTGTCTGGCACCCTAGGCAAGGCTGGCTTTTGGTGCCTCCCCCCCTTCATCAGATGGGGGTGCCCAATTCAGAGCCCTCAGAAGGCTTGCGCCCTAGGCAATTGCCTAGTTTGCCTAGTGGCAGGGCTGACCCTGTTGGTAACACCCAAGCAGTCATTTCCATTCTTTTTTAAATAATCAGAATCTTAATACAGTGATGATTCCTGGAGTCATGACACTGCCTGCCATTCCTGTCCCTATACATCAATTGAGAAAAAGATTTCTTAACAGCCCACTCTGCAGCTTAAGTGTCGTCTTCTCCTTCCCATCCTATCTCTGAAGCAAAAGATTTTCCTACTACTGCCATTTGGAACACACTCAGAAACTACTGCTGTACAGAGACTTATAATTAGCAGAATACACTGAAGAGGTGGTAGTAATGACTAATCTGAGTCATAAAAGTGTTGCTAGGAGGTCAACCCAAAACAACAGTTTTTCAACTGAGTATGAAAGGAATGATCTTTATCACCCTATAGTTACAGTCATGGACCTTGAAGAAGCAACTGAAATCCTTCTGTATTTGGTCCACGGCCATAAAACTCAGCCTGTGTCTTCACAACAGAAGATCCCGTATCACCACCCCACCCCCCTGTTGAAGAACTGAGTCCCACAGATAGAAGTTGAAGATCATGGCAGGTTGCCATGGCAATGTGCATTTAATCTCACTGTTTCCAAGGCAACTGTAATGGCCCATTCTGTTCCTCTAAAGGATGTCAAAGGTAAATGAGACCTGATTAGCCAAACAGGGACATGAGTCAAAATGCTGATAGGCTAAAAACACAGAAATAAGGAACTCTTCTCATTAAAAAATAAACTAACCAAAGCTATAGGGAGAACTGTGTAAAGGCCTTGGTTTTAAAGCAGCTCTGAGTCTGAACGCAGAAGGCCTTGCTAGAACCATCATGGCATCACCTGCATGCTGATCACAACACTGCCTGTCACCCATCTCCCCATGCCTGGTGGCACAGAAGAGACCGCTTCCTTTGTACATCCATCGTTGCTGGATAGGGCTCAGTTCTCCATCGAACACATAGGCTGAGTGTGTTTTGCAGCTGCTTGTGCCCACATAAACCCATAGGCTTTTATTTTGTTCAAATTCAGCACGGGAGACTTCAGAACAGCTTGAAGGAAGATTTACAGGTATAAAACCACTGTCTGTCCCAAGAAGCAAAAGTCTCATGCTTGTGCACAGACATGACAGTCTATGCAAACTACATGTATTTGCAGTATACCTCTTGGTGTTCCCTGACCCTGAAATCCAAAATGAACATGAAAAAGTATGTAAGCTGAAGGAAGCCCAGCTTCAATTTGAGAACCAATTCGCACATTACATGGCTGTCAGGAGGATTTTGAATTAGGTGTGTGCCTGGAATTCCATGCTGGAATTCCAGTTTCCAGAAAGATGGGGCCTAATTCAGATCAGGACCATGAGGACATTTTCTCTACCTGAAACAGCCATGGGAAGCTGCTAGTTGCCTGCTGGGAAAACTTATACATACTTATGGCTACACATAAGTTTTCCCAACAGGGTAAATAGCAGTTCACTAGGGCCATTTCAGGATGAGAATATGGCATGGCACCGAAGACTTAAACCCCTTCTCACCACACATGGAAATTACATTCCCAGAAAAGAACTCTCAGAACGTATTTGTTGAAAGTCCACAAGGGTGACATCTTGACTTTGTTACATGGGAATTGGCCTTCAGTCTCTGAACTCAGCAATGAAGTCTGAAAGCATTTGCATTCTGTTCAATAAACTGGGTTGGATCCATCATGCATTTGCACTGTTCTTCCAGGGATCATCGGATCTGTGGAGCCAAAAGTCACATAGAATGGAGCCTGCAGTGAAAAGGGAAATCTGGGGAATGAATGGAGATGCTTGCAGGAAAAAAAACTAATTGTACTGAACAAACTGGATACATGATTAAAATGCACTGCATTGTACACAACTTTCCACCAGTTCTTGATGTCTGTAGGGTATTATGCTTGGACCATTAAGATATTTCTATAATTTGAATTAATGGATGTTCACATTGCCTGTGATATAACTTAGGTCTGACACCACTGAAAAACATAATCCTCAAATATTTTCCCTGGCAAACTTCATTTTTCCAAATTGCCTATTTAAAACCCCACTGTATGCTGATTCCTTCAGCTGAGCCTCAACCTAAAGTATATAAATTTGATATCAAAGACCATATAAATAATCTGCTAAATCTTCCTTACTTCCAATCACTGCTGAGCATTTGAAATGGCCAAAAAATATGGTGCAAGAATGGGTTTTAAATTCAAATTTCAAAGAGATTTGTTCTGTCACCTTGAGAGTTCCATAGGTGGCCCCCTGAGAATTTCAGACACATTCTGAACAGATGGAACATTTGGGTAGAACTCGCAGCTCTTGTTGCTAATCCAGTACAGCATGTCAATGCAACAGAAGACCCATGCCTTCTTTGCTCAAATCAGATTGCAGGGGAGTTGCTTTGAGGATGCAAATCGGTACTCTCATCTCCCACAGGCAACAGTGGAGCTTAAACCTATCAGAATAATTATTGACCAACAGCCATCCCAATGACAACTCATGAACCACAGTCTGAAAATCCATTACTGAGGGTTGCTTCTCACGTGACACTTTCCTTTCATAGGTGTGAAAAGTATATCCATCTCTGTTTTGGATGGGTTATATTCCCCTTGAAAAGTCAGGTTTGCAGCTCAGAACAGCTGCTTGACACAGCAGTCACTGTACAGTGGCTCAGACTGCTTTTGCTCTGGTTCAACTGGTGCACCAGCTGCAACCATTCCATTCTCAGTCTGATCTAGCCACAGCGATCCATGCTTTGCTTACATCTAAGCTGGACTGCCGCGATGTTGGGGCTACCCTTGAAGAGTGTCTGCAAACTGCAGCTAGCACAGACTGCTGGCTGGGGCCAGCTACTGGGGGCATATGACTCCAATACTATAGCAATTACGCTGACTACTGATCCACTCCGAAGCCCAACTCATCATGTTGGTTTTGTCCTTTAAAGCCCTTCATGGCTTAGAACTCAGGAATCTGAAATGCTGTCTTCTCCCATAAGTTCCTGCTCAGAAATTAAGATTGCAGGGAAAAGGCTCACCTGACTACCCCTCTGTGGTGGGCAGGGACAACGTAGGATCACTCTGACAGGCTGAGGGCATAGCAAGCAAGGAGGCACAAGAGTTAAACATGCAAGTAGGATTTGTCCTAATAGCCACAATGCCAGGTGCAGCTGGTGGCTGGATGGGGTGGCAGCCCTAAGCGGTGAGGATGTACCATCAGGATGGCAAGGGCAGTGCTGGAGGCAAGGCAAAGAACCACTTCCCTGGTGTACAGGGCAACAGCAATCACTGGCCCTCAAATTACTGGGGGGATATAAAGGCAGTCATTAGGAGAAGCTGGGTGCACACATCTGATGCAGGACAGTGAAAGAGCCTAAGGCACCTGAGGCAGGGAATGAAGTAAAAGCCCTGCAAGGGAGCCCATGGATGGCTCTTCCACTGACCAATAAAGTTGTTGTTTGGAACCCACTCTGCATCTCTGCTGCCTTTCTGGGTAACATGGAACCCCAACCCTAGCCCAGCCTCCTCCGGGCACCCACCTTTCCCATCCACCCCACTCAGGAATGGACACAGAACTACACCTATCATTCAAAGAAGTTCATCTGGTGGGCACATGAAAGAGGGCCTTTTTGGTGGTAGCCCACCGAAAGTAAACAGAGCTCTAAAAGTTTGCAGCAATCTTGGGGAAAATCTCATGCATGAAGCAGCATCTAGTTAAGTGACAGCTCTTACCTGATGTTGAAATAGGCCCAGATGGGTAGCCATATGTTAGTCTGTCTGTAGCAGTAGAAAAAAGTCCAGTAGCACCTTAAAAGCTAACGAAATTTATGGTAGGGGATGAACTCATGTAAATCTGAGCTCATACCTACCACAAAGGGTATGAGTTCATACCCTACCACAAATTTTGTTAGATTTTAAGGTGCTACTGGACTCTTACTCTTTTCTGCTGATTTTGAAAATCCAACCATTCTATATAGAATCTTTAGTACATTCTGAAAAGGACTGAAAACATTACAGTTTCTCCCTTCTCCCTTAGTAAATGGGAAGCTCTCAAGTTTTTAAAAGGTACTGCATTAGTGCAGAAGCAAAGGTCCAATGCATTTAGAAATCTCAGAAGAATGGAAATAATTGTGATCAGACTATTCCTTCACTCCATTTGCACTCGTTTGTTAATGGCTTTAACAACATTTCTCAGGCCACTTTTCACTAAACTTAAGGACTTGGGCATTACCTTCTCTAGAGTGCACATTTTGGACTAACAGAATGACCCTTTCACGCAGCAGTCAGCAGCAGGCAAGGCTTTTCAGTTTTGCAAGAGCAAAATCAATTGCCTAACCCTTCTGGAATGAGAGGTTTTCCTAAACAAAGCAACACTTCTACATGCTTTTTCCAGGCAGACATTCAATCACAGCACAACCAAGCCAACATTTTTCTAGAGGAAAAACTTCTTCTATCCATTGGGATCTCAAAGAGTAAGGGTGCCCTCTAGTGAAGCAATACCATAATTCTAGCCACTCCGGTGGAGAAAAAAATAATCTTTTCCTCAAGTCTTAGCTAAGCACTGAGGAACAAGTCACCGCTCTAGAGTAATTAACATTTGTGGAGAACTGCAATTCGAATTTGGGTTTCCGTCCTAATGTACTATTTCTCCAAATGGTGGAAACAATATATTCCCACAGTTTTTCAGAAGAAAAATGGATGATGCTATTTGCACAACAAGCTCTTACTGAAAAGGTAACAGAGAGAAAAGAACAAAATAGCCTGTGACAACAGTGGAAGACAACACATCACAGATAAAGTCTAACCAAAAGAGAGAGAGCTACAGTTGGTAACAACCATATGTTAGGATTAGGCCTTTTTCTACCAAAAAAGCCCTGAAGGATCTCATTTGCATATTAGGCCACACCCCATGATATCACCACTGTTTCTCATAGAGCTTTTTGTAGAAAAAGCCCAGCATGAGTTCATTTGCATATTAGGCCACACCCCAATGCCAAGCCAGCTGGAACTGTGTTCCTGTGCGTTCCTGCTCAAAAAAACCGCCCTGGTTAGGATTATTTCACTGCCTTCTGCTACCAGGGATAGATTAGTGCACATGAACATGCACACCCTGTGGCTAGGGCTGAGACCACTACCCTCAAGTGTTCTTCTGCAGGGCTCGAGTTCTCTTGCCAGTAAAGATCATCTTTTATTCTATCTTGCATCAAACCCTCTTTAGGTACCTATGATATCTGCATGCAGATGTATCCATTTACTAATACAAAGGAGTTTTAACTGGCAAACTTGCAGACTCAAAAGCAAGTGCACCTAAGATGCAAAGCAGCATCAGCTTTTCAACTCCCCAGTCTGGTGCTGTAGCAGACAAGTGGGATCTCAGGAAATGCCTTGGGGAAATGCAGAGACCTAGACACCACATGCTCAGTGCAGAAAGCAGGCCTCTTCTTGTGGTCATTAAACCACGGGAATGGGGAGCAGCATGGCAAAAGTACTCTGCTCACATATATCAAGGAATAAATTGTGCTACATCTGTTCATCAAGCCCATTAAATTACAGCAATCCAAGTATATCCTACATTGATTTTTTTACATTGAAAGATTCTCTCAAATTTTTAAAAAACTTTAGTCATGATTCCAGTTTTTTCAATGTACAGGAACAGTGGAAGTAACAAGGACAACCCAAAGCAATATATACCTTGTAATAGTTGGTAATATAACATGGGAAGCCCAGAATTTAGGGTCCAAGAACCCCCACAGCATAAGCAAACTGAGGAACTGAAAGAGCCCAGAGGGCTATAACTGAGAAAAGGGAAGATTTCCAGCTGTAAAAAGAGGTCTACAAGTTGAGAAGATTTGCTAAATTGTGGCTAAACTGGATAAAACCAGTTACTAAAAGACCTTCTAGTAAGCACTTGGAAGCAAGATATAGGTAAAACTATAGCTAAGTAATGACAGATAGACAGACAGACAGACACACACACACCATTTCGCCAATGGGAACTCAGAACAATCCAGGAAGGGAGAAACCCAGGGAGATATCATCTCAAGAAACCAAGCACAAACATGGGTATCTGCTTTCTCCTTATAATCCCTGAGAAAACCAAATGAGCTTTCTGCAACTAAAGCAACCAGCTGGCCAGCTTGCAGCTACTTGGTACTCTTAATTCCCCTGGGTGAAGTGATATGACATGTTTTGTTCACTACCGTCTGCTGTTGCTACTTCTTAATAAAACTCTTTGATCTGTAAATCTAACTAATGGTGTGTGTGACTGGTTTTGCTCTCACTGTGGGGGAAACTGCTGTCATGTTGTAGTTGACTTACAGTGACCCCATGGGATTTTCAAGATGAGAGACTAACAGGGGTGGTTTGTCATTGCCTGCCTCTGTACAGGACTTCCTTGGTGGGCTCCCATCCAAATACTAATCAGGGCTGACCCTGCTGAGGAAATCAGGCTAGCCTGGGTCATGCAGGTCAAAGCTAGCTGTGACTAGAACCCTGAAAAGAACCTGTGCCACAGTGGACTACTCTACAGAGTTACACGTAAGAGTTAAACAGCAGTATGCTATCCATCAATGTCAAAAAAGACACAGCCTTGGTCTGTGATAAAAATTATGGAGTACATCATCATACAAATGTTTGGCCCCATTGACACCCCTTTGCCCCCATATCCAAAACACCCTCAAATACATCAAGAGATGAAGAGAGGCCTATTCAAATGAGGTACTCTCTGCCCTCGCCAAAAGCAAGGATCTGACACAGGAGAGAGAAAATTGTTTGCCCTCCTGCCCACAGCCAATCACCAAGGTTACTGTGCACTTAGGATTCATTGCTCAAAAGAGCAATGCAACCCAACACATCCCACTCTACTGTTCTTCCCCAAAAGGTAGATGCATTGCAGAAGTTTGCATTTGTAGCTCACTTTTACCTCATTAGTCAAAAAGCAAAATGAATCAGAACACAGTATTATTTTTGATCTGCCTCATTTCTTGGAAATATAATCTGCTAAACCACCATTTCCTGTTGCCGTTGTTGTTTTCCAAACATAAGTGACTGGTTGTTCATCTAATGGTATGCTCCCATGTAGAGACACACACCTTAGCTTTGTTAATTACAGGAAAGCAAAGTCAACAACAGAAAGAAAACTCTGGCTTCCATAACCCAAGAAGCAGCAATTAAGTATGTGACATTTGTGCAAAGTGGCACTTCTGTTGAGATGAGAACCTAGCCAAACAGTATCGGAGATCATTATAGAGAGTAATGTATCATTCTGGGCATTAAATGGTGCTGATGAATACACACATATACTTTCCTCAGATAAACAATTTGTGAGTCTTGTAAAACAGTCCACTAATTATTTCCAGGATTTATGGCCAAAGAAAAGTTTCCTCAAATAGCCCAGTTCTTTGCCAGAAATTAAGCTTTCAAATTCTAGCTGATTTGAAAGGAAAAACAACAATACAGTATTATCCAGCTCTACAATTATTCAAGTCTTCCCTCGCTTTCCAACAAAAATAGATAAACTTCAATCCCACCCCCGCCCCCAAAAAGAAAAAAAAAAGTATTTTTGTTTTGCTTTATTTAGTGCTTAAATCTCTTGGTGTCTTTGAACAGAAACCCAGGACCAGATCTACAATTTTTTTGAGGAGGGGCAAAATTAAAAAATGGTGCCCCCTTATGGACCATTTTATCTTATGGTCCCATAGAATACAATGGACTCCATACCCAATTTGGTGCCCCCCCTCCATCGGCGCCTGGGGCAAGCAACCCCCCTCTGCCCCCCCCCTAGATCCAGCCCTGCAGAAACCAAGAGGAAAATAACTGAAACAAAGACAATCTCAAGTTTTTAAAAATAAATCTCCCCCACATTACATTGTAATTCCCACTGCCAAACTCCAAAAGACAAAAATAACAATTTAAAGAACACTAAGTACAAGCACTTAGTGAACAGCCTTGATAGAAAACAGACCAGCCAATATAAAAATCCACCTTTTCTACTACTTGTTTCAAGCCCTTTCCTTTCCTTACATTCTGAAAATTGTTTTCTCTTTGTTGATGGAATAGAGGCAAGGAAAGAATCTGGTGCTGCAGGTTTATATTGTTGGGGAAGAAGCCTCAGAGTCAGCAAATAACCAATTGTAAGCAAGAAAACCTGGATTCAAGCCCACAGAGGGTTTCCACTGACAGAAGGAGGCACCGTTTCATTGATTTCCCCATTCTGCTGTAGACTGACTCCCCCTCATGCTGGTCTGGGAGGGGGGTCCCATACCTCCCCCTGAAAAATTTGGGAGGGACTCTGGACTGCAGTGAGAGTGGGGACATGTTGTGCACAACTGTTGTAAATATTTCCATCAGTGTTTGGTGGGATCCAAGTCAGACGTTTGAGAATTTTGTGTTGAATTCCTACAACATTTCTGCATATTTTATATACAGTTCCTTGTCATATGGGCAAACACAGGCACAGAGAAGAGATACAGGGGCTGTGTCTGTAGACCTTACTCTTGACCACCATGGCTCAAAAGGAACATTTGTGCATGGTGCATATTTTCCAAGGAGCTGCATTATCTGTACTGACATCTACAAGTATTCAGCATTCAGCATACACATGTAGACTTCATGAAAACTCTGCTTTTGAGAGCATGGTCATCAGGGACAGGACCAGAAGGCTTCTAGCAACCCCTTATATATACTTATTTGTGCCCAAATCAGGTATGAAAAGGGCTGATGACATACACAAAAAATGAATGTAACAAACGTATGCTTTAAACAACCTTAAAACAGCAAATCACAAAAATATGTACAAATATCTCTCCATTGGGCTTATTGTTGTACATGCTACATGGAAGTCATCACGATTCAAAGGAAACAAAGGAGACAAGCCTTTTTCACATCTTGCCCTGGAAAGATCAGCTTCTGTTGGAGATTCTGCCCCAAGAGGTCAGGGTATGCGTGCATGCTTGTCTCATACAACAGATTATACCAGTCACTCAAAAAAAAAAAAAACTGAAGAGAAACAAGACAATCAGTGATCACTCAGCATCCACTACAGTCCACATGGAGAAACTCCATCAGAGTTTAACTGAGAAAGATGATCCACAGGAGCAGCCTTGCTCAGCCTGCGGATTGTTCACCACCTGGAAGGAGCTGCGAATTAACTCCTGGTTGAAGTCCACCATTGCCCCTTTCACAAAGTTCAGGCTGTCCAAATCCACAACCACCCGGGCATTCCCTTGTTCAAAAACCCTAGAGAAAGAGATGCAGATGGACTTTTAGGAAACAAGCACAGAGACTTTGGGAGATGACAAACCCACATTCAACACAGAGCTACCGCTATTCCCCAGAAAATATATATATATATATATATATATATAAAGAATTTCCTGGATATGCTAGCCCACAACCCATCAGCAATACCTTATGGACACTACAATCTTCAAGACCTTAGAGAATGCCTATTCTAAGCCATAATAATTCCAGGGGTGATTAAGACCAGTGTTTTCTTTGTCACAATTCTGGATCTGCCTTAGTTCAACCATTCAGGCTTACAGGTAGGGCTGCTACCCCTGTTCCAGCAAACCCAGGAAGCTTAGGGGTGGGGCAGAGCATGGGAGGGTCATAGTCTTGACCAAACAAAAGTGACATTATCGTGTCAGCAATGCTCTAGTGATTTCCGCAACCTCTGTGTTAAAGACAACAGGGATTGAAGGAATTCAGAGAGCATTGAAGATGTTGCAACCAGAAGTGACATAGTTTTGTCTGCAACATCACCACCTGATTCCTTTTCTCTCCCACCTCCCAGTTGCTCAAGAGTGGGCAGAAGTTTGGCCACCAAGGCCAGCCAACTGCCAGCCCTACTTTCCGAAGAATAATGAAAGCACTCCTCTTCCAATACATTTTTAGATAAATGTATGTTGAGTTCTGAAACATGGCCCTAGCGCCTGTTTTTGATTAATTTTATCTTGTTACTTTGATTTAATATTTAATATAATATTTGATTTTGTTAATTGCTTTGAGTTTCTCCATGGGAATTTAGAGGAGGATACAAATTTAATATGCAAATCCATGACCTGATTTTCAATGTTGCTGTGAGGCTTGGAAAGAATATGCAATGGAAGTGACTGTTACGGAGAATCAGAGAAAGCATCGCAAGTGTCTCATATTCTATGCCACTGCCATGAATACAGTTGCCAGTCCCAGGATGGCAAACACTAGGCCAGGTAGGGGCGGGGACATCGAGGGGGTGGGGTGGCTGTTAGCAACAATGTGAGATCACTTAAATTTGGTTAACTTTGTTCAGATAGCTAGAAGAAATTTTTTCTTAAAGTTGTTGCCATACAGATGCCATATTATTGGAGATAATATTGACCTTACAATCAAACCAAAGCTGTTTATATTTGACTTCAGGGCTTTTTTTGAACAGGAATGCAGTTCCAGCTGGCTTGGTGTCAGGGGGTGTGGCCTAATATGCATATGAGTTCCTGCAAGGTTTTTTTCTACAAAAAAGCCCTTTGTGAAACAATGGTGATGTCAGGGTGTGTGACCTAATATGCAAATGAGTTCCTGCTGGGCTTTTCTTACCAAAAAAACCACCCACCCATTTGACTGTGTGTTGCCACAAGACCCATGTTGGTTATTTTTTCTTTGCGTTGTTCAGAAAGATGAAGATATTCAATTGTAAAAACTGAAGAAAGATACCTCTGTATCAAAATTAGTTATACCTGGGAACTTGTCTTTTTTTGTACACTTTGGATATTTATGTTCTTTTCTTAGCTATAAACACAACAGAACCCTGCACAGCCTCACACCTTCCTGTGACCATTACCACTGCTGTTTCATTATGATGGGAATCTATAAAATGAGATTCTCTACAGAGTAAGGTTCTCGAGCACACTCCAATTCTACAAGCCCCCCCCCCAATGTTATCCATGCTGTTACCTGTCATCAGAATTGACAACTGTATCCAATGAAAACTTGTACTGGAAACCTGAACAGCCACCTCCTTCCACCTGCAGTCTGAGAAATTCAGACCCTTCTGTAATCTCCAGTAGCCTCTGTTGCAACAGAAAAGAGAGGGCTAAAAAGATGGGCAAGAGTGCCATGCAAACATTTAGCAGCCACTTGAAAGTCTGATGAATAAGAGCCCTTGAAAGGGCCTGAAGTACTAGAGAGCACACAAAGTGCAGAACAGAGAGGCAAGTCACACCAAGCAGCACTTTAATTCCACAAATTACACTTTAGGTGCCTTACTCAAGAAATTAGTTTATGAATTATCCACAAACCTCAGATTTATATCATCAGCCTCTGACACAGTGCAAAACATGCTAAACTCCCCCCCACACTCTGGATCAACTGCTTCATTACAAACACACTTTACTATGACACTGCAAATTATAAGAAAAGTAGGTTTTTATAACTTGCTTTTCTCAACTTTAAGGAGTCTCAAACTGGCTTACAATCAACTTTCCCTTCCTCTCCCCACAACTGGTACTTTGCGAAGCAGGTGGGGCTGACAGAGTTCTGGTGAAACTGTGGCTAACCCAAGGTCACTCAGCAGGCTTCATGTGGAGAAGTGGGGAATCAAACCCTGTTTCCTAGATTAGAACCCGCAGCTCTTAACCCTCATACCATGCTGGCTCTCTGATCTGTACTTACACCAAAGTACAGAGCATTTAAATGGGCAGACTGCTAGTAAAATAATTGAATACAAATAACAATAAAATGCCATTTAGAGCTACAGTGACCTTACTGTTCTCTATAACCATATATTTTAAAATGTACATAATTTAAAAATTTACAGAGAAAGCAAGGGCATGCTACATTAGTTACACAAGCATTAGGCCACTCTGAAATCTAGGAGGCATCACAACATGACATGTATCACATAGGTTGGTGACTGTCAAGGAGTCATACTTTCACACAACTTTTACTAAGGTAGATCTGGCCGTCATTTGAATCACTCTGTCTTTCTCCAGGGGCAGAGGATGTCACCAGCCGCCCTCTTATCCTTGGCACACAGGCACTGTTCTGAGAGGTCTGGGATGGGGCTCTCACTGGGTGCCAGAGAGCATAGCTTGGGCTGCATAGAAAAAACATGAAATGAAAAATACCGTAAGTTGTTGGTCATAAAGTACAGCAGATAGAAGATACAAGGAATGAAGACAGCATAAGAGCCATTGTGAGGGGGGCACATAAAAATGGGAGGGAACTGCAAACAAGAACTTTCAAACTGTAGGAACAGGTGTCTTTGGAGAAATCCCAACATATAAAGGCAGCGAGTGTGGTATTTCTGTGACTCTGATGTAAAAACCAGATGAAGCACCTATGATGCCTGTCTGGCTGGGCAGAGGCAATAAGCCTGCCTAGTTGGGGAGGGCGGGGTATAAATAAAAGTTTATTATTATTATTATTATTATTATTATTATTATTAAGCTTTCCACTGGAAGATCCAAACAGTGTGAGTCAGATTGTGAGGTGCTCTTCTCATATCCACCAGTGTACATTGGCTATGGAAGGAAAACAGATCATGCAAAGCCCTATATTTCCTAGTTCTCTGTTCATATTTATTTAGTGCATTTAAACTACACGTTTCCTTGAAGGAGCTCAGTTAACATCTCAGATCAGGAGCTGGGAGACCCAGATCCAAAACCTCACTCTGCCAGGGAAGGTTGCTGGGTTCACTTGAGTCAGTCACACACTCGCAGCCTAACCTACCTCACAGGGTTGGTGTGAAGATAAAATGGGGGAAAAGAGAATACTGTAAGCCATTTGCTGTATCTGTTGGGGGAGAACAGTGATATATAAATGAAGTAAAAAAGTACATGGTTCTCCCTCTATTTTATCATCAAGGCCACCAGGTGAGGTGGGTAAAGCTGGGAGAGAGTGACTGACCCAATATCACTCAGTCAGTTTCATAGCAAGCATGGGTTTCAGCCCTGGTTTGTTGTGGTTGTTTTTTGCCATCAAGTCACAGCTGATTTATGCTGAACCTGTACAGCAGCAGTCCCCAATGTGCCCATGTTTCCTGGCACTCACCAAGTTTTTTAAGAAACTGGGTGGGGCCAGGTGGGGTACTTGCCCAGTAGAACTTCTGACTGTCCACTGGAGACTTGATTGGCTGGGCAGATTAGGATAACCTTGTCTCAGTAGCTGCTGCCACCGGTGTTGATTTTAGTCTTCCTCTCTTCTTACCCAGTATATTTTTTAAATTACACCCCCCCCCTTCTCCCCTGTACTGGGCTCTGCCTCCTGCAGCAGCTGTTTTATGGTTGGGTCCACCACCCTGTGTCAGAATTCCGAAGGAATTCTCAGGCACTAAAAGACTATGGACTCCTGCTGTAGGGTTTTCAAGGCAAGAGACGTCCAACACAGGTCTACCAAGTCATAATCCATCACTCTGATCACAGGAAAGTCTCTAGTAGAAAACACATTCCAAACCACTCAAGAATGGCAAAGATCCTTAACAGAATTCTTGTTGCTTCAAAACTTTTCACCCCAGAAGAGGAAGAGATTGGATTTATACCCCGCCCTTCACTACCCGAAGGAGTCTGAGTGGTTTACAATCTCCTTTCCATTCCCCTCCCTACAACAGACACCCTGTGAGTTAGGTGGGGGCTGAGAGAGCTCTCCCAGAACTGCTCTTTAGCAGAACAGCTCTGAGAGAAGTATGACTGACCCAAGTTCATATCAGCAGGTGGAGGAGTGGGGAATTAAATCTAGCTCTTCCAGATAAGAGTCCACACACTTAACCATTACACCAAACTGGCTCCCAGGCAAGGAAGAATCAGTGCTTCTTTTAAAAACTATGGAAACCTGAAAGAAAATCCACATTCTGTGCAGGCCTAACAGTGTCATCCTAAACAGAGCTACACCCTTCTAAACCCAACGTCTTCAAGACAGAATTGCACTGTTTCTTAATCCTATCCACTCTTCTGTTTGGATGCTCAAGATGACTTTGAACACTTACTAGTGAGTCAGGGGCAAAATTTCTAAAGGTATAACCAAGTGAGGCACGCTTTTTCTGCCCCTTTGTTTCTCTTCACCTGAATATTGCTTCCTTTCTCCATTATACAGGATGGCTTATTTTTTTAATAATAAAAAAGTAAAGCACAGGATTCATGAATACTTGGCATTTAAGCAAACACAAAGGGAAAGACATAATAGATTTTTGTTCCACAGCTATAAGAGATTTATTGTGACAGTGTTTGTGATCTTCTGATCAGAAGGGAGAAGTTGTTTTCTATAATAACTTCATTGCAGTCCTAACTGCTTTACTAAAATACAGAGGCAGATGCCTATAAAGGTTATAGAGAGCGAAAAGGAAACCATTTGACTAAAATGAGCAGCCGTTATTTTCGTCTGCTCCCTGGTTGTGGGCAGCCTTAGATACATCACAAACCATTGTAGTTATCCTTCCCACTGTATGTGTCATTATCCATATGCCTGAACCTTGCCTGAACCCTCCTAAATTCCTGCCCTCAATCCAGCCTTCTGGTTGTGGGACCCCTACGCTAATTACACCACACACAAAAAGACAAATTATTTTAATCTTGAGCCTTTCTATTTTCCTCAAATACCCTTTTAGCTCTTCCATGGCCCATTTGTTGTTCTGTCCCTTAAATGTTTGTGTCAGAGCTCCTTTGTAAAATTACAGGTTTCCCAAGTTCAATATACAGACTTGCTGTGTGACTATTTCAACCAGTGACTAACAACCTACATTTCTTTTTTAACAGCACTGTACAGCGAGCATTTATATACTTGCAAACTACAGTGGATATGCAGGGACAATACTGCCCCCCCCCAAAAAAAGCTTTGGGCACTGCTCTCAAAACACCAGCGAGAGACAAGCCTAATAGGCTTGTATTGTCTCCTCATATTATGACTCGATATACAAGCTTCATATCTTTATACCAAAACCTCAAGAAGCGTTGAAAGGTTTAACGTCATAATTTTTTTAAAACTCGCGACAACTCGGCAGCGCAAGCCTTTGCGAGCTGCATCAGTAGTTATTGAATAGAGTAGCTTACTCCCAAATAAGCACACACAGAATTGTTGCAGGTGCAGCCTTTAACATTTCTTTGCTTTAATAAGATGGACACCGCGCCCTTCTCGATGTCTTTCTGCACAATTATCTAGCCCCAACCCCCCCTTAAAAGCCACGCCATTGCTGTTAAGACCAGCAAGATCTATAAGGGAGAGCGCCGAGCGGGTTGCAAGAAAGGCTTGGATGGAGGCAATAGGGAGCTGCAATTGTCTAGGAAGGGGCAACGCTGAAAAGAAGGCTCAGCATTATCCCAATTGCCGTTTCGTCCAATTAGGGGAGGGGAAATTTAACCGACGATCACAGAATAAGGACGTAGCTGCCTCTACCTGCTTCGCCCGCAAGTTCTCAACGTCCTAAAGCAACCGAACCCGGCCAGTGCCGCCATCTTGCTCCCTGCACTACTGCCTCTCTATTGGTGGAGATGTATCATATGTTCCGCCTATCTTAAACGTCATTGGCTATGGAATACAAGAGGAATTAATCTAGTGAAGGGGGAAAAGTGTGGCGGAAGAAGTCACGTTTCAGATTGAAGCCGTTGCATAGGAAGTGTGCGTGTTGAGAGTGCTCTATGCCTAGCGAAGGAAACCTAGCAGAAATATTGAAAAACGCTCTGCTGCTGCCAGTCCCTTTGTTAAGTACTTTGATTGGGTAGCGCTGCGACACTAAGGGAGCAGTGTTGACTAATTTACGATGCAATGATTACTGAATAGTTTAGTCCGCTATTTTTAAAGACGTACATATATAATTATTGACGTTGGAAATAATTTGAAGTAATTTGATGACGATTCAAAATCTTAAACCTTCGAAATCACACATTTCTTGTGCTTATGGTTATTCATTTACATTATTTATAGTCTGCCTTTCTCACCTGGACTCAAGGGGATTACACAGAGTGAGTGAATACAATCAACAAGATCTGGGACAATTCTATGCAAAACCCTCTGCTACTTGGAAATTTTATTTATTTTACAATATTCTGTTCCTCACCAGTCTCATCTTTCTGTAACAAAGGTTACTGTTCTAAGAATGCACTTAGGATTTTGACCTCAAAAACAGAATCGTTATGTCTGGTTTTCTAAGCCGTTTGGAAAAATGAAAAGGATGACAATAATGTGAAGAGCCAATCCCAAGTATGTGGAGATGCACATTTACAAAGCTGGTGACTGTAGCTTTGAAAATGCAGTCCTAGTACTATCATATACAAATTATTTGAGGCTCAAAGCATCTGATGGACATTTGCACAAGTTACATGGGGGCATTGCCATCATCACTCATTGCACACAGAGACTGACAGTCCAGTAGCACCTTAGACTAACAAAATTTATGATAGGGCATGAGCTTTCATGAGTCACTGCTCACTTCTTCAGATACAAGTCACTCATGAACGTTCATACCCTACCACAAATTTTGTTAGTCTTTATGGTGCTCCTGGACTCACACTCTTTTCTACTGCCAGGGCTATTTTTGTAGAAAAAAACCAGCAGGAACTCATTTGCATTAGGCCACATCATCTGACACCAAGCCAGCCAGAACTGCATTCTGTGCATTCCTGCTCAAAAAAAGCCCTGTCTACTGCTACAGACAAACTAACATGGCTACCTATCTTGATCTACAGAGACTGTTGCACAGCATTTGCTGTCACCCATTAGTGATAAAGCTGCTAGGTTCAAGTCCAGTATAACTTAAAGAGACCAACAAGCTTTATGAGGTATGAGGTTTAAAGAGTCAAAACTCTCTGTCAAATACCAATTGGAATGGAAATCTCTATTCTTATAACCCAGTCAGATGGTGGGAAGAGTGTTGCAAAGAAGGTACTCAGGATGCAGAGATACAATGTGCATAGCAATCAGCTTGATTAGAGCAGGAGAAAAATACTTGGGGGCAGAAAATTAGCATCTGTAGTGAGAGAAGAATCCTAAATCCCTTTTCAACAGGTGGGGGTGGGGGGGTTTCCATTGTCCTGAAGTTGAGTGAAGTTAAGTAATCTCAGGTCATCACTTCCCTTTGAAGCTTCTCCATTTGAGGACTGTCACTCTTAGGTCAGCAATGAAATGACATGGAAAATTAAAATGTTCTCACATTGGTTTTTGAGTGTTATAGTTTTTAACGTGGCATTTGTGTCCATTTATCCGTTAGCATAAGGACTGACCTTTCTGTCCAATGTAGAGATTGGAAGGGCATCACTGATGTTTGATGGCATGCATAACATTGCAAAATGAACAAGTGAATGAACCTGAGATGGTATGGTAATGTGTTTAGTAATAATTATTTCCAGGGCTTTTTTTGTGGAAAAAGCCCAGCAGGAACTCATTTGTATATTAAGCCAGAGCCCCTGACATCACCATTGTTTCACACAGGGCTTTTTGTGTAGAAAAAGCCCAGCAGGAACTCATTTGCATATTAGGCCACGCACCCTTGCCACGAAGCCAGCCAGAACCGTGTTCCTGCTCAAAAAAAAGCCCTGATTATTACCATTACTATTACTAATTTCCAAGAGCTATTTTTCCACTAACATCTGAAAGGAAAATAATTCCCTCATAATTGATCAAAGCAAGTATAGATAAGAGGTACCTAGTGTTGCACCAAGAAGCAAACTGAATGAAGCAGAAGAAAAACATTTGTCCAAAGTTTACTTTTTGGAAGAGCTCCAGAACAGAATTTACCAGAACCAAGTATTACTAATTTTTTTAAAAAATGCAAAAATAAAGTAGAGATCACAATATAACATTAAGATTTTTTAAACCATCACTTTCAAGATAGCAGAGCATTTTGTAGAGAACAATAAATAATTGCAATGTTATTTAGAAAGAGGGACTGGTCCAAGCCTTAGATGTAGAACAATGGAAACTGTCAAAGGTTATCTTGGGGTATTGCTTGGCCCCAGCGTCTGCATGTGCATTTGTCCTGGGAGCACCCCACTTTGGGGCAGCTGGTACAAGAACTGACCTTTGGAGCAGGAAACAGAATATACCCCCCTGGATGGCAGAGTCTTCTGAATGGGGGGATGTATGATTTGTGGTGGTACAAGCCTTATTTTGGGATTTCAAGGTTTTTAATTATCCTCAAAATTTGTGATTGGATTCACGAATAAGGAACTAGGAAAAGTGTATTGAGACCTGGGAACCACTCTCACTACAAAGATTTAATCTGCCACTTAGTCTGTCTTCATATCTCAGTGTGAAAGGACATTCCCATTTATTTGTCACATTTATACACTGCCTATTAAGTGATTTTCAAGGAGAAAAATAAACATTAATAAAATATCAATACAATACATTCCACAGAGACAAACTGCCTTTATAATAAATTAAGAATGCAAGGTTATATTAAACAGAAAGCACCTATATAAATAAACAGATTTATTTAATGGGCTATAGACAGTTCCAGATGTGGTAAAACCAAAGGGACTACAACAGAAAAAGGCCATCAGAACATACTCAGTAATCAGGAAGTACAGATGGAAGATTTATTCAAAACTCAGGTTGTAAAGGGTTAACTTTAAAGATATGGACGAGCACCTTGAATTTAGCCCAGAAGCCTAAAGTTAACCACAGGAGTTCATACAAAACTGGTCTGGCAATGCTTCTTATGGCTAACACCACAAATTTGGCTGCTGCATTCTACACCAATTGCAGGTTTTTGAACAGCTTCCAAAGTCAGCTTCACATACAACGCATTACAGTAGTCAAGCTGCAAAGCTATTAGGGCATACATCTCAGCAAACAAAGCGCCTTTTTCATTCCCTGCAGCTGCACCTTCTTGTCTATTATTTCTTTTTCTTCTTCAGATCTTTCCCCCCTTCCCTGTGCTCATTCCTTCTATGTAGGTGAACAGGGTATATCTAACAAGCAAATTGGGGGTAAAACTTACAATTTGCTGGAAACAGATTCTACTTGCTGATCTGACAAGGACATGCAGAGGCATTTCCTGAATGACCCTTGAGTAAGCTGGTTATCACCTTTTGATAACAAGGCAGAAGAGTATTGTTTTGTGCAAACAACTGGAGTTTTTGTAACCTTGTAAACTGGGATAAAAGGATTCCAGAAGAAGCTGCAATCTTCAAATGATTCATCATAGTCTCATGGACTTCTGCAGAGATTAATTAACTGAGATGAGGACAATGCACTGGCGCAAAGACATAGGTAGCAACTTGGTTCTGAGCACTGCGTAGCCCTATCTCGCTAGAAGCAGCTCAGAGCAGCATGGAGTAAATCAGATCACTCATATCCTGTCTGTCTGTCTCTTTCTATCCTAGCAAAGGTAATCCATCAGAGCACTTAGGACAGCGTCCATTCCAAAACCAGGCCTAAAGTAGGCCTGGAATGGCTAATTTAGTTGGCTCAATTATCCAAGAAATCCTGGAGTTGCGCAGCTGTATAGAGGGGAATGGCAAGGTGAAAACTGTAAATATGGAATGTAATTACATAAACTTGGGCAAACAACAACAACAACCATTAAATGCAAGAGTTTTGGACAGTGAGATTTCTATGCAAAGTTCACATGTACCGGAGAAAATGTACAGTTTATACAAGATAAGCACACAGTGACCACTTGCAATAATAATAATTGGCGATAACACAGTCCTCCTAGGAATCTTCCTGTTATCTAGAAATAGCTGTTGTGAATGGTTGCTCTGGTTATCTTGTATAACTTTGAGCTGTACAGACTGAATGTCTTGCTGCATTTCATGGCCTTCTGGCCCCCATATTTATAATTTTTTTCTCTAGCCTATCTGTCAGCTGGGTCAAACTTTGTACAGTGCAATTCTAAACTGAGTTATACCCTTCTAAAGCAATTGACCTCAGTGGATTTTGAAGACGAGGCTGAAGTTGAAGGTTGTAACTGTGCATAGGATTGCTAGGGAAGGCAGCCTCCCAGGTGGGACCTGGGATCCCCGGGAACTATAGTTCACCTTGAGACTGCAGAGATCAGTTTCTCTGCAGAACATGGATGCTTTGGAGGGTGGATTCTATGGCACTGTAGGCCACTGAGGTACCTACCCTTGACAGGCTGCATCCCCAAATCTCCAGGAGTTCCCAACCTGGAGCTGACAGTCCTACCTCCCCATCCCCTGAGGGTGACCAGGGCAGACCTGGCAACCCTAAGATTGCACTGCTACTCCACAAAAGCTTATTAAAAGCCAGCATGCATTTAAAGTTTGTATGTTGAGAGCATTTCATATCTGGTTTTATTTTCAATGTCATACCATTTAATTTAACAATTTAAATAAACAACAAGCAAGCCACATAGACTAAGAATGAAGGGCCAAGAATATTCCATCTTGTTCCTCTATTCATGCCCAGGAGTGCGCTCTATCTCTCGTCAGTTTGGTGTAGTGGTTAAGTGTGCGGATTCTTATCTGGAGAACTGGGTTTGATAACCCACTCCTCCACTTACACCTGCTGAAATGGCCTTGGGTCATAATATGTCTGAAGTGATTTCCAGCCATTAAATCCATATAAAAGGGAATCATGTCTAGGTGCATGGTTAGTTACTTTGTAGCAGGGAGGGGAAAATAGTCCAGTGGCACCTTTAAGACTAACATCATTTATTCCAGCATATAAACTTTCATGAATCAGAGCTCACTTCATCAGATACATTGAATATCCCTTATGTCTATGTGTTTATAGTCACAACAGAAAGGAGTGACAACAGGGGAAGGGAGAGACGTTACAAAGTCTTGAACTCAAATAGTCTTGAATTGAGGAGGCTGAGGTTGAATATTTGTCATTGGATTTCCAAAGAAGGAACTAGGAAATGTGAATAAGGAACTGGGAACTAAATCTGAGGCCTCATTTAGCAGATCACTCCCCTCCCAATACCCCTGTTCCTCTTCTTTAAAGCCTTCCATGAGCACAAGAATGGCCGCATCAGCCCAGACCTAGGTGGAAATCCTGTCTCCAACTGGCTTGCCTCGGGCCCATTGGCTTCTATTAGGTCTGCAGCCCAAGGGTTTATTTTTAGACCAGTGCCCTGATCTCAACAACAGTCCATTCCAGAAGTCCAGATCGGCACAAAGGAAATAAACTGCTCATGTAAATATTCTGTAAAACCATGATAATCTGTTTCCATCAGGGGTTGAAATGAGAGAATGGAATAGTTCTGTTCAAGGAGTTAAGAATTTTCTTTCTTTCTTTCTCTCTCTCTCTCTCTTTCTTTCATTTCTATTCCACCCTTATTCATATGTACCTCATGTCAGTGAAAAGCGGCCCCGTGGCGCAGAGTGGTAAAGCAGCGGTACTGTAGTCTGAACTCCCTGCTCATGACCTGAGTTCAATTCCAGCGGAAGCTGGATTCAGGTAGCCGGCCAAGGTTGACTCAGCCTTCCATCCTTCTGAGGTCGGTAAAATGAGTACCCAGCTTGCTGGGGGGGGAGTGTAAAAGACTGGGGAAGGCAATGGCAAACCACCCCGTAAAAAGTCTGCCGTGAAAACATTGTGAAAGCAATGGCACCCCAGAGTCGGAAACGACTGATGCTTGCACATGGGACCTTTCCTTTTTTATATCAGTGACCAGCTGTTCATCTGATCTCCAGAAATCACATTGTTTACCTCCTAGAAGTCTGATCACTGCAGATAAGAGAGCAGATTGCTGAGTGCTGAAGTCCAAAGAAGGGAAGCCTCACTTGCCTTTGCCTAGGGGCATGTGATTGATTTATCTTGAACCTGCTAGCTGCTAATACGATAGTGAACCCAAATGCTTGCTGCAGTAGAGAATTGGCATGAGATGTCTCAGCCTAGTAAAAGAAAGAATTGAATGCTTCAGGTGAGAGATATCTCCCCCCTCCCACTGCCACAACACAAACTATTTCATGTTTTTCAGCAACCTTGGAGGAAAAGAAGTTTTAATAATTCAGTATATCATGAACTTTTTCAGACTGGTCTATTTCCAGAATACCATTGTTCCTAATTACACATTCATTCTACCTACATACCTAATATATATTTTATATATACCTAAGAAATATTTTTCCTCCAAAGAACTTAGGACTGTTTGTTCACATCCATCTCATGTTGGTGAGGTCATACATGGTTCTTTTTAGGGTTGCCAGTGATGCCTAGGAAATTCCTGGAGATTTGTGGCCAATGCCTGTGGAGTGGGAAATTTCGCCTAGAATCTACAGTATAGCATGCATTTTGACTTCTAAAGCTGCCATTATCTTCAGGGTAACTGCTTTCGGTAGCCTAGATATCAATTGTAATTCTGAGAGAACTTGGAGGTTGGCAAAATTGTTATTTCCTTTTCCATTTTAAACTAACAGCCCAGTGAGATAAATTAGATTAGGCTGAGAAAGAGTGGTTAGCCCAAGGTTACACATTTTATTTATTTAATCATATTTATATCCTGCCCTCCCCTAGCAGGCTAGGGCAGCTAACAACAATTAAAAACAACATATAGAGTTAAAAGAAAAACCTTTTTCATACAAATTTATAACCACTAAAAGTCCAAGATGCACGTCGATGTTTCTGATTATTGTTTTACGCTACATTCATTAATATTACCAATTACCATATATATATATTAGCACTCCACGGGTACAGTTATATTGGTTTCTGTTAAGATTGTCAGTGCTGTGGAATAGTAGCCACTTCCCCTTAATTGTTGAAAGCAAGTTTAAACAGGCCCTGATGTTTTGGGGGAGGGCATTCCACAAAGCGGGAGCTATTACCAAGAAAGCTCTGACCACAGCAGAGAAAATTGAAACCCATGTCTCTCTCCCACATCCTGGCCTAATCTGATGTTCTAATAAGTATATAGGCATAATATGCCTTGTTGACAACCAAACACTTCCTTTCTTATCGCTTTTCATGCATCCTACTAAGTTCAATAAAATTGACTCCTAAATAAGTCTTTATAGAATAGCAGCTTCAGATGCTAACTTCCACTCTGTTGTTTTGAGATGTCTTTCATATTATTATGATGCTAGAGAGAAAATACATTGTTGAAAACAGATCTCTTCCCACTGCCCTTTACTAGTGTGCCGCAACATTCCTTTGAGCCTAGTTTAAACACTCCAATTACATGGCCTTTCTCCTCCTCTCCACAGCACAATCCTAAGTAGATCTCATCTAATCAAGAATCCTACTCAAGACTACACAATAGAGCTTACATCCAGGAAATTGTTCTTAGGAGTGCACTGTCAGTGAACCTGTGCTATGACCACTCCCCAGTGGCTCATTGCCTAAACACAAACCAACAAGAAGATTCTGCTGTTAAAACCCCTATAAAATGGTGTTAGGCATGACATTATAAATACATTATTAGAAGAAAGTACTTCCAATAAGGGAAGCAATATCTCCCTTATGACTGTTATCAGATTAAATGCTACCAGCTTTGTGTAACCATGCCAAAAACGAGTGCAGGATGGGTCAAACACTAACTTCTTCACCCAAAGGGTGATTAACATGTGGAATTCACTGCCACAGGAGGTGGTCGCACGTTGCGGCCACAAGCATAGCCACCTTCAAGAGGGGTTTAGATAAAAATATAGAGCAGAGGTCCATCAGTGGCTATTAGCCACAGTGTGTGTGTGTGTATATAAATTTTGCCACTGTGTGACACAGAGTGTTGGACTGGATGGGCCATTGGCCTGATCTAACATGGCTTCTCTTATGTTCTTAAACAATAACAGAACTGGACATTCAATAAAGTGGTTTTGATTCATTTGAGCAGTTTCTGTTCCTGCTTTGAGCTCTTGTTTTTGAACTATTTGTTTTTCTGTGTCAATTTATTTTGCTTCTCAAAATCCCAGTCCTGTCTGCCCCAGATCTTCTTCTCTTTTTTAAGTTTCAAAACTCCTGAGGCAGTAAGAACAAGAAGAGCAGCTGCAACAGGTGACATTTATGTAGTGCTTTTGAGTGTTCCAAAGGGCTTTGCATAAACAATCCCAGTAATAATTGCTAACAATTAAGGATTGTTCATACTAACCAACTTTAAGGTTGGTTGGCATTATCATCCCTGTATTGCAGCTGGATTGCATGAGGACAAAAAAATACTGAGTTTTTGTAAGATCAGCTTGTGCATTCATGACAGGTGAAGTCTAACTATAGGCTCTCAATTTTATCTACAATGCTGTAGCAAGATTCATAGATTTTTTTCTGAGACAGTTGAACAGTGATGGCTATGTTTAGGGATGCCAATCCCCAAGTGGGTTATGAAATGATACTCCGTGTAGAAAAAACATATCCAATTGTATTCAATATGTATTCAACCTTTTCCAAAACATATCCAATACATA
Source organism: Heteronotia binoei (assembly GCF_032191835.1). Classification (NCBI taxonomy): domain Eukaryota; kingdom Metazoa; phylum Chordata; class Lepidosauria; order Squamata; family Gekkonidae; genus Heteronotia; species Heteronotia binoei. The sequence goes on along the minus strand of NC_083243.1, from coordinate 53,714,580 downwards.
TCCTCTTGTAAATTTCTCAATGGTATAGACAAAAGCCATCTCACGCACAACACTAATCATAAAAAGAATCGGTCCATTTCATTTTGGGAACAACCCTTCTTCAAGGGACCGTCTTTTATATTTATGGGTTCTGTAGTGTTGTAGCGCTGTATTTCATATCTACAAATTTGCAAGATTTAAAACATATATCAGCACATTCAGACTGGAGAAATAAATAATTTGAACTGACTTCTGCTTAAGCTTTACTCACCTTGGCCTTCCAAATTGATATTTTATATAGAATCTCTTATTGGAACGCCACTGCCAGTCTCTATCCTGCAGCATTTGATAGCGTTCTAATTATCTAAGGTGAGTTCTGAACTAAAAACCTCAGGTTGCTGATTGCATTCAGCTGGCATTCCAAATCTATTCACTATTTAAAGGTACAGTCTCTCTACTCAGCGACTTAAGTTCTAAAATACAATAATGATCTAGCAAATAATTACTTTCTACATAGTAAATAACTATTAGTGATATAAAACTTTTTCTTTAATTTGGAAATACTAATAATAATATAGAGAGAGTCAAATTGGATATTGTATGTCCAAAATTCAGGATCTCCCATGTTGGCCATCAATTACCAAAATCCTAATGAATTAAAAAAAAATCTTAATAAATTTTAGAAAAAAGTCATTATGAATTTTACTTGCTTATTTTGCACCCAGTACTCATTGTATTTCATTTATCAACTGGCACCTTAGGTTGTCATACAACCATATTTTGCAAAAATTATTTTTAATGGACTGTTACAAATTTTACATGCTTATTTTGCACCATGTGCTTCCTATGTTGAATGTCCCAACCCTCCCGCTCTGGCGGGGGACCACAGTTTTTCCAGCCTCTTCCCCCGCCCCCCCCCAAATGGAAGCGGGGGAAGGGTGGGAAACGGCGCCAAGGAGCGGGCGACGCCGCTGCGCGGCTGCCGCCTCTTCTCCGTAGCTGCTCCTCCGAGATGGGCTCAGCCTGAGGAGCAGCTATGGAGAAGCATGGCGAGCCCCGAATCTGGGTCCTTCTAGGACCCTGAGGAGCAAGGGGGACGCGCTTTGCTTCTCCGCTGGAGAAGGAGGAGGCGGCGCTGAACTGAGCCGTGGCGGGAGGAGGAGGAGGCAGAAGGAAGGGGAGGGGCAGTGTTGAGAAAGGAAAAAGGAGGGGGAAGAAAAAGGAGGAGGCTGCTGTCATCGTGGTGTGCGCGCGCAGCAGTAGTGGAATCGCCGCCGCCTTCGCTAAACCGAGGCTTGAGCCCGCGGGGAGGCCCCACCCGGAAGAAGAAGGGGAGACGTCGCGCCGCCGCCACCCACCACCCCCAGAGCCAAGCTGCCCAGTCACCAGCCCTCAGAGCCAGGGTAAACCCGAGAGAGCAGCAGCGACCCCTCCTCTCCGCCCTGGTACGCCTCAACTCCTCCCCTCTTCACCTGCCCTCCTCAGGGGGTTGCTTGGCAACGCCCCTTGCGACGGAGGGAATCGAATGTGTTGGGGGCCGCTGTTTGAGGCGAGGAGATTGGGAAAGATTGGCCTGGCTGCCTCCTCGCCTTCCCTGCTGGCCGGTAAGGTTGCCAATCCCCAGGTGGGGGCAGGGGATCCCCTGGTTTGGAGGCCCTCCCCCCCTTCAGGGTCGTCACAGCCTTGATCTTGGCTCCACCCCTAATGTCTCCTGGCTCCACCCCCAAAGTCTCCTGGCTCCACCCCCAAAGTCCCCAGATATTTCTTGAATTGGACTTGGCAACCCTAGTTGAATTTGTCAACTGGCACTTTGAATAGTGCCAAAATCATACTAGCATATTTTTCACATAATAATTTTGCAAAACTAATATTATTTTACAACACTTTTACACATCCAGTTATTACATTTCTTACCAACTGTTATATGTAATAATGTACTAACATATCATACACATATCAGTTCACACAAATTATAAAAAGCATGAAAGGTCAAATTCCTGATTCAGTATACATAGAGAATACTGCTACAGCAGGAGGCCAGACTTATTCACAGATACCAATCATTAGAACCAAAAGGACGGAATCAGGAATTTGATCTTTCATGTTACATATTGAATACAATTGTATATATTTTTTCTACACGGAGTGAGAGTGTTATTTCACTGTTTCCTTACCTCTGCGATCCCATTCTCCGCTGCCGAAATCCCCAAGTGGGGGCAGGGAATCCCCCAGTTTGGAGACCCTCCCCCACTTCGAGTCATCAGAAAGTGGGGGGGGGGAGGGAAATGTCTCCTGGGCACTCCATTATTCCCTATGGAGACCAATTCCCATAGGGCAACCCTAGCTACATTAGTAGACTATGGAGGGCTCATTGAAGAGCCAGTTTGGTGTAGTGGTTAAGTGTGCGGACTCTTATCTGGAAAAACCGGGTTTGATTCCCCTCTCCTCCACTTGCATCTGCTAGAATGGCCTTGGGTTAGCCTGTCAAGCATGGTAGAATTCCATTGGTAATTGATTGTTTTAGGGTCCTCCATAAAGCTGGCCTGTGAAGTATCATGGAGGACCAAGGTCTGTTAACTCTGTTATTCTTCCCCCCTCCCCCTTCTTACTTTATTGCTTTCAAAGTAGAAGTAGAGAAAAACAAAACTAACTTGAGAAAGAGTAATCAGCACCTTCCCATACATTCCTGTTAGGGAGTGTGGCACATCTGGGGAAAGCAAGGACAGAGTCCTGATAACGCCATGAGAATGTAGACATTTACGATAGTTTATGTGTGAGAGCGCATCCCTCGCCCCCACCTTTTGGAATCCTTTTGAAGTATGCCTTAAAAGTATTATATCAATGTATCTTTAGCATCACTCTCAAGAATCTGTTACACTGAAAGTATCGGTCTATCAATAAACGTAGTTTTGTATCAAACCTGACTCGTCATTGAAGCCGCATGCTTGACACAGCCATAGCTCTGGCAGAGGTTGTCCTTGAAAGGGCAGCTGCTGTGAGAGCCCTCTCCAGCCCCACCCACCTCACAGGGTGTCTGTTGTGGGGGAGGAAGGTAAAGGAGATTGTGAGCCACTCTGAGACTTTTTGGCGTGGAGGGCGGGATATAAATCCAATACCTTCTTCTTCTTCTTCCCAGTTTAAATATGTTTTCCTTTATCTAAACTCTAACCTGAGTGCATTTAAACCAGGTTCTCAAGACTTGTTTCATCATTAGTCCCTCTCCATAGGTTTTAATCTTGGAATTGTGCCAATATCTTGTGCAACTTTAATAAGGCCATGATCTGGCTTATGTCTTCACCTTTTATTCATGCTGAGAACCAGAGGAGGAGGAGGATGTTGTGTACTGCCTCCTTTAAAGGCTATCCAAGCAGGTCTCGGCACCAGCAGGAGAGTAGGAGGGACTCAGTGCTTCTCTTCTCAGTCTTCTTGCTAGCAACCAGCCAGAATGTAGAGCCTACAAAGAATCTGCAGAACCAGGCCAAGAAGGACTATCTTAGTATCTACAAGCTAATAAGATGGAAGGAGCAGAACAAAAGTGTGCAATTTTATTGACTGTCTGTGGAACAAAGGTTTTTGCCATTGTTTCTTCTTTGATGGCACCAGGCATCCGCTGCATCAAGTGCAAAAACTTACAATGAAGACACATCTTTGCCTAACACCATCTGTTACTCTACAGAGCTTCTGTTTTTTCAAGCGTTATTTGTGAGCCAGTGAAAATACAGCAAAATACATTCCAGAGCTGCATCACCTCACTGAACATTGTGAATTTGGAAGACTTGTTGTGCGATTGGCTCATCTGTTGAGTTAAGGATATGGCCATCCAATGGTGTCTCTTAGAATCATAGAGTTGGAAGGGACCTCTAGGGTCATCTAGTCCAATCCCCTGCACAATGCAGGAAACTCACAAACACTTCCCCCTAAATTCACAGGATCTTCATTGTTGTCAGATGGCTATCTAGCCTCTGTTTAAAAACCTCCAAGGAAGGAGAACCCACCCCCTCCCGAGGAAACCTGTTCCACTGAGGAATCGCTCTAACGGTCAGGAAGTTCTTCCTAATGTTGAGCTGGAAACTCTTTTGATTTAATTTAAACCCATTGGTTCTGGTCCTACCTTCCGGGGCCACAGAAAACAATTCCACAGCATCCTCTATATTACAGCCCTTCAAGTACATGAAGATGGTGATCATACCACCTCTCAGCCGCCTCCTCTCCAGGCTAAACATCCCCAGCTCCTTCAACCTTTCCTCATAGGACTTGGTCTCTAGACCCCTCACCATCTTTTTCGCCCTCCTCTGGACCCATTTCAGCTTGTCTATATCATTCTTAAACTCCTTCTCACAACTGAACACAATACTCCAGGTGAGGTCTTACTAGAGCAGAGTAAAGCAATACCATCACATCACATGATCTGGACACTATGCTTCTGTTGATACAGCCCAAAATTGCATTTGCCTTTTTAGCTACCGCATCACACTGTTGACTCATGTTCAGCGTATGATCCACTAAGACCTCTAGATCTTTTCCGCACATACTACTGCTAAGTCTCCCCTATTCTATAACCATGCATTGGATTTTTCCTACCTAAATGCAGAATTTTACATTTATTCCTGTTAAAATTCATTTTATTGATTTTAGCCCAGTCTTCCAGCCTGTCAAGGTCATCCTGTATCCTGTTTCTATCTTCTTCTGTGTTTGCAACCCCTCCCAATTTAGAATCATTTGCAAATTTAATAAGCATTCTCTCTATTCCTTCATCCAAATCATTGATAAAGATGTTGAACAAAACAGGTTCCAGGACAGATCCTCGAGGCACTCCACTTGTCACTCCTCTCCAAGAGGATGAGGAACCATTCACAGGCACTCTTTGGGTGCGATCTGTCAACCAGTTACAGATCCACCTAACGGTAACCACATTTTAGCAACTTGTCAACAAGGATAGTATGTGGAACTTTATCAAAACCTTACTGAAATCAAGATAAATGATGTCTGCGGCATTCCCCTGATCCAGCAAGATAGTCACTTTCTCAAAATAAGATATCAGGTTAGTCTGACATGGCTTGTTCTTGAGGAAAAGCATGCTGGCTCTTAGTAATCACATCCATTCTTTCTAAAAGTTCCAGGACCGACTGATGATTTGTTCTAAAACTTTTCCAGGTATAGACGTCAAGCTGACGGGTCAGTAGTTACCCGGATCGTCTTTTTCCCCTTCTTGAAGATGGGGACAACATTTGCCCACCTCCAATCTTCCGGCACCTCTCCTGTTCTTCAAGAATTCTCAAAAATAATAGCCAGAGGCTCAGAAATTACATCCACAAGCTCTTTTAGAACCCTCGGATGCAATTTATCTGGCCCTGAAGACTTTGTTTCATTTAAAGAAACTAAGTGCTTATGTACTACCCCTATGCTGATCCTAGGTTGGAACTTCATACCCTCCTTATATGTTCTGTTTTTGTCATGTTGAGCATCGTTTCCCTCAGAAGAGAAGACTGAGGGAAAGTAGGAATTGAGCAGTTCTACCCTCTCTTCATTACCTGTTACAATTTCACTTTCTTGCCCTCGCAATGGGCCTACCGTGTCCTTGCTCTTTTTCTTACTCTGAACATAAGAAAAGAACCCTTTTTGTTGTTTTTAGCATCTTTGGCCAGCCCAAGCTCATACTGAGCTTTAGGTTTCCTAACTTTTTCTCTGCAAGCACTGGTGATTTGCTTATATTCATCCTTGATTATAAGGCCCTCCTTCCAATTCCTAAAGGAGTCTTTTTTATTTCTCAAGTCTTTAGAGAGCTGTTTATGGAGCCACTTCAGCTTCTTTAGGCTTTTTCCATTTTTTCTTCTCATAGGAATCGTCTGTGATTGCACTTTCAGTATTTCGCTTTTAAGAAACTCCCACCCCTCCTGAACCCCCTTCCTCCTAAGTATTTCTGACCATGGGGTTTTACCCAGCATAGTTTTAAGTTTATCAAAGTTTGCTTTTCTGAAGTCCAACCTATAAGTCTGACTACATATAGCTTTTCCCTTTCCTAAGACTGTAAATTCTCTGAACAGAATCTTATTTTATTTATTTGATTTGATTTGATTTATATCCTGCCCTCCCCACTGAAGCAGGCTCACTTTTTCTGCAGCACAGCAACAAGCAATAGCAGCTGAAGCCACTTCATGTAATGTCAGAGACATCATAACAGCCACCCTATTGATGCCCACATTCTCCAGCAAACCTTGGAATTTAGATGAGGAACAAGTACAGAGGCTCACATCTTCAACAGTGGAATTACATAAAACATAGAATTATAGAGCTGGAAGGGACCTCCAGGGTCATCTAGTCCAACCCCCTGCACAATGTAAGAAATTCACAAGTACCTCCCCCCCACCCCAGTGACCTCTGCTGCATGCACAGAAGATGACAAATCAAGTAATGCATCTACATGTATAAGCTATGGAAGGCAACATACACAAAGTGAATGCAGATTCAGGAAAGCCGAGTGTCATACTTGCCACAAAAGGGGTCACATAGAAAGAACTTGTTGAGGGCTAATCCCAGAAAACAAAGAGAGTGGGCGAAATGTACCCAGCTTCAAACTGTCCATAATTTGGAGAGTTTCCCTGAGTAAGAAGTACAAACATGGTACTCCATTCAACATATTCATGCTGTTGAGGGGCAATGCCCAGAAATGATTGCAACTGTAGAGATAAGTGATCAGAAGCATGAAATGAAGAAGACGACGACATTGGATTTATATTCTGCCCTCCATTCAAGAGTCTCAGAGCGGCTCACAATCTCCTTTATCTCCCTCCCCCACAACAGACACCCTGTGAGGTGGGTGGGGCTGAGAGGACTCTCACAGCAGCTGCCCTTTCAAGGACAACCTCTGCCAGAGCTATGGCTGACCCAAGGCCATGCCAGCAGGTGCAAGTGGAGGAGTGGGGAATCAAACCTGGTTCTCTCAGATAAGAGTCCACACACTTAACCACTACACCAAACTGGCTCTCTGGCGAATGGAAGTTGACTCAGGCTGAATTCGGATCCATCATCATAGACAGCAACACATTTTCACAGGACCATTCTCCAAAATTACACAGATTGAAATGTCACATTTGCGACTATAATGGACAGGTTATTCAGATCCTTGGAAGCGGTGATGCAGATGTTCACTATAGACGTGTCAGACAGACATTACCCTTGCTAGTTACAAAAAGGATTCTTTAAAGCCTGCTGGGAAGCAACTGGTTCACAGACTCAGTGTTCAAGGAGTGTCTATCCAGCAATATTGAAAGAACTGGCATCTGAGTTCCCATGTATATTCATTGAGGCATTAGGAGCATATAAAGGTCCACCAGCGACTTTTCAAATAGGCCCTACCATAACACCTATTTGTTTGAAGGCCTGGAATGTTGCTTTCACCCTGAGACCAAAGATTGATGAAGAATTTGATTGGCTTATTGCACAAGGAGTTATGGAGTCAGCAACTCATGCAACCTGGGCCACCCCTATTGTTCCTGCCTTGAAACCAAATGGCAGCTTACATATTTGTGGGGATTTCCAAATAAAGCACTCATGCAAGACCCATATCCAGTGCCTGCCATAAACCAGTTGTTTGTCCTAGCAGGAGGAAAGGTTTTTGCTAAACTGGACCTTGCTCAACTCTATCAGCAACTGATAGTGGATGACAGGCCTGCAGATACCCAAACCATTATGACACACAGAGGAGCATTTTGTGTGAAACATCTTTAATTTGGAATCTCAGTGGCACCAGGAATCTTTCAGCACTTCGCTTCATGGAAACTTTTTTAGGAGGAATTCCTGAGGTTGTGCTTACTGTGATGAGGTATTAATTATTGCCTAGTGGTTAAGTGTGCAGACTCTAATCTGGGAGAACTGGGTTTGATTCCCCACTCCTCCACCAGCATCTGCTGGTATGACTCTAGGTCAGTTATAACTCTCTCAGAGCTGTTCCTCTTGAGAGCAGTTCTGGGAAAGCTCTCTCAGCCCCACCTACCTCACAGAGCATCTGTTGTGTGGAGAGGAAGGGAAAGGAGATTGTAAACCACTCTGTGATGCCGAGCAACAAGGCTGGTGCTAGGGTTTTTGGTGCCCTAGGTAAGCTGCCCACTAGCGCCCCCCACCCCGAAATTTAAAAAAAAAAGAGAGAGAATTGTAGGAGTAATGAAGGAACTTGAAACTATTTATATTTTTAATTTACAGTTTTTTATTTTAAATTTAAATTTTTGTTTTTAAAAAATGTGAGATTAAGCAATACAAATTGTGAGAATACTACTTGATCCTTTTAGCTAGAGATGCCAGAGACAAGACCTTCACATGACCATTTCTACTTGATCCTTTTAGTTGGAGGTGCCAGTAACAAGACCTTGTGCATGCAAGAAAGATGCTGCTCTACCACTGAGCTATGGCTTCCACTCCATGGCTCTGTTAAAGTAGAGTAGGAAGAATGAGTGGCAGCATACAACTTCAACAGGAGCCCAGTTTTTAGAACCTGTAATTGGCTCTTCTTCAGCTTTTACAATTGGTTCATTTATCCCTGCCGGACTCCGAGGAGTGCACTGAGCAGGCACTGTCCGCTTTTGCATTTCCCAGGTCTGCAGCAGACCTGGGGAACGTGAAACCAGCCGGGCAGCGTCTGTGCTCCATGGAGCCTGCTTTCCATTGAGGAGGGCAGGCTCCAAGGAGCACACACGCTGCACGTGGGGAGAGGGGGCTAGGCCAGGTGGTGCCCTAGGTAACCGCCTACATGGCCTACTCCCTCATACCAGTCATGCTGAGCAAAGAGTGGGGTATACATCCAATCTCTTCTTCATCATTTGGAGTTAGGGCTATCCTCAGTCATGTACTACCAATTGGTACAGAAGCACCAGTTGGCTTTTATTCTAAGAATAAAACTGAATAAAACTCAACTGAAAAAAACTATGCTCAGATTGATACTGTGGCAAGAGTTTAAAAATGTCATAATTATGTATGTGAAATCCAAGCAGTCCACAAGCTACTACTTGGAATTTTCACCAAGGACAAACCAATGCCTCCCAATTTATTTCCCCCATGTGCAACGTTAGACTATTATGATGAATGCTTATTATTAGAATCTCATAGGCCAGGGAAAGAAACTGCAAATGTGGATGTCTTAAGCTCTTTACCTCTACAAATGCCTGACTGCACCATTCCTCCACCAATGGAAGTCCTTATGCTGGAATCCATGCCAGAACCCCCTCTTCAGTCTGCACAGATTTCTAGAATGACAACAAAAGATCCCACCTTGGCATTTGTTCTGAAACTGAGTATGGTGGGCTTGGCCCATAGACAAACTGGCTGAAGCATTCAGGCCATTTTCATCCTGTCAGTATGAACTGTCAGATAATAACAATTGTCTGTTATTGGGAAACATGGTGGTCATTCCAGAAGCATGACATGAAGCCATACTAAGAATTTTACATGCTGGACACCCAGGTTTGGTGCAAATGAAGACACTGGCCAGAAGTTATGTGCGATGGCCTGGATTAGATGCTGATATTGAAAGGGTGAATGCAACATATGTCAAGTACCCACAGGAGGGGGAAAAAAGTACCCACCACAATCACCAAAAACTTCCATTTTCCCTTGGGAAGTGACAAAGAAGCCTTGGTCTCATCTCCACATAGATTTTGTTAGCTCCTTCCAGGCAAAAACCTTCCTAATTATTGTGAATTCATTTTCAAAATGGCTTGAACTGAAGTAGACACCATCCTGCTGTTACCTTGAATGCTGCCATCACAGTTCTCTGTCAGCTTTTTGCAACTCATGGAATGCCAGACAACATTGTTTCAGATGATGACACTGCTTTCACAGTGGCAATTTTCCAAGACTTTGCTAATAAAAATCTCATTAGGGCTATCACCACGGCACCACATTGACCGCAGACAAATGGGCAAGCAAAGTAAATGGTACAGACTACAAAATATGTGCTGGAAAAGATAATTTCTAGGGACTGGGCAACCAGATTGGCAAAATTCCTGTTGGCACAACATGTTACAACATGCCCTTCAACTGGGTCTACCCCAGCTGTGTTGCTTATGGGATGTCATCTCAGGTATGCCAAGATCATGTCTGCCCTGATATTGCAAGTGACTTGCAGTCTAAAAAAGAACAGGAACTGTATTCTGCTTTGACATCTAGGAATCTGTCTGCCTTCTCTCCCAAAGAAACAGTATGGGCTTGGAACTATAGAAATGGTTCACGGTGGGTTCCAGCTAAAATAGTGGAAGTCACAGGGCCTGTTTCATATAGAGTGCAGGCTGCAGAGGGACTGTTATGGAGACATCCTGTGGACCATCTACATGGTCACATGGACACTCCTAATTCGCAGAGTCTCAGAGTGGCTCACAATCTCCTTTATCTTCCTTCCCTGCAACAAACACCGTGTGAGGTAGGTGGGGCTGAGAGAGCTCTCTCAGAGCTGCCCTTTCAAGGACAAGCTCTGTGACAGCTATGGCTGACCCAAGACCATTCCAGCAACTGAAAGATAAGAGTTCGCACACTTAACCCACCAACATCAGGTTCAGAATTAATTGGAGGAGGTCATCCTGATCCTGCAGATAAAGATCATCCTCCTTCATCACAAGGAGTTGAGTTACCTGTGGAAGAGGCTTCCTCAGTCAAGACAGCAATTGAATCAAGCCAAAGGGGAAGACCAAAGCAGCAATGAAAATGTCCAGCCTTGATGGCTGAATATTCTACCTAGGGGAGAGAGGGTTTCTGTGTACTCCTCTTTACATGGCTATCCCAGTAGGCCTCAGAGCAAGCAGGATAGTAGGAGGGACTCAGTGCTTCTCTTCTCAGTCTCTTTTCTAGCAGCCTGCCAGAATACAGGGCCTACAAAGAATCTGCAGAACCAGACCAAGACAACCCTGGCTTAGAGCTCTTGAAATAGCTTAGTTAAGTATTATTATTCCTTATTTCAATAGCCAAGTTATCTGCCTTACAGGTACTGTTAATCAAGAGCCAAACAGAACTGTTTGTTGTTTGCTCCACTACACAAAAGATGTGTGTACTATTTCTGCAAAACAGAATTGCAGACACAAGCAACATGTACCCTATCACATGCAGCGACGTTGTCAATGTACAGGAAGGGATATAGTATTACATTACTGGATAGGCAGCTCTAACTTTCTCCAGTCTTTGGTTTTCAAAAGCTCTCACTAGTTCTGAAGCAACAACCACTTCAATGCAATAAGTGCACTTTTCGCATTAAAACACGGAAATAAGGGGATGTATTAAAAGGAATGACAATAATGCAGGTATTCCTGTCATTCAGTTTAGCAATGACATAGTAAAGGCGGGGTGGGGGTGTGCTCTGTCCTGGGCACAGATTGAAGAAAGTCCTTGAAAGAGGGACCTTAAAGCCAGTGTCGTGCTGCGTTCAACTGAACATCTGTCCTTTTAGTTTTAAAATGTAGTTCTGGCTGCACCCACTAGGGGCACAGGGAAGTCATAGCAAAAAACACTCTAGGATGGGAGCCACAGGTGGCTCTTTCATACATATTGTGTGGCTCTCAAAGCCCGCACCGCCCTGTCGGCTGGCTTGGAGAAGACATTTATCTCTTTAAATAACTTCTCCAAGCCAAGCTAGCTGGTGGTATTTAAAGTTGTTTTCTTTCTACCTCTCTCTTCCTCCCCTCTCCCCATCTATTTTCCTTCATTCCTTCCTGTCTTGTGGCTCTCAAACATCTGACATATATTCTGCAGTATATTCTTTAGTAATTGCCAGCCTGACATATATTCAATCTACAGTAATTGCTAGCCTGCAGGTCATTTTCTCCAATTGTCTAGTCTTTCTCTCTTCCTTTCCTTGCACCCAGCTCAGCCATATGTTGCAAAGCAGTAGTTAGGGTGTTGCAGCAAGATAGAACCTCTTCCTCTTTTCCACACACTTCTCATTCATTTCTGTCTCCCTTCATCTAATTTTCCAGTGTTCCCTCCCCCTTTATTTTTACTTCCTGGTCTCAAGACTTTCTCATCCCTATTTAATAGTAATAGTAATAATATTTGGTGATATTATGAACAGAAGGCTCTGGGTTTGCTGGGCACTCTACATTGCACAGGTTTTGATGAGCTTCCAACCCCCTCCCCCTTGCTTGGATTGTGATTCTGTGAAATTGCCACAATGGCACTGGGTTCTGCTGAGCACTCTGATTGCACTGGTCCTGCTGAGTACCTTGTACATGGAACTGGTTCTGTTGAGTTTGCAAAAATGTCCTTCTTTTAGTTTCTACTGCAGAGATTCTCTGGTTTGACTTTAGTCCTTTGAAAACAATGGAGTATGGCAGGGGTGGCCAATGGTAGCTTTCCAGATGTTTTTGCCTACAACTCCCATCAGCCCCAGCCAGCATGGCCAATGGCTGGGGCTGATGGGAGTTGTAGGCAAAAAACATTGGCCACCTCTGGAGTATGGGGTCACCTTCTTTGCAGGGGTAGTATGTTTCTTAACATCCAGTCTGGTGGAAGATTGTGATCACTGTTTTGTGATGCTTTGCCTACTTTCATTAGTAAATGTTAGTATAAAGGCAGAGTAGATGTTTTATTTAGATGGTCAGCTCTTGGGCTTCAAAATGGAGAGCAGAAGCCCTCTCAAGTGCCTGCTCAGAACATGAATGGTGTGATAGATTTTTTTTTTTTTTTGGCTGTCAAGTCATAGACAACTTATGGTGACCCTGTAAGGTTTTTTAAAAAAATATATATTCAGAACAAAATTATGTTTATTTTTTACCAGTTTTATGATAAGAAATGTCTCATTAGTGCTCAATTAATACATTTTTTTCTGTTCTTAACATGTTGTTGTTCATTTCATTCTGTAAACTGCCGACAAAATAAAGCACCATGTGCACATGAAAACAACTGGAAAACAATACAGTATGTGCTTTCCTCTTCATGGCTCCAGTCATATTCATACATAGAAAAACTGTTTTTGAAAACTATGAGCTGAAAAGGTGAAGTAGTGAATTAGAATATCAGTGCTCTTAAAATTTCCTTTTGCTAACATTACTGGTCAAAGAAGAGATAAGCCATTTACCTAAAGCAATCACTTGATTGAGTACTTCCAGCACACAGTCTTTAATAGAAAATTCTAAAATGGCAGAAATGTGATAGAGATGTTAATCTTCGAACAGTATAATGTATAGTTTCCAACGTGTTATAGAACTCAAACAATTCTTGATGATTGGATTCCACAAACACTTTCTCCATGTTCTTTGAATATTGATTGATCACTCCAAGTTCCAATATAGCTTGAGGAGACGTTTTACTTGGATAGACTGAGCCATCTCTGAAGGTTAAGCTGCCATCCAACTGTCTCAAGCTTTTGAGATGACAAAATTCTTTGCCTGAACTACTCCACTGTGTCTGGTCCTGAGGCAGCCCACGTCATGGCAAACACTTCAGCTTTATCATGATCCACATGGGAATGCTCCAGTTGCTGTAGCAGAATAGTTGGTTTCAAGTTGTGATATACAGCCAGTTCCAAAATGAATGTTATTGTTTCAAGGACGAGATGGAGATCCTACTTCTCCACTGAGAAGGCCATTTGAAGTTTTTCTTCCTCTTGTTCTGTAAAAGTGTTTTCACCCTTTAAATGAAGCTTCTGAAGAATGTGGGAGAGCCGTCAAGAGAACTTGACAGTGTCTATGGTGTTGATAAAAGGCACTGCTTTTCTACCACTGGAAAAAGAAAGATAGACACAGTTTCAGAGTGGAGACAGGGCAGAAGACAAGCCTCTCTCTGTGTTGCTAGCTCTTTAAAAGAAAACAGCTCAAATCTGCATATAATAGACCTATATTTTTTTTTAGTCTGCACTTTAATACCTGAATCCAAATCACCAGACAGTGGTATTTTTGCCACTATTGTATTTCAGTGCAGATAAAATTTTAATTTTCTATATACTGAGCACAGGCATTAAAAAAAAAACAAGCACCAAAACTGACCCAAAGGCTCACATCTTCGATAAACAATATATTGTTATGTGGCAATTTAGCTGGAAACCTCTACATCAGTGTTTCCCATTTGCAGGGTTGTGATCCAGTACTGGGCCACGGAAGCCTCACTACCAGGTCACAAGAAAAGCCAAAGCTAGCCCTGCCCCCAACAAAGTATGACCTCTGCTCTGCTTCCTTCCTTCCCCTGTCTCTGTTGTGCAGAGAAAAGCTAGTCTTGAAGACTGACACAGGCTGCAAAGCCTGCGCTCCATTTGGCTTCCTTCCTTCCCCCATCTCTCTGTTGTGCAGAAAAAAGCTAGCCTTGAGGACTGACAAAGCCTGAGCCCTGTTTGGCTTCCTACCTTCCTCTGACTCTGTGTTGTGCGGAGAGGAGCTGGGCTGACTCTCCTTCCTTCTCCCCACCCTCCCAGTGTTTAAGAGAAAAGCTGGAGTCCATTGGCACTTTAGACCCATGAAGTATTCTTCAGGGTATGAGCTTTCAAGTGCCTTGCAGTATGCTCTTTTGGGGAGATTCCCCTGGGAGGCCTGGGCGGCAAAGAAGGGTGTGTGTGTGTGTTTTTAAGCTGGGAGGGGCAGGGAGTGGGCATTCCAGTAGCTATTTTTTTTTTTACCAAACAACTCCTGGGCAGAATTGTTGCTGGCTGGGGTCATCTAATCGTGAGAAAGGCTTTTTTTTTTCTTCCCCCCCCACCTCCTTTCTTTCTTTCCCTGCAAGTGATGCTCTGTCTGTAGAGAATTTTGGACTGGATAGTCCACTGGCCTGATCCAACACAGCTCCTCTTATGTTCTTATGTTCTTTCTTTCCATGTCTTCTTTTCCTCTCCTTCCATTTCATTCTTTCCCTTTCTTTCTTTCCTTCCATTTTTACTGGATGAAACTTTTGTTCATCATACTGTTGTTGCAGACATACTGTTGTTGTAGCCAGCTGGCCTTTCTATGAGATTTCTGTGTGAGTGAGTGAGAGAGGTGTGAGGCAGAAAGAGATTATTGGAGATTACTGCAGTATATCGCAACAGCACTGGAAGTGATGGTACTATGAACTTGGCACCATTTTACTGGTCCTGCGTTTAACAGCTGGCTGACACCAAAATTAAACTCCTCCTGTAGATATTAAAAAGGATGAAAGAAGCTCACTAGCTAAATATCTGCAAAACAGGTTGCTTTTAAAGGCACGGGAAACACAGCCAGTAAAAAGCTGCAGGTCCCTCATAAAAGCTTGTATGAACTTCATATAACTGGAAATTAATTCATTAATTGCAGTACAATTTTCTGCTACCTTTAATAGCAATTTCCCAGTGTTTCAGCCAAAGAAAAGTATGAAAAATAGCTGTCTAAAGGTTTTCTTGAAACCAAGCAAGCTTGGTTATAGCTTGAGTCAGGGTTCCAGTAGTAGCAGCTGAAGGAAGGGCCTACTAAATGTTTCAGCATATTTTGAGGTAGAGCAGATGCCAGGGCCCCGTGTGAGTGATACACAGTGCTGTCATTCCTGATGGCAATGGCAACAGCACTCCCAACTGCATACACTGGCCAGTGCTGTTGAGGAAGGGATGCGTAGGTGGTGCAGGCAATTGAACATGGCATTAGGAGTGCTTGCAAGCTGGAGAAGAACACACAAACAGATAGGTACATGCAGGTGTGGGAGAGGAAAGAAAGGACCGCCCACTTTCCACCCCCATTTTGGCTCAGCATGAGTTTCAGAGAGATTTTTCTGAAAATGAAGTTACTTCCGAAGAAGAGGCAGGTTTGGGGGAGTGCCCTGGAAGTGATATCACAGGAAAAGGAGTTTTGGTTGTGTGCCCCAGAAGTGTCATCACTTGGTCCTTGACACCACAGGAAATGACATAATTCCTGTCTTCTGGGTTCATCTCCAAAGTCTCTTGGCTCCACCCCCACATTTTAGTGGGCCACAAAGGAGAAGTGTAAAAATAACTAGGCCACAGGAAAGAAAAGTTTGGGAAACCCTGCTCTACATGAAGGCTGATCACAACTCATTTTGTTCAAGTGAAAGAAGAAACAGCTGTAACTTAATTTTGAGGTGCCTGTTTCTATTCCAACGTGACCCTGTAGGGTTTTCAAGGCGAGACGTATGGAGGTGGTTTGCCATTGTTTGAGTTTTGGCAACCCAGTAGGGTTTTCAAGGCAAGAGACATCTGAGGTAGTTTGCTTGAAGTTTATAACAGAAAGCCGCTCGACCTGCCTCCATATTGGCCCTGCTTAACTTCTGAGATCTGACAAGATCAAGTCAGGGCTGGGCTGAGAGTGTGTGACGGTCCCAAGGTCACCCAGCAAGTTTCCATGGTATAAGTAGAGATTTGAACCTGGATTTTCCAGATCCTAGTCCAACTCTGGGTCTCGATGGAATAGCATGTTGGAATTTGAATCTTTTTTACAAAAGTTAAATAAATAATTTTTTTCACTGTCTGCCTTTCTTTTCTGGCCACTAAAGTTTATGTCCAGTGGCACCTTTAAGACCAAATTTTGTTCTGATGCTTAAGACCAACATGGTTACCCATCTGCACCTATTTTCTGGCCATTATTATAATTTGCCTTATTTCATGAGGAGAGGCTCTGACCTGGATAGCCCCAGCCTAGCCTGATCTCATCACATCGCAGAAGCTAGGCAGAGCTGACGCAGTGAAAGGTAATGGATAACCACATCGGAAATCTCTTGCCTTGAAAATCCTACTGGGTTGTCATAAGTCACCTGTAACTTGATGGGGGGGACGGGGGGAGAAAGAGGAAGGGGTATTAAAAATTGTCCACCCTGGATGCCTCATAGGCCAGCTATGCCAATGTGTTTTAGTGTATCTCAGATATAAGTCCTCTGGATTTAAATGGAATGAATTTGCTGCTAAACAAAATGGCAACAAATTTTAAGGCATTTTAAAGCCCAATGCATGATGTATATGAGGACAAGCTCCTTCTTTGGAGGTTTTCAAACAGAGGCTAGATGGCCATGTGACAGTAATGCTGATTCTGTGAACTTAGGCAGATCATGAGACAGAGGGCAGGAAGGGTTGCATCAGTACTTAGTTCTCCTGGGCCTTTCTTACAGATCCAGGGAAATGCTGATTGTCACTTTGGGGTCAGGCGGCAATTCTTCTGCAGGGATCCAGGAGTTGGATTTTTTCGCCATTTTCTGGGCATGGATCACGGGGGTGTAGGGGAGAGCAGTATTTGTGTATTTGCTGCACTGTGCAGTGGATTGGAGTCCCTTCCACCTCTGTAATTCTAAACTGCGGTAAGCCCAGAGCGCACGCCGCCCGAAGTTTATGTCCCCCCCCCCCCCGCCCCGAAAGCTTTAGTCGAATAAAGTTGCCCTTATAGGATTTATCACTTCGGAAGAGCACGGGCTTCGTTTGCTTAGTATCAGTTCCAAAGGCTATGAGCGCGGCTTTTCTCACAAAGAAGCGTCATTCTAGGCTATCCCACCACATGCCGCGATTACGAGGATTTGGGTTTATACCAGGAATAGGCCTACTTCTGCTTCCTTGGCACGCTTTCTAAGCGTCTTGAGGCGACAGCAGCGAGCGCTGTCGCAGCCCCTGCAAGCCCCGACTCCGCCTTTCTGCCTGCCAGCCAACCAGTGAGGGCAGCCTTGGAAGGGCAGGCCCGCCCCCTCAGGTGACTGCACAGGGGCGGCCCGGGGTTCGGGCGGCTCCCCTATGACGTTGGCGCGGAGTCACTGGCACTGACTTTTTCGTGCAGTCGGCGGTCGGCTGTGGGAAGTTTCTTGCTCTTTGCGACCGGGACAATGTGGGCTCTGACACTGACGCTGCTCTTGGCCGCCGGCTGTGCGGTGATTGCCGAGCCCGTCAACTTCCTGGACTGCGGTGAGTAGTTCTCCAGCCACTTCTCAGCCTAGCCGCTCGTCCGGCGTTCTCCCTCGGGTGGCTGAGAGTTAGTGGGAAACAGGGCCTCCTAGCTTGCTCCACTTTGCAAAACGAAGTCCTGCAGGCTAGACAGACCCGCCCGCTAGGATGCAGCCCACTGGAGCTCCGCTTTGCAAATATTTATGTTTGATTTCCCCATCCCTACGAAGTTGCTAGGAGACTCCAGTGAGCTGGAAAGTTTGCATAATGGGTTGCTGTCAGTTTGGTTGATCCTAATAAAACAAAGTTTTACAGGGGGAGGTCGTGCTGGAGATAACAAAAAAGGGGCTAGAAGTTTCATATATAATAATTTATATCGATAGATGGAAAATTTACACATAATTGCTGCAACTTAAATAGAAATACAACTATCTGTAGGGCTATCGGTTGGAGCTCAACTCAGTTCCTTTGGTGACAAGGAAAACTACAAAACTAACAACGTGTATTTCAGTCTAAGCTTTCAGAAGTCAGAGCTTGCTTCTTCAGATGTCTCTCTGAAGCCTGTTTCTCCGATCTTGATTGTCACTTTGGGGTCAGGCGGCAATTCTTCGGCAGGGATCCGCCCAAAAAAGAGCAACTTCTGCTGATTTTAGCAGGTGGAAGCAGACAGGAAGTGATGATATCTGCCGACCTCAGTGCTAGTGCTTTGGGGGCACGTGCCATGGCTAAGTTGCCATATGTAGACTAATTGTTCTGAAGTTTGCCTGCAGTAACATTCTGTTGATCTTTGGGATGATCATGCTCCTGGCAACTGTGGCCACCACCTTTTGCTTTGAGGGCAGCCTCCTCTTCCAGCTTCCTAATCCTAAGTGATATTGATGGATGCCTTTGGCGCTGCTTGTGAGAGTGCTGTCAACTGGGACAGACACGGCCAATCTCGAAATGTTTGTTCTTATATATGTGGTTCAGAGGTCGCAGGAGACCGTGAACTAACTGGATTTATTGAAGACATTCTTAGCCTTCTCCTTAAAAGGGCTTACAGGAGGGGGCTGTGGTACAGTGGTTCAGCAGCTAGTTTGCATGCAGGAAGTCTTAGGCTTCATCAGTCCCTGGCATCACCACGTAATAAGTGATATGAAAGACTCCCCCCCATTCCCGCCCACACATACCTCTTAAGTCCCCCTGGCGAGTTGTTGCCAGTCAAAGCAGATGATGCTGACTTCAACAAACCAGTGCTCTGACTCAGTTGTGAGACAGCATCACATGTGTGTTAGTAATTTTTAGTATATGTGCTGCCAAAGCAAGTACCACATTAGTAATGTGGAACAGTGCTTTGCAGGTGGAAGATCCTGGGTTTGATCCCTGTTTTCTCTGGCTAAAAGAATTGGCTAGAAGGCAATGTATTATTTGGGACCTTGAAGAGCCACTGCCAATCTGAGTAGACAACACTGTTGATCATAGACCAGTGGCCTGAGACAGCTTGAGGCTATAGGGTACTTCTGTGTCTTCACAGGACTCAGGGAGGGTTTCACAGTTTAAAATGAATGAGTGTGGTTGTCTAAAAATTCCACTAGCCATGTTTAGTTGAGGTATGTCAAACCACAGTGTGCAGTTAGAAGGTGGTTCACTACTTGAAAGTTGCAGGTACTCTTATCTGTGGTTTTCAAATGAGGTACAAAAGGGAGACCTTCTGACTCATTCCCTGTTGTTGCCTTCATTGCAGTGCATGCTGGGTCTCTGCAGAGAGGCAGGGATAGGAGTGAAGGTAGTGAAGCCAGCATTTGTTGAAGCAAACCAGGATTTGAATGATCATCCACGAGTCACAGTTAAAAGAAACTGTAGTTTTGCCATTTGTCTGAACAGAGACACCACTAGTGCTTGAAACAGTTATAGAACAACCATTAGCCAGGATGGAATTGCTTTCATGCCTCCAAATATCAGTTGCTGGGTGAAAAAAGCCAAGGACAACTATTGCCTTCATAAAAACCTGCTTTTAAGTTTCCTGGGGCTTCTGGCTGGCCACTGCTGGAAAGGAAATTTTGGTTTAGATGGAGCTTTAGTCTGATCCAGTTTGGCTGTGCTGAGGGACAGTCAGAGAGACCATAGACTGCAGCAATAGAACTCACTACTAGAGTATGCTTTTGTTTTGCCCCAAACCCCACAATCCCATCTCAAAGCAGCCCTCTTAAGGTGCAGCTTGGCATGACTGTGGTAGAAGTGGGGCTTTTTTTGAGTAGGAACTCACAGGAGCGCAGTTCTGGCTGGCTTGGCATCAGGGGATGTGGCCTGCAATATGAAAATGAGTTCCTACTGGACTTTTTCTACAAAAAAAGCTTTGGGTAGAAGCCAAGGTAGACAGGCAGCAGAGCGGAACCTTTTCCTCCCTGAAACTCCTTCACCCCTGCTAATTTTTTCCTTTCAGGAGTTATTCCCACATGTTTCTCTGCTGAGGGGTGGAACACTTTTCAGAACAAATGCACTAGTTGGGAAGGAGGAATTGGCTTCACCCTTCTGCTTACCCATACTGCAATTGGAAGCTCTCTTCCTGCCATCTCAGGCTAGCTATAGTTTTTTCTAGTTTAGTTCTCCAGCAATCTTCAACTGCTGATTGTTAGCTATATTTTATTTGCCCTCCAATAAAATGTATGACAATATAATTTTGCTTCCACCCCAATGAATCACTGCACGTCTTGTAACTGATGTTACCTGAGGGAAATGACTGGATGATGAGAATGAAGTCTAGTTCTGGTGTTGTTGGGGAACCTTTGTATTCCCCGTAAGTCCACATAGGAACTTTGTTGCTCCTAATTAAATCTTTAGTAGAAAACTAGAAATGTGAGAAATGGCAGCCAAGAGTAATGTATAGTTAAATATAATGTTATATAATACATAATTAATTATACCTTGCTTTTCTTCTTGGTGGGGATCCTTAGCAGTTTACAACATTGTTCTTTCCATCTCTGTTTTATACTCACAGCAACACCCCTGTGAGGTAGGTTAGGCTAGAATGTGTGACTGACCTATGGTCACCCATTGAATTTTCCTGGCAGAGTGGGGGTTTGAACCTGGGTCTCCCACCTATTCTGACATTCTAACCACTACATCACTTTATTTTTTTGAGGCATGTAGTTTCTGTTTGGCTGCTTATGCAGAATCTAGTGTTCCTTACATGTATCTATTGCGTGGGATTGGCAGGTGCTTTGTGTAACCAGTTGCAGATTGGGACATGTACTTCTTTCCAGTAAAAAAAGCCAACAAAACCAGAGTGCTGCTGACTTGCTCGGTTTTCTGACACAAAAGTCTGCAGATTTCTTGTGCAAGGTCTGCTCCAAAATGTTGGCTGCAAATGCAGGTTAACACACATAATGTATGGTTGCTAATGAAGGTATTTTTAAATTTCCAGTTCCGAGTTACTGGCTAATACTATTTTATTTCATGCCATTTTTTAAAAGGTGTTAAAATCAACATGAAATTTAGCAAATCTCTCTTTAATTTTCATTGGTCAGTGTTATATTATTTTACTGGACATTCTAGCACAAACAGATATGGCATTGTCACTGTCACCTGGTGTGATGCCGTCTGGAAAGTAGTACTCTTAAATGTAGGAGAAAGCGTATTAAAATGTATATAAAATGAATTTTCAAAAAGCTGTTCTTCATTGTTGAGCAGGTAGTTGCAAAGCAATGCGGGGATTCCTTCTTGCCCAGAAATCCTCTTGTCAGAAGAGAGGACCAGCATCTTCTGGGTTCAGTATTTTTAAATGACTTTGGCCACTTGCTGGTATTAAGAGCTCCCGTTCAAGGTCATGGTTAGAGGTGGCCGAACTGTGGCTCAGGAGCCACATGTGGCTCTTTCACGCATATTGTGTGGCTCTTGAAGCCCCTGTTGCTCTGTTGGTTGGCTCGGAGAAGGCATTTGTCTCTTTAAATCACTTATCCAAGCCAAACCAGCCAGGGACTTGGAGAATGTATTTAAAGTTGCTCTCTTTGTACCTCTCTCCCCCCTGTCTATTACTTTCTTTCCACCTTTCCTTCCTTTCTTGCAGCTCTCAAATGTCTGACATTCATGTCTTGCAGCTCTCAAACATCTGACACTTTTTCTATGTGGCTCTTACGTTAAGCAAGTTTGGTCATCCCTGGTCATGGTTTTTCATTGGCTACTTGCATCAAGTTGTCTGGGTAAAACTGCAGTCTTTTATAATACAAATTGTTGCTGAGAAAAAAATGGATAGCATGGGAAAGTCATAGGGGGCAAATATATAAACACAAGAAATTGGAGCTCTGGACTTGGGTTGGGAGAATGTGACAGGCAGTGAATAATGTTCGTTCTTTCACTTATGTTATTCCCAGATACCTCTTTGCTTCAAGAATCATTTCATGCATGATGCTTTCCTGACACAGAGAATTTCCATGTGGAATAATCTCTTCTTTTCATCCCACCCTTTCCCTACAAAAATCTTAAATTCATGGTTCTTCTAACCCTGTTTATTCTCATAATCAACTGTAGGAGGTGGGAGAAGCTGCTTTGAGGGGGAAGGGACTCAAGATCCCTCAGTAAATTGCATGGCAGAGGTTGAACCTGGATCTCCCACATCTTAGTATGATTCTATTGCACTGCACTGGCTCTGCACGCTATAAAGCGGACTTCTGTTGCAGAAACTGCCAATGTACATTCAACTTTTTCTGTGAAACTGCATTCCTTTGTTCCAGTGCAGAGGGAGGATGTGTCATGAGTTTTTTATAATGTAGTTGAAGGGTCAGGCTTCCCTACTCCCAAGATGAATGAACAGAAGCAGGAACACTGCACAGCTCCTAAGAAGTGCATGAGAATGGCCTGATGTAGGGTTACCAGATGTCCTCTTTTTATAGGACATGCCTTTTTGTGTGTGTGTGTGTCCATCCTTTTTTGGGCTCTTTTAAAAAATGGATGAAAATGGGTTGGAAGGTTAGGAATATTCCTAGCTAGTAGCAATTATCACAGCTGGTATTTAAAATGAGATTTACTGTAGCGCTCACTCGTTTAAAGTATTTAATCAAGAAATATATCCTCTTTTTTGCTCTTTGAACTGGAAACAGATTCCCCCTTCCTCTGCAAGTTTGTGTCCATCAATCCATGAGAAGAGTGGTGGGGTTTTTTTAAGTATGTGGCAGAACAATGTTGCTACTTGCTTTATTCAGAATGGCAACTTAACCAGCTGAATGCAGTTTACTGCACTCAGCTTCAAAGGCAACACTAAAGTTCATATTGAAATAAATATTGCTTGTCTTTAAAATGATGCTGGACATTTTTTTTTGGTGGGGTGATAACCCATAGGTATAAAAGCCCTTTCATCTTGGCAAAACAGAGCTCTCCCACTGGTTGGAGGTGCACTCCATCAATCTTTGGCCCGTCAAACCATCAATCAAGAATACTTGCATGTAATTGGTTGAGTCTACTCCTTTCTCCTGCCTGAGTGGCTGTTGCTAGCCAGCCAAACTGATTCCATCAGTAAAAGGCAACCAACCTTGGTTCTGGCGGTTTCTGACTCTCCTTACTCTCCCACTTGCTGAGCTGCTTGTTGCACTGCTTCACAGAGGAGAGGGGGAAAAAACCTTCCCTTGATTGGCTGAGGGAGGGACAAGCAGGGAAAGAGCCAGAGAAAGCCTTCCCTTGACTGGTTGAGGCCTGCTCCCTATCCTCCTTTGGAAGGAAAATAGTCAGAGACAGGAGAAGAAATGGCATCCCATAGCAGCGGACCAAATACAGAGAGAGATAGGGAGCAAAAGAGAGAGAATGAAGTCCTGTGCTTAAGACCAACAACATTATCAGAGAAAGAGTGTTGGTGTGAAAGATACCACTAGAGGCCTTGGAGGGAGAACTCATTGGGGCCAGTCCTAACTAGGGCTGCCAGTTCCAGGTTGTTGGGAAATTTCTGGAGATTCTGTGGTGGAGTTTGAGGAGGGCATAGGAGTTAGGACTTCAGAGCAGGGTCTGCCAGTCCCAGGTTCTTGCTGTGGAAGCTGACTGGGTGATTTCAGACCAGTCACAGACTTTCAGCCTAACCTACCTCACAGGGTTGTTGAGCAGATCAAAGATGGGAGAGGAGAATGATGTAAGCTGCTTTGGAGAAAGACCGTCCTTTTCCTATGAAGAGGCTGCAGGGAGGGGGGATGTGATGGAAAGCTGAAGTCAGAGGGGCAGATATAAAGTGACAGAGATAGGGTTGCCAACTCCAAGTTAGGAAATTCCTGGAGATTTAATGGGTGGAGCCTGGAAAGGATGGGGTTTGAGGAGGGTGGGTCCTCAGACAGGTACAATGCCATACATTCCACCCTCCAAACCAGCCATTTCCTCCTGGGAAACCACTGTTGCCAGTCTCCAGGTGAGAGTTGGAGATCACTCAGAATTACAATTGCTCTGCAGATGGCAGAGATCAGCTCCCCTTGCAGGGGGGGGGGGGGGAATGAATGCCTTCACTTGGGTGGGTGGTAAGGGGGGGCATTCGCCCAGAGCCTCTTTCTAGAGCCTGTTGTATTTTTCTTCACAACAGGCCTTATTCCTAGTATATGTAGAATGTATTAAATAAACTTTTTTAAAAAAACAAAAACCCAGTCATGTGAGAGTAGAAACTGCTTTTTGCAGCTTAGAGGGTGATTCACACTTTGCAAAGCAATTGTGTTTGCAGTTTCTTTGTAGATCAGTAGTCTTTTTTTAGTGCTAAACATATAGGAAAAGAAAGGTCACCTTTGCAAGCACCAGTCATTTCCAACTCTGGGGTGACGTTGCTTTCACAACGTTTTCATGGCAGACTTTTTATGGGGTGGTTTGCCATTGCCTTCCCCAGTCATCTGCACTTTCCCCCCAGCAAGCTGGGTGCTCATTTTACCAACCTCAGAAAGATGGAAGGCTGAGTCAACCTCAAGCTGACTACCTGAAAACCCAGCTTCCACCAGGGATCGAACTCAGGTTGTGAGCAGAGCTTAGGACTGCAGTACTGCAGCTTTAATACTCTGCACCATGGGGCTCTTTTGTACACTATAAGGGGAAGATAAATTTGTTGATATGTGTCTCGTTATTCTTCACTGTGTTACCTCCTTCCTGCCGAGTGTTATTTATTTATTTTTATTTTATCAAATTTATATCCCACCCTCCCCTAACGGGCTCAGGGCGGCTGTTAGTTTATACATTTTTTGAGATAGAGGCCTCCTCTGTCCGTCCCCCCCCCCCCAATCTTTTGGTTGTGCTTTAAAATACCATATGCAGCGATGGTGCTATAGGAATCAAGCTGTGTATGAAAACATGCCCTCAGTGCTCCATTTCACTCCATGTGACCAAGCAAGAGAACCCAGAATTGGAAGCATACAGTTCTAATTGCTGGAATCACCAGGAACAGGTCTGACCATTAGTGCATTGTTTTTACTTTCTGTCTTATGGGAATTACTGTATGCCATTCACAGTGAAAAGAAGAGATCTGTATTCCTGAACAACTCAGTGCTGGGGTCAGAATCTGCTCTTCATCCCTCACTACAGGAGGGTTGTACCTCCCAGTGGTTCTTGAAATATGTAAGCCATCATTATGCCTACCCTTCTTCACTCACCGTAATGCTGGGCTTGTTGCTGATAACTAATAAATAGTCAAAGGCACACAACAGATATTGCCAGGAGCCCCAAGGCAGTTGGAGCTGCACAGCACATGGCTTCCATTTGTTCCCAAAATTTTTTGACTGTTTTCTCCCCTTCACACTTGAAGGTGTTTAACACTGCAAATAAGCTTGCCCATGTGGCAGATGCATTGGCTGTATCAGGTTCTCCCAAGGAAAACAAAACTTTACCAAAATAAACCACTTTGCATTTATCCAGCTCTTAAGCTGTTTGTTTGAAGTAATAATATTCACTTGTTAACTATTATTAATTATTCAATTCATTTGTACCCTACCATACTCACCAGTGGGGACCCAAAGTGGCTTATAGCATTCTCCTTTCCTCCATTTTATCTTCACAACAATCCTGCGAGGTAGGTTAGGCTGAGAGTGTGTGACAGGCTCCAAGTCACTGAGAGAGCTTCTGTGGCACAAGTGGGAATTCAAACCCAGGTCTCCCATATACTAGTCTTGACACTCTTAATCACTACACCACAGTTTGGGGGGGCTGATTTTGTGACTTAGTTTTAATGGAAACATTCAAATCCAGAAGTAGAAGTGTGCCTTACAAATTCTTGGCCCCCCATGTCTCATGCAAAATTGTTTGTTAGCATATTGTACATCTCACTAAAGTCTTAACAATATGAACTGTATTTGGAATGCCTAACTAGGCCCTTCTTCCTGTATAGGAGGTGCTTCTTCAGAAAGCTGACCAAAACAAGTAAACAGCCATTGAAAAAAACAGGAAGCTCAGGAAGCTGATAGAAGATAGCAAGAAGCATGATCTAGAAACTGCATATGAGTAATAATTTCACTGGTGAGGGAAGGAACAAAATTGATCTCAGTTTATAACCACATATAATTGTGGAAATCTGTGAATGAATTCCATTCCTGTATTTCCCATAAACCTCAGACTAACCAGCTTATGGTATTCAGTCTTGATTCAGCTTCTGTTTACTTGTAACTTGCTAGGTATTGATAAATATAAATAGAATTGCAAGCTTTGTTGGGGATAGCAAATCAGCTACTGCTTAATTCTTTAGAATTTGTAAGGAAAAGGAATATAACAATAGCATTTATCATTTCCATCATACTCTGGCTGGCTTCACTGAACAAAAGAGGGCTTTTATTCAAATTTACTTGGTTGTGAAACTCTTATGTCCATTCCTAAGTGTAATACTATGGAAATGAATTCAACAGATTTCAAGGAAGCATATTTCTAAATAGTTAGTTTCTCCATCCTCCCTCCCAACATGGATGTATTCCAGGGTGCTTCTGTGTCATTCAATTCCTTGCTTTTCAATTTAAAAAAAATGGAGCAATCACTTCCATGGCAGGCATGTCACATTTTCCTATAGGGTTTCTCAGGTAGCCATTGATATCTAGGAGTAAACTTTGAAAGAAATGTAATCAAATAGCTCCAAACAGCTATGCATCCAGTAAAGTATTGTGACATGGGAGAAATACTGTAAATTGGATTTAAAAATAAGATCCTGGCAATTCATTAGTCACTTGTCATTGTTGATACTTACTAATTTCTGGTGCTACCTGAACACCACTCTAGTTTCATAGTTTCTACAAGGTTGACTAGCTCTGTGGAAGATTTGTGCCTTCCCATTGTTGGATGTGTAGCTTACTTTGCATTCATGTTTATACTATGAATTGTTGCTGGATTTACTTCCTATCCTTGATCAAGTCAGTTCCTACCTGGGATTTTTTGAGTAGATCTCCATGATTAAAACTCTTTCTCTAAGATGTACAGGTTGCATTTTCCAGAGCATTGTTTGGTTGCCTCTTGGTTTCCTTGTCTCAAGTGACAAATATCTATCTATTATCATGTACTCAAGCAAGCTGCATCCTTGGTGGCCTGATTGTAGTACCTTAACCAAAAGCAAACTGTTGCCAGGAGGAGCTGGAAATATCACATTACATGCGGTCGTACAGTTGAGCATAGAGATTGACAGGTTTTTATGGTAAACCTGGACTTTGATCAGTGTTATTGCAGCCAAGAACTGTCATGTATGGCAAAGGTATTGCCATGATTATTTCTTTGTGTTCTCTTAACAGGTTCCAAAGATGGAAATATCAAAGAGGTCAATGTGAGTCCTTGCCCCACACAACCTTGTGAGCTTCGCAAAGGGGACTTCTACACAATCAATGTCACTTTTTCTAGTAGTAAGTATATTCTATTTCCAGCTCTCTTAAAGCTACAAAATGCACAGAACTGAAGGGACTTTCCTGTTTGTGTTCAGCATTTGAGTCAGGGAGGCTTTAACTTTATCTTTGTTTCTTGCATGGAAACATTCCATGTAGGGACATCACGGAAGTGATATGTGCCAGTCCAGTCATAAACAGAGTGAGGTAGAATTTCTATTGGGGTTGATTCTCTTATGAAATTGGCAACAAGGTGTCCAAGCTATTCAGCACTATAAGCATTCATATTGCTAAAAGCTTAGGCTGAGAATCTAGGTGAGTAGAAAAGTGGGTGAAAGGTAAGGGCCATTTGAGAACAGGAATAGCCTTATATGGTATGATCAGGAACCGAATAGAGTCAAGATAACTGCATATGCAGATGCATCTGCAGATTCTGGAATGCATAATATCAGATAAGATAGAGTATACTGATATCAGTTTCCAGGGATAAGGCTTTATAAACCCTGGGATTTTAATCAGAGGGGGCTGCCTGCATGAGAGACATGGGGGGCTGTAATGCTGGTCAAGCCCTGAAATTAACAACCCTTGTTAATTTCAAGCCATAAATCTATCATCTCCTGTTTGAGGCCTCAAACATAGAACATAGAATATAGCTCTAATATAGAGTGGGACTTAGGTTTTCATAAGAATTAATGCTTAACAGGTATTAGATTATAAGATAGTGTAAGCTTAACTACAAGAGCTGTGTAAAGTTCATCTGAATTCTAAGTGCATAACCTTCTAACTGCATCTGGAATCTGTACTAATTTTATCTATTGTTTTGCTTATGGATTTTCAAGCCTTCTGTCTGGAGTAGAAACTTAAGTGTAATAAAGTTTATCTGTATTAGCCTTCTGAAAACTGTTTGGGTTACTGAGGTGTACAAAAATAAATCCTACCTCACAGAGGTTTCACCCTTCTAAGCCCACTGGCTGCAATGGATTTGGTAAGGTATTGTGCATATTGTCATTACACTCATGTCTCTTTTGTGTTTGTATTCTTGCCAGCAAGTCATGATGGGCTGTTCATTTTTGCACTTTCAGTGGTTCTACAAAACCACAGGATATTGTTCTAGCTAATTATCCACATTCAGTGTTCAAGAGTTTCCCTACAGTTATTTTTTAATTTAAAACATATATTGCATTTTCTATGCAAACCTTTACAATGTGGCTTACATCTGATTAAAACAATACTGCAAAAATATATCAAAACACACGCATGCAGAGTGGCAGGTGAGAAACTAACTGTGAAAACAGTAGATAAAAACGTTTGGAAGCAGCAGAATATAAAAACAAAACAAAAATCAAAATAGGAGTCAATTGCACTTTTAAGACCAACTTAGTTTTATTCAGAACATAAGCTTTCGTGTGCATGCACACTTCTTCAGATGAGGAATGAGGTACAGTAAGCAGAGCTACATATAGCTGGTGGGGTTTGGAATGCCAAGTGGTACAAAGTTAAAAACCAATAGCAGAATAGTAAAATTAACAAATTCAGAAAACCTTTCATCTGGGTTGAATTTGTTAATTTTACTATTCTGCCATTGGTTTTTAACTTTGTACCACTTGGCATTCCAAACCCCACCAGCTATATGTGGCTCTGCTTACTGTACCTCATTCCTTGTCTGAAGAAGTGTGCATGCACATGAAAACTTACGTTCTGAATAAAACTAAGTTGGTCTTAAAAGTGCAATCGACTCCTAGAACATAAGAGAAGCCATGCTGGATCAGGCCAGTGGCCCATCCATTCCAACACTCTGTGTCACACAGTGGCCAAAAAATAAAGAAATAAAAATTATATATACACACACACATATACACACTGTGGCTAATAGCCACTGATGGACCTCTGCTCCATATTTTTATCTAACCCCCTTTTGAAGCTGGCTATGCTTGTAGCCGCCGCCACCTCCTGTGGCAGTGAATTCCGCACGTTAATCACCCTTTGGGTGAAGAAGTACTTCCTTTTATCCGTTTTAACCTGACCGCTCAGCAATTTCATAGAATGCCCACGAGTTCTTGTATTGTGAGAAAGGACTTCTTTCTCTACTTTCTCCATCCCATGCATTATCTTGTAAACTTCTATCATGTCACCCCGCAGCTGACGATTCTCCAAGCTAAAGAGCCCCAAGCGTTTTAACCTTTCTTCATAGGGAAAGTGTTCCAACCCTTTAATCATTCTAGTTGCCCTTTTCTGCACTTTTTCCAATGCTATAATATCCTTTTTGAGGTGTGGTGACCAGAATTGCACACAGTATTCCAAATGAGACTGCACCATCGATTTATGCAGGGGCATTATGATACTGGCTGATTTGTTTTCAATTCCCTTCTTAATGGTGTTGGCCTTTTTTATTGCAATTGCACACTGTCTTGACATTTTCAGTGAGTTATCTACCACGACCCAAAGATCTCTCTCTTGATCAGTCTCTGCCAGTTCACACCCCATCAACTTGTATTTGCAGCTGGGATTCTTGGCCCCAATGTGCATTACTTTGCACTTGGCCGCATTGAACCTCATCTGCCACATTGACACCCACTCACCCAGCCTCAACAGATCCCTTTGGAGTGCCTCACAATCCTCTCTTGTTCTCACCACCCTGAACAATTTAGTGTCATCTGCAAACTTGGCCACGTCACTGCTCACTCCCAACTCCAAATCATTTATGAACAAGTTGAAGAGCATGGGACCCAGTACTGAGCCCTGCGGCACCTCACTGCTTACCGTCCTCCACTGTGAAGACTGCCCATTTATACTCACTCTCTGCTTCCTATTAATTAGCCAGTTTTTGATCCACAAGAGGACCTGTCCTTTTACTCCATGACTCTCAAGCTTTCTAAGGAGCCTTTGATGAGGAACTTTATCAAAAGCTTTCTGGAAGTCAAAGTAAACAACATCTGTTGGGTCTCCTTTGTCCACATGTTTGTTCACCCCCTCAAAGAAATGCAACAGGTTAGTGAGGCAAGATCTTCCCTTACAGAACCCATGCTGAGTCTTCCTCAATAACCCGTGTTCATCAATATTCCTACTCATTCTGTCCTTGATAATGGTTTCTACCAACTTTCCCGGTATTGAAGTCAGACTGACTGGCCTGTAATTTCCCAGATCTCCTCTGGAACCCTTTTTAAAGATGGGGGTGACATTTGCTACCTTCCAGTCCTCAGGAACGGAGGCAAACTTCAATGAAAGATTACATATTTTTGTCAGGGGATCCACAAGTTCAATTTGAGTTCTTTCAGAACTCTTGGATGTATGCCATCCGGACCTGGTGACTTATTAGTTTTTAATTCATCTATCAGTTGTAGGACCTCCTCTCTTGTCACCTCAATGTGACTCAGGTCTTTCAACACCAAAATTAGTGGTTCTGGAGTGGGCAAACACTTCTCGTCTTCCACAGTGAAGGCGGAGGCAAAAAATGCATTCAGCTTCTCAGCCATTTCCCTATCCTATTTTGTTCTGCTACTTCAGACCAACACAGCTGCCTATTTAAAACAAAAATCAGACCATGATAAAACTAAAAGAACAAAGTGCTTCTGTGTAAAATACTTAGAAGACAGATATGAGTTCCTTAAAGATTACTGCACTTCAGTAATGACTTGGTGCACTGGAAATAGTTTTTCTTTTGCATGCCATCATAGGAAAGGACATTACTGCTCCTCAGTAATATAAGAATGGCTGTCCTTATTTTGAATGCTTTCCTTTTCCACAGAGGTTGACAGCCAAGGAAGCCAAGCAAAAGTGTATGGAGAAGTACTACATGTGCCCATTCCCTTTCCGCTAGACCAGCCTGATGGATGCAAGTGTGGGATCCAGTGTCCTATTCAGACAGGGCATTCTTATAACTACCTGAACAGGCTTCCAGTGAAGACTGAGTATCCATCTGTAAGTACCTAAATGGGCAAATTCCAGGACACAGCTTCCTATCAGAAATCTTTGTCTGATCTATAGAATGAGATGTTCATGGAAGGAGGTGGAGCTACTCAGCAATTGATTAATTCTTGCCTGGGAGGCCTTTGAAGCTTGTCATAGTAGAGAGAAGGCAGATAAGCTTGCATTTGAATTGTCATACACACAGGATTCTCCCAGAAAGAGTTGTCACAAACAGCAAATCAAGTGACAGAACCTGAGTCTGAAGTGTCACACTTCAGGCTACAAGTAAGGATTTATATGATCAGAGGTTCCCCATGGGAAAGATAATATCTATACATATAAAACTTGACATGTCAGGCCCAGTGCTAAACTTGAACCCCTTCTGCTTGCCATCTAGTTTTCTTATGAACAACAAATTATCTTGTACAGAGGATCATGCAGTCATGTTCTTCTATGTACTCTCTGAAAGTACTGCAGTTCACAGACAGGTTCATTACATAATCTCATCTTTGTGAGACAAAGGCCCTAGAACATGCTATTCCTCTTGAAAAATATATTATTAACTCAGTTCTTGAGGGTGTCAGTGGAAACCCTAACAGTGTTGTAGCCATAAATAGTCAGGGGTAGAGCTACATACTGGAGATTCTGCACAAAGGGTCATATTGAAAAGAATGTGTAGAGCTACATACTGGAGATTCTGCACAAAGAGTCATATTGAAAAGAATGGGGGAAATAGTGTGTTCCTCTAGCATCCATATGTCTTGGTTGAGACCCATGATTTATCTAATGTTGACAGACCTGAGGATAAACTTATCTTACTGTTTTTCCAGCTGAAATTAGTTGTCAAATGGGAACTGCTTGATGACCAAGACCAGATGTTGTTCTGCTGGATGATTCCTGTCCAGATCACCAGTTAAAGAGCCCCTGCAGTTTACTGGGGAATGGAAGAGGCAGTTGGATACAGACAGAGTCAAGTGCTTTGCTGTAAATGGCATTTCTTATTTTGATTCACGCAACTACTGTCTTCCCAAGGTCCAGATGAAGCAAGTGGCCAGTGCCCAGGCCAAAATGAATCTACTCAAGAAGGTTGGAGGAAGTCTTTTACTGTAGTTCAGGGCAAAGGTTCATGTAACTATTGACAAAAGTGACTGAAATGGCACATACATATAGAAGGGCCTTTTTCTGTGCGGAAACTGGGGCAGCAAACATCATGACTATTGTTGTTGATCGACACTGTTGTGCCTCTCATAATCAGATACTGCAGGCTTCTGTTTGCTCCCTCTCCCTCCCCCTGACATGGACTTTCCTTGGATCTGCTTTTTTCACTTGGAGCCAAAAGGAAACTGAATAGAAATAACCTTCTGCACAGCTTGTTTCAAAGAAGGGGAGTTTCCTGAAAATAGCCCAAAATGGCATTCGATTGCTGTGCAGGGATAACTTGCATTAACAAATGGTTTGCACTGTCTTGTAAAGTGGAGTTGCTGGGAAAACAGCTGTTTCAACCCCAGCCTCTTTTTATAACTTTTCTTTTAATAAACTGTTACAAATGAACTTCTGTCTGTTTTGTTAGTGGATTGTGAAATGTTTACTGCCTTGAAGGTGCTGAGTCTCATCATTGTGTATCTGGAGATAAAAAAGATATTTGTCTTCATGTAACCTTTAACTGCTTGTGGAGCCTGTTTTCCACTCAGTGACATCAGGTGGTGGAACTTGCGCTTATGATGTATGGCTTAGCTCATACATCATACAACTCATCATGTGCTTCTGAAAATGTAAAGGATGGTCTGGGTGGTGGTACAAACACTGCTCAGTCTGAAAACCATGTGGTCTAGAGGGATAATGCTCCCATTCAATGCTGCCAGAGCTGTAAGAGCTGTCAATTGCAAAGTACCATTTCCAAATCCTGGGTTGGTTCTTAGATGCTTCCTTCCATTCCAGTGTGTTGTAATTTAAATCTGGCACCCACAAGGCAGGAATGCTTATGATTAGCCCCAGCACACAAGCCATAAGGCACTATATAAAATCATTTATTTCATGTTATGTTGTATCCACCCCACCCCCACCCAGTAGAAAATACCACATAGAACACTTTCCAAAGCTAAAGGTAATCCTTCCCACTTCCCAAGCTTTTATACTCTAGCAGTCATAGAAAGTGTAGTGGGTAAATGCCCTGGGAAAAATACAGAGGGCTTAAGCCAAAAAGGCCTTTGGAGTCCAAGCTACTGCCTGACTATAAATAGAATCCATATGCTCTAAAGTTGGCCAGCTTGTTCCAGGTTCAGGTATGGAAGGCTGTGCTTCTTGCATTGCTAGCAAGAGAGGCTTAAGGAGGCAGGATTACAGGGATCCTGTGACTGTGGAATAGGAGTGTTCTTCAGTTGCTGCCAGCAAAAATACACAATCCTTCAGTATCTACGATGAGATGCTGCCCAAATGACAAAAGGCTGGAAGAGTCCTCCATTTATGTTCCTTTACCATCTGTGACTGACCAACTTTCTCCACTGTGCTTCTGAGGGAGGCAAGGTATATGAAAGGTAGTAGTTCTTTGAAAGGTAAAGGGATCTTAAACAATATGGGGTGTTTCTTTTGGGGGGAAGGGGAGAGAGAGAATATTGCAAGGGCTGACAGGAATAACTCATGGGGCAAAATCCTACAAAGAGCTGAGGGGCAGACAAGATGAAATAATACTAGCCCATCCAGTGGAAGTGAGTGGAGGACAAGGATGTCTGATTTGTTTTAAAAATTGGGATTGGCAAAGACAACAATCTGTCAAATGGCAACTGGTGAGGGGATTAGACCCTGAGAGCACGGTGGCTGAAGCAGTTAAGCTTGTGTTCAGTGGGCCAGCATGGATGATGCTTGAACCTTTTAGAGCTTCTCATTGGCCTTTGTGAGTTCAGCCCAATGAGAGATGTTGCATTTTTGTGCTTCGGGAAACAAAGGATGGGCTTTAAAGCTGATGCTGCAGTAGTTCTTGCCCAGGCTGATGGGCCTCCAACACCCGAGTGGCATCTGATTGAAGGGGTTGCTTCTGTTCAGTCATGGCCTTCTGCAATCACGCTGCCTCTGGACTCTGAGCTGTCTCTGGCACACAGCGATGGGGCTCAGCTAAAGCGACATATCCAGGCAAGCAGTTGCAATGGTAAGAGCCCTCTGTGTTTTCGCAAGTGCTACCCTCGCACAGGGGCATGGTGACACTTGCCTCTTCACACTCATTAACATCTGATGGGAGAAAAAAGAGAACATGCTTCAGACTCGCTCATATGAATTCTCTGCCTTTGCCCCCAGTCCAGCATCCTTAGTGAGGCCCAGTTTTACTGAGACATTGGATGCACACAAAGTAGCCAGCCTGGGTTCCAGGAAGCACAGTTAAAGGTCTTTCAATCTATGCACCATATGTGATCAGAGAAAAACCTCACAACAGAATAAATACAAAACACAATTTATACAAAATCTCGAAAATTCAAAACATGGGTGAGATAGAAGGTGAACAGTGGATACACTCAATCTGCAATTTTCAAGGAGACTTCCCCCTTTCCAAGTGATCACTGGTGTTTTGAATTTTTGAGATTTCTATATCAATTTGCAAGTGAATTTGAGTGTGTGTTTCTTTGAGTTAAGAACTGGTGTATTCAAAAAACATCGTGATATGCCATTTGGAATTTTGTATGAATTAGGTTTTGTATTTATATTGAAGACAGCAGACAACTTTATACAATATATGTTTGTTGACTACACTGAATTAATTTTGGTACTTTGTGTTTAGTAATTCTTTTGTGAGTTTTTTTTCTGATCACAGTCTTTATTTCATGGCTCTCTCTTGTGATTTGTAGGCAAGTGCAGCTTTTCTGTGGGCTACAAGTTACAGGCTGGTGTGTACTGGCTCTATAGGAGTCAGCACAGTGGGTGAGAATCTTTTAGCTGTACTTGATGTGTCCCCAAAAGATCAACAAAGACAAGAATCCAGTAAATTAATCATTCACTGGCATCAAGTGGTGTCACTGTACACATGTGCATTAATATGGTTTGCAGAAATATACCCTCAGCAATGTACCAAACTCCCTGTGTACCAAGAAATAGAAAGTACTAACCTAGCATGGAACCACAGACAACCACTCAGTGACTTTTCCAAGAGCACTTCAGCAAAATCTCTCCCCCCCACCCTGCACTTTTGTATATTGTTCAAAATTTTAGCCCTACTAAAGGGACCTCAAACAGAAGTCAGTAGTGCCAATTACTTTTGCTGACTGACCAGGTCAAGCAAGATGGCTTCTTGACAGGGAAACTCAGCAACCTACTTTGCAATAACATCTTGTCTAACTCACTATCTACCAATGTGGTTGGTGTGTAAAGAGCTGTTCAGCACTGTGAGCTACTTCATTCTTTAAAACAGAAACCAACCACATGCTCAGTGTTTCACTGGTGCCGGTAATGTGTTGCAAGGCACTGATGTGTCATTCAGCAAGGTTGCCATGTGGAAAGGTAGGGCCAGGAGCCAGGGACAGCTCTGGCTCTGTCCATTTCTGTACTCAGAACGCTGAGACAGGAAGACATGCAGCTGCCTTGCAAACCGGAGTAAAAGTGGATACATGGTACACTATTTTTTTTTGTTTATACCTATTTCTGCTGTAAGAAGGACAAACAGTTTGAAAAGCTCAAGACTTCTTAAACATCATGTGCCATTTTCATGTTAGGATTTTTGCCCTCAGCTCTGTCAGTACTGCCATTTAAACAGGTTTCTCCCTCCATCTTCCAGTCTTCGATTTTGTCTCTTCAGCTTTAGCATGTACCTCTGCTCAGGGAAGGTGGCCTTTCATTCCCAATTGCAGGCTTAGCTGCTTCTCACTCTGCATGCACTGAAGGCCTTGGAATCCTCTCAGTCAGCAGCAAAGCTAGTTGTTTACCATGTAGTTTATAAAGCTGGGTTTTTCTACTTTTTTTTTTTAAGGGATGAGCTGTATTGAATTCTTCTGAAGAGGTATTTCCAGGGCTTTTTTTGTTTCAGGAACTCCTCTGCATATTAGACCACACACCCCTGATGAAGCCAAGAGCTTACAGGGCTCTTAGTACAGGGTCTTGTTCCCCCTCCAGCATGGGTCCTGTTCCATTAATCAATGGTTCATAGGAAAAGGTTTAATTCACTACTGCATTACTGCATCTCCAAGACTTCTGCCTGTTTGCTAACGCCACCAGAGTCTTGCCTGAAAAAAAAGTTGGCAACCTAGTAACAAATTCTATTTGGCTGAGTTCTTTTAGCAGCAGGTAAAGACAGGCTGTTCTATATTTGCATCCCCTGAACCTCATCAAAGGATATGACATTGTAGAGCACAGTCAAAAGCACAAAGAAGAAGCCAATTTAAAAAAACTGATAGTCTTGGAACCCACTGAACAATAGGCCATGAACCCTGATCAGTTTCCAGGAGGCCTGGCCTCTTCCCCTTGGAGCCGCTTACCTACACAGGCCATGCGTATCAAATCTAACCGGAAGCCATCAAAGCAGTCACAGGTGTATCCCTCCTGCACGCGCACACAGCGTCCATTATCACAACCATTCAGAATCCCACATTCTTCAGCTTGCAGCCCTTCAAAGCTGCTGTATTGCTCTGGAAAGACAAGAGGGGTGGAGTAATAGAGTGTCACACTAGACTCAGATTTAAGTCTCCACATGGCCATGCAACCTTGGGCCTTTATCTCTTAGCCTTGTCTGCATCAAAAGGCTGTTGTAATGGTAACAAGAAAGAGGAAGAATCATAGTTTAATCTTGCTCTAAGCTTCTTGGCCCTGACCTGGATAGTCCAGGATAGCCCGATCTTGTCAGATATCAAAGCTAAGCAAGGTTGGCCCTGGCTAGTATTTGGATGAGAGACCTCAAAGGAATACCAGAGTCATGATGTGGAGGCAGCCAATGGTGCACCATCTCTGAAAGTATCTTGCTTTGAAAATCCTACCAGGTTGCCATTAGTCACTTTCTACCACCAAGCTTCTTGAAGTAAGAGCAGGGTAGAAATGCACTACAGCTTGTACAGAACTGTATACAGGGAGACCATTTTTGATGTATTTCCCCTTCTAGAATAATGTTCTTTATTCTCAGTAGACAATCTTTTCAAAGGCAAATATAGTAAATTGAAAGATCAGCATTGGCCTGTAAAAAAAAAAAATTAACCTTCTGTATTTTCCTCCTGCCTTTTGTGTTACAGCCTCCCTTTTTACTATGAATAAATAAAGCATTCTTTCTTAATACTAAAGGTAGATATATACACACAGAGGATAGAAAAGGAAAACAAGAGGCATATAGCATTTATCCACTGGGAAGACAGACTAATTGTACTTTTACGCAGCAAGAGAAAGTTTCATTAAATCATGAGTGAGAATACATAGAGACGAAAATGGTAGAAGAAAGTAAAATGATATGGAAAGTCTTTAAAAAATGGCTTTTGTAAGGTCCCTGAAACTACATGTCTCAGAACACAACATCTGTTCATTTCTAAATAAAAACTGAAGAATGTGTTGAGCTGCATTCTTCTATGTTAAATATGTGCCAAAAGGTTCTTGAAGCAACATGGTAAAGAGGGGTGTGTGGACTGATGATAAAGGTTGGAATACAGAAAAGTAAGCATGCTTTAAGGAGTAAACAAAGTAGACTGACCAAAATTAGGCAAGAATCAGACCACTGGGAAATTGACCAATCACAGCTTTAGGAATAACAACTACAAGGCCTTCAATTTGGAAGAGAGAAGCTGACAGGGCCCAGGGTGAAGCTCTGTCCGAGCCAGGAGGAGATAAGACTACATCAACCCAGCGGTCAATAGATGCTTAGTCTGGCCAACCAAGTCTATAGAGAGTTGGTAACAACTCTGTGATTATTCTAACAATATGAGTGACAGGGATACTGTATGCTGTAAGAACCATACAGCGTGCTGAGGACAGTAAAGCATGTATTGTGGCATCTGGTCTTGTTCTCTTCAAGTGTAATTCACCACAAATAAAAAGATCTCCTGAGCAGTGAACTCTGCTGGACTTCACCAACAAAATGGAAGTG
Source organism: Heteronotia binoei (assembly GCF_032191835.1). NCBI lineage: Eukaryota > Metazoa > Chordata > Lepidosauria > Squamata > Gekkonidae > Heteronotia > Heteronotia binoei. The sequence continues at coordinate 53,676,101 of NC_083243.1, read as the reverse complement.
AGCCCCATAAGTGATGCAATTTCATAAACAGAGCCAATAGCTGCTCCAGGGAGGCACTTCAAGAAAGTAAAAACAGTGTGGAGGGTAAGGCAGTCACCTCTTCTGGAGAAAACGGCATGTGTGCTTGGGATATAAAAATCTGGTTTAAAGTCCCCATATGACCATTGCACAGGGCCTTTGTAATTTGTAAACTGGTCCTCCGAGATGGAGGTGAGGAAAATGCCTACAGCCTGAAGGTTAAATTAATGAGCTGAGGAAGCAGTCATTAGCACAACCCTGGGCACAAGCTGAAATAGATGCACCTTCTTTCTCTCTCCCTTACTTACCAGTACTGCCAGGCACATAGTGAGGCTGTGTTTGTACAGGGCGAAGCTGTGGTGCTTGCAGGGATGTGTTCTCTCCAAATTCGCTGCTCTGTTCTCTGTTGGAGTGGCTGACATCAGAGGCGCCATACTCAAGACCCAAGTGGTTGTAATAGGGCTCTAAATCTGGGCTATAGAGCCCATACTGGTGGTCTTCCTGACTTGGTCCATATTCATAGCCAGGCCTCTCTTGGAGTGCAGCCTCACCTCGGGCAACGTTGCATAGCTGAGCAAAGTCCTCTTGAAGCACAGGAAAGAAACTAATGAGACAGATCACCACAGGAAAATGCAACACAGAGCAAAAATGAGGTTCAAGCGGATTGTTTCCAAAGGGATTTTTCACCTTTTAATGATTGAAAGACCATAGGATACCTTGTGAGAGACTTCAGATGGAGGAAAAAAGAGGTCAATTTATGGCTATGAGACAGAGAAACATTTGTAAGAATATTGCTAGGCTCACTTTTCTCTTAACACCGTTGGGGTCCAATGATATAAAGATGGTAGAAGATTAGGCCTCTGAGGCCATGCAGTGTGGGTCCCCAGTGTACCTCTGATGAAGAATAGCTCAGTAAATATTTAGATATTAGTACTGATGGACTGAACTGGGACACACATTTGAGATAGGGTTACCAACATCAACATAGGGACTAGAATTACGACAAGGGTTGCTGGCCCTCAGGTCTCGGCAGAGGTTCCCACGCTTTTGGGGGCTTTGGCCCACTGCCAATCAGCTGGCAGGCAGGGGAAACCCCACCCCCAAACAGTGACATAATCACACAATGCCCCCAATGCGATGATGTTTCTTCTGACTGATGTCATTGTGTTGGGGATGTCATGCAGCGACACTCTGGTTTTTGGGCAAACTCTATGGTTTTGAAGCAGAACCCCTCATAGAGTTCTGACCAAAAACCAGAGCATCACCTCTGACATTGCCGGTGCAATGATGTTACTTCTGGGTGACATCATTGCATCGGGGACATCACATGCGACATTCTCCCCACCCCTGGAACACCCACCAAATCCCACCCCCCCACAACAAAGAAGCAACCTGGCAACCCTAATTAGAACATATCTCTACAGAGACCAATTCCCCTAGAGGAAATGGCAGCTTCAGAGAGTGTACTCTATGGTATTGCATCCCTGCTGAGCATACTCACCTCCCCAAACTTCACTCTTCCTGACTGCTGCTCACAAACCTCTGGGTAGTTCCTAAGTCAGATCTGACAACCCTATTTGACAAACCTCATCCTGTTGTGGACTAGTCCCAGCTCCCTTCAAATTTAGAGCTGATTTGCAATGGGGTTCACTTCTCCCCAAAACTAGACACTCCTCCATTCAACAACAAACAGCTCCTTCAAGCTAAAGGAAACTATAAATTCTCTGCCTCCAAGGAAGAGGAAACTACAATTTCCATGCTCCTCAGCAAGAGTACAGGACAGGGGTAGCCAAATTGTGGCTCAGGAGCCACATGTGGCTCTTTCACACATATTTTGTGGCTCTTGAAACCCCCACCACCCACTGTTGACTGGTTTAGAGAAGGCATTTCTCTCTTTAAATCACTTCTCCATGCCAAGTCAGGCAGTGGATTGGAAAATGCCTTTAAAGTTACAGTTGCTTTTTTTCCACCTCTCCTCCCCTCCCTCCTCCCATCTATTTGCCTTCCTTCCCTCAAACATCTGATGTTCCTGTCTTGCAGCTCTCAGACATCTGACATTTATTCTATGTTGCTCTTATGTTAAGCAACTTTGGTTACCCCTGGCACGGGATATTTAACTTCCTTTGCTTTCTGAGCACATTTGGGAGGCAAAGGGAACTAAACATCCCATGATCTCCATCAGGAAATGATGCTCCTAAGCTTGCTAAAAAAATCCACTTCTTGCTAAACAGAGCCCTGGAAAGGCCTCCCTCGACCCTAGTGATCTCTCCCCGCCGCTAGTGAGGCAACCCTCTCTCAAAGGTAACTTTTTATGCTTGACAACTGAGAAGGGATACAAATATGGGGATGTGTTCTAAATTTATTCTTCCATTCCCTTTTGTCATCTTCTTGTGAATTCATAAAAAGACTCAAGGTGCTGGGAGAGAGGGCTTGCAAGGAAAACTCACACGTGCACAAAAAACCCCTAGTGAAAATCAAAGCAAGTCAAGTGAAGTTCACCCATTGTAAATTCTCAGTAATAGTAGAGGTATCCAGTCTGAGTCAATATAAATTGTAATGCTCTATAATGGGTATGGAAAGGAACTCATTGTTGGTTCTTGGAAATGTTATTGGAAATGGTTGCCAACTTGGACATCTCCCACTTGGACATCTCCCACAGTTACACTGATTTCCAGGCAACAGGGATCAGTTCACCAGGAGAAAATGGCCACTTTGGAAGGATAACTCTATGGCAATCTATGCCACAGAGTTACCTCCCCTCCATAAACCCCACCCTCCTCAGGCCCCACCACCAAAATCTCCAGGTATGTCCCAACCTGTTGCTGGCAACCCTGTCAACGGAACAACAAGCAGCCAGCCAATGATAATTGAGGATCCAACAAGGCACAAGGGAAGACTGATCCAGTGAAAATCACTACAAGAGTCAACACACTTGCCATGCAACTGGTGAACTGAGGCCTATCCTAATGGTTGCAGACATGCCCTCTCTTCCCTCAATCCCACGCAGCTGGTGCATTCTCACCAGAGGACCTTGGGGGACAGAGTGCACAGTCATGGCTCCAGGCTTCCCCATAACGGCAGCAGCATTCTGTGTATGTGGTTCGCTGCCCCAGCAGCGGCTGGTTGCAAATGTAGTTGGAGACTCGCTGCCAGCAGATGTCCAAGTGAATATCATGTTCATCCACATCATCTGTTTGTAAAAGAAATAAAGAAAAGACATGAAAATAAAGCACAGTGAAGTGTGATGACCTGTACTGCCGCCTATGCTTAAGTTCAGCAACCCACAATGTGTTGTACCTTATGCCTGGTCTATTAGCTCCTCGGCTTTGTTTTGGGTGGATAGTGTTCAGATCCTTGGTATCTTGATTTAGAAGTTGTTAGGTATTGTGTCTAGTAAAGTACTCTGCCTGAGATAATAAAGACCTTCTGCTTGAGAGAATAATCAGTGCGGGGCTCAGGGCTGGATGAATCATTGGTCCATCCCAATAACTCCCTCTATGTGTGGGCTAGACAGGACTCCCGGACTACATACAATTTCAGGGTTCTGCAGCATTTCATTCACTAGACAAAACAGACCTCACCTGCACTGTTGGACACATTGATACAGCGGTTGCGGGTGGCATCCAGCACCAGGGGAAGGCTACAGAAGCAGTGATATGAGCCAGCAGTGTTGAGACATTTGCCATTTGCACAGGTATCTTCATTCTCACACTCATCTAGATCTGCAACCACAAGTTCAGCACAAAGCTTACTCCAGCAAATAAGGAGACTGACCTTTGTCCTCCTAAAACAATGTATCCCCTTCCCCCAACTAGGTTGAAGGATGCTAGCCTCCAGCTGGCAGAGATCAGCTCCCCTGGAGAAAATGGCTGCTTTGAAGGGTGGAAAATGGCTGCTTTGAAGGGCGTTGTACCATGCTGAGACCCCTCCCCAATCCCCACCCTCCCCTGGATCCACCCCTAAAGTCTCCAGGTATTTTCCAACACAGACCTGGCAGCCCTATTAGGCATGTATGGAATTGCAAGCAGCACTTCACTCTCTCCCAATTCTTTTTTCTAATAAAAGTACCATCCCCTGGAATGATGGCCCAACAAGTGCATCAAGAAGCAAGAAACAATTTTCTCACCAATACATTCAAGCTTGCTGGAGTCAAAGAAATAACCAGTATGGCAGAAGCACGTATACCCTGGCACAGTGTTCACACAGTGTCCATTCCGACAGACTTCAGGGCCAAACATTTCACACTCATCAGCATCTGCAGAGACAGTTCCAGTTTTTTGTCTGCTTTTTGTTGAGTATTCCCTTGTTCCTAATTTGCCTGGTTCAAAATGTATGCTACTTTGTACTGGTTTTATTCTTTTATACTGATTTTATGGGTGGTTTCCTGTACTTTCCTGTGTTTTTTTTAAAAAACTAACCTGCTATTTTATTGTTTAATTTTAACTTTACTTTTACAAGTGCTGTTTCTCTTTTAATGACTGTAAAATGTTTAACAAGGTTTGAGACCAGTGGCACCTTTAAGACCAACAAAATTTGATTCAAGGTATACATTTTCATGTGCAAGCACACTTCTTTATGCCTTGAATAAAATTTTGTTGGTCTTAAAGGTGCCACTGGACTCAAACCTTGTTCTGCTGCTTCAGACCAACACGGCTACCCACCAGAATATAAAATGCTTAGACAATCAGATGCAAAAACTGCATATCCTATTCTGTCAGGAAGCCTTTTCTATTTCTCCCTAGGATGCTAGTTGGCATTCTCAGGAACTCTTTCCCACAATTGTTTGTCTACTGAGGGATTCCTCAGTGTTGCTGCAGAAAATTCTGAGATGTGCTCTAAGGCATGCATTATTTTCATGCAGGGTGGTGGTGACATGGTTGCTGATGATCTGGGTCCAGCTGAACTACACACTAAAATATACCCAATACTCCTGCATCATCACATTGCTGAGAAGCCTGGTAGCATCCAGTTCACTCCATTTATTTGGTTAAATAAAGGAGCCAGTGCAGTGGCGTGCAGTGGTTAGACTGTCAGAGTAGGATCTGGAAGAACCAGGTATGAATCTCCACTCTGCCAGAGAAGTTCACTGGGTGACCTTGGGCCAGTCACACACTTTTAGCCTAACCTACCTCACAGGGTTGCCACAAGAACAAATTGGAGGAGAGAATGATGGGAGCTGATTATATGCACAAATGTGGAAACAAGACAAAATACCAGAAATGTGGAGGTGGACTTTGAAAGTTATGTATTGGAGTGAAATGGACAAGCTTACAAGAATCTTAAAAGAACAAGACTTAGAGAAGTTTAAAAATGAGTGGGGAAAGTTTCAAAAGTATATTGAAAAACAATGGAATGTTAAAGGACATTTGGCAATTTTTGACAATAGTTAATATCTAAAGAAACTTTATATGGATTACAGTAAAAAAATGAGATTATTGGATTATATCTTTTTCATTTCTTTGTGAATGACTAAAAGGACTACTATGAAGATGGATTACAATTATAACCTATGGTTTTTTCCTTTTAAAGTTTTTTTTATTATGAAGAAAGATGCTTTAATAGATTGAGTTTATTACCTTTTAACAAATTAAATAAAATAGTAATAGGGAATGGTTGGTTAAAGGGGTTGGCACTGCCGGGGGTCACCAAAAGGGGGGAGGGGAGGAGAAAATGTAATGTATGTGTATTAACTTTTAACAACAAATGATAATATGTTATTATAATATATTACATTATAATAAATTGTTTTAAACCGAGAGAATGATGGGAGCTGCTTTGGGTCCTCACCGGGCAGAAAGGCAGTGTATAAATGAAGTAAAAACCTTAAATTTACACAAAAATTAAATAAATAAAATGTATACAAAGCACAAAGGGCTGTTTGGATCCAAAGTGTCGCCCAATGTCAACATTTTCATTATATACAATAAATACCTAGCTTAGAGTTATAACTATCCAGTCAGTACTAAGATTATTTTGGCAGCCCAAAGTATTTCACAGTCTCACCAGCTATATTGGTTGATCATCTTGGTTCAACTTCCTTGAGTCATTAGATGGAGACCAGAGGAACTCTGCATGGGATTGCACTGTAAAAGTGCTCCCAATACTAAAACACAGGAATTATTTGAAAATGTTTACACCTTATCTGCTGGGAAGTTACTGCAATTAATGCTGTCAAAGGTAACCTATTTGTCTTGGTCCAAAGCAGAGTAGCATTTTTTTTCCCAGTCAGACATTACAGTACACCAATTATAAAGTCCCCAAATAGATCTTTTCTGGAGGGCAGCAAATAATTCAGTGGATGATACAGTCCACTGACTCATGACCACAGTTCCATAAATGTAAATGTATAAACATTTTGCCACTAAGAACAGATGAGGGTATTATTTTATTATTGTATTTCTTTATTTGGCTGATTTCTAGCTCAGGGCAGGTTACATCATAATAGTTTGAAAGCCAAATGTCACAAAAGTTTGCCTCAAAGGATAAGCTTCTAAAAACTAAGTTTTGCAGAGAGTTATTATTTTTTCTAAATCTATAGCACTGTGAAAATCAGTTGTTTTTATGGCCTTTGTATCCAATTGAATATCTTCTGCATATTTTATCTATCTCTTGATACCTAACATCAGGTATCTGCAACAGGTCTGAGGGCGCATTATAATTAGCCATTAGAGACATAAGCTGTGTAGTTCACCAGTCGGATACTTCTTTTGACAAAAAATCATGAAATTTCCTTAGCAACCACTGCAGCCTTACTTTGCATGCTGAAATAAGTGCCAATTATGGAGATACTGCAAAGCCAGTACCTTGTAGTCTAGAATGAAAGAAAGAGGAAAGCTGGGGCTTTTAAGTTCTTTGACAATACTGTCATCATAAAAATTAAAGAAAAAGGGTGTCAACAGACATTCCTGTTACATGGTATTTTGTTAGTCAGATAACCAGTTAAATCCACATTAATATAAAGTCTCTGAAGCAGAAGAGAGGGAACACTCACTCCTAAGTCACTTTCTGCCCATCCCCGCTCTGACTTATATATCCACTAGTTATAGTTTATAATTTAGCTGAAGACATAGTAGTTTTGCATTTACTAGCTGCCTAATTAAGATCTCTGAAAGATCATTTGTAACAGTGAGGCAAGGAGGGGTAGCTTCCTAATTCTGGAAGGTTCAGTAATGGCCTTTCTAGACTTACAGCCTATTTGTTATTAAATAGGCTAACTAAATGCTAATATATTTGGAACAATGTTTATATATTTTTTTCTCTTCCCTTGCCATTACTAGAAGTCCTAAGTGGGATTCTGAAATATATATATATATATCATTTAAAAAAAAATAAGCCCCAGACTTCTGAAAAACATTTTGCAATGTCCTGTAACCTCTAAATGCTTGACCAATTCTGCTGGTCTGTTTTGTTGGGTTTTGTGGGTTGGCAAAGCTTTAGGCTCTTAAATAGGGTTATATCATTGTAGAGCATCACTTATGGTTGCAACCAACTCCTCTTCCTATGATGGGAGTAATATATGTTAATGTAAACTGCAACAGTACTCACTTCTGTAGAGAAAAACAGATTTTGCTATTTCCCTGACTGAGCAATTAAAGCTAAAGAACAACTCTTTGGGCATTATCTCAAAGAAACACCACTGGAATGCTTGGTGGAGCTGAGAGAAAAAGAGAAAAGATTACCTGTGTATGACGTCTGTCCAAAGATCAGCGTTCCATCCACAGGAATATAGCCTTTCCCACTAGGGCAAATCTCAATATAATCCACTGGCAAACATGAAGAAGAGGGAGTAAGGGAAAGAAACAGGACATAAAGAGAAAGAAGGAGCTGATTATGATCCCACTTAGGTTTGCCAAACCCCAAATGAAGCCTGGAATTCTCCCAGAATTACAACTGATCTCCAGACTACAGAGACAAATTCTCCTTGGGAAAATGGCACCTTCAGAGAGGGTGGTATTCTAAATGTAATAGGTAGATTCTAAATGAAATCCCTCTCCAAATTCTCCCCTCCACAGGCACCATCTCCAAATTCCCTTTCACAGGCATCACCACAGGCACAGGCACCATCCCCAAATTCCAAGAATTTCCCAGGCAAGACTTGGCAACCTTCATACTACTCCACTGGGACAGAGCAAGCAAGGGTGTCTTTTCTCCTTGCCTGGATCTCTTTGAGAAGAAAACAGCACAGGGCAAGCGCTGTACCTGAGCCCATGACAGGGCAAGGATGAGTCTCACAGGTGTCTCCCCAGGCTGCTCCTTCAGTGCAGCAGCATTCCTCCTTGGTGGTGTTGTTGGCCAAGACACTGTCACACAGCGGGACATCACTGATGTGGTAGTAGCACTCTTTCCGCTCTGAGGCACCAGGAAACAAAGAAACAGGCCTTCCAGGTTCCCCTGAGATTGGGAGAAATAAAGTGGAATGTAGTGGGTGTTGGAAGTAAAGGATTGTGCAACATCTCTTTGTACCAAGCACATCAGTACTCCAGAGGGGATTCTAGAGCTAGTAAATTGGACACCTCAAATTCATTTTTCTTCTTGTCTGTTCTGCTGCTGGCTCTTTGTTTATCCAGAATGTTAATCTCAGGGACTTCATTGCTTCTGGCTATATTTCTTTTTCTTCCTGTCTTTGTCCTCTCTGACCTCCATAGACCAACATGAGCTCTCTGAATCTGTCTCCATTTCAACTCTCATCTTTCATGTCTTATTATGGATTTCTTTAACAATAAAGGGCACCCACTTCTTTTCTGTGGCAACAAGGCTTGTGTGGACTTTTTCTAAAAGCATCCAACTCCTGTTAACAGTGGAAACATCCATTGATAACATTCCACTGGGCCTTTAGCCAGATCTCTGGATTTTCAGGGAAGTTCCTAGAGGTTTCATTAATGCAGTCTGTCTAGCAGAGCATGACATCCTAAGGCTTTAAACCACATTCTCAGTGGGTTTTTTGTTTGTTTTACACCCCTCCCTCATGGTTGTGTTTCTGTTGAAAGGACATCATGTCTGCCCAGCATGAATTGGGCTGCATTTTGTATCTGGACAAACACATTTCCTTCCAAAGAGCAATTGATAGCTATTCTCTTGTGCTTCTGTGTCAAAAGAGAAAGCTAAAATTCTGTCCATATCAAGAAGCAAGGAATGATCTCTCCTTCTCTCCCGTATGGAGATGCAACTTTAGTTCCTGGAATCTGTGGAACTTTTAAGAAGTTGTTCACTACCTGAAGGGAAGAAATATTGAGAGAGAGAGAGAGAGAGAGAGAGAGAGAGAGAGAGCACCCTAGGAGACCATAAAAAAGAAAAAGGTTCACAGAGCATGTAAAAGGACACGCCCTTGGGATTCAGGCAGACCAGTCTAATTTGTACATTTATGCCCTAAGTCTGGGTTGGATAAACAGATACACATGGATTTCTCTAGTTCATGTTTGTCACCAGCACTATCATGGACTCAGTGAACTCTCTTCAGGCTAAAGACTAGGCCAGAGTGAGATCTGAAAATAGGACCAAGGGAAGCTCTCTATCTTCAGTGTTTCCATACAGAATGGCTCTTCTGAGGATCTTTTGGCTGGTAAAGAAAAGCAGAAGGATGAAACTCAGGAAGAAGTCTGGTGGGGTATCGTTGTAAGATCTCACATCCTTGGTGGGGCTTGCACCATGCTTTCTTGGCATCCCTCTCAACCACTTCCTTGATTTACCTAAAGAAATCTAGGATGTGAGAAGTCAGCACAAACTTTGGAAGGGAGTGGCTGGGGACAGTATGCCTACTGCCCCTGTTAGGGAAATAATAATATCCTTCTGTCACCCACCCCTGGGTAGTTGGTGTCAAGCCTTCTCCTTCTGCTATAGTATAAGGATGTCCAAATGGTCACTGCAATGATCCTCTGCTGGCCTGGCACCCTCTTGACTGTCCTCCTAGGCATAATGCTCTCTTGGATGACTTCTGTCATAGTCCAAACTATTCTGGAGTAAAAAAATTAGGCCGTTTTCCCACTTACCTTACCCCGGAGCAACGTCCCTCTTCACCGCGCTGCGTCTGCGCGGATTTCGCACAAACTGCTGTGCAGCACCAGGAAGAGCCGCGTAGTCCCGGGGCTTTTGCATCACAAATGTAAACCGCCAAAAAGCAGTTTACATTTGCGACGCAAAAGCCCCGGGACGACGCGGCTCTTCCTGGTGCTGCGCAGCAGTTTGTGCGAAATCCGCACAGACGCAGCGCGGTGAAGAGGGACGTCGCTCCGGGGTAAGGTAAGTGCGAAAACGGCCTTAGTCTCTTTCCAGCACATTTTGGGGAGAGGGAAAGGGATCTTTCCACTGTAAATTTGTGTTCATCAGAAACCTTTAGAATGGTCTGTCTAAAATGGGAAAAGGCACAGCTTAAACTTAGAAAGCTGGAATGGCTCTCTGTGCTGGAAGGCAGAACCTTCTCTGGAGAGTGGGAGCACTGACGCAAGGTATGGAGGAGAAGATTTCAAGCCCTGCCTACTCACACAGCAGTTAACACTCCTGAGTGCCTGTCCTCAATCGACAAAAAGATGTGCGGTTGAATTGTTATGTGGTTCTATTTTTGACATTGGAGTAATTTGTGTTTAAAAAAAAAGCCATGACTCCATTAGATCAAAAAAAGAATTGTTCTGATTTGTAGATCACACTGAGCACAGGGCTCATGAAGGAATCCAAAATCAAAATGTTAACAACCTGCTGCAATGCTTTCATTTACAGAAATCCATTAGAAGAACCTGCAATTCTTTTTTTCTGCTAGCCCAGCACCTCAGATTCTGTTTTGAATTGTTCTGCCCAGTGGACTCTCACCCATGCCTGATCGGGGGCGACACATTCCGGCTTCTGTGTCATACTCCTCATGATCACTGGGACACAGACATAGGAAGGCTCCTTCTACATTCTCACAGAGTGCAGTTCCACACACTGCAACCATTAGCTCACATTCATTTACATCTGTAAGATACAAAAGCAAGTCTATCAGTTCATGAAATCCTACATTCTCCTTGAAACATCTAGGCATTCCTCCATTAGGTTAGATCCCATTGATCAGTTCTGCTAAAAGTGACCATTTTCCACAATGCTACAAGCTTTCCTTCATCACAAGGGCTTCTGCCATGGTGAAAGATGTTCTTGCACCTGGGAAGGCTCTTTGCACCATGGAGACACTACCATTAGTGAAGAGATCCACAGGATCCAGCCCATTATTCTTTATCTTTACCCCATCCCTTCCTCTAACTAACTTATATAAGAATCTGAGCCCTCCATTTGACATGTTCTGAGCCACATTTTTTAAAAATGTTGTTAGTTACTTAAAATTTCTGTATCCCAGCTCTCTCCATTAAAAACCACCAAAGTGGTTTTCAGTTGTATCTGAAGGTAGTCTTATTTTTTAAAAAGGAAACCAGCAGAAACTAAGGCAATCACATGTCAAAAGAAGAAGAGTATATTGTCTTTAAAAAAAAAAAAAACCTTTAACAGCTAGTATTAAAAAGTTATATACTAACTAAACTGCAGCAACAGGGTGAAAAAGAAAATAAACCTTTCTCAGCCAGATGCTTAGATAAACCATCTGGTTTTCACCCAGCACCTATGCCAGTCTAATGGCTCTGAGGCAGGTGTTTCCCAGGAGGCACCTCTACAGAAAAGGCCCTAACCCTGGGCACCACCCACCTCATCTCTAAAGCAGGGTCATGCAGAGAGTAGAGCACAAATTTCTAGGAGTCTAAAGAGATGTAGTAGCAGCAGACTTGTGGTTTTGTATTGAAAGTGGGGGACTAACGGGGGAGGGATGAATTCCAGTCCTTTCTCAGCTACTGTTTTTTCCCTCTGAAACTGTTCAATAGTGGCTTTCTGATTGTCTTATTCCAAAATCTGAAGCCAGTGTGGTGTAGTGGTTAGAGTGTCAAGCTAGGATCTGGAGACCCATGTTTGAATCCCTTCTGTCATGGAAGTTTCCTCTGTGACTCTGATTCTCTTACCCTAAACCCCCCTCAGAGCTGCTGTTCTGAGAAACTAGAAGAGGGGAGAACTATGCTGTAAGCTGCTTTGGGTTGTGGAGAAAAGCAAGAAACAAATACATAAATCCTGTCAGGAGAAAAAACAGCCAGAGGAAGATGGCGTCTGGAAGAAAAGCACAAACTGGGGAAGGATTCAAGACCCCCTACAACCTGTCTTCTCTCCATATGAAATCCTTTCCCCCAGTCCCTGGTTTTATATTTATATATGACTGGTGTTGCCATTTCACAGAAACCCAACCTTTGGTGATTCACCTCAGGCCCCATTCAAATACTCTTATTGCCAGGCATTATGAGGGACTGGATTTTTTTATGGGAGCAGAACAGTCACAATCGGAAACTTTGTTGATAACAACAGAAATATATTTCAATCACAAAAAACACAAAGGAATTTTGGAACATGTTAGAAGGCTGACAGTGTCCTGAATGAGGAAGCAGGAATGCCGAGTGATGACCCTTACCAATGCAGTCATGGCCTGAAGGTGAGTTTTCATAGCCACGATCACACAGACACCGGAATGAGCCCTCTGTGTTGTCACAGAAGGCATGGCTTCCACACAGTGTCTCATTAGCACACTCATCAATATCTATAGGAAACAAAAGAGTCAGTGAGGAGCCCATTTTTCAGAAAGCCAACCCTCATGCTTGTCTTTCACCACAGCCACAGGAGAGCAACTACTGCCCATTGCAACAGGATCCATACTTAAACTTGTAATAGTGCAATCCTAAGCAGAATTACATCCTTTGGCTTAGAAGGGCATACCTCTGCTTAGGATTGCTTTGTAAGGGGACCAGACCAAAGCAGAGGAGTAAACTGGAGAACTGGAAAGACAAGAGCCATTAGTGGATCTGGGAGACCAAGGTTCGAATCTCCAGTCTTCCATGGGAGTTCACAGGGGAACTTTGGGCCAACCCCACACTCTCAGCCTAGCATTCCTCCTGCAGTTGTTGTGACAATAAAACAGAGGAGGATGGAAGTTGCTTTGGGTGCCCATTGGGAAAAGGTGGGGTACAAATGAAGTAAGCAATCAAACAAGAGGAATAAGGAAGACTTTGGGAAAAGGAGAATGTAGACTGATGAGCAGGGAGTAAAGAAGAATTCAAGTGGAAAGGAGAATACATGTTGCATAAATGAAAACAAAAAAGAAAAGTGTTTTGTGGTAACAAAATACAGGTCAGATGCATATGATTTCTAGGATATGTAAACAATATGCAATTGTGCCAATGATGCTGGATGTGGGAAGGTCACAAGTGGTCTTATTGTACAATGGTGTCTAACTGCCCTTCATCTTTTTTTGTTAATTGTACTTGCAGGAAACTTGAAAGTTTTACAAATATAAATATGTCAGAAACAGCCAAAATTCAGGGCTTGTGATTCTCTTGGTATAACTCACACTTATGTGACAATTGTACTGGGAGTAAAGTACGATGTGACAGTATCAGAATATCAGCTAAAGATTTCACTGCATAAAAGTTTAAAATAATTGTTAACACTTTAAAGATTGACCACTTTATTGTGGCAAATCCTTTTTAAAGCCAGAGGCAACTTAATCAAATGCATAAACTGCTTCACACAGAAGTTCTAGGAAACATCCCCTGGAAGAGATCAAACAAGAAAAGAAAGAAAGAAAGTGCTCTGTTCAGTTGGCAGACACATTTATTCACAGACTTACAAAAAGCATAAGCATTGATCATGATATCCTTCTGGATTGCCTTTACAGGTTGGGATTGGAAGGTGCTATTATGCGGTGGTTCCAGTCCTACTTGGAGGGTAGGTTTCAAAAAGGGGTGCTGGGGGACTGCTCAGCCCCTTGGCATTTGGCCTATGGGTCCCTAGGGTCCCATCTTGTTCCCTTTGTTCTAACATCTACATGAAACTGCTTGGTGAGGTCATCAGGAGATTTGGGCTGGTCTGAATATCTGAAGGGCCACCTACTCTTATGAACCTACCCACCCATTACATTCACCTTTGGGTACCCCTGCCATCTAAGATAAGACAGAAGGCAACCCAGGAGAGGGCTTTCTTGGTCATGGCCCCAAAATCTGGAATTCTCCCTCGAGGGAAATCCATTTGTTCCCTACAGTTGCCATCTTCCATCAGTGGGTGAAGACTTTTTTTTGTTTCCTTTGGTGTTCCCTAAGTGATCCCTCCCTCCTGCACAATGTTTTAGCTGTTTTAAATGTTTTGCTGGCTGTATGTGTTTGTATGAAACCTACCAATGCATTCTCCAAACGGCATGCGATGGAAGCCCAGTGGACATCCCATAATGCAGCGGTATGAGCCCAAAGTATTCTGGCATTGCCACGTGCCACACACAGCATTCCTGTATTCTTCACATTCATCTATATCTGTTGACCAAGGCAATGATATCAAATGAAAAGACAAAATAATAAACTGGGTCAAAACACCCCCAAGTGAAATCCTGGCAATGGAAGGAGAGGGTGTGCCACTTGGGCTTCCATGACAAGTCATATTTTCCCCAAGCCTAGTCAGCCTGGAGATCCAAGGAACACAAACAAAGAGAATCCAGAATGTTGTCAGTTCTGAGGCTGATCATTTACCTGGATGAGAACTGGCTGAGGGAGCAGGAATAAAAGAGACAGTTTCCCAGGTGCTGAAGGCAGAGGCACTCTCTCTGTACTGTGACATGAACTTTCTGCTCATACCTCTGGTCTCTGTAGTCTTTCCCCCTTAATAAGAGGTCAGCACTTACCTATGCAGTCATCAGTTTCCTCGGAATACTTGAAGCCTGTCTGACACAAGCATCTGTACGACCCTTCTGTATTCAGGCACTGGCCACGTAAACAGCGGGAATGGTCTGCACATTCATCTACATCTGCAGAAGTGATCAGAATGCAACAGAAAGAGAGTGCGTCAGTTGAAATCACTTCTTCCACTATGGCCCACCCTAAGACAGAAGTGGGAAGGCAGAAGACCAAAGATAGATACAGGAAGATTTTGACAAGTAGTAATGGCTGCCCTTCCCCAGGCCCAGTTCAAATGACTTCATTTAGATCTGATCTAACTGGAATGGGCAAGAATGAATGTGTTTAAGACCAGACTGGGCCTGGTTGCTATCTTTTCATTTCTCTAATTTACATTTGCAGGGGGAGAGGAGGCCTTCTTAATAGCATTGGCCTGGGGAAGTATGGGAAACCACAATTGCATTCGGACACCACAACAAGCCAAGACTGAATGTATGTTAACCTAGCTTGCTGCTGGATTCTTGCATGCATGCACCAACTCCTCTCCCATCCCTTCTTGTACAGAGAATTCTAATTAGAAACTATTTCTGTTGACCCTTGATGTAAGAATGCATGTGCACAGATTAGCTGGAATCAGCCCACTCTTCCACTCATGACACACAGACTGGGATTCCTGACCAGAGTTACATCCTCTGTAATTCTGAAGTCAATGGGTTTAGAAGGGTGTAACTTTGTTGAGGACTGTTAATTTGGATTAAACCGTGGGACCCATGCATGCTCCTGAACATGTTTGTGTGGGCTTCCAGATCTTAAACATGAGGCTGCTGTGCTGCCATGAGGCCTTCTCATCACATTCTTCCCTTGCAAGACAGGGCTGATGGCATGGAAGGCTGCAGCAGCAACAGCTTGGTGGTAATGCTGCATTCAGCCCCTTCCAAATCACAGAGGTCTGAGCCCCATTAGAAAGGGCATGAACATGTGCAAGAAAAAATTGTGTCAAACAGGACAAAATGCAGACTCATTCTAGCTTCTAAGAGCTCACCTTGGCAACTGACTCCACCAGCAGCGTTTGAGAAGCCGAGAGCACAAATGCAGAAATACGATCCGTGGCTATTCAGGCACTCACCATTGGGGCTGCAAATCCCACTGTCCAAACATTCATTCACATCTACAAGAAAGCAAAGACAGTTGTAGTCCACTTACTCAGAGCAGGTGCTACTTCTGATTTATTTGTCAGGACCTTGTCATTTTTGGCTTCCTTGGACACCTCTGTTGCAAAGCTGGACACTACCCCTCACTAGTACTGAAGAAAACATCAGTTAAAAAATAGATCAAAACACCTCAGTTCTTCTCTCCCAGCCACAAACTTCTTTGCATGTTCCTGAGCCTTACCTATCTACTGAGTCTAGAAAGGGCATCCTGTTATAGGAACCTGTGAGAATAATACTACAGAGGAAAACACATCACAAAGGAAGCATGCTTTGCTGGCTTTGTGTGGAAAAGCACTTTTTTTCATGGGGATTTTCCAAGAATGTGTCAGTGAGTTCCTCCAAGCCAGTCCCTGTGGGGAATTTCGTAGTCAGTCAGCTTGGGTCTGGGAACTTACCAGCTCTGCTCATGTTTCCTCACAGAGACAAAGTAGGGCTGCCAGTTCACCTCCCCTGGTCAATGGGGAGGGGATGGGGGGGTAGGGTTGCCAGATCTAGGCTGGGAAGCTTTTAGAGATTTGGAGCTGGAGCCTAGGGAGAACAGGGACACCAGTGGAGTGCATTGCTATACAGTCCATCCTCCAAAGTATCCATTTTCTTGGCATGGAGAGGAACTGTAATTCCAGGGGATCCCCAGGTTCCACCTGGAGGCTAGCATTTCTAAGACTAACATTAATACCAACCAGATAATAGTATTTAACCAATTATTATGTACAGGATACTGTACAATATAATGTATATGAAGTATAACCTTAGTACTGTACAATATCAAACACAGAACTGAAAAAGCACATATAATAAAAACAGAACCTTCTGTCCATATTTATTATTCACTTAGAATATTTCTACACTGTCTTTTCAGAGTCCTGCTCAAGGTGGCTTACAATTTAAATCACCACAATATTAAAAGCAAGCCATTAAAAAAACAAAAGCCAGACACTCAAGGACAACAAAAGGAGAAAGGGATAAGAGAAGAAGAGAATATTATAATACTTCAGTGAAAAGTATCTCTTGTAATTTTTTGTTGTTATTTTCAAAATTTATATCCCACTGTTTTGCTCACAATGGCCACCACCACACCTAATGAAGCAGCTACAGGGAATAACAGAGCAAATTGCTGTGGGGAAGAAGCACTAGGGAGGGCAATTTAAACTGGGATAGTCTTTCCCCAAGACCAATTCAAAATGGTTCTCCTGCAGCTATTTTGACTTGGCTAGTGTAACAAAGAGTTAAAAGAAGCAGGCATGTGAAAACAGGCATATCTTTAAAAGCAGGCAAGGTTTGGACTTACAAATATGTTCCTATTTGATCCGCAGAGGAGGAATTTCCTCTTGGAACTATGGTCTGCTATTCAGTCAACATAAGCACAAATGCATATTTTGACCATTTCCCACTTATTCTCTCACATTGTGTTGCACTTATGAAACATGAAGGAGCTTCTATGGATGGTGTTAAACTGAAGAAATCTGGGCTTACACACTTTTCCTCCATAAGGTTGAAGCCCACCTTCACTATCACTCAAAAGCAGGGCTTGAATTCAGCAGGAGCTCACAGGAGCGCAGCTCCTGAACTTCCAGCCAGAGTCTGCATGCAATGGGAAGTTCTCTCCCTCTGCACACAGATCCCAGGGCATACGCAAATGAGATATGCTACTGAGCTTCTGCACCTTTTTTTCTACAAAACGACCTCTGCTCTAAAGCATACACGGCAATATCTGCAGACACAGTGCTGTAGACTGAACAGAGAGCCAACTGGTCATGCTGCCGTTTTTATCAGGTCCACAAGGTCAGGAATGAGAAGCTCCCATACAAGCCAGCGACATGTACTCTTTTCTTCTGACTTGAGATTGCTGGGGTGACATGGCTACATCTGAGCCAAACAGGCAAATCTGTCCTCTAAGGATTTGTCATACCTTCACACATGGTCCCATTGAAGAGCTCAAATCCAGGCTGGCAGTGGCACATGTAGGAGCCCAGAGTATTTAAGCACTTGCCTCCCAGGCAGTGGGTATTTGTGTCTTCACATTCATTAATATCTGTCCAAGTAAAGGGGGATATGATTAATGGCAGAGAACGATTTGTATATACAAAGTTTATGGTTCAATAAATATGTAGTCCTGAGATGCTGCAAGACTTTTTGTTTTTACCTTAGTAGAAATAAATAAGGAGGGAACAGAAAAGCACATAGAAAAATTAGTCTGACATAATTGCACAATCCTAAACTTATTTAAAAAGTAAAACTGCAATGTAAGAAGGATTATCCACATAAACACCAATGTATGAACTGCACCAAGGATAATTTATCCAACTCTCCCAAGGCAAGCATATTTGAAACTGAGAAGTAATACCACACTTTCTCTCTACAGTCACTTCTATATCAGCCCTCTCTGACCTACTTTCTGATAAGCTTTGGCCTTCTTATTTTAAAACACACCTAACAAAAGAATTCCTATTCACACTCACACACACATTTCCTCATAGTACATTGCTTTTATTCCAGCTATCACCAAATTGTTATGATTCAATCAAAAAAGCCCAGATAGCTGCCACTCCAAAGGGAGAAAAACATAACATTCTCCACAAGGTCATTTCAGCCTCTGAAGACATCCATGGCTGATAACCTTTTTCTGCTGCTGTCTGATCCAGCTGTCCCAGCATCAGCCATAGGGGGAAAGCCAGTCCAAACAGGCAATCACAAGTCTACAAACAAAAAGGAACTTGCAGGTCTTGAATCTCTGCAAGGAAGCCTTTTGTTCAATATTTGTTTGACTATTAACTGACTGTTCCCCAATGAACTCAGAAATTAATTAAAAGGAGGATCCAACTCACTTTTTATAAAAGGCCATTTTGCACATGAAGTATAAGAATCCTGAGTTTTCCACTGAATGGCCATAGGACAAGAATCTAGAGAAAATCACAGCTTTCTAATGTGATCTTGTTTGCCACCCATCCCTTCAGACATGAATTTGTTGCATTTATACTTAAAACAGAGCTAAATATGCCTTAAAAACCATTAGGCTCAGGAGGTTATCTGTCAATGAACATGGCTCCCCAAAAATACATTGATTTAGGCAGCTGCATGAAAGCTTTTGCCCCATGAGTGTTTTTATACCATGTGTACAGAAAACCTCCATGTAGTCTATTGCAGAGCTGGACAAAGAGCATAGTTAATGTTCTACCTGTTACTTTCTGAACAACTTGTAGCAGCCTCCTTTCTAACCTTTATGCCTCATAATGTGGAATTGCAGGGCAAGGACAGGCATTAAGACATCACAAACAGTGTATAGAAAGCTCAGAATGATATAGCTTACAGCCACATGATACAGCAGACCTGATTAGACCATCTCTAGAAACATCTAACACTGGCTCATAAGATTTTGAAACTCAGTGGAGTTCATATTTTTTCGGACATTTTTGCTTCTCTTGACCTACATCATTCCCTTGAAAAGGAATGTGGGGCTTGCTGAGGGAAAAAATTGTTTGTAAGACACAGGCATACAACATGTACTCATTTTGACTCTGTCCTACGGGAAATGGTTGTGCTATTTGGCCTACATATTATGAAAACTAGCACCAACGTCTTTCCCAATACAACCCTCCTCACAGATGTTTACTCTCTATTTTCCATTTCTCAATTTGCCCTGTTCTTCAGCCATTCTACACATTAAGTGGCAGCAAATCCAGACTTGCCACTTAATTAGGGTTACCAGCCTTCAGGTGGGGCATGGTGTTCTCCAAAATTGCAGTTCTCCAGACTAGAGATATCAGTTATCCTAGACAAAACAGCAGCTTCAGAGGGAGTCATATACTTGATGAGCTAGCCCCCCCTCCCCCCAAAAAAAACTCTATCCTCCAGGCAATCTCCCCCCCACACACACACACCAGTTTGTAGGATTTCCCAAATTGAATTTGCCAACCCCACACCAAGTGTACATCCAGCAGGCATTTGCAGCCAGTCTGCTCTCTGAGGAATGTACTTGTATGGTTCACACATTACATTTGTAGGTGTATGCTTTAAAAAATTAGGCATTTTTCCTCTAGAAAATGTAATGTGCAAATGTGATCTTAGTAAAAGTAAAATTTATCTTATGTGAACCTCTATTATCTATTGGATACAGTTCCATATACCACATATACTGAAATTCCAGAGGCTACAAATGTAATTTAATAGGAATCCTGTTTAGCCCAAGTGTTAGATTGTAACCAAATATTTTGGATGCCCAGAGGACATTTGGAGAAAAGCTATATATATCTTGTTCTTTGCAAACATATCTTGTTCTTTGCAAACATGCAAGATCTTATTTTTCAGCATGGATCATGAACTATTAAAATGAAGTCCTTCAGTTTGTGTGAAGCATGCATTCTAAGAGCTGTCAAGTCGCTTCTGTCTTATGGTGACCATATGAATTAATCAACTCAAAAACAGCCTATCATTAACAGCCTTGCTCAGGTCTTGCAAACTGAGGCCCATGACTTTCTTTATCCCATAAGAACATAAGAGAAGCCATGTTGGATCAGGCCAATGGCCCATCCAGTCCAACACTCTGTGTCACACAGTGGCCAAAAATTTATACACACACACACACACACACACACACATATATATATACACACATATATATACACACTGTGCCTAATAGCCACCGATGGACCTCTGCTCCATATTTTTATCTAACCCCCTCTTGAAGCTGGCTATGCTTGTAGTTGCTACCACCTCCTGTGGCAGTGAATTCCACATGTTAATCACCCTTTGGGTGAAGAAGTACCTCCTTTTATCCGTTCTAACCCGACTGCTCAGCAATTTCATTGAATGCCCACGAGTTCTTGTATTGTGAGAAAGGGAGAAAAGTACTTCTTTCTCTACCTTCTCCATCCCATGCATAATCTTGTAAACCTCTATCATGGCACCACACAGTCGACGTTTCTCCAAGCTAAAGAGCCCCAAGCGTCTTAACCTTTCTTCATAGGGAAAGTGTTCTAAACCTGTAATCATTCTAGTTGCCCTTTTCTGCACTTTTTCCAATGCTATAACATCCTTTTTGAGGTGTGGTGACACCCCATCAACTTGTATTTGCAGCTTGGATTCTTGGTCCCAATGTGCATTACTTTGCACTTGGCCACATTGAATCTCATCTGCCACGTTGACGCCCACTCACGCAGCCTCAACAGATCCCTTTGGAGTTCCTCACAATCCTCTCTGGTTCTTCCCACCCTGAACAATTTAGTGTCATGAGACAGACGAGGCATGAACTTGAATGAACCACATTTTTCCAGTTTGTACCCATTTCTATTTACATTGCCCTCATGCGTATTATCCTTACTCAGGAAAATACAATCTCTTTCAAATATTTTTTCCTAAAATCTTCATGTTACATTTCCAAAACAAGTTGCTTATATCAGTTTATAATAACAAAGCAATCTTTGTTAATTTTCTTAACTAATTAAAAGAAAACAAAAACATTTTTGTTTCAATTGGCCTATTCACCAGTCTAAACTTACCTGCATTTTTTCAAGCCCTTTGCTAATTTGTTTCCCTAAGCCCATCTCTCTATGGTCTCTAATTAATTGGGGGTTTTTTTCCACTTTGGCTTTGTTAATCCTTTGTCTATTTTTATTTTATACTGGCATATTTGTATCTCTAGTATCCCAGCCTAATTACTCTCACTTGGTTTTTTGACACTGAAAATCCAATATGCCTCTCTTCCTTTAATTTGTGGCTTAAAAAGACTAGACAGGCTTGTCTCGCTTAATCCTTCTGAATAATTATTCACTCATTTCTTTCACTCACAGGATCCATTTAGTTTTTCTCCTCGGAATTGTCCTAATTTGAGTTAATGAAAGTTAGCTGCAAAGCTCAAACCAACTCATTAATGGGACACATATACCTCTGCTATGTGTTCCCAACTTAAACACATTATACTGCTAATGGTGTGAACTTATGATCAGAGGTAGGGATGGGTATGAACCAGGTTCAGTTTGTGATTCATGAACTATCACAAGCTTTTTGCCACCAAACAAACTGATTTGGTTTGTGACATGACAGAACATCCCTCCCCCAGCATGCTAGAGACACCAAACTCACAGTGATCTCTGGCTGACTCTCCTATACCTGCCCTCCGAGTTTGGTGAGGATTGAATTTATGGGACCCAAGTTACCTCCTCCCAAAGTAGATGCCTCCAGGAAAGTGCTTTCTGGTGAAATGACAGGTGTGGGTTCAGGAGTGTACAGAGTAGACCCTGTGGAAGCTAAAGACATCAAACTCTCAGGGAACCTTCCCCTGATGCTCCTCTATATGCCATCCAAGCTTGGTAGGTCCGAGGTGGGATTTAGGGGGTCCGAGGACACTGCTTTTGGGGAAAATGTCAGGCATAGGTTCAAAAGTGTAAGCGACACATATGAAATGTACAGGGAACCTATTGGTGTTTCCAAGGCTGGAGAAGTCACCTGCCCACCCCCCACCCCCCGTTTGCTTTGAAGTTGTTTTGTTGCTTTGAAGTTTGGTTAATATTTTGTTTGAGTGGAGACAGTTTGTTTGGAAATGTATCTATTCATGAACTGCCAGAAACCTCCACAAACTGCTTGAAAGTTTGTGGAAAGTTTGTGCTGGTTGACCTGCCGTGAACTTCAGTTCATGAACCAAGAAAAGGCCAAAATTTCTCATGAACTTTTGTTCACAAGCTATTTCATACCAATCCTTAATAAGAGGTCTTGACAGAGATGGAAAAAGCATATCAATGAGACCACACCAAGTTAAGAAATATTCCAAGAAAGTTAAGAATCAATCAAGAATCATCTATGTTTGTCCAGCAATCCTACTACATATGTGAGCTGGTGGAGCATACTGAAAGATCCAGATTCAAAACCCTACTTACTATGAAAACCACTGGGTGACTTGGAGTCAGTCACACTCTCTGTCTAGCAAGCATGGTGTAGTGGTTAGGAGCAGCAGACTCTACTCCAGGGAACCGGGTTTGATTCCTCACTCCTCCCCATGAAGCCTGCTAGGTGATTTTGGACCAGTTACAGTTCTCTTAGAACTCTCTTAGCCCCATCTACTCACAGAGTGTCTGTTGTGTAGAGAGAGGATGGGAAGGTGATATAAAGTGCTTTGAATAATAATAGTAAGAGATTAAATATTTTATCTCTGTTATCTGACAATGATGTTCATGGGTCCTATAGAGTCTCTTTGTTTGACCTTGCAGCCAAGAAGATATAATATAGTGGGTTTAACGCATGGAAGAGGTGAGGTGGTAGTGATCATCAGCTCTTTATTAAGCATAGCATAAGGTAGCCAGCACTCCAAAAATGGGAAAGGGGCCAACAGGCCAACTATATATACACATCAGGGTGTCTGCGCAAGCACGCTATTAAACCATTCAAACCAGCAGAGGGCCCATGATTGGAGCAGGGCAGCAGGGATTTGGATCCTGCTGCTCATTGTTCCCAAGTCTGTTCGTAGGGCTCCAATAAGCCAGGCAGGAACACCCAATTCAGTTCTCACTTGAGTCCACATACACAACAAAAGAGCAAGAGTAATATCAAATGCTGTAACTTCTTGAAGTTGGTCTTTCAGGGGAACTTTTAAGGTGTTAATTGGGAACTTTATTGTTCATGTTCTGTTTTGCAATGGCCAATGGCTATACACAATAATTTTTTGACTGACTGACTGACTAGTAAGAGATTGGATTTATATCCCATTCATCACTACCTAAAGGAATCTCAGAGAGCTCTGACAGAAACTGCTCTTGAGAGGAACAGCTTTGAGAGAATTTGTAGGTGACCCAAGGTCACATCAACAGGTGCATGTAGAGGAGTCTGCACACTTAACCACTACACCAAACTGGCTCAGGGTAGAGAAAAGCAGGATGTAAAAACTTACTTCTTCGTTCAGCTGGTAGAATGGGGTCTAGTATCTTACCTTCACAGGTGCGCCTGTCAGATGAGAGTGCATAGCCAGCATCACAGGCTTGGCAAGTGAAAGATCCCTGTGTATTGGTGCAGATTCCCAGAGGGCAGGCCGTGGGTGAGACACATTCATCAACATCTAGAGAAAACACAGTCACCTTGTGTCGATTAATGGGGACAAGGTATTCTGCCTAAGGAGAAAAACAGGAAATACCCACCATACGCTACTTTTTTTAGCATACTCTTTCAAGTCTTTCTAAGGAAGTTCATTCTGCCATTAATCTCTCTTCAAATCTTAGGCCGAAGATAGATGCAATGTTGCTGCTCTGTGTTCTTTTATTTAGGCACTTATACCTTACTTTTCTCCTTATCTGGGAACTTCAATTAGGCTAACCTAGATGATCATCTATGATGCCAGAGCTGGAGGGGCCTGAAAGAGTTAAAGAGCCACAGGCAGCCACAAGGGTCCAAGGCAGAGATGAGCTGAACCAGTATTCCTCTTATGCCATGTGTCAATAATGTTTACTCAAAAATAAGTCCTACTATGTTCAATGGGATTTATTCACAGGAAACCATGCTTAGGGCTGCAGTCCTTTGAATAAGCCAGCTGATGGCATCTTCCAGACAGCCTAAATGTTTCAGTTTCATTTTCCCTGTTACTGATTTTTTTGCCTTGTTTTCACACTGCTTTGTTCGCAATCCCTTGCTGTCCTGGGTTTTCTATGCCCCCCTCTCACTCTCTCTGAAACTCGTTTCCCCTTGATCATTTCAGTTTTTCGACTGTCTGAAATGCCTATGCTGGTTCACAGTGCTTCACCTATCTCACCATTTGGGGCAGGGTGGGCAGTGACTCCTTTACTAAAAAATCTGCATGCCAATGTCCCAGAAATCCAGCGTGAGACTGTGCATGCACTGAATGAATTGTCATGGCCAGCCAGAAGGCTCCAAATAAGCAGCCAATCATTGCTTTGCTCTTGCTGCCTCATGGTACGTTCCCTAGAACATATCCGAGCACTGCACCTGAGTGCCATTTTCAAATTCTGTGTGTAGTGCAGGTGGGCAAGCTGGGGTTGCAGCATAGGAGCTGGCAGCCCATTGAGTCCCTTGCAGGCAGGTGAACCAAGGCGGTGGCCCCAGTCTCCACTAGCCGAAAAGAGGTGCTGGTAGGTGTACTGTTTTTCCTACATATGCACTTTCTGTGAACAAAACTGGTGCACAGTAATAATGAATACTGCATAAACACAGCAAAATTCTTCACTGATGGACAGAACAGGACCTGTATAAAGGTGCTTGAAAGAACTTCAACAACAAACTTCCAAAGTAATATTCCCTTAGCCCTGCAATCATCCATAGTTGTACCGAGGGCTTTTTTTGTAGCAGGAACGCCTTTGCATTTTAGGCCACACCCCTCTTATGTAGCCAATCCTCCAAAAGCTTACGAGGCTCTTCCTACAGGGCCTACTGTATGCTCTTGGAGGATTGGCTACATCAGGAGTGTGTGGCCTAATATGCAAAGGAGTTCCTGCTACAAAAAAAGGCCTGATTGTACCTATGCTGAATTCTTTAGCTACTGTTCTTAATTTAAAAAGGGAAGGAAGTGCAACACAGCTAATCAAAACAACCAGTCTAGTACAGGAAAGCAGCTACCTAATCTAAAGGCAGGCAAAGTACAATACAACAGTGGGTTTTGAGGGTGCTAATTGTATAAGCCAATGGGGGAGGAGGGTTTAAATTGCTCCATTACTTCAGTGCAACAGTGTAAGTGCAAAAACAAACAAACCCCAAACTGAACACTCTGTAAACAAAAGTATGACACACGCACACATGAGGAAAGTTCCACATAAAACTGGGCAGTGTGGAACAATCGCCCCTATCATCAGGGCTCCCCGGAGGCGAGGAAAATCCAGATCAGGGCTGCAGTATGGAAGACGTGGAACTTTCATTTGATGTCAAAGGCGGGGTACCAAAATCATAGTTCATATAGGGAACAAACCCTCCCCCTCTGCAGATATTCCAGTTTGATTTGAAGCCACAAGGAAGTACATGAGAGTCATGGAGTGAAAGGACAGGTCCTCTTGTGGATCAAAAACTGGCTAATTAATAGGAAGCAGAGAGTGAGTATAAATGGGCAGTCTTCACAGTGGAGGACGGTAAGCAGTGGAGTGCCGCAGGGCTCAGTACTGGGTCCCATGCTCTTGAACTTGTTCATAAATGATTTGGAGTTGAGAGTAAGCAGTGAAGTGGCCAAGTTTGCAGATGACACTAAATTGTTCAGGGTGGTGAGGATTGTGAGGAACTCCAAAGGGATCTGTTGAGGCTGGGTGAGTGGGCGTCAACATTGCAGATGAGGTTCAATGTGGCCAAGTGCAAAGTAATGCACATTGGGGCCAAAAATCCCAGCTGCAAATACAAGTTGATGAGGTGTGAACTGGCAGAGACTGACCAAGAGAGAGATCTTGGGGTCATGGTAGATAACTCACTGAAAATGTCAAGACAGTGTGCGATTGCAATAAAAAAGGCCAATGCCATGCTGGGAATTTTTAGGAAGGGAATAGAAAAGAAAATAAGCCAATTTCATAATGCCCCTGTATAAATCAATGGTGCGGTCTCATTTGGAATACTGTGTGCAATTCTGGTCACTGCACCTCAAAAAGGATATTATAGCATTGGAAAAAGTGCAGAAAATGGCAACTAGAATGATTAAAGAGTTGGAACACTTTCCCTATGAAGAAAGGTTAAAACACTTGGGGTCTTTAGTTTGGAGAAACGTCGACTGCGGGGTGACATGATAGAGGTTTACAAGATTATGCATGGGATGGAGAAGGTAGAGAAAGAAGTACTTTTCTCCCTTTCTCACAATACAAGAACTCGTGGGCATTCAATGAAATTGCTGAGCAGTCGGGTTAGAACGGATAAAAGGAGGTACTTCTTCACCCAAAGGGTGATTAACATGTGGAGCAGAGGTCCATCAGTGGCTATTAGCCACAGTGTGTGTGTGTACATAAATTTTTGGCCACTGTGTGACACAGAGTGTTGGACTGGATGGGCCATTGGCCTGATCCAACATGGCTTCTCTTATGTTCTTAAATAGTGGTTCTCCAGGGTTGATTCAAATGTTCCTCCTTCCTGGCTGTTTTCTGCAGGTTACCTATTAGGGATCTGATCACAGGTTCCCAAATCACATGTAGTTTGGTCCTCAGACCTCACATTTTAGATTCACTAGATACAGCTGGAACCTTTCCTACTCCAATGACTTGAGTTCTGCGGCCACAAGAAGGTCCATCCCAAACATATGATTGGAGGAATGTATCTGTCAGGATAAGCCTGACATTTCTGTATATGACTCCAATAAAACCTCTTACTCTTTTGCTATGAGAACTGGTGACTTGGGTCAATAGCTGGCAGAACCTTAGAATATCTCTCTCCCTCCAGTTTTCTTGCCAACTGAATCTGGCCATGGGCTATACCTTCACATGTTCTGCCATCCCTCGATGCAATGTATCCCATGCTACAAGCCACACAGGAAAAGGATCCCTGAGAATTTATACAGCGTCCTCTGGGGCAGGCATTTGGGTTTGCACATTCATCAATATCTATCCAAACAAATTAGAAAGAAAGACAAGGAACAGAGGTTTAGTTAGGACAGATCAATAGTAAGAGAACTCAAAAAGATGTTATCAGCAGTTGCTTACACAGTTTCTGGTCATGAACAATGCTACTATCAAAAGGGCAACATACCTAGGAAAATCAAAGAATAATTGTATAATTGTCAGAGAATGTTTTATCAGCTTGTTTCAGTTTATTGTATTGACTTGTCTTGTTTTATTGACTTGTGGTTATAGTCTTGGTTTTTGTTTGTGCAGTATCTTTTCTCACATGGAATTTCCCTAAATTTCTCTGTGTTGCTGGAGTTCTTTGTGATTGAATGATAGTTCCTGGGGTTGCAGGATCCATGCAGAGGAGCAGCTGTAGGGATTGGTGGGTCAGAGTGAGGAGGAACAACAAGGTGGTGAATTTCCCCCTCCCCCTCCCATCACTGATGCTGTGCTTGCAGAAGAGGAAGGAAGTATGCTTTCGGATCCTTGTTCTTCTTCACTCCAGGCCCTGCTCTATTTCACTGAGGTAAAATAGCCTAGGGAATGTTATTTGCTCCACTAAAGAGCTGCATGTGCAATGTGCGCTGAATACTTCTACAAGCAGCCCATTGACAGGGCAAATAATATCCGTTGAGAAAAATGATGCTGGAAGGCAGGCCCCTCCTCCCCTCACACCATGGTCCCAGTTAGGGCTGGGCATGAACAGGGAAAATTGAGGTTCTTCCTTCCCACTTTGTGGTTTGTGAGGTCCCATGAACCAGGATGAATCTCCTTTGCCTTGAGAACCTGTTCGGTTGTTCGGTTGAAAAAGATCCATGCCAATTCAGTGATTATTTCCATCCCTCCCCCTTCCCACTATGAACTCCACTAACCTCCAAAACCACGTTGATGGTCCTGGGAAGTTTGTATAGGGATGCGCATGAACCGAGGCTCACGAACCACAAACCGGGCCTGGTACATGATGAACTTCAGTTTGTAGTTTGGTTCATGCCCATCTCTAGTCCCAATCCAATCTGTGGAGCTACCACCAGGAACCTGCGGTTGCAGTAAGGCTGTAAATGCTCATGTAGAAGTAATTCTAGTGTGGCCTTAAGTCTCTCTACCATTTTCACTATGACGAAAACAATACTGACCTACCATACAGAGTTGTTGTAGGAAGAACAAAAAGATAACATATGTGAAGTGTTCTGAAGACTGTTCAACAATCAACAAACACTAAATGATGTTTTCCTATTCTGTGATTATTTATGAAGTCAGTGTTCTTTAGCTATGCTCATCAAATATGCACATCAATATTACACCATTCTGCATTTTAATCCAGCAGCTAGGTAACCCAAAGGCAGGAATATGTTGCATTTCCTTTCTTTCCCAGAAGAGGGCAGTCTCTGTCCTGCATATACTATATCCTCCTGCTTCCCATGTTTGTTCTTGTTTTAGCCAGGACAGATGAAAGCTAAAACCTAATATGCTGTAGAGAAATTAATTCCCTTCCCTTTTGTCTTATATGATGTATTCTTCTAAAAAGTTATGCATTCTTTTCAGGATGTGTGCTTATTATCTATCTATCTATCTATCTATCTATCTATCTATCTATCTATCTGTCTGTCTGTCTGTCTGTCTGTCTGTCTGTCTGTCTGTCTGTCTGTCTGTCTGTCTGTCTGTCTGTCTGTCTGTCTGTCTGTCTGTCTTTAGTTCAAAAGTCCAACCATGTACATTAAAGGCCTTTCTCAGCTTGCTGTAGTGGTTAAAGTGTTGGACTAGGACCTGGGAGACCCAAGTTCAAATTCCCACTCTGCAGGAAACTTGCTGGATGACCTTGAGCCAGTCACACACACTCAGCCAAACCTACCTCACACAGTTGTTGTGAAGATTAAATGGAGGAGAGACCAGTGAACTCTGAGCTGCTTGGAGGACCAGTAAGATATAAGTGTAGAAAATAAAGTTCCCCAAATAAACATTAATTAACAAACTATTTGGGAAAACCAATAGGGACTTCCATATGAAAGCAATGACTTGGATCCTGCAGTAAATTTCCATTGGTGGAAGGAAAATTTATTTGATTTCCCTCTCCCTCTGCACTCCAAAATGGTCCCTCAAAATGCTGCTCCTGGGAGACAGGCATTCTCCAGGAACAGCATGGGGAGGGCTGGAGATCTGCAGTGAGAGGGAAGAATCAGGACAAATTCTGCCCTCCTTCCATTAGTGGGAATTTCCTGTGGGATCTACACCAATGGTTCTTTCAGACTCACCTTCACACTCTCTTCTGTGACTTAGGATGTAGCCTGTTTTGCATTCACAGTGATAAGAGCCAGGGGTGTTGATACACTGTCCTCCGTGACACATATCAGGCTGCTCACATTCATTTATATCTGTTAACACAAAGAAAATATGTCCCTTAAGCAAACTGCGCTAGATCCAAAGCACTAAAATAAATATGGGGTCAA
Organism: Heteronotia binoei; assembly: GCF_032191835.1. Taxonomy (NCBI): domain Eukaryota; kingdom Metazoa; phylum Chordata; class Lepidosauria; order Squamata; family Gekkonidae; genus Heteronotia; species Heteronotia binoei. The sequence goes on along the minus strand of NC_083243.1, from coordinate 53,646,219 downwards.
GCAGTTAGATAAATGGATGTCTTCCTCCTAAGTTATCCATGTATCCGCATCCAAATTGGTGCACCTGTCCTTATTCAAAGCCCTCCACAAAGCCAGCTTCAGGATCAGGTAAAATGTTATCAAGATGAATATAAACACCAGATGAATATTTTTGTTGCCCTTTCATTTCTTTACTTTCACTCTCATCACTGTCTTTATGTACAAAATGGAAAAGGCAGAGGCCAGGAACCCACAATATAACCAAAGACAACGATGAATTTCTTTCCTTATCCGTGCACACTAATGGGAGGGAACAGTTATCAGAAAATTGTGTCCAATTGTCTTGAGAGCAAAGGGTCATCCTTTGATAGCAAGGTTGCCAGGGAGGATAGAGGGGAGCTTTGCTAGAGCAAAGCTACAGACTCTTGCCTCTTTTATTAAGCTGGAAATACACAAGGAGGAAATCCTATTAGGCTGTTCACAATAGGCTTTTATAATTATCATGGCTTTTTTTCTGGAAAAAGAAGTACTGGAACTCAAGAGGGAAATGAAGGAGAAACACACAGATGCCTCTCACTAGGGTTGCCAACCCCCAGGTGGGGACAGGGGATTCCCTGGTTTGGAGGCCCTCTTACCACTTCAGGGTTATCAGAAACTGCGGTGGGGGAGGGAAAAGTCTGCCAGTCACTCCATTACATCCTATGGAGACCAGTTCCCATAGGGTATAATGGAGAATCAATCCATGGGTATCTTGGGCTCTGGAGGGGCTATTTTTTGAGGTAGAGGCACCAAATTTTAAGCACAGCATCTGGTGCCTCTCCTCAACACCCCCCCCCTCCTGGAGTTTCAAAAAAATTGCACCAGGGGTCCAATTCTACGTACCCCCAAAGAAGGTGCCTCTATCCCCATTATTTCCAATGGAAGGAAGGCATTTAAAATGAGCATGATCCTTTTAAAATATGATGGCGAGAACTCCTTTTGGAGTTCAATCTTGCTTGTCACAACCTTGCGCCTGGCTCCACCCCCAAAGTCTCCTGGCTCCACCCCCAAAACCCCCAGATAATTCCTGAGTCAGACCTAGCAACCCTACCTCTCACAAACTTTTAAACATTTTTTGAGAATTTTGCTTCCACGAAGAGATTCCAGAACTTTATTCTGCTCATTCCCCCAGAGAAAGAAAGCCCTGATAGTCATTATATTTGAAGGTATCCATTTACACATCTTTGGGAGTGCATGCTACCCATGATCCTTCCAACATGCATGGGCACCATTCTGTCGGAATAGGGCACTGCATGTATTTTCTGCAGGAAATATGCACAGTGTCTCTTCAGATGAAATGGTGATAGTGCACATTGAGGTGATTGTGGGTAGCATTCAATTTGTTCCTGGTATACACAGTTAGATACTGTCAAATATAGCCACTGAAAAGGTCTTCTATCTTCCAGAAAGTGGCCCTGGAAGCAGCTGGGTGCTGTACACGTACTACTTACCTCGACATGTCTGTGTGTCCTGTGTGGTGAGAAGAGTGTATCCAGAAAAACAGAGACAAGAGTAGGAGCCCTCATTGTTGATGCAATGGCCATTCCCAGCACATGGATTTCTCTCACATTCATCAACATCTGAAATCAAGAGGAGAGTGTCAAGGTCAAGGTCGCAAAGGCTCTGAATTTCACCCTTTCTACAGGCAGGGCAGCAGGTGGGAATTTGAAAGTCATCCATGAAGGCTCCAGCTCAGCCAAGCTTTGATAGCATTGGCTAGGCTATTTTCCAGCCTTCACATCCTGTTTTTGTTAATTAGGGAGGAGGTCTTTTGTTTTTTGGGACAGTCTTTCTGGTTCCTTCTTCCTGCCCCCATGCCCAGCGCCCTCCAATAAGCCCAAACAAAAGCTACGAGAATACCAATGCAGTGGGTATGACTGAGATGCTGTTGGAAGCCAGGGTAACAAAGACAGGTGTATCCTCCTGGAAGGTTCACACAGGTACCAGGCCCACAAATATTGGAAGAAGAGGAGCAGGCGCCTATTTTGGAGAATGAAGAGAGATGAAACTGTCAGGAGATAAGGTCCCATTTCCCTTTTCTGCAGCTCAAGGTTTGCCTAGTAATTGATTAATAAGATCACATTAACCGTCCCAGGGTCCTTGGGAGGCTGAGACCCTTGCCCTGTTCCAGCAGGGCTCTTTGCCTGTTCTTATTAACTTATGAACTTTGCTTCACAACACATGATGATGGCTTCTGATTTAAATACTTTTAAGAGGGGAGCAGTCAAAACCAAACTAGAGACAGCATGCCTTTGAAAATCAGTTGTTGGAGGACAAGCATGAAAGGAATACACATTTGCTTATAGAAATCCCACCAGCAGGGCATGAAAGTTAACAGCTCTCCTTTCATGCTTGTTCCCCAACAACTAGCCACTGTTGGAATAGAACTTAACATAAGAACTGTGTTGGATCCTATATGTGTTCAGGGCTGACAGTTCTGTTTTTGTCTAATCTGCTTTTCAAGCCACCTAAGCCTATGGCCATCACCACATCTTGTGGCAGTAAATTTAATTAATCAGTTATGCAATAGAGGCATGAAGTTTATCTGATTATGCATCCTACTGCTTCCATTCTGGATTGCACCAATTCACTGTCTAACTCACTGGGTCAGTGGGAGTCATCCCAGCAACTGTGAAATCAAGAGTTGGAAAAGGATGCAGCAGACAGACACCCACACCTCTCCACAGTCTTAGACAATCCCGTCATCCAACCAGCTCAATAACAGGCCACTGAGACAGCAGAAGGCATTTCTGCCAGGAGTTCATTCCAGGAAAGGTTTAGTCCACGGCACAAGTGCAGGGGCAGCACTCCAGACATTTACACAATCCTGAAATAGCAAGGTTGTCATTATCTAAGCAGCAAATGTTATTCTCCAGTGGATGCACAACTTACCACTTCACCAGGAAATCACTATGACTCAAGAGATTCCCTTGCCTGTTTGACCTCAGAGGAATAGCATTCTCTAATCTTGCCATTCCATTACTGAGAACTGCCATATCCTTTATAAAGGATTTCCTTTCTCCACTTGCTAACCTATTATATATTTGGCAGCCTCTCCCACATTTGCTGTGTGTAAATGAGTATCTGATAAAATCAGACCAACCAAGGAACCTATGTCAAATGCATTCACTGAGTAGACACTGAGAGTACACCAGAAACTTTTCTCATGGTCCAAGTGCCCTCACACAACCCAAACCAGGTAAGTTCAAGCGCCCAGTTCACAAGATACAGTTAATGTAGACACAATCTGTGTACAGTGTTTGTTCTTTGTATGTATGCTGACTAATTGTCATGTTACAGTCAACACATGTACAGCTGAATGTGTGGTAACAAACCCTGCTTTTATCCAGGTACTGGTCTCCAGTTTCAATCGTAAAGAACATGGGCTCTTTTTTACGAACAGACGTACTCATGCACAGGCAGGATATACGTGCATTCACAGTAACACATGAACAGGGCTGGGGCACTTGAGAGCCAGTATAGCAGCTAAGTGCAGTATCTAAGAGACAGAGTTTAGAATCAGGAAGTCCCTGATTCAAACCCCTTCTTGGCCATGAATTTACCAGGGAACCACTATTTTCTCAGTCCTCCAAATCTGCAATATGTGGATAAATAAAACTCAGACTGCTGGAATGATCACTCCACTTATATAGCAGTGTATATGAAACACTAAAGTGAAGACCATTAGCTCAAAGGTAGAGCACCTGCTTTGCACGCAGAAGTCACCAGGTTCAGTCACTAGCACCTCCAGTCAGATAGGATCAGGTAGCAGGGGATAGGAGAGACCTCCACCTGCAATCTTGGAGAGCCTGCCTGACTGGAGAATACTGATAGACCAGCGGTCTGACACAGTATAAGGTAGCATCATGGGCTGATGTATATATTCAGAGCTAAACAATATTCAGTATATACAGTACATGGTATGTATCAACTGAGACTCTACAGCAGCATTTCCCAAACTGTGGGTCCTGACACAAAAGCAGGCTGTGAAGCCTGTGGAAGTCATTCTCAGGTTTCTGCAGTTTTATTGATTTGGATTTTTAAAAGTGGGCCACCCTAACAAGTAAATGTGGACTTGTGGGTCACCATACCAAAAAAGTTGAGAACCACTGCTCTACAGGGATCTGGCAAAAATCAGATCAGGACAGAAAAGGCAGCATGGCAAGGCAACAAGATTTTCAAAACAACATTAATGAACAACCACCATTAGAATTTGTCAACAGTATCATTTGTGAGTATTGTTAGCATGGAATAGAAAGCAGATGACATTTTAGAATAGAATATATACTCTAGCTAATGTAAATTTTCTTTGAAATAAAAAATGCTTTAAAACCAAAGAGATTGCTACATTCTATATTATTGATGATCAGTAACTTGTGCAACACATGGCTATGTTCCTTTATATGAGTTATTAATTTTTAAGAATTATGTATTTAAAATATCCATATCCTGCCTTGTATTCTTGGACTCAAGGTATAATCTGCAGGACCAGATCAACATGTTTTTTGAGAGGAGGGGGGAAACTAAAAAATGATGCCCCCTTATGGGCCCATTCTATCTTATAGGCCCATACAATAGAATGGACTCCATACCCAATTTGGCGCCCCCCTCCATGGCAGCGCCCAGGGCAAGCACCCCCTCTGCTCCCCCCTGGATCCGGCCATAATCTGGAGTGCTGCATCTGTTCTCTGTTGACACGCTGTGACCTTCAGGCTTGTAAGAGTTGAGAGTCAGTTTGGTGTAGTGGTTAAGTGTGCGGACTCTTATCTGGGAGAACCGGGTTTGAATAAGAAGAAGATGATATTGGATTTATATCCCGCCCTCCACTCCGAAGAGTCTCAAAGCGGCTCACAATCTCCTTTACCTTCCTCCCCCACAACAGACACCCTGTGAGGTGGGTGGGGCTGGAGAGGGCTCTCACTGCAGCTGCCCTTTCAAGGACAACCTCTGCCAGAGCTATGGCTGACCCAAGGCCATGCTAGCAGGTGCAAGTGGAGGAGTGGGGAATCAAACCCGCTTCTCCCAGATAAGAGTCCACACACTTAACCACTACACCAAACTGGCTCTCCACTTGATTCCCCACTCCTCCACTTGCACCTGGTAGCATGGCCTTGGGTCAGCCATAGCTCTGGCAGAGGTTGTCCTTGAAAGGGCAGCTGCTGTGAGAGCCCCACCCACCTCACAGGGTGTCTGTTGTGGGGGAGGGAGATAAAGGAGATTGTGAGCCGCTCTGAGACTCTTCGGAGTGGAGGGCAGGATATAAATCCAATATCTTCTTCTTCAATGGGAATTCTCTTGCCTTTGGGCAGAAATGAAGGTCTGCCATTCTAGGAACAACAACAATAACAAAAAGAGGCTGGCTGACATACCTGGAAATAGAGTTGCTTCATCTACTGGAGCAGCATCCTCCCCTACAATTCCTGGAAATGGCTGGGCAGGAGAATGAGGAGAAACTTCTACCATATAGACTGAAAGGGATAAAAGAGATCGTTACTGCTTGGTATCATGAAGGCTACAATCCTATGTGCTTATTCTCACCTTCAGAGTAATTTATTTATTATGTTCTGCCTTTCTCCTTTATGGGGATTCAAAATGGCTTGTGTTGATTTCCTCTCCTCCATTTTACCTTCATAGCAACCCTGTGAAGTAAGTTCAGCTGAGAGTCAGCAAGTTATTTCCCCAGTCTGGGTGGGAATTCTTCTTCTGCTGGGCTCTCCCCGCTGCCCTTGCTTTTGGGGCCAACAGGAGAACAGTTGGGGGTGGGAATGACATTGTGCTATATGTCGAGGTTATGTCTGGGTGAAAACTGACTTGCGATGTCAGCCAACACTCTAGACAGTTTCCAGACTGTTGGCTGATGTCACTTCAGCCCATATTTGATGTCAACATGTAGCACAATGTCACCGCTGAACCTTGGCCCACCTCCAAAGCTCTCAGGGGTGCCAGGCAGCCTGGCATTCCTTAACTGAGAGAATGTGGCTGGCCCAAGATCAACCAAGCAAGCTTCCAAGGCAGTGTGGGGATTCAGACTTGAGTTTCCCAGATCCTAGCCTGACACTTCAATCACTACGTCATGCAGAGTAAGCCTGTATAAAACTAATACACTACACACCTCTAACTTCACAAAACAGAGTAAATAGCAAGGGGAAGTACCTAAGGGTCTTAAGACATGTTTGCCACTAAACTATCCTAATTAATTTGTCAGATCTACTTGGTGAGCATATTCACTGTGATGGAGAATAGAAGCATATCACCAACTTCTGAAGCCAACTTCTGAAGAAGCCAACTTCTGAAGCGTACTGGGTATACAGAATGCTTATTGCACTATATGTTTTAAAAACACAAAGATCAGCTAAAACATTATTACTGTAGTGAAGATGCATGAATACTACCTAACCTAATACATTTTTGATGATAGTACACAATGAGAAAACTCCCTGTGACACACGTACTATCATTATATCAGAATGTATTCCAGCAGGCAGTTCCTCTAATTGAATGGCATTTCCATTTGCAGAAGAGGGTCTGGAGATTGTTGCCAACTTCTCCCTCCTACTGCAGATCCTCACTTTGCTCCCTATAGTGTTGCTGAAAATCCATACACTGAACACCCCCCCCCAAAAAAAAACAAAGTCTGAGGAGGGGGGCTCAGTGGATTACACGAGGAGGGGGAACCAGAAAGAATCCACTCTAAAAAGTCTGCAGGTGGTTGTGCACAAGCTACGTTTTAAGTCCAATATTGATATTAGTTATAATTATTCTCAAATTTACAATTCTAACAGAAATCCACAACAACACATAACAATATGAAAATATTATTATCAGAGTAAAACTCATAATGAACGGACAGACAGACAGACAGACAGACAGACAGACAGACAGACAGACAGACAGACAGACAGACAGACAGACAGACAGACAGACAGATAGATAGATAGATAGATAGATAGATAGATAGATAGATAGATAGATAGATAGATAGATAGATAGATAGATAGATGAGAGAGGGAGAGATGGATGGTGCGCCTAATTATGTTCTTATTTATACTATAATATATTATTGAGCATTTTCTTATTGCATGCTGCCATTGATTTGTGCATTGGAATTTTATTTTCTTTATGGAAACTTTTACAACATAACAAAAGTAAGAACAGCAGTATAAAATCCTAGCAATTTGTCCTTTTAACAGCATTTGTAGATCTCATCATCACATGCACTGAAAGTGGCATTATGCATCTTTATTTCAAGGATCTTTAGATACAATAATCTGTTTGTCATCTCCATATTATTTTGTATAATAGGGTGACAAACTGTTGCCTGTTGTTCATTGTTCAGCATTCTTATACCAAACAAAACTAAAAGAAAGAATTTGTGCTGTAACAGGAAGCTGACTTCCTCAGCTCAGTTAACAGAAGCTAGTCCTCTCTGCAAAGCATTTTATTGAGGATACAGCATTTCCAGGATCCCTGTTACCCAGTGGATTCCATTACTACTCTGCTCTTCTGCCAGCAGAACCTTCATTGTAAAATCAGAATGTATTCCTATAGGAAAGAAGAGCCGATTTTGCATTCTCCCCAGCAGCGCTGGCAACATCCTCATACATCTTTCTTTATTTACTGATGCCAGATCCGACAATTTACTCTGCATTTACCTGGGTCACTGTCAGGTTCTTGGGTAACATCATCTGTGTCCTGCAAAATACAAATACAATCATTGACTGTACACAGACCATGCAGGATTCACATAGCCATGTGGGAATTTTCCCAGTGGAAAGAACTTCCTTCTTCAGTGACGTCCTGTTAAGTATATTGTATTGTTACATGCTGCCCACATCCCTGAGCCATGAGATGTTTCAGAAACATTGCTATATGAATTGGTTCATTTTGGATGACAGGGCACTGAAAACTCATGGCATTTTTCTTACTGAAAACTTATGGCATTTTTTGTCATAACAAAGCTGGAAGCAAACAGGCACTCCTAGAGGGCAGCAGATTTGCTATTCCGTATCAGATCACTAGAGATAGCAAGAGATCCTATACCCTAAGGCGCTTCAGTGAACTCAACAGTTTTTTTCCTTTCTGCTTTTCTCTCTATCTCTCCCAGATTAAAACATGACGATGTGTTGGATCCTGCAGAGGATTTCTGCTGATGAAAGAGGCAGGGATTTCCTCCTCTTACTGCAGACTTTTGACTTCCTCCTCATGCTGTTCTTGGAGGCTCCCTGTCCCCAAGGAGCAGCATTTCAGGGATTCTGGCTTGAACAGGAGTGGGAAGGCAAAGAAGTCTCACACCACAAATGGAAATCCTTCCATCTGCTGAAACGTGTGGCAAGATACAAACTGATACCCCCACTCACATACACGTATGTGTCCCCTCCTTTCAGCTAGGAAGGGTTAGTTTCAAACTCTCAAGAATATTTAATAGAGCTACCAGGAGAGCCTCCTCTAACAATTAGAGCCCACTGAGGAATTATCAGCTGACTGTTCCTTACTTACTCGGGCAATGTGGAGCCAGAGAAAAGGGGCAAAAAGCCCAGTTAGATGATCCTTTGGCAGAAGGACTTGTTCAATAGATTTTGGACAGGAAGATGAATCAAATAGGGATGACTGAGAAATCCAGCAGGGGAAGATTTCATGATCAAATATTGGTCCTTCCCTCACAGACTACTCTTTGTATAAAACTCCATTCTATGAAAGATCTAATGTGCAGCCTAGAAATGGTTTGCACTTTTTATTTATCCCTCATTCTCCGCCTCCTCTCTTCAGTGACCTTAAACTTCACAGGGAAATGTTCTTTGAATACCTATATAATGTGACCCTGAGATTCGGGGATCCCAGGAAAAGCATAATTATTCTGCTGCAAAAGAAAGACAAACACAATCTCCTTCAAAGCTACTCTTCTATTTTCTTTGTATTTGATTTCATATTTTTAGTTTTTCAATACACAATGGACAAATTCTGAAGTATTTTCCCTAGAATATAAAAGTTTTTCTCTACAACTCAGAAGAATGCAATTGTGCACTTCTGCAACACACACACAAACCACCCCCCAGAAATCCCTTCAAAGTTCAAAATTATCCTTTTGTGCACCGAAAATACATATAATTTTTAATGTTTCAGTTTTCTAAAACACAAACAGCTAGTTTAAGAGACCAGTTATTTTGCAAGCTGTTGTTGCCAATGCATGGGAGCATTTTCCCCAGAACCCCTGATTTCCAGGGCTCATGGGACTGCTTCCTTCCCAGGGAAACAATGAACAGCATTCTTTCCTTAGGTTGTACTCCTCAAAGTTCTGTGAAATTTAACAGGACATTGCCAGAGCACAACATTCAAGGGAAAACAGATCCTAACCAAAATGGTACTTAAGGAATCTACTCATCCCTAGAATCGAACAGCTGCAAAAAAGTACAGGAAAGGAAATAAGAGCTAGATAAGAAAACAGCATCCCTTCCCCGCCCCCGCCCCAATTCAGTATGTGTTCTTTCTCAGGGGGAGTGTTCTTTACAATTAAAAAATGCAGCTGGATCTGCTTAATACCGATGGCCAGAAAGTTTCTATATTTTTGCTTAAAAACATGACTGTAGGTCTGCTCACAGCTACTTCAAAATGAGAACTAACTAAAAATCTTCTGGTCATCAATACTGGCAGCTGATGGTGAGGTAGGGAGGTAAGTCCAACAACCATATTTCACTGTTAGGGTTACTTTGATAAAATATTTATTTAAAAATGTTGGAGAAATAAAACACATTAGACAGACCCCCTTTGGCAAAGGCTGCTTTGAAGATATTAGGATAACCTCAAATTTTTACTTTCCCTGCACTTGTAGAAATCCTGTGGGACGTCTCTGGAATGTTTATTGTAAGCTGTGTAAAAAGCCCTGCATCCATTAGTTATGGAATGACATAAGGTGCTTTAAAAATGTAATTAAAATCATTCACCCCTTACCACCTGAGGTTCCACCTTTTTGGTTACAAAACAGTTACTATTTTTCAAAATCTACTGTTGACAGAGTCTTTCAAGTTATGTTAGAATTTATATGTCTGATGACAAGCTACGTTAACAACAAGGCAACCACAAAAAAATCAGTCTTTTTTTTCCACTGGGGAATTTATTGTTTTTTTATACTAATAAAACACAAAAGAGGTTCTAAAGGAGAATTTGTACAGTTGAAGAGATGTGTCCTGGGGCTTCTCCGGTGTTATAATTGATACTCTCATCAGCAGTTCTTAAAGGATTCCATACAGATATTTTGATTTCTGCACTAATTAGCACCCTTACAGTGCAGTCCCAAGCAGAGTTAACAGTCTTCATTGTCCATGAAGTCTTATAAGGGTGCAGCTCTGCTTTGGACCGTGCAAGATTTCAGTTAATACCAGACTTTTTTTCTTCCATTCAGAGGTCTTAATTTCCATTTTTTTTCTAAAACAACTTTTGGCATTACTAGTACATGAATTACACATTTTCTCTCTTACTCTTATCTTATCTTTTATATACATTACTAAATCCAGTACTTCCCCCCCCCCGTGCTTTAGGATTTGGTATACCATTACTAAAACAACCTCCCAGTATTTTCTAACCGAAGTAAGAACATAAGAGAAGCCATGTTGGATGAGGCCAATGGCCCATCCAGTCCAACTTTCTGTGTCACACAGTGGCCAAAAAAAGGAGGTTCACAAGTGGATCTAGAAGTCCTTCCACTTTGCCCCTCCCCCCAGCACCAAGAATACAGAGCATCACTGCCACAGACAGTTCCAATAATATGCTGTGGCTAATAGCCACTGATGGACCTCAGCTCCATATTTTTATCCAAACCCCTCTTGAAGCTGGCTATGCTTGTAGCTGCCACCACGTCCTGTGGCAGTGAATTCCACATTTAATCACCCTTTGGGTGAAGAAGTACACAGACATCATGTGTGTAAAAAAAAAGGTTTGCATTTACCAGATTAGCAGTGTAACCCTAAAAAGAATTATACCTTTAAAAATCCATTGAAGTCAACGGTTTAACAATAATTATTTTTATGACTGTATCTGTAAACTATTAATTCTATATACTTTGTTCAGGTTTTTTGGTGCCATATATAACAGATATTTTTACACTGACATTCCTTCAGATTTTAGTTTCAAAAATATAGATACATATCTGATGTGCTATTTCTTCATCAGTTTCATCAGAACCTTCTTCTGTCTATTAATATAGATAAATTTTGGGCATGGGATCAGATCCTACTTTAACTCAAGTTCATCTTTCCCAACCTTGCCCTTCCCCCTGAAGCCATCTGTACAACCTGAAAATCCAGGAGAGTTTATAAGCAAAACATATGATGGTTTGTGGGGGTGTTAAGGAAAGATGTCAAGTTAAATCCTCCCTCTTGCAAGAATATCCATGAGTAGAAGATGGTGTTTTTATCCAATTCCTTCTCTTCACTTATGCACTCCTGTGCTGTGATGGATTTTGTTTATGGGGATCCCTCACCCCTCAACTGAGAATTTTTATGGTATGCTGGTAGAAGGACAAGTTACAGCTGCCACTACAAACTCTTTCCACACTCTCTGCTGTGGAATCCAGCCCATAATCTTTTTAGTCAAATAAACCTTAACTTCTCAAATTTTAATGAATGATAAAATGCTTGATCCATGTAGTGATAACTAGATGAGGTATTATCTTAAAAGTTTTAAACCATTTCAACATGTAACAATACTATATCTTTATCTTAAAGATCCACTTGTGAACCAACACATACAATTTTTAAGAACATAAGAGAAGCCACGTTGGATCAGGCCAATGGCCCATCCAGTCCAACACTCTGTATCACAAAGTGGCCAAATTTTTTTTACACATATATATACACACTGTAGCTAATAGCCACTGATGGACCTCTGTTCCATATTTTTATCTAACCCCCTCTTGAAGCTGGCTATGCTTGTAGCCGCCACCACCACCTGTGGCAGTGAATTCCACATGTTAACCACCCTTTGGGTGAAGAAGTATCTCCTTTTATCCATTCTAACCCAACTGCTCAGCAATTTCATTGAATGCCCATGAGTTCTTGTATTGTGAGAAAGGGAGAAAAGTACTCCTTTCTCTACCTTCTCCATCCCATGCATAATCTTGAAAACCTCTATCATGTCACCCCTCAGTCGACATTTCTCCAAGCTAGAGCCTCAAGCGTTTTAACCTTTCTTCATAGGGAAAGTGTTTCAAACGTTTAATCATTCTAGTTGCCCTTTTCTGCACTTTTTCCAATATTATAATATCCTTTTTGAGGTGCAGTGACCTTTGGAGTTCCTCACAATCCTATCTGGTTCTTACCACCCTGAACAATTTAGTGTCATCTGCAAACTTGGCAACTTCACTGCCTACTCTCAACTCCAAATCACTTATGAACAAGTTAAAGAGCATGTGACCCAGTACTGAGCCCTGCGGCACTCCACTGCTTACCATCCTCCACTGCGAAGACTGCCCATTTATATTCACTCTCTGCTTCCTATTAATTAGCCAGTTTTTGATCCACAAGAGGACCTGTCCTTTTACTCCATGACTCTCAAGCTTTCTAAGGAGCCTTTGATGAGGAACTTTATCAAAAGCTTTCTGGAAATCAAGGTAAACAATATCTATTGGGTCTCCTTTGTCCACATGTTTGTTCACCCCCTCAAAGAAATGTTAGTGAGGTTAGCGAGGCAAGATCTTCCCTTACAGAACCCATGCTGAGACTTCCTCAATAACTCGTGTTCATCAATGTGCCTACTCATTCTTTCCTTGATAATGGTTTCTACCAACTTTCCCGGTATTGAAGTCAGACTGACTGGCCTGTAGTTACCCGGATCTCCTCTGGAACCCTTTTTAAAGATGGGGGTGACATTTGCTACCTTCCAGTCCTCAGGAACAGAGGCAGATTTCAATGAAAGATTACATATTTTTGTCAAAAGAATCACAAGTTCAACTTTGAGTTCTTTCAGAACTCTTGGATGTATGCCATCCGGACCTGGTGACTTATTAGTTTTTAATTCGTCTATCAGTTGTAGGACCTCCTCTCTTGTCACCTCAATCTGACTCAGGTCTTTCAACACCCCTTCCAATATAAGTGGTTCTGGAGCAGGCAAACACTTCTCATCTTCCATAGTGAAGATGGAGGCAAAAAATGCATTCAGCTTCTCAGCCATTTCTCTATCCTCCTTCAGTAATCCTTTGACCCCTTGGTCATCCCAGGGCCCCACTGCCTCCCTGGCTGGTTTCCTGCTTCTAATATATTTGAAGAAATTTTTATTGTTGGTCTTTATTTGCAATATGCTTCTCATAGCCTGCCTGATCACAGTCTTGCACTTGATTTGCCACTGCTTGTGTTCCCTTTTATTAATGTATTTAATTTAATGTATTATTTAATGTATTATTGATTGAATATGACACATTTCTGAACTCAAGACATCTTAATTTTTCACAGTTCAGCAGATGCATACATAAAGATGCCCTACCATAACTAGCATGACACATCTAGATTTTCCTCTGTAATACTTTTGTGTGAACATATAAAAAACCCAAAAATCATATTTGGACGATATTTAGAAAATCAGACAATCATTCCTTTCTGATCCTCTCCACCTTATAAAGTTTTCCTATAATTACAAGGTCTGGATGCTATTGTGAATTCTACTCTCATTTTAACATTTCAGAACATGTCCTCTCACTTTGCCACTCAAAAGGAAGATTTACACGTAAACTCCTTGATCTTTGTGCCATGGTGATTTTATGAGAGAACAGTGGGCTCCATATGCACTCCACAGGCACTCCTATCGCAATAGTCTGCAGATTGGTCTCCATATCAGATTCCTCTTCTCACAGTTTATCAGTGTAAGAAAACTGCACTACCTCCTTGAAGATGCCATGGACTTGGGCCAGTAGCAGGTCCACAATGTAGGGCCCCTGACAGGGGATGGGGGGTCGAGTTGCCAGCTCCAGGTTGAGGAACTCCTGGAGATTTGGGGGTGGAGTACGGGGAGGACAGGGATCTCAGTAAGGTACAAAGCCATGAAGTCTGCCCTCCAAAGCATCCATTTTCTCCAGGGAGACTTATCTCTGTAGTCTGGAGAGGAGTTGTCATTTGAGGGGATTCCAAGGTCTCGCCTGGAAGCTGGCATTCCTACCACAAAACCTGTCTTTCTATGCATGGAGAATATTCCAGAGACAGTCCTGCTATCCACTGAGCATTCTTTTTACTGACTGACCTGCAGGCTTGGCTGCTCAGTCTCTCCAGTCTTCAACATCCAGCCTATATTTTTTACCTCAGTGGAGACTAGCTTCCTCAGCTCACCTTGCAAGAACTTCAGACCTGAAATATTTTTCTTACTCTCAATTTAGGGCAGCAGATGTCCACATGGGGCCTGGAGATCTCCCAGAATTACAACTATCTCCAGACTACAGAGATTAGTTCCCTTGAAGAATATGGCTGTTTTGGAGGGTGGACTCTATGATGTTATACCCTGCAGAGGTCCCTCCCTGTCCCAAACTCTGCCCTCCCCATGTTCTACCTCCAATCTCCAGCAATGCCCCAACCCAGACAGGTCCTTCAGATCTCTTTTGATTCAAACATCAGGAAATGCTACCTGGAAAATTCATACTTCAGATGAATTTTTGATTAGGCCTTTTCCATACAAAAAATTAAATGCCCATATCTCAGATGGGTAGCAGCAGATACTTAACTCACCTGATCTTCAGGAGATTCCCCTGTAAAATGAAAGACATAATTTAGAAAACAATCATTCTTAGCATGCTAAGAATATCTGTATGCATGGGAAGAATCACTAGCACTTTTGCCACTAATTTGGAGCTCCTGTACTTCCTATCATGTAGAAATTCAGTTCTACTAGATTTACCCAAATGCTATGTCATGTTTTCCCACTGAGGTGTCTCTCCCATGGCATGTGCCAATAAAATCACCCCTCAAGACTTGAACTTGCTAAGTGGCAGGCACCTCAGTTGTCTTGACATCAGTCTCCCAACTGAAATATGGTAATACTAACATTAGTTTGTCTACCTCTTTATTTTCCCACACTTTCTCAGAGGAGTCATGGGGTTCCTTCTTGCCACCTATCTTACAGAGCTGCTGAAGGGGTTACTAAGATAAAATAAATGGACTGTTCTGTAAATGTGACAAGCATTATTGTTAACACATCCAAAACAGCAGGACTTACAAGAAGAAGACTTACAAGGCAAATGACTGCCTCAGTATGGATATAACTCTGCCTGCATTCCATATGCACAACACACATGCATGGATAATCCCAGCCATGCAGCACTGCCCTGTAATATTGGCTTGGATCCCACCTAGAATTTCCACAGGTGCAGGGGGGAGTGATTTTTTCTGATTTTTGCAGCAGCCCAAAATGTCTGCCAAAATGTTGCTCCCAGGTGACAGAGGGGACCCCAGGAATAGCTGGAGGGGGGGGGGGGAATCAATAAAAACTGACCCTACCCTTGCATCTGGGAAATTCTATGCAAGATCCAAGCCATTGTCTGGTTTGGCTCTAACTACAGTCCTATGCAGAGTTATTCCATTCTATGCCTATTAACTTGAATAAATTTAGATTGGTGAAACTCTGTACAGAATTGCACTGTAAGTTATCTTTTCATGGCTAGTAAAGACATTTCTTTTTCCTTTGGGGAAGTAAGCTTCTTTTCAGAAGGCCCCCCATACAGTGCAGTTAATTTTTTGTTATTTGTTTCAGTATGTTATTTTTTCACTTCTCATTTTGAACTGTTTTTATGATATTGTTACTTTAGTTTAAAAATGTAAACTCCTTTGGAAACATATTAAAAGGTATTTGAGAAACTCAGTAGAAGTAAAACTAAAATAATTAAAGACTGCAGTGCTCAGTATTATCTGTATACTGAAGGGGGAAAAAGATGAACTGCACAAAGTAGTCTTAATGTGCTGTTTGGCTAAAAAAATCAGAAAGACTTGTGGGAATTTAGCAGCTCTCCAAAGCACTTTGAATTAGAGAACATGCATGATGTACGGTAGTTAGAATATCAGACTAATATCTGGGAGTCCCAGATCTGAATCCACATTCTGCTATGGAAGCGCCCTGAGTGACATTGGGCCAGTCATTCTCTTCCAGTAACTATACTTATCTCAGTAACCATAATTATCTACTTGTGAGGATAAAATGGAAGAGTCAAGAATGATGTTGTAAGCTGCTTTTTGTCCCCAGTGGGGAGAAAAGCATGGTATGTATGTATAAATAAATAAATAGGAATATATTCAATCCAGATGGATCCATACAAATGTTACTTTACCCTTTCCAGCTGAGAGGTCAGTCTGGGACAGTATGTCAGTGACGGCACCATTCAAGACCTCCTGCAGTTGTTGCTTTCTTATTATCCAGTCAGGAACCCTGTCACTTTTCCCCCCCTGCTCCTCTGAACTGAGTGGAAGTTCATCTGCTTCTGCCTTTCTCATGGACATTCGTATGTCAGAGCTGGAATAGGTGTAGCCATGCCCTGCAGGGCAAATCTCCTTAAAGGCTTCTGCAATGAAGTTAGATGGTGAGATATAAATTTGAAGATTAAAAAAATGAAACCACAAATAGAAGGAAATAGCTGAGCACACATGCATATCTCTGTAAATTTCTCTCAGTAGGGGAAGCAATTTTTTTTCACCCACTGGGTAAGGAATGTTGGAACACATTTCTTCTTTAGTGTATTAAGTATCTGCCACAATAGAAACATATTTCTCTAATATGGGTAGAACATGTATAGACTATGCCCACTTGGAGTCATAACTGAAAATGGGGAGTTTTGAGCAACAAAACAAAACATGTTTGCAAGGCTTGTTGTGTTGTTAGTAGATCTAATCTAATGTTAGCAGACATTGAAAACTGCATCTGTTCCTTGCGTTAGAGCTGACAAGAAAATAAAACCACAGGGAAACTCCCACTCTGTCTATAGCCATTCATTCCTCTCTCAAAGAGAAGCAGCTACAAGACAGAGAAGGCCAAAAGGATATACTGCTGCAGCCATTCAGGCTGCAAGAGAGTCAAGGGTCAAACAAATAGCCAAGCAACCTTTTCATGCTTTGGCACTTTAGCTGTTGCTTGCATCTGAAAGGGCCTTTTGCAAAATTCATTACCCCACATGAAAATATGCATATCCCTTTTAGAGTTTCATTTCCCCACTCTTATATTATATAACATGAAATATTAAACTGAACTGATTCATGTGGCCTAAGTCCTTGCTGGCTGCTACTGTAGAAAGAATGAAGACAGGTTAGAAGCAAGGAAACAGAAAAATTTTCCTCTTGGACAGCACTATACCAGGATAGTTTCTATGTGCTGCAAAGTCATAGTTGTGTCACAATTCATTACTCAACTCAGATATTGTAGGCCTAAAGCCATCTAGACCCTAGAACTCTCTGTCTCCCTTTATCCTGGATTCAGATGTTGGCTTTGAGAAAAAGGACAGGCTTGTCTCAATTCTAGTTGCAACCATGGTAAATGCCATTTATTTGCCACCCTTTGGAGCTGCCCATGCAGTATTCCATGCCCATGCAGGTCCAAAACAGTAAATTACTCTCCCCTGAGGGCTGCTTCAGCTCAGGAAAATGACAGGCAGGGGAAAACAGGAGCCTTTCCTCTCACTGCCCTGTGATCTTGAGCTGAATCTGGTCACTGGAAACTGTCAAAATAATGAAGCAGAATGTGGTCTGGGGCACACAGATCCAATTCATTTTTAAAACTTATTTTCTCCTCTATGTTTAAAATGATACATTAAGAGGATATTGCTCTGTGAGAGAAGCTCAGCTGTGGATCAAGATTAAATGCCTCCTTGTTCCTTCCCCAGCTGACTTACCCCAGCAAGTCAGCTGGAGAATGGAATCAAAGGAATGGAATGAGGATATTGCTCTGTGGGAGAAGCTCAGCTGTGGATCAAGATTCTGAAACCAGACCTTTTGCATCAATTACCGGTCAACTGAATGGATATTTTTATCCCCACAAGTAGCACCATCAGACTTTCCCATGTTGCTACCTGGAGAATTTGTAACAGAATTTTGGAGAGCAGTTTTGACTTATGGAAGTATGGACTTGGGAGTATGTTTTGTATATTTTTGTTGTATGTAATTTCTAACTGTACTATTGAAAGTTCATTGTTCAAAGTATTTTGATATTGTATGAGAGCTGTCTGTTTGATATTATTATATACTCTTACATGGTAAAATATTGGACTAGATGGGGTTGGACTAGATGACCCTGGAGGTCCCTTCAAAAATGATTCTATGATTAGTGAAGATTGTAATGTACTATTTCCTTTGCTTGGTCACCCCCAGGACCCTGTGTGTTTGCTTTTTAGCACCTGCAGGCAGGATGGGGAATGCTGGAGCTATCAGGGAGGAATTTTTAAATGCCTCCTTGTGCCTACCCCAGCCCGCCTGCTGCCGTTGGTGGGCTGGGGAAGGCTGGAGCCATTAGGGTGGCATTTAAAGCTGCCTCCCCGCACCTTCCACAGCCCTCCTGCCTGTGGCTGTGGGTCAGCTGGAGAAGGGAGGAAAAATCAGGGAGGCATGATTAAACGCCTCCTTGTTCCTTCGTCAGCTGACTTACCCCAGCAAGTCAGCTGGAGAAAGGAATCAAAGGAAGGGAATGGGATTGCTGTACAGTGATATCTAATCAGGAAGCTGAATCAGATTAGAGACTTGGCTTCTGGGGATCCCAACATGCCGCATAGGCGTTATATGGGTCTTTTTTTAGCTTGACCAAGCTGAATACATCCCTGATAGGAATTTAGGAGAGCCCAAATGCACATCAGATTATTACACTGGGGCAAGGGGAAGCTAGACCCAAGCTGTGTAATCCATAATGTGGGAATTATTAGGCTTCTTAAAACCAAGGGACTGGCAAAGGATGTAAGGTATCTGGCCAAGAACATAGAAGAATTAAAGGAATCACAACATTAAAATAATTAGACATATGGAAAAAAACTGGGTCCCAAAGAGCAAACAAAATTCTTACCAGAGCCGGGCAAGGGGCACTTCTCACAATTTGCCCCCCATCCTTTGCCAACACGACTGCAGCAGCAAATCTGTTTAGTAATTCGCTGATTAAGTGGAAGGTCACAGACTCCTGCTACTGCTGAACGAAAACACATCCCCTGCTCTGTGGAAACTGCTTTATCCGCTGAAACAAAAATGGAGGATTCATTGTTTGGGCACACCTTGAAAAGTTAAAAAACAAAACTGTCTTCTTCCTGATCTTGAAATACTTCTTGATTTGATATTTGTATCTCACTTTTCAGCCAAAAATTAACTCCCAAATGTCTCACAGGAAACAAAATTTAATCACAATTACAGATGTTCAATTATAATGTCCTTATTAATCAGCAAAAAGATAGCTATTATTTGCATTGCAAGATAATATTTGCATTGTAAAATATTTCGTTAAGTGAACAGTTGATGAAAACATTAACAAAGGTGTGTTTTTAGGTACTAATCTAGGCATCTCCTATACAGTTCATTGACAAAGAAGCTACTTAATAAAACTATCATAAGGCAGTTAAAAAAACTGCCAAACCAATCACCTGGTGCTCACCCCAAGGCTCCCAGACAGCCCCAGTTACAATTACCATCAATCAAAAGAGCCCCCATTTACTTCCAGCCCTGGCATGAGGCCTGCACTTCAAGGAGGTTACTACTTTCCTGTTATTCTAGCAACAACTATTTTAAGGTGGGAACTAACTGCCAACCACCACCAGGCAAAGGCCTGGCCAACTTCCCTGAAACAGGGGGTAGGTGCCACATCGGGGAATGGTGTTGAGAAGAGGTGGCATGTCAAAGGGCTAACCCCACAGGTAGCTTTCAAGGCACTGAATATCACTGGACTACATAATTTAAGTCTTAAACGCAGATCTCAGAAGACTCCAAATCTAAATTAGCAACTAAAACTTAGTATTACCTTTTGAGAATGGGTGGCAAAATCTGCAGAGAATTCAAGAGAGATGGATTTTCCTGCTTTTTATTTCGGTTTATTATGTTTTCTTCTGCCTTTGGCCTAACTATCTTTGGGGTTTTTTTCAGTTTTTTGGCCTAACATTGCACAGGAGACTATAATGAAGGGGAAACTGATCAGAACAAAGGAAAAGCTGGAAGATCTATTTTCAAACCACAAGGGAAAGCAAACTTAAAAATTAGGGTGTCTCTTGACCAAAGTGTTTCTGATGGTTTGACTGTCAGTGGCCTCTAATGTTATTGGCACAATTAAAAGAGAAATTAGGGCTGCCAATCTCCAGGTGGGGTCTTAGAGTTGCCACGTTCCTCTGACACTGCAGCAGAGGACTCCCCAGAAGTGACGTCATCACACAGTGCACATCGCACTGGGGATGCGCTGGGATTTGCAGTAAAAACTCTACGGATTCACAGTAAAAACTCTAGAGCATCCCTGGCATGATGTGGCCTGTGTGATGACATCACTTCTGGGTGACATCATCACATAGGGCACGTCACACAATGACAGGGCTCTTTGGGGGTGGGGATCTCCCCTGCAGCCTGCTCCATGCTGGCGGGTTGGGGGACCCCAAACCAGGGGATCCTCTGCCCCCGGTGGGAGCTTGGCAGACCTTTGTGGTCTGGAAATTTTCTGGAATTCAACTGAACTCCATGTTAGATGAGGCAGTTTCCATGGATAAAACGGCTGTGTCAGAGGGTGGTCTCTATGGCATTATACAATGCTAAAGTTCCTCCCACCCTCATCAGTTTCTACCCCCAAAATCTTCAGAAATTTCCCAACCTGCAGTTGGCGATCCTAGAAAACCTCTTTCTTGTCTTTCATTCCAACAATCATACCCATGTTACTTTTCATGTGTGCATAAACATTCATCGCCTCTGGTCACACCTACACATTTCTCCCTATGATCTAACAGTACAATTAGTATGGAAAAACTAGGGCTTGATTCCTGTGATATGCAACCAGAAATATTAGCAGACTTGGTTTAACAAAATTTGAGTTCAATGGCACCTTAGACTTACCTGTACAAGAACTTGTATAACCCTCCCTATATCATATAGTGCCCAGAAACTGGTTGCATAAACTCTTACACAAGTGGAACCACAAGTGGGGACACAATAAATCTGACTTAATGCAAGCAGCCCCCAATGGTCTTTTTCTTGTATGTATGTTTGGGCAAATGAAAATGTTGCACTTGATCCAATACTAGATGTCTACAAAAGAATTCAAAAGGAAAAGAAACTTATCATCAGTTATCATTTAGCACTTACAGATACAATGACTGCGGGATGGATCCAACATAGTGCCAGATTTGCAAGTGCAGATGAAGCTTCCCCGGGTGTTCACACATTCTGCATCTTTACAAATGCCAAGTATCAGACATTCATTGATATCTATAAAATGAATAGAGAAAATGATGAGCTACTCTAGCCTGAATCTACCCACTAATGGACACTTTGAGAAATAACTGCAATAGCAAAGAGAGTAAGTCCTGATAGGACACAGCAGTGAAAGACCTGTGACAAAATCGGATCACCAAACAATGGAAGGAGGGTGAGGGTTATTGACTCAGAAGACCCCCCAGAAAGAAACAAACAGCAAAAAACTGGAATAGTGCATGGCTGATTTTCTCTGTTTTCTGCTATTATTTGTCTTGCCGGAGATTCATTGCTCTGAGATAATTAGTACTAAGGGAAGAGAACCTGAGGGAGCTTTTCCAGAACATAATTTTCTTTAAAGAGACTTTAGACAAACACATAACCAATATTTTCTTTAGCTAAATACCCATTTATACCAAGACAGCGAATGTATGTATGTAGTGGTGTTGGAAAGTGTTGTCAAGTTGTACCTGAATTATTTACTTAATATTATTTATTTTACAAAATTTATATTCCATCATTCTGCTCTCACAAGGGCCACCAAGGTGCTTCTTATAACAACCCCTTTCCTGATCGCCCCCACCCCCACCATTGCCTCTCCTCTTTTCTTATTTCTTCTCTCACTCCCATCCACTGGAGCCAACATATCTTTATCTGCCCAGCAACCTTTCCCTGCAAAAACTCTGTGGCTCCAACCACTGGGTTGGGATGGACCCAGTGTGGTGTTGGCTGCTGGATCAAGCCCAGTTTCATAGTGAGGAACCTGCAAGGAGCTGTGGGGGGCACCTCAATTTCCTCTGTATCCTTCTCCCCATGCTATTTCCTCTTTTCCTCCTCCTATCAGCTCCCACATCTTCACCTTTCTCTGCTTCCATTTCTCCTTCCCGTCCATGACCAATCATTCTTTTATTTGCCCCCCACCTTCAGCTATATTTATTATTTCATTTATACTTCATCTTTTCCCCTAATGGGGACCCAAAGCAGCTTACAACATTCTCCTCTTCTCCATTTTATCTTTTCAGCAGCCCTGTGAGGGCAGTTAGTCTGAAAATGTGCAACTAGGCCTAGAACACACAGTAAGCTTCCATGTCAGAATGGACACTGGAACCTGGGTTTCCCAGATCCTACTCCAAAACTCTAACCGCTATAACCACAGTGGCTTTTGTGAGGTGGCTGCTGTTGAACAGCACAAGCAGCCAGGCCTGGGTGAGTCACACAAGTCAGGTGGTAGTAGGGTTGTCAAGTCCAATTCAAGAAATATCTGGGGACTTTGGGGGTGGAGCCAGGAGACTTTGGGGGTGGAGCCAGGAGACATTGGGGGTGGAACCAGGAGCAAGCGTGTGACAAGCATAATTGAACTCCAAAGGGAGTTCTGGCCATCACATTTAAACGGACAGCACACCTTTTTAAATGCCTTCCTTCCATAGGAAATAATAAAGGATAGGGGCACCTTCTTTTGGGGCTCATAGAATTGGACCCCCTGGTCCAGTCATTTTGAAACTTGGGGGTATTTTGGGGAGAGTCACTAGATGCTATACTGAAAATTTGGTGCCTGTACCTCAAAAAACAGGCCCCCCAGAGTCCTCGATACCTCCAGATCAATTCTCCATTATACTCTATGAGAATCGATCTCCATGTAGGAAATAATGAAGTGCCCAGCAGACATTTCCTCCCCCTCCCCCTTTTCTGGCAACTCTGAAGTGAGGGACTGGCATCTCTACTCACGAGTTGCTGCCAACTTCTTCAAAGTAACACAGACACACCATCCCAAGAGGAAGCCTTTCCAATCGGAGACTGAAGCCTCCAGAGGTGGAAAGCACATGGTGGCTGTGGGGGCGGAGCTTCCCCCCTCGTCAGCTAGCTGACTGGGGGCGGGAAGAAGCCTGGGAAAGTGGAAGAACCCTCGCTGGGACCTGGGGATTGGCAAGCCTAGGTGGTAGCAAGTTGCTGCCACTGGGTTGCTGCTGGGCCTGGTCCTATGAGTCTTCCCCCAAAGGCAAAAACAGCCCTGAAAGGAGAGCCATGCTCTCCCCCTGCCTTTCACTGACAGAAACAAAGGTTGAAGCTGGTAATATTGTTGTGGCTACCTAGCAACCCCTACAGAGGCATATATGCAGGGCTTTTTTTCTGCCAGAGCCCACAGGAGCGGAGCTCCGCCTGGGCAGGCCATGGCTCTGCCTGGCCTGACCCACCATGTGGCAGCCATATGCTCCCAGGCCAGGTGGTGTGGCCTCATATGCAAATGAGCTCCTGCTAGGCTTTTTCTACAGAAAAGCACTGCATATATGCACATCTCTTGCTTTTCTGTACTGTACTCAGCTACCCATGATGCAACATGAATTTTCATCCTAGAATTATTTTGCAAATACAATTTGAAAGTCATATTTGGATCACAGACTTCAAAGGATCTTTATAATATTTTCATGAGAGGTTCAAATTGACTTTGAGCATCTTTCTGCTAGTCTCATAATGAAAGTAGGGGAAGAGAAGCAGTTATAATGCAGACAAAGTTCGACTGTCACAAAGTAATTCCTTTGTATAAACAGCTGGGGGCACTGTCTGCACAACAGCCAACATTATGAACATGGTTGGGGACTCATACTGCAACATTTGAGAAAGCCTTTTATTATGGGGATGGTATGCATGATAATTTTGAATTGCACATTTCAGGAGGGGAAGTCTCCAGTTTGCAAGGGAGATGTCAAGAGAGACAGAAGATGTTAAATGGCTCTGTGCTAATTTGCCACGTGACCTACAATAACTCGCTTCCCCTTGCTATGGCATCAGTACAATGGAGACAATGATCCATATGGCCTCTGGCCTCCAGAGACTGGAAAGGGTCAGATGGTGTACATTAATCATTGTGAAGCTCTCAGAGATTGCAGAGGCCTCTGAAGAACTATTATCAATAGCATTCCAGGCAGGAAGAGCTAACTGCTCCTTCTGGCTCCATGACCAAATAACTTGACCATCCAGACACAATGCTCAGGATGCCTCCAACACACAAAAGGGAAGAGGCAGCCCTTCACTTCTGCAGAAGGTTTCCAAGAGACTCAGATATCAGAAAGAGAGAGCTGTGTCCATGATGGCAAAAGGAAACAAGAACTGTAAGGTGATCTGGTGTTACTGGACCAATCTGTACTGATGGACAGGATGCACAGGACAAAGAGCAGGGGGTCCTTATTACGGGGGGCAGTATTTTGATCAACTGTGAAGTTTGTCCTTGGGCTCAGTGGCAGAGCCTCTGTTTTACATGCAGAAGGTCCCAGGTTCTCTCTCTGGCATCACCAGTCCAAACGATCAGGTAGTAGGTGATGTGGAAGACCTTGACCCGAAACCCTGAGGAGCTGCTATGAATCAGAGGAGACAATACTGACCGTGCTATACCACGGGTCTGAAGACTTCATGTGTTGCTGCTTAAAACACTTTAAACAACAATTTAATGTATTTGTGAATGATTTCATATCTGAGTTAATGGAACTGCATTGCATTTTCATTACTATATATCTTTGCTCTAATCATGAAGAAGTAGTTGCCTCCTTGTTCTTTTTGATGAGTGCACAGAGACTAGATCATTGAAAGGTCATGTTAACCACACACACCCATATATTTACCATAATGGGTTGTTGCTGGATGTTTATATGAGCATTTTCAACTCTCGCACCAGACATGTGTTGTTATTCTAGCTATGGTTACAGCAGTGAGAGAAAAATACTCTGTACAGGATCAGACATATTCCAGGGCTCAACTGCCCTTGTACCTGGCATTCAGAAACTGATTCCTGTTTCAAATTAAGTCTACAAGCACAAGAAAATCTACATGGTCCAAGAACTGTACCCAGTAACTCTAGAGGAGGCCTGGTGTCTTTCTCACCTACTTTAAGAGAAGTGTAGAAGGAAAACAAGCTTTGTGAACTGTTTACATGTTGGGTCTTTTTCAGCCTGGCAATAGCAGAAGAGTTGAAGATCCTGAAAAATTAGCATTAACCATCCCGTTTTTTCTCTCCCACCCCCACCCCGGGATTGTGGAAGCTCCCAGGCATCCTGTGTGGTCTCATTCCAGGGCTCTTCCAGCCAAATGATTCTTAGTGCTCAACAAGGCCTTCAGATTCAAACTCTGGGCAAGCTGTGGTCTGCCAGGCACATGCTGCACAGTTGCAAGAAGAAAATAGGAATGCAAACACAACAAACAACTGCTACAAATACTACTCTCTGCATTACCAGGAGGAAGGAGGAGGAAACCGTTGCCCAAAAAGACCAACACAACCAAGGTAACTTCTCTCAAATGAAGGAGCCTGTGAAGAAGAAACTGAAAGGAAAGGTAAGGAAGTTCAAATCCCTCTGGGAAGCTTGAAGACTTTTTAAAACTACAATCTTAGAAGCTCAGATAAAATGTATACTGCAGGTTAGGAAAGGTACAGATAGGTATAAAAAAGGCCTGCATGGTTAAAAGACAAGGAAGCAGTTAAAGGTAAGGAGGATTCTTTTAAGTGGTGGAAGGCTAGTCTGAGTGAGGTAAATAAAAGGGAGCACAGACAAATAAAATAAATGTGGCAAATAAAATGCAAGTCAGTGATCAGACAGGCAAAAAGGAACTATGAGAAACATATCACAAAAAAACATAAAGACTACTAATAAAAAATTCTTCAAATACATTAGTAGCAGGAAACTAGCCAGGGAGGCATCCCTTGGTTGACCGAGGAGTGAAAGGACTATTAAAGAATGATAGAGAAACAGCAGAGAAGCTGAATGCTTTTTTTGCCTCACTGTCCAAGATGGGAGGTGTTTGCCCACTCCAGAACTACTGTTTTTGGATGGGGTATTGAAAGACCTGAGTTGGATTCAGGTGAGAAAGGAGGGCCTATAACTGATGGACAAATTAAAAATTTACAAATCCCCAGGCCCAGATGGCATACATCCAAGAGTTCTGAAAGAGTTCAAATGGAAACTTTTGGATCTCCTGACAAAAATATGCAATCTATCACTAAAATTTGCCTTCATTCCCAAGGACTGGAAGGTAACTAATGTCACCCCCATCTTTAAAAAAGCTTCCAGAGGAAATCTGGGAAATTAGAGGCTTGTCAGTCTAATGTTGATATGGGTAAGCTTGTGGAATCCATTATTAATTGGGTCACCAGGCTCTCCCCTGTCACCAGCAGGAGGCTTGGGCAGCATTCCTGGAGGGGAAGGGGATGTCCTCAATGTGATGACAATGCACAGAAGTGACCTCATTACACTGGGGATGCAGCCTCCTGAAGGCGCCAGTGGTGCCCGCTTGCAAAAACCATAAAGGGAAGGTTCCCTTCACATGGTGTTTTGCAAGTGGGGACGGGTTCTGCACACACCTGAATTCCAACTGAATGCTGATGGATACAAATTGGTAGAGCTGTTCCATGAATAAAAATAAAAAAATAAAAAAGAACTTAACAAAGCCAGGAAATTTTGGCACTTCAAGACGGTCCCTTGAGGAAGAATAGCGCATCCAAAACAAAATTGAACCGGTTCAGTTTTTTCGTCGGATTCATCATAAATCATTATGAATTCTGGACAGTAGCTACGTTGTGCACGGGATGGTTTTGTAACTGCATGAGTGTATTGTTTATTCAAGGTATTTTGGTGAATGCAGTTTGTATTACACATTGTTACTATTTTGTAAATGAAGAAAGTGTGTTTCTTTCTAAGTTTCTGTACCTCCGTGGGCCTGATCATTTCTGACATCACACCTGAATTCCAAGCAGCGAATTGACTGCTTGGAGTTTAGGCACGCTGTGCGTAGCGGCACAGCTTCCCTTTAAATGGTGTTTTGGAAGTGGGGGCTGCCCACACCTGAACTCTAAGCAACAAATTCACCACTTGGAGTTCAGGTATGCCCCTCTCCCTCTCCTCCTGCGAAATTTAAAGGCCCCCCCCCCCGACTGATTGGCAGGCCACATGTTCCTACCAATCAGCTGGAGGGCACTTTAAATCTCACAGGAGGGGACAAAGAGGGCCATCAGTGGTCATTGTTCAAGGCAGGGTTCCCCCCACTTGTCAGCTGGCCAGTGGCAGACAAGAGCCCAGGAAATTAGGGGATCCCTCATTCCCACCCAGGGACTGGCAACCCTAATTATTAAATATTCAATTAGTAAGCATACTGATGAATAAAAGCTATAGAGGAAGAATCAGCATGGATTCTGTAATAATCTCCCAGAAGGTATTGAGCAGAGTTTCTACAGCAGAGCTCATCAAACACAATTTGCATAGTCATGGCTGTTAGGGAAAGGCAAAGGGGGATGTGTGAAATGGTAGTGACAGGCAATCATGGTTTACAAATGGACTGGGAGCCACAAAGGTTTAGACCCGCAGTATTGTGGTGACTTGCTAATCAGTTCAATATGCCAGAAATTCCAAGTTAAAGGAAACGCGTCAAGAAACCATCCATCACTGGACTTGCACAACTCCAGAACAAGACTCCTTATTATACCCTCCAAGCAACATCTCACTACTTTTTGGGGGAGGGAGGAATAATGGAGAAAGAACCACAAGATTCCACTGAGAAGAAATGATGAGCTCTGCGCTTGGAACACTATCAGGCATTTGTACCAAGCAGAAGACTAATTCCAGAAGAGGTCCAGCAACTATTTCTTCTCTATGCATATTATAAAAAAAAAAAAAATCAAATGGATATTGACAGAATGTTCATGAGTTAGAGCAAATGGGATTTTGAAGGAAAGGATACATCTGTGATGTGATTTCAAACTGACATTCATCCAGTGGACATGAAGTCATTGAAGTTCTCACATATTGCACTTAATCTCTTGAAATCCATACTGGAGTTGATAGTATTTGTGGAGTTGTTTCCCTTCTGTCAAATATTTCCCTTGGTGCATAGGTGGCAAAAAAACCGAAGAGCGTGAGAAAATATGTGGGTTCAGTCATTCAGTAGACATTATCACTGTAGAGCAGCCAGTCCAAGTGGCTGAAACAGAACTATAATGGGATGCAAACTTCCCCTGTGTATATGGGTCATCCAGTGGGGCACATGTCTGGCATACAAGCATTGTCTGACGTTAAACTGGCTAGCAGGACTGGGGAGGGTGCCTGGGTGGTGACTTTATGGAACTCTCTCCCTGAAGAGATTTAGTAAGCTCTCTTGGTGTTGGCTTTTAGGAGGCTGGATGAAACCTTATTATTCCTGCCGGCGTTTGGGGAGCTGTGAATTTTATCCCAAACATACTTGTTTTAGTTGTAATTGCTACCACATAATTTTTCTTTATGTTGTTTATCTTTAACTAATTTCCTTATATTTGGGAGGATTTTATTATTACCTACCCTGAGGCTTTTTAAAGCATGTAGCAGAACAAAACAAAGGAAGAGAGAAATAAAAGCAGGCTTTCACACCTGTTCACTTTGAGACCTTCCTCTCAATGCCATCCTACACACAGAAAATAAAACTGCTAAACCTAAATTTGCTTTAAGACATGAAAAATAATAAACCTTGTTCAAAAACACCTACCTGAAAACATAGAACACACCCTGCAATTAAATTATTAATTACAACCTCACCAGAGGCAAAGACATATGTCATTATATATTTCTCTACAGGCTGGAGAAATCTTTATCTCATATAGGGCTGGGTTAATTTTGCCATTGGACTGGGTAAGGCAAGTTTTCACAAAGTGGTAATGATGCATGTTAGAACATCCAAGGGTGTGAAATACCAATTAAAATATACATTCATATAATTCAGCTTACCTTGGCAGTGGCTCCGATTCAGTTTCTTATATCCTTGTGGGCATTCAACTTGTCCATTTTCAATCACTGGATGAGCTAATTGGGGAGAAAAAGGGAAACCTTTATCAGGAGGAACTAAAGCAGGCGTGGCCAAACTTAGGAGCCACATATGGCTCTTTCACACATATTGTGTGGCTCTCAAAGCCCCCACTGCCCTGTCAGTTGGCTTGGAGAAGGCATTTCTCACTTTAAATCACTTATCCAAGCCAAGCCAGCCAGCAGCTTGGAGAAGGCATTTAAAGTTAGAATTGCTTTCTTTCCACCTCTCTCTCCTCACCTATTTATTTCCTTCCTTCCCTCCCTCCCTTGTGGCTCTCAAACATCTGACGTTCATGTCTTCTGGCTCTCAAGCATTTATTCTACGTAGCTCTTACATAAAGCAAGTTTGGCCATCCCTGGACTAAAGGGAACCTCCATATTGAGTGCAGTCAACCTCTGAATCCCAGTGCTGGGAGGCAACATCAAGGGAGGGCTTCAACTTGTATGGTCTGTTGTTAGTCCTCCAGAGGAACTGGTCGGCCACTATATGAGACAAGATGCTGAACTAGATGGATCTGATCCACCAGGGCTCTTCTTATGTTCCTAAGGTCTATGGGACTTCTACATTCATGCTTAGGCTCTCAGAAGCAATTTAGTGTCAATTCTAGGTGTTCTCTGCCACCCTTGAGCAGAGGCCCAGCTCCCCAGTACACTAGGGATCTGAAGATGGTTTGGAGATAGCTAGAGCATCAGCAGCAGAAAGCTGACTCCTGATAGACCATGCCATAGAGCCCACAGGAAGGCTATGACAAGGAGATAATAGTGCAGGGAAAAAAATTATGCTACCCTTGCATCAACAGTACTATAGTATAACTCAATTTTCATTATCATTCTTATTAATCACCCAATCCCAGTCAAGGCCAGGCTCTGGGCGATGCACATCAAACAAGGTAATACATAGTTAAAACAGCATAACAATACAAATTAAAACAATACAAATTACAAAAATCCCAATGGCATCCCAATTGTTCTTCCAGACAATCAGAGTGATGCATATGGGGAGTGGGGAGGAATTTCTGGGAGGATGGGGGGAAAGGATGGTGCCAGCCATCATTGTCCTCAGTCAAAAGTCTGGCAGAACTTCTCTGCTTTACAGGCCTTGCGGAATTGCATAATGTCCTGCAGGGTCCAGATGTCATCTGGCAGAGGGTTCCACCATGTTGGAGCCAGGACTGAAAAGGCCTTGGCCCTTGTTGAGGACAGTCAGACCTCTTTAGGGTCGGGGATCACCAGTAGGTTACTACCAGCAGAGTGCAATGCTCTACCAGGGACATAATGGAAGAGACAGTCCCACAGATACATTGGTCCCAGACTGCATAAGGCCTTAAAGGTCAAAATCAATACCTTGAATCTGACTCAGTACTCAACCAGAAGCCAGTGTAGCTGGCACAGCCCTGGTTGAATGTATGCTGTCCATGGTGTTCCTGACAGGACTCGTTCCACCGCATTCTGGACCTGTTGGAGTTTCCAGGTCAGCCTCAAGCATAGGCCAGCATAAAGTGAGTTACAGTAGTCTAATCTGGAGGTGACCACCACATGGGTCACTGTGGCTAGGTCTGAATGGGACAAGAGAGGGGCTAATTGCTGAGCTTGGTGAAAATGAAAGAATGCCACCTTGGCAATGTGCATGACTTGGGTCTCCATTGAAAGGGAGGCATCCAGTGTCACACCCAGGCTCTTGATGGACGGTGCTGGTGTTTGGATGAGGTGGGATTGAATGTTACTATTTTAAAGTGCTTAAGGGTATTATTTATTTATTTATTATTTATTTATTACTTTGCATTTATATCCCGCCCTCTCCGCAAGCGGACTCAGGGCGGCTTACAGTATCATAAAAACAATTATTCCATAAAACATATAAAACCATAATACATTTATCAGTTTAAAACTATTACGCTATCTCGATCCAGTCTGGCGGTATTGGGTTCTGACTATGACCACCAGCTTCTGTAGGATGTCCGGTGGCAGCTCATTTTCAGTCAACCAGAAATGCCTGTCTAAACAGTTCGGTCTTACAGGCCCTGCGGAACGCCGACAGATCCCGCAGGGCCCTTATAGCTTCTGGGAGGGTGTTCCAGAGTTCAGGTGCTGCCACCGAGAAGGCCCTAGATCTTGTTGCACATAGCCTGGATCCTTCACTTTTGTTAGAAGACCAGATAAATGAAATGGCAAAGAGCCAGTTTGGTGTAGTGGCTAAGTGTGCGGACTTTTTATCTGGGAGAACCGGGTTTGATTCCCCACTCCTCCACTTGTACCTCCTGGAATGGCCTTGGGTCAGCCATAGCTCTGGTAGAGGTTGTCCTTGAAAGGGCAGCTGCTGTGAGAGCCCTCTTAGCCCCACCCACCTCACAGGGTGTCTGTTGTGGGGGAGGAAGATAAGGGAGATTGTGAACCGCTCTGAGACTCTGAAATTCAGAGTGGAGGGTGAGATATAAATCCAATATCTTCTTCCATGGACCTGGCCATGTTGATCTATGCTTCTGTATCCTCAAAGATAAAGTATAGTGTGGTGGCAACCCTTGTAGACAACCTATAGGCTACAATTGGTGCAAAATGGGACATCTGCTGATGTATAGGTTAGAGACTGTAGGTGAAAGTCTAACACTCCTATGTTGAAATCTCTGCTTACTGCCATTATTGCCAGTACATTTTGTGAACACCACAACTTTAAGCCAACACTGGCAGTTGGATACTCTTCATGTCCACAACTGATCTCTTCCATACTTCTGTATTGCAAGAACACAATATGGTTAACTTTAACATGAATCAAATGTTTTGCTACCTGCTGTGGAAAACAGCATCAACAGCTTTGCAAAAAGGCATTTCTACATAAGTTCCACTGAAATGAATGGGAGTTGTGCAGGAACACATCTGGACTCTTGGATCTTTTCCAGATAAATTGTTGCAAATATATGCACAGCTTTTACTCATTTGTTGCTTAGGCTCTGGATAGCTTTCCTCAAGGAAGGAATTTGTTGTTGCATGGATATCACATTTTCCTATCACTCAACCTCCAACGATATAGCATAGGAAAATGTGATGGTTTCACTTGCAACTACCCAGCTTACAGGTGTTAATAGTAATTTCTCTGTAGAATACAGGTGTACCAGTGCCCCAGGGACATACTGAATAGTGCTTGTGATATCATTTGGGGCAAGTGACCTTTTCTCATGGTCATGGAATCTGGTGACTTCTGGGGAGTTTCAAATATTATTCTTTTTTCTTCTGTTCTTTAGAGGCTGAGCAACACAACATTGCTCTGTGCCACCCAAGCAAGGGGGCAGTTGCAATGTAGTGAGTTGTCATGATGCCCTGGAGATGTTTGGAGATGCATCATCCCTTTACCCTTTGCATGTTTACAACAACACCAGTGTACCCAGGCAGGAATCTAATACATGAATCAGTTCTTAGGAAAAACTTTTCATAGAACTCTGGATGTCAGTTTGCTGAGGGCCATATGTTGCCTCTGGAATTAAAACGTGTGAGGCAAAAGTAACAGCATAGCTTTCAAATGAGGTAGAAATAATAGGATCTGAATGGAGGGATTAGTAGAAAGTGGAACAAAATACCCTTTTAAGGCAGCTGTTATCCTTGTCTACATCATCTTTGAGTTATCTGCCTTACAACAGAGAGAAGCTTTACTCGCACCTCAACACTGGTTTTCATGGTGAGATTAAATTCTGGAAACGTTTGATCCACTGAGAACAACTATGCTTAAATTTGTTCTGGACGAATAACATTATTTTACAACATTTAACTTTGTCCCTTGGACAACCAGCCTATATTTGCTTCAAGGAACCCTAATATGGGTTTCATTCAGATTGTTTCTATTTCTGAGATTAATAATACAAGACAACAGAGAAGACGGACTCACTAGTCAAGAGGATATGAGATAGCAGGCTCTTTTAAATATGTTCTCTTAAATATGTTAAGAGCTATAAAACATTCTTGAATATGTCCCAAATCTTAATTAATTTAAGGAGGGATAGCTAATGTTTCAGCATCAGTGCTTCCAAATTTTAACAGTTGTATAGATAGGCAGATGTTGACAGGTCACTGTTTCAGGGACTGGAAAAGCTGCCAACATTTCCCATTTATGCATCTGTTAAAGATACAGGTGACCTCAGGTAGGTTATTCCTGAATTAAGTTTTTCAGTCATTATTTTCTGATAGAAGAACAGTCTTGCCCCTTGCCCACTAGGGCAAATCAAGAATCTATTCAATGACTTTTTGGTGTGACCTTGCGTGATGAACCGGGCTTTGAATGAATACTGCTTTTATGTTCCCATTACGTCTGTTCTCTCTTTGGACTGTTCATTAGAAATTTCCTTTCCTACTCAGCAAAAAGGCAGCAGAAATTTGCTACACGTTATTAACTTGGGGGGGGGGGGGGTTGGCAAGCTCTGGGATACATCTGTTACCTTTATTGCTGAGTAGAAATGGAAAGTTCTATTCCAAAGTTAGGCTGGTGATTCTAATTATACAAGTGGGTGACCCACAAAAGAATTGCAGGGGATGGAAAATTCCCTTTCTCTCCCCACTCCTCAGCTTTGCTATTCATCTCAAGCAGGAGAAGCATCAAGGAACCTGCCAGACACCTTGCCAGGGTTGCATATAAAGTGTGATCATAATGTCCAAAGTGGCCTACAGAAGTACTACAATATATTTGATTTATTTCTAATACCTTTTATCTATCATTTATCTATTTAGCAGTGCCCTGTATTCTCCTCGGCACTTTTGGTATCTGGAAGAAGCTCTACTTAACAACAACTGATTGAAAGCAGCTATAAAATGTCCCTCTTTCTCACAAAGGGGGCAGTCAATACTTTTTGCTCTTGCTTAGTGGTGTGACCTTTGCATGATAAATCAGTACATGGTGATTTCATTTCTTCATTGTGCATCTACATACATGAGGATTTTAACAGGAGGTACATCAGAGAACAGAAAAATTGGATAAATTTTCTTACTTCTAATTACTCAGATCATGCATTTCTTCCCACAGGTATCTAACATGACTTACAACACAAAAATCATACAAGAAAAAACAAATGAACAAACAAACATTCTAGATGAGGAAGGAGGCTTCAAAAAGTCATGCTTATGGAACATGGACGTGGTATCTAGCAAAGAATTTCTAGATTTTTTGACTAGTGAATGCTATTAAAGATATGCCCTAACAGTGACCAGAAATTGCTGCTCCAGAGATAGTGATGACCTTTTTTTTTCTTTTCAAATTCTGTCTAACAGAGCAATCCTTTGCAAAATTACTCTAACCTAAGCCTAATTGGATTCAAACTGGAGTAATTCTGCATAGGTTTTCACTGTTAATTACCTAAATGATGCTTAGTTCTTTGGAACTGTAGCTCCACTTGATACATACCATAAAATGCCAAAGAAAAAAAGCTTGTCAATTGTCCTTGTGAAAAAAATGGAATGAAGAAAGTATCATTTAGCAACTTTATAATTACGTCAGTTTCCTCCCATATTGCCTTTCAAAACATTATT
This sequence comes from Heteronotia binoei, assembly GCF_032191835.1. Lineage (NCBI taxonomy): Eukaryota > Metazoa > Chordata > Lepidosauria > Squamata > Gekkonidae > Heteronotia > Heteronotia binoei. The sequence continues at coordinate 53,611,520 of NC_083243.1, read as the reverse complement.
AATACTGTTGGAATGTTTGGCCCTTTGATCAACTAGGTAAATCTAGCAATCTGAAATATTTTCAGAACTCAGGAGACATAATTTTCATTTTCTGCCCTGCAACAACTTTCTGAGATATCAGCGGATCATTTACGTATTTGGTTGTCTATTAAAACATTTATATCCCACTTTCCCCACTAAACATGGCAGCTAAATGAAGCTTCACTAGCACCTAGTCAGTAAATAAATTATTATTCAAACATAGTATGCCACCAACTACAATAGATAGCACCAGTGTCAATAAACTAAATCCCTACAAGAAGATTCTACATGGAAACTTATAAATAATTAGTTAATTCCCAATATCTGCAATTCTTGAAAATGTTACCAATTCCCCACTGAAGGGAATTGTTACAGGCCTTGAGATACTTTATAGCTACAGATGTGAGTCTCAAATGACTTCCTTCATAGTAGTATTATGAACACTACAATTAACAATCCTAAACAGATTTGCATCTTTCTAAGTCCCTGGATTCAGTGCTTGGGAATGCACTGTAAATAACCTTAGAAATGACCCATGTGACACCATCACAGAAGTTATAACTTTTTCAGACACAAATTCTTCTTTCCTATACAGCTGGCTGATGGCTGAGTAAGACTGCAAACCTTAATCAATTTGATCCTTTGCCATATGAGTCTGGACTTTACATATGGTTTTCAGTCAAGATTATTAAAAAGTTTTAAAGATATTTTGTTGTAAAATATAGAGCCACTATTTGAGTTTCTCACTATTTCCCATGGCAAGAGGTTTTAAGCACCTCCATTTTCAGAGGTACTAAGCCTTTAAATCCTAGAGCCAGGAGGCAATATCAGGGGAAGGTCTTGGCCTCTACACCCTGTCATTAGCTGCTGTTAAGAGTTCTCTCAGCCCCACCTACCTCACAGGAAGTCTGTTGTGGGTGGGGGGGAAGGTAAAGGAGATTGTGATTGCTCTGAGACTCTGAGATTCAGAGTATAGGGTGGGATATAAATTCAATATCTTCTTCTTAGGGAAAAATGATGATATGGCTTGAGCCTTCAGTCCTCTGAATAACACATCTCTCATGTCACCGGCGCTGTATGCAAATGCATGATAATATCCAGATCATTCCTGCAAACCATGTACATATAGCACTTTATTCCGCATGTGAAGGGGAGGGGACTGGCACCTGTTACTCTTTAGCACACATGCAAAGCTACTGTAATTCAATGACAAAACATCTGTTCAGTACAAACCTCAAGTACAAGGAAAAGGTAAAATGCAGTTGAATCCTATGTAGAGTTCGGCAAGCTTAGGTTTGCCTAAGTTGGGAAGGATAGTAGCCATAAATATCAAAAATTCAACAAAATGCAACACTGAATGTTTCCTGCTATCAGTGATCAGCACTAAAGCCTTAACTCTGAACTGTAATGTATTTTTTTTCTATTAACAGTAATATTTTGAGTCCTGGCTTGCCAGAGGCTGATTAGTGGAAAAAGACCATTGGCTGTTTCAGGTCTATGGAATGTGAGCTACGCCCATTCATCCAGGTGGGAGCTGGAAATCAACTTTACCTGGTCTAGGGGGATCAAATGTACACAAATTGCTGAATAGTAACAAGTCAGATCAAGCTAGTGAGCTGCCTTTAAGCTGATGATGTGAATTTGGTTCTACTTGTGTACTTGTTTCTGTGTTCTTTTAATATTTGTTCAGCTTGAAATTAAACAGATTATGATAAATCTCTCTGGAAGATCCTTGAAAATCCACCACCAGGGCTAGTTGAAATCTGATAGCTTTCCACATGGGGCAAAAAATTAAAAACGTATCCTCTAACACAAAAAACATGTGGTCATCTCAAAGACTTTGGGTCAGACACATGCTTGGAGTTCTGTGCTAGGAACTCAGTTCCAGGGGTGCAGTGGCCCAGTTCAGACTGAAATAGTGGCTTGTCACACGGCACTTCAGCCTCTTGCCCAGCATCATTTTCCTAACATGAAACAGCACTAGGGAGTTGCAATCTGACCCACAGAGGAAATGATGCAGCAATCAGTACAGGTAAATTTCCCCTAGGAGACCCATGCCGCAGAGTGGTAAAGCTGCAGTACTAGTCCAAGCTCTCTGCTCACAACCTGAGTTTGATCCCGGCGGAAGCTGGGTTCAGGTAGCCAGCTCAAGGTTGACTCAGCCTTCCATCCTTCCAAGGTCAGTAAAATGAGAACCCAGCTTGCTGCGGGGAAAAGTGTAGATGACTGGGGAAGGCAATGTCAAACTACCCTGTAAAAAGTCTGCCGTGAAACCATCGTGATGCGACATCACCCCAGAGTCGGAAACGACTGCTGCTTGAACAGAGAACTACCTTTACCTTTTTTAATTTCCCCAATGGCAAACAGCAGCTCTCCAGGGCTATTTCAGGTTTGTAAACTAGCACAAGGGGGAAGACTGAAGTCCTACCTCCTTGTGCACTGCAGTGTGATCTCAATTGAAATCACACTTGTGCACACCTAGAAATTAGGTTCCTAGCTGGGAACTCCCAGAGCACATCCATAAAAAGTCCATGTGATCAGCATGTGGACTTTATAACAACCATTTCCACATGGGTTATCTGGCTCAATTTCATTACTTCTGGAGAAAGGATTTTTTCACTGCTTCCCCACAGCACTGTGGTATATTCTGCCACCTCCAGAGGTTTCCCTGGCTTTTCCCTGATCCTTGTCAAATCTGTTTTGCTCCAAAGTTTTGGGAAAGATCACAATAAAGCTAGATGACTGCTGTGTTGGAGAGAAAATTTGAATTTTCTGGCTCATGCGGCAGTCGGGTTGCCAACTCCAGTTTGGGAAATTCCTGGAGATTTGGGAGAGGAGTCTGGGGATGGCAGGGTTCATAGAAAGATGGCACCTCAGCAGGTTATAATAATATAGAGTCCACCATCCAAAACAGCCCTTTCCTCCAGGGCATCTGACCTCTGTTGTCTGGGAATCAGTTGAAATTTTGAAAGGTCTCCAGGCTCCACCAGGAGGTTGACAACCCTACATTACAGCAATTTTTTTCCTGACCCTGTCTCCACAGCAGCCATTTTCTCCCTCTACAACTGGGGGGGGGGTGCTTTTTAAAAAAATTGTATTAAGATATATCAATATACCATTGTTGCAATAGGCTTAGCAGGTTCTCTGAATTCCCAGCTTTCATTTTTGAAAAACTGTCTCACTCCTTCCCTTCTTGAGATATAACGAAAAGGACCTATCTCCAAAAAGGAAGGTGTTACTTAATTTTTTTAAAAAAATGAAAGCTGGGAATTCAGAAAACCTGCTTATACCTATAATTACAATGGTAAGTCAATGTAACAATATTCTCATGCTGATTGTTTTTATACTTTATTTGATTTATATCCTGCCCTCCCAGCCGAGGCAGGCTCAGGGCAGCTCACAGCATAAAACCACAACAGCCCTAAAATTGCAAATGTCCTGGTGGCCCAGGGAAGGGGCAGTAGCTACTTCTGGGGAATAGGGGAAGGGAAACTAGGGGAAACCTGTTCTGTAAGGCAGGAAAACCAGAGGAAACCTGCCCTGTGGAAGTTTCATTATTGCTGCACACTGGTTGTGGGGAAACTACAAAATCCAGTTCCTATATGGAAGGCATATAGTGTGTGAATTTAGCTCTTGAATTGTATTTGGGGGGGAGGGAGGTTGAGCAGGAATGCACCAGAATGCAGTGCTGGCTTGGTGTCAGGGGTTGTGGCCTAATATGTAAATAAGTTCCTGCTGGACTTTTTTTCTGCAAAAAAAGCCCTGTGTGAAACAATGGTGATGTCAGGGGATGTGGTATAGTATGCAAATGAATTCCTGCTGGGCTTTTTCTACAAAAAAAAAAAAGCCCTGCCTATATAAGCACAAGTTGAGGGGTTCCATCTTTTAAAGCTGATTTTATTATGTGCTCCTGGCCAAGGGCCGTTTTTAAAAATATAATTTCTTTGTGTGCTTTATGTTGTTTTTATGTTGTGATCAGTTTGTTTGATTTGGTTGTCATTTTCTTAGTTGTGAACCACCACAAGCTGATCTTTGGAGAAATGGTATATATGTTTTCAGGAAGAATAAATATTTTCTGCCACAAAGCAAACAGCGGGGGTGGGGGGGACAAGAAGAAAATTTATTTGCACTGGGGAAATGGTACAGCAGGAAGAGTCAAAATATTCCTGCTCTCGTGCCATAGCCTAAATTGGGCTTCCTCCCTACAGTTATTAAAGGCCTTAAGAAGCGAGAGCTTGAGTTCAAAGACCTCCCATGATTGGGTTGCCAAGTCCAATTCAAGAAATATCTGGGGACTTTGGGGGTGGAGCCAGGAGACATTAGGGGTGGAGCCAAGATCAAGGCTGTGACAAGCATAATTGAACTCCAAAGGGAGTTCTGGCCCTCACGTTTAAAGGGATGGCACACCTTTTCAATTCCTTCCTTCCATAGGAAATAATGAAGGATAGGGGCACTTTCTTTCGGGGCTCATAGAATTGGACCCCTGGTCCAATCTTTTTGAAACTTGGGGGGTATTTTGGGGAGAGGCACTAGATGCTCTACTGAAATTTTGGTGCCTCTACCCCAAAAAACAGCCCCCCCCAGAGCCCCAGATACCCACGGATCAATTCTCCATGATTTTCTATGGGAATAATAGAGTTCCCAGCAGACATTTCCCTCCCCTCCCCTTGCTTTCTGATGACCCTGAAGCGGGGGGAGGGCTCCCAAACTGAGGGATCCCCTGCCTCCACCTGGGGATTGGCAACCCTATCCCATGATGTCACATATAACTGCTAGGACTGCCAGGCTACAGGTGGGGCTTGGAGATCTCTCACTATTTCAACTGATCTCCAGATAACAGAAAATCCATTTCCCTGGAGAAAATAGCTGCTTTGGAGGGTCGATTCTATGGCATTGTACCCTGCTGTGGTCCCTCCCCTCCCCAAACCCTGCCCTCCCTAGGCTCCACCCCAAAAATCTCCAGGTATTTTCCAACTAAGAGCTGGCAACCTTAAAACGAAGCCGTAATATAGAAACAATCAACTCTACTAAATGATGATTTGTGATGTTTTTTAAAAATCCCCACTGTCAACGGGGAACTAATGCGAAGGTCAGGCCACCTAAACCACATTTGACCATTTTTCCCCCATCTTCTGAATATCCTCAGTTCTCCACTTATGTATCTTTTCTTTTATTCTCTTACAGTATGTGATAAGGGAAATGAAAGTGGAAGGAATGACACAGGCTCCTGATTAGGTGCTGGAGTAAGAGCCCAGGGCTCACTTATTTCCCTTTTCCTCCCCCAACCCCCTTTTTACAAGGGTTTCACAGCTCTGGCTACACATGGTTTCCTGAAGCACCGAAGAGAATTTTAAATAGTTGCTTAAAATAGGTATGTGGACTCTAAAACGGCTGGCAAAGTACACAATTAAACCTCTCAAAACCTTTTTATAGGTGAGTGTAACCAAGCCAATAAATTCTTAAAAAAAAAATCTAGTGCAGTTATTTTGGAATGAATTAAAGATATTTTTTTAAAAAAAGGAAACATAGGAGCAAATAATGGGTAAAGACTGTGTGTGTTTAACTGAAGCACTAATGAAGATCTGCTTATTCATTTACCTACCACAAAACTGATTTTAGAGTGAAGTGTATGCAGTGTAAATTAAGAGGTTTTAATTCTGCAATCCTCATTTCTCCTATTTCTGTTCCCTCTGTATTTGTTTTGAAGTGCACTATGCAGTGAATAGAATTGTCGTATTTTCCTGTTGGATGGTTTCTACCGAGAACCTGGGCATGCCAGCAGGCACCTGTTTGTCCCATTAGCTGGCCCATATTACCAGCTTTCATTTTTGAATAAAAAAATCTCTGGGCCTAGATCTGGAGTCCTGCAAGTGGGAAAGGGCCCACCCCTGCCTTCCCTTTGTTCTAGCCAAGGAGGAGGAAAGTCACATCTGTGATTGACAGGTATGGAAAGACCAACGGCATACTCTGCTTCCCTCTCGTGAGAATCCGTGGCAGCATTTGGTAGCTCCATCTGTGTTTTCTGCTTCTTAAGATTTGACTGGCTTCTAAAAGTAAATAATTTTAAGGAAAAGTATCTCATGCCTTCTTTAAAAAAAAAGACCAAAAGTAATGTAATAAAAGTCTCTCTTTCTTAAAAAAAATCCAGAATGGCTGGCCTTATCATTCCCTTTTTCCACTCTATCTTGTTGAAAGTGGAGGATAGATAGAGAGGTCAGGCCAGATAGAGCATCCAGACTTCCGGGGTTGGAAAATGGCGAGCTGAGTTGCTTTCCCTAACGGGGGCAGCCTGGCACTTCTGTTCAGGGTATTAAAAGGAAAATTAATGCCTTCTGCCTACATTTCTCAGCTAGAGAATTGTCCAAGATTGCACAGATACTTTAAGGAGACTTACCTTGGCTGAAAGGGAGTCCCCGGGGGGCTCCTTTGAGGCTTTGAGGGATCTCCAGAGAGAAGTTGCATATTCATCGTCTGCAGAAGTTTCCAGAGTCATCAATTTGGCATAAGCTCGACAGGATCCAAACCTTCTTTTACAATTTTAAACATCTAATCTACAAAAGACTGGTGTTGATTTGGATAAACTACAGAAAAAAAGTACTGATTGCTATCTCTTCATTCCGGGACTAATTAAAGTTAAACAAAACAAAAGTAAAAGGTGGGGGTTGAAAATACTGAAAGCCTGAAAGGAGAAGATGATAAGGGGCTAAATTTGAACTTTGTAAACTTAAAAGACAGTGTTAAAAGAAGAAAGGAATTTATTGTTTAGTCTATCTGTGGTTGAGGAGGCAGCCCCATCATTACAGATCTGCAACGTTCACAGTCAACACAGGAAATACGTCAGATATCGTGAGATTTCTCTACCAGTGAAACGAGATTTGAAGGCAAGAAAAGCAGGAAGTACTGGAGGAGGAAGAAGGAAGTCAACGAAGTAAACAGCCTACTCTAGGATTATAATACCAGAGAGAAACATCGGTGGCCATTGTTGTTGGGAGGACTAAGTTTTAACATCATTTTTAAAGTGACTGGGACATTAAAAATTAGTGGAGTTAACAGATTTGGCAATTAAAAAATTACTACTGTTGGATAGTAGATAAGAAGACTTGAACTGGTAAAAGGGAAAAAAGAATTTTTTTTTAAAGTGAAGCAAAAGTTGCGACCGCCATTTTGGGAGAAATAAAAGCTTTAAACATTAATATCTGAGCCTGGGAGGCTCAGAGGACAGCGAAATTGGGTGCATTAGAAAGGGCAAGCTTCACTTTATCAAACCTGATGGTTCAAATTTAATTTGGTGAGATCAAAATTTTTGATCTTTTTTTACATGTCAGACCCGAAACAAACTCGTGCTAGGTCTGCTTCAATAGAGAAAATGCAAGCCCAATTAGATGCAATAGAAGCTAGGATAATGAAGGGGGTGAAAGAAATTTCTTTTTTAGAACTGCCTCTAAAAAAGAAATAAGAAAGGATATTGAGACTCAAAAAAAGAATTTAAAAAAGAAATAGAGAATCTCAGAAATGACACTGTGGTAATAACAAAGAAAGTACAAGAAGTGGAAGAGAGAGTGAAAACACATGACTCCACCTTGTTAAAATTAGAAGAAAAAGTGACAATTCATGACTGCAAACTGATGGAAACTCAGATCCGTCTGAGAGGTGTACCTGAAGATGGAGAATCAGACCTTAAAGAATACATAATAAAAATAATTGCAGAATTTTTGGAGGAAGATCCTGAAGGGAATAGAAATATGTATGACTATATGTATAGAGTAAATTCACTCTATGCAAAAAAGAACAATCTGCCAAGAGATGTGGTCATAAGATTTATGACAAAAGAAATGGTGGGAAAGATCATGAATAAAAACTTTGAAAAGTCATTGATAGTGGGAGGCAGTAGAGTAAGAATTATGGAAGAACTGCCAAGACAAGTGCTAACTGATAGAAAGGCATATAAAAAATTAACAGAAAAATTACGTGACAATGGAATGAGGTACAGATGGATAATACCTGAAGGTTTGAGCTTTGAACTTCAAGGGGAAAGGATTACAATCACAAATACACAGGAACTGCATAGATTTTATGAAGAAAATAAAGAATTTAAGAACATAAGAACATAAGAGAAGCCATGTTAGATCAGGCCCATCCAGTCCAACACTCTGTGTCAAACAGTGGCCAAAATAATTATATATATACACCCACACCCACCCACACACACACACACACACACACACTGTGGCTAATAGCCACTGATGGACCTCTGCTCCATATTTTTATCTAACCCCCTCTTGAAGGTGGCTATGCTTGTGGCCGCCACCACCTCCTGTGGCAGTGAATTCCATATGTTAATCACCCTTTGGGTGAAGAAGTACTTCCTTTTATCCGTTTTAACCTGTCTGCTCAGCAATTTCATCAAATGCCCGCGAGTTCTTGTATTGTGAGAAAGGGAGAAAAGTACTTCTTTCTCTACTTTCTCCATCCCATGCATTATCTTGTAAACCTCTACCATGTCACCCCACAGTCAACGTTTCTCCAAGCTAAAGAGCCCCAAGCGTTTTAACCTTTCTTCATAGGGAAAGTGTTCCAACCCTTTAATCATTCTAGTTGCCCTTTTCTGGACTTTCTCCAATGCTATAATATCCTTTTTGAGGTGCGGCGACCAGAACTGCACACAGTACTCCAAATGAGACCGCACCATCGATTTATACAGGGGCATTATGATACTGGCTGATTTGTTTTCAATTCCCTTCCTAATAATTCCCAGCACGGTGTTGGCCTTTTTTATTGCAAACGCACACTGTCTTGACATTTTCAGTGAGTTATCTACCACGACCCCAAGATCTCTCTCTTGGTCAGTCTCTGCCAGTTCACACCCCATCAACTTGTATTTGTAGCTGGGATTCTTGGCCGCAATGTGCATTACTTTGCACTTGGCCACATTGAACCACATCTGCCACGTTGACGCCCACTCACCCAGCCTCAACAGATCCCTTTGGAGTTCCTCACAATCCTCTCTGGTTCTCACCACCCTGAACAATTTAGTGTCATCCGCAAACTTGGCCACTTCACTATTCACTCCCAACTCTAAATCATTTATGAACAAGTTAAAGAGCATGGGACCCAGTACCGAGTCCTGCGGCACCCCACTGCTTACCGTCCTCCACTGCGAAGACTGCCCATTTATACTCACTTTCTGCTTCCTATTACTCAGCCAGTTTTTGATCCACAAAAAATTTATTGGTGGGCGTTAAACTCCCATAGTTAAATTTCCTTTTGGGCCCTCTATTTCAACCCAAAGCATTTCTAGAAGGGAATCTAATTCTCTGACCTCAGTCTTACTGGACCGTATGCCCTCTCTGACATACAGAGCCACCCCACCTCCAATCCTTCCCTCCCTATCCTTCCGGTATAACTTATATCCAGGAATCACCGTGTCACACTGATTCTTCTCATTCCACCAAGTTTCTGAAATTCCCACGATGTCTATGTTTTCTCCCAACACTAAACATTCCAATTCACAAATTTTACTTTGAAGACTTCTAGCATTTGCGTACAAACATCTATAATTTCCTAGGCAAGCTAGGCCTGCCACCTTCCTCCTGCCGCCTCGAGACTCTGGCAGGCAGTCCATTCTGTTTGTCACCGTCTCAGTGGACAACTCTGTTCCATTACCCGGTAAAAAAGTATCAGCTAACCCTTCATCTCTTTGAGACGAATCTTCCCGAACCAGAGACATTTCATCTCCTGTCAGCTTTCCCCCTGGATTTAGTTTAAAAACTGCTCTGCCACCTTTTTGATTTTAAGCGCCAGCAGCCTGGTTCCATCTGGGGACAAGTGGAGACCATCTTTTTTGTACAGCTCCCGCTTGTTCCAGAAAGCATCCCAGTGCCTAACAAACTTAAACCCTTCCTCTTTGCACCATCATCTCATCCACACATTGAGACTTCTAATTTGTGCCTGTCTCTCCAGCCCTGCACGTGGAACAGGTAGCACTTCCAAGAAGGCTACCTTGGAGGTCCTGGCCTTAAGTCTCCCGTCTAGCAGCCTAAATTTCTCCTCCAGGACCTCACGACTGCATTTCCCCACATCATTGGTGCCAACATGCACCACCACCACCGGCTCCTCCCCAGCACTGTCTATCAGCCTATCTACTACACACGTAATGTCTGCTACCTTCGCACCAGGCAGGCAAGTCACCATATGGTCAGTACGTGGTTTTGCCACCCAGCTGTCTACTTGCCTAAGGATCAAATCACCAACTACCAAGACCCTCCCTCTCTCCCCGCCCAGGGATGGTTCCTTGGCGCGAAAGGATTCCTGTTCACCAACCAAAGAAGAAGTCCCTTCTGAGGGCGCATTCCCCTTATCCTCAGCCCTGTGCCCTGTTCCCTCTGGACCCTCACACTCCCTGGCAGCAACGGGGCTGCCACGTTCAGATCGGGGCTCAACTAACACGTCCCCGAGAGTCTTCCACGAGTGCCTGACTGTCTCTGCTTCTCCAGGTCAGTCACCTCAGCCTCAAGGGTACGAACTCATTCCCTGAGAACCAGGAGCTCCTTGCATCGAGCACACACCCAAGACTTCTGTCCAGTGGGCAGATAGTCATACATGTGACACTCAATGCAAAACACTGGAAAGCACCCACCCACCTGCTGGCATTCTACCTTCATGATAGCTTCTTTAAAATACGCAGTCTCTTTTTAAACCTGTTTATGTGGCTCCCTGCCTGGAGAGTCTACTTACTTTATTGGGAAAACAAGGAAATAGGGATCTGGGTTCCTGGTCTTTACACAGCCCCCAGGCTAAGAGCCACAGGCCAAGAGCCCTTTAGCTCTCACCCTTCGGCTTGCGCCAAAGGCTTGTGCCTCTGGCAAGGCACAGCTTAATAATGCAAAGAGGGTGGGCAACACAGTCACTCTAATCTATCAGCCACAATCACCTTCAGCCCTTCACACGAACTCAAAAGTTTTTAGCAATTCCCCCAGCTGCCAAGCCTCACCCTTGAAGCACTCTCTGCTCTCTTCCAGAGGTCTCTGCAATGTGCAAAATTCGGCTGGCATGCTTATATGGAATATAAGTTATATATGGAAAGAAAAAGTTGGATGGTTTTTTTTCTCACCATTATATAAGAAATAATCTACTAAATATTTGGATGAAGTACAAGAAATATGGCGATGAGAGAAAACCACTATGGATAGTACCAGCAGAAGTAATAAGAATAACAGCTGAGACATGAGAGGATAAAGGGATGACACATAATCAATTACTAAAAATACAAAGCAGTAAAATAGAATTGAAAACTGCTGAAGAGTTGAATAATAAATATGATTGGTTTCAAATGCAACAAATAAAAAGTTTGGTAGAAAGCGATGTTAAAACTGAAGGAATAAGATGAGAACAAACAGAAATGGAAAAAGTTCTGCTTGGAGATAATTAAAAATTAATTTCAAAAATCTGTTACTTTTAAAATGGTCTACGGAAGATGAAGTAGTGAAATCTCAAATGATTAAGTGGGCAATTAATGTAAATAAAGAAATACAGATGGACACATGGGAGTATTTGTGGAAGAACTCTATGAAACTCTCAATATGTCAGAGTATTAAAGAAAATTGTTTTAAGATGATGTACAGATGGTATATGACTCCTAAAAAGTTGGCAAAGATGAACAATAAGATGCCAGATAGATGTTGGAAATGTAAAAAACATGAAGGTTCTTTCTACCATATGTGGTGGACTTGTGAAAGAGTGAAAAAATATTGGCAGATGATTCAACAAGAGATTTCTAAGATCTTGGGATACGAATTTAACAAAGTTGCAGAGACTTTTCTGTTGGGATTACAAATGGAAAAATTTCCAAAAGAAGATAGAACTTTAATCTGGTACTTGCTCTCAGCTGCTAGGACATTGTATGCGCAGTTGTGGAAGCAAGAAAAAATACCAGAGAAATGGGATTGGATTGTAAAAGTTATGACATGGAGTGAAATGGACAAGTTAACAAGAACCTTAAGAGACTATGATTTAGAAGTATTTAAGATGGAGTGGGAAAAGTTCAGAAGATACGTAGAAAAAGAGTGGAAAATAAAAGGATATTGGACAATTTTTGATAATGACTAAGTATAAGAGGGAGGAGGATATTAATTTTGGTTCTTATTAATTAAGGGTACCTTTAATATTAAGATTTTAAGTGTATAACACCAGCGGGGGTCAAGTAATGGGGGGAGGGGTGGGTAGAAAGTAATATATGGGATAGATAAAAAAGTAATTATTAATGATGTAAGAAATTGAAATTTATTACCATATGTTACTAATAAAATTGTTTGAAACAGGACAGATAGAGCATTCTTTTCTTCCAGCTATCTGATTCTTTCCTTTGAAGTAGAATGCTACTCTTAGGGGCAAATTCCTCCTCTGATTCTGGACACTCTTCTCTCTCACATGCACACATTTCTGTCTCTTACCTGCACTCTCCAGTATGTATTTCCTTTAATAAAGTTACTTATTTGTTTTAGATCTGATTGCTGACCCTATGTAACTTTGTAAGTCTGCTGCTATGCCTACCCCCAGCTTTGCTGCGTTAAAGCCTTGAGCATTCTGCTACTTTTCTCATGTTCCCTGGCAGTACCAAGTTCAGAGAATCCGATGCATCTGAGAGGTTGAGAGCAGCATTAAAACAAAGTGTTCTTGCAGTCCAGCCTTTCAGATGTCTTTGCCTTTGGAAACTATGGAGAAGTGGGTAACTCCTATCTATCAAACCAACCACATAGAAACAGTTGTGAGAATCAGTCCTAAAATACTGGATTAAGGCTGCACTCTGGTAAGAGAAAAAAGAATGACAGGTGTAGAAAAGTTTGAACCAGTGGTGGATAGCTGTTTTGACAAGGTTCTACAAATCAAGTACAAAATGGTGCCATGCTAAGTGCAAACTACAAATATATTCAAAAAGCCCCCTAAGCTTTGCAGAGGTTTTGTTACTAGTCTATGAACAATGCAATCCTAAACCCCCATACCTTTTGAAGTCCATAAATCAGGGACCAAGCAATAATGCACTCCTGGAAAGGAAATCAGGAATGCAGGCCTGGCTGTATGCCCTAGCCATACCATACACTTTCCTGTTCCTGTCCTGGAGTGCCACAAAATTCTGCTGCCTCCCTTACTTGTGGCACCCATGAATCAGGTTATAGCAGCCTCTGATCTAGACTAACATTCAAACTTGTTGTGAGCTATTAAAGCTTTTCCTTTTGTATAGATCTGGTGTCAGCCATTATTAACTATGGGCCAGAAAGAATGAACCTATTAAAACTAGGTCTGAAGGAGAACAGCAGCTGACCTTGCTGTTCCATTCCAATTGTCTGATCCTGTAGCTCTGGAGTCCAAGACTTGGAAGTAATTTTGAATGTGAATAAGGAAACAGAACTTGAGATCACTTGAAGAAAGCAGATCAGATGCTCTGACTAAGCATAGCCAGTGACAGAGTCTGACCAAGGCAGCCAGAAAGGATCAGACACACACTCTGTGTGTATCTGTTTATAATTCTCTCCAGAAAAAAAGGAAATATGACTTAGGCTAATGGGCAGCTGAAAGATCCTTCCCTGGGAGAAACTGGAACATCAGGCTTGCTTGAAAACCTGGCTGAGGGTTAAAATGATGTAACCTTTGAGCTTCATTGCCAGTTTTGCAAACAGTAGGCTTTGTTTTCAAGAGCAAGTTCTTTGCAAGTGGCCAGAGATCAGGACTCCACCTACACTGCCTGGCCAGTAACCCATTTCCCTATCCCCAGTGTCAATGCCACGATAGTCTCTGTCATGTCTGCAAGTGAAGGGTAATCCCAAATTAAGGCTGCTTCATACAAAAAGCATGGAAAAAATGTGTAATTTTACTGGGAAGCTGGGCATGGTTACAGCCCTAGAGAAAAAGGAGGAAGTGTACTCCATCCAAGGCTTTAAACATGAGACTGTTATCTTTTCAGCTATTAACGAATGCAACTGTAGGAAAATATTTCATAAAATATGAACAAGAATCAGTGGAAAGAAGATAATTTATTGGTGACCTACAGCACATCATCCTGGTTTCAAGCTGCTGTAAAGGCTCATATATCAGCAAGTAATATCAGGAGGTAACAGAAGAATGCCTACCCTGTTTATAGCAGAAAACAATAAATAAATCAAGCAAGAATTTTTCGTAATCTGCCCTGGTTTCAACAGAGAGCTGTAGCTTTCACTGCTCTGCCCCAATATCAAGATTATTTTTAAATACAATTGTGAATTTCATGTAATCCCTGGGAAGGTGCTCTGATAGTAGTGACACTTACAGTCAAAGGCCAATGCTTCCCTTAGATTGCTTCAGTGGTTGTTTTGCAAAGAGGACAAACTTGACCTCTTCCAAGATAGATGGGATGGGATTTCCATCAGCAGAGCATGGCTTTTTCACCTCTCCCTGCCCCCACTGCAGCCCAAATGGTCTTTGGCCCTTTCTGCACTGGCTTTTACCCCACTTTCACAGCTGTTCTGCTTTGCAGTCTATTTGTGGTTCTGCATTGCCTTCCGCTTTCACTTTGCATTTCCGTCAGGTTTATTTTCAGTTCTGCATTGATCAGCTCTCAGTTTGGTTTCATTTCACTGTTTCACCAGCTTTTCTGAATGCTGTTTTACCCCAGATCTTTCTATTGTCCTGCTCCCATGCAAGAGTAATTTGTATGCGGAAACATTCACATTTCCTTGGATTTCGTCTCCCTGCCCCTTTTTTGCCCCCCCACCTTGGAGGCCACTCCTCTGCCCACCCCCTTCTGCATCCTCCTAGGGAGTCCTTTGTTGTGCTTGCAACTGAAGGGAAATACTGTGTGGGCACAGCACATGGTTTCAACAGGGCATTTGCTCGAGAGCTTCCCCAAAGACTTTCATATTTGTAAGCACAGAGTGCCACCAGATGTAGTCACAGGAGACGAGGTGGGCACGGGGACAAAAGCCAAAAGGCTCTCTGCGTTCTGTAAAATGGCCAAGGCTTTGAGCTCACCTTTGCCAGTTTCACCTGGTGCAGGAAGGCAATCAGCAACATGGTTAGGCTTAAATCTGTCTTTCTTCTTTCATTTATTCACTTTTTGGGGGAAATCAGGACAGATTTCAAGGGGGGGGGAGCTTGTAAAGACGGCTTCTCTGCACCAGCAATGCCAGTTCCCATTGCTGGGAGTACTGTTCCCCCCCACACACACACACACACATATGGTTCAATGCAGAGCTAGAGGCAGAAGGAGGGAGGGAGCAAAACATCTACTTTTTATTGGACTTCTTGCAAATTAAAAAAAACCCTGTTATCTGGAAGTGTTTCTGCTGGAAAGATTTCATCCCAACCTCTGAGCTCATACCCCTCTATGGGTCACCCATGCCTGCAGTAGCCCAGCAGCACCAAGTCAAATGGGTTGGGGGAGTGAGGAGGAGAGAAGGGGCAGTCTGTGGTGTGCCCCATCACCATTTCTCTGTGTCTGTTTCATTCCTGAAGCTGAACAAGGAGGATTTAAATGAAAGGCGTTTACCAGAGGCTAATTGCAGCTCAATAGGGCAACTGGACACCTTCACACACACATGACAAGAGTTGTTTCCACCCCAATTAAGCAAACACGGTGGATTTTGGTTGGTAGATGCAGAATAAATAAACTGGAGAAAAAAAGAGTGGTGCAGAATGCAGGCACACAAATGCAAAGTCAACTTAAAGGATCAACTGCTGTGATTCTCCAGAATGAGCACAGTGCACTTGTGCATGCAGAAAAGGCCTCTGGCAGGGGACCCCCGCCCCTCCGCCTCCCGAACAGCATGAAGGGAGAGTTTGAGGTTTGCCACAAGAGATCAGAATTGGCAAGAATTACCCCTGCTTCCATTTGTGGAAATCATCCATTTGTCACATAGCTAATAAAGACCCTGCATCTTCTATAAGTAGCATTTATTCTTTTCTAGTCTCATGTTCTTTGCATTGCATGAACAACCACAACTGAATATCCCACGTCAAAATAAAGGATTTATTCGATTATCAGTTCTACATGAGTGCATCTGGTAGGGTTTTCAGGTCTGTCCTGGCCACCAGTTGGGGATAGGGTGGTAGGGCTGCTAGTTCCAGAATGGAACACTCCTGAAGATTTATGAATGGAGCCTGGGGAGGACAGGAACCCCAGTGGAATATAATGCTGTAGAGTCCACCCTCCAAAGCATCCATTTTCTCCAGGGTAGTCTGGAGATGAGCTGTAATTCCGGGGGATCCTCAAGTCCCACCTGACATCCCTTGCAATGGGGCGGGGGGAACCTGGGCCTTACAAGGAAATCATGGACAAAGGCATACAGAGAGAGAAGCAATATCTCAAGCAGAGCCACACTGCAGTTCTGTGGCATGGCTAGGCTTTTTATTTTTAATTCAATGTTCTATTCTAACTGTAGGCCTTCCTGTTTTCTGAGGTAAGCCAATAAGACACTAATGGGTGTTGATCACAAAAGGAAGCATATATACTTTCAGAGAGCAAGGAGAGGTTCAGCCATACCTAGGCTTCCCAAACCTCCCGCCCTGGCGGGGGACCCCAGGATTTCCACCCTCTTCCCCCGCTCCCCCCAAAAATGGAAGCGGGGGGAGAGGAGGGAAATGGTGCCGGGGAGCATGACGAATCCCTTGGAGGCCGCCGCGCCGCACCGCAGTTGCTCCTCCGAGATGGGCCCAGGCTGAGCCCATCTCGGAGGAGCAGCCAAGAGATGGCAGCAGCGCAGGGGAGGGCGAGGCAGGCCAGGAGCATGGCGAGCCGCGAATCCGGGCCCTTCTAGGACCCGGACTTGCGGCTCACCACGCCCCCGGCCTGCCTCCACCCCCCCCACCTCCGCTTCCACCCCAGAGGCGGCAGCGGTGCGGTGGCCTCTGCTCCGCTCGCCGTGGCTGCTCTTCCAAGATGAGCTCAGGCTGAGCCCATCTCGGAGGAGCAGCACGGCGAGCGGAGAAGAGGCCGCCGTGCCGCTGCCGCCTCTGCTCCGCTCCATGGCTGCTCTTC
Organism: Heteronotia binoei; assembly: GCF_032191835.1. Lineage (NCBI taxonomy): Eukaryota > Metazoa > Chordata > Lepidosauria > Squamata > Gekkonidae > Heteronotia > Heteronotia binoei. Next base: position 53,594,494 of record NC_083243.1, on the reverse strand, counting down.
CGAGATGGGCTCAGCCTGAGCCCATCTCGGAGGAGCAGCACGGCGAGTGGAGAAGAGGCTGCGGGGCGGTCCGCCACGCTCCCCGGCGCCATTTCCGCCCCTCCCCCTAGCTCCACCCCAGTGTCTCCTGGCTCCACCCCCAAAGTCCCCAGATATTTCTGGGGTTCGATGTGGCAACCCTAGCCATACCATGGGGGGGTAGGATTCTAGTGACACCTTTCAGAGACAGCTTTGGGCAGAAATAGGTAATTAATTACCTTTTTCTGTGCAAATTCTAAATGGGGTGTTCGTAGGCTCTTGCTCTAGCCAACTTCCAAGGTATTCAGGGTATCGCCTGGATATGTGCCACTCCTCGGGAGCCCTTGGTTGCCAAGTTCTCAATCAGACAAACTTGTTTGCAGATTTCCTTGGTGCTTGCATTCACTTTGATGCATGTAGTTCTAGGCTATCTGTCTGCTGCTCTGCTCCAGGCACCTGACATCAGTGAAGGCAGCTGCATATGAAAGAGTGAGGCCTGAGGGCTAACAGAAGCCAGAACAGAGTCAGTGCTATGAATGATGAGTAGCTACAAAACACCATACTGACTTGCTGAACTGTGCACTGTAGTAGCTATGTAAAAATCAGTTTAGCAGCCATAGTTAATGATGGGGGAGCTGCAATGGGTGTTGTGAACCATTGCTGACAGGGAAGTGATGGAACGGAGCCAAGTATCACAGTCAGCAAACAGTGAACAGTGGGGCTGACAAACAGGAGGCCTTCTTATAGAGCAAAGGCAGGTTCCAACAAGAGGGCAAGATATTGCTTGAAGAGTAGCCAAATGGAGCAGTGAATGACAGGGAACTCAGCAGTTCCTTGAGAGGGTGCAGCAATGAGGGAGGAAACGGGGAGTGGGTACTACAGGTGAAAGTCAATTCATAGTTTGTAAGAGGATGGGAATCGACTAGCGTTTTGATCAACTGAAATGGTGGTTTCTGAGACAGATGCTACCTCAGTATTGTGTAATTAAGCTAAACATCTCTGAAAATTGAGACCTTTTCAAACAGTGCTTTCTTTGCCTTTTAATAATTCCACGGGGGCAGACATATTCAGCTGTTGCAGCAAAAAGAAGGTCTTATGGCACCTTTGAGTTTAACAGCATTTCATTCCTGTATAAGCTTTGCACTCATTTTATAAAGCGGGGGGGGGGGGGGTTGAAAAAGAATACAACAGCAGGGCCATCCTGAAATGCAGAAAAATGGGTCTCTGGGTGCTTTGGTCAGGGACTACAACAGAGGGTAGCAGCACAAAGGAAAAGAACAAAGCACCTGCCTCTAGCTTGTTATAGATTGTGAGTAGGCAAGTATATTTCTCCTGCTTATTCACTTTACTTGCTGTGAAGCACGTGAGGCTGTGAGTTTGGAGTTTGTCTAGGAGATAGAGTCATTTGGGCAGTTAGTTAGCTGTCCAGCCAAACACTTAAGTGAAGACTGCTGGGCCCAAGTTAACTGCATTCTTTCTTAATAAGCGGCAGCTTTACATTCACAGCAGGGCCTACAACTGCTTGAATGCCCATGGGCTTCATACAGGGAAAGGAAATGGAAGACTGGGAACCAGGAAATTTCAACCCAATGTCCTTTATTCTATAATGACATGTAGATTTTGATTCTGATCAAACTGTTTCAAGAGCATTTTCAAAAGGCGTTATCATGGCTTGGGTGTGTTGGGTGACATTCTATTCAAGCAGATCCACCAGATCTATTTAAGCAATTAAAATTGCTTGGTTATGTTTCTGTGCACGGCAGAATAATTACCGCAGTCCAGCTGCACTTCACAAGCAGGAAGCCAATGAACCAGCAGAAAGTTAACTTAGTTAAGTACACGTTCAGTTGTGACCATTCGTTGGCCCTCGTAGAGTAGCAATGTCTCTTCCAAATATGTGAGGCCATTCCAGAGAGGGTTAAGGAGTGAATTGCCCTCATCATGTTGAAATTCCACTTGATGGGGAAAAAAACCACTCCACATAATTGCACACTTAATGAAAAGATAAATTCCATTTTCATGGAATCAGCTCCCTCTCCCACTTAAAATTGCCCCATGGCACACTCAGCATGAGTCGAGAAGCCCCTGGGGTGCAGCTGAGCCACTCTGTTGGAGAAGATTTCATTAGCTGCTTTCGCTGTTTTTTCTCTGAATCATCTCAATCATTATCCCAGTGAGGATGGGCAAGAATTTTATTTTCACAATGTTTTCCATTCTAGCAGAGAGAATGGTGTGGAGGTTGTAACATCATTCAGCATTTCTCAATGATTCTGGCTTGATTCTAGGCAAGCTGCCACCTGTTTGCCAGCCCTGCCTGACAGTGGGAGGTCTATTTGGGGAATGCACTGAATACCCAACTCATCACTACCAAATCCAACTTTCCAATGCACAGATTTTTTCCCCTCCTTCTAGGACAAAATAAAAACCTTGAAAAAATGTGAAGGAGGAAAACTGCTTGCTCACTAGAACTGAGAGCTCATCTCTTGTCTCGAAAACCCCATGAGGTCGCTATGAGTTGGCTGCAACTCAACAAAACACTTTACCTTACCTAGAACAGGAAAACTGCAGGGCTGTCTAAGGCTGCAAGCCTAAGCATTCTTTCCTGGGAGTAAGACTTATCTGAGTAGATCTGTTCATGATTGCTCTCTTAGGGAGGCAAGGCCGACGCAGCAGCCATTATCTAGGTAAACTTGAAACTTTTCCTGTCATCCCCATCTCATGCTAAAGAAGCAAGCCCAGAGATATTCTAATTCAGATGCAGCTAGGGCAGCCAGGTCCCTTGTGGCAACCAGCAGGGGGAATTATTGGCAGTGGGGGGAAGCATAGGCTGCTGTTGCACTGATGTCACTGGCATGTTCTGCTAGCATGGCACTGGTGATGTAGAATGGGCAAAAACTCTATCATTTCACCATAGAGATATTTTCCAAATATTGGGGTGTCTGGCATTGCCAGCAGTGAGTTGATGTTTCTTCTGGTGCAGAAATCAATGTGTGCCTAGATGGGCTAGGCCTTCCCCCAGAGCTGGTAAGTCACCCCACCAGCTGATTGGTGCCTGCGGTGGGAGCTGGCAGCCCTAGATGTAGCCCATGTTTCTTATGCTTTCATTCTTCAAATTGCTAGCTTTCTAACGTTTTCCAAATCAATGAAACAATCAGGTTGTACTGTTGCTGTAGTTAATAACCTCCAGAAAAGGATTTCCCTTGGACACTGCCTGTCATCCTTGAAATGTTTTTGGCAGCAAGCCAACTACAAAAAAAAAGGTCTGTGCATCTCCCCCTTCCAATATTTACTTGGCTGTACTTCTTGAGGGGTGTTTCCACATGTGAGGCTGCACGTAAATCAGCCTATAATGGGAATGTAACTCCTACACTGACTAGTATATACAGTTTCTTTTAAAATTTTATCCCATGATAACAATAGTCACAAGTGAGGCTGCACGTAAATCAGCCTATAAATCAGCTTATAATGAGAATGTAACTCCTACACAAACTAGCACGCACATATTTTCATTTAAAATTTTATCCCATGTTAACAATATTCACATGTTGCACAAAGAGTGTGAAAGAGCCTCAAATACTCTGTTTAGAGTTTTTTCCACTCCTTATGCCCCCCCTCCCTACTTATACCTTGTCAGTATTTTTGAGTATATTCAAGTCAGCCAAAATGGTATTTGGGATTTCAGAATAGCAAATACTAAACAGGAAAAAAAATCCCAGAAATATTTGGGAAGATCTGCGGCTGCAATTTTAAGGCTCCTGAGACTGTTTTTCTTCCACTTCTCTGTGTTCACTGACAATGGGAGGGAGGCAGGCAGCTGTCCTAGGCAATAGGATCAGATGTTAGAGAGGGCACTTGAACTGTCTGTCCAATCATAACAATTCTCACATCCTTCCATGAGGGCCAACTACGTTTGGAGTTTGTAATGACTTCCTAGACCAAATTCAGGATTCCCACAGTCATACAGCAGCTGTGAAGGGAATGGATTCTTTAAAATGCAGGGGAGCCCAAATGGGTACAGAACACTGCCATTGGTGTGGAGTGGGGGAGGGCTCTTACCAACCTTACCAGACCATTTTCCTTCTTCAAAACAGTGCTGGAGTGAGTTATTTTCCTAGTTTTGCTGCTCCACATGGAGTATTCTGTATCCAAGTAAAAAAGGATTTCATTGTTGCAGCAGGTTAGGTACAGTGAAAATGTAACCAAATTTTTTTCTTCCAAATTTGCTGCAACAATTAAAATTTTAAAGATTATCAGGAACACCATAAAACTCCACAAAGCCAGAAAATCAGAACAAGGAATACTATTTTTAACAGGAGCAGAAATAACAACTACAAAAAAACCTTGACTCTTCCCCTCTCTACAACCCCTCTGGCAGAACACACTCACAACTTGAAATAATATTTTGAAACAAATTCCACCAGTCCTGAAGTTGTCCAGTAGAAAGAGAACAAGGTCTTCCTAGTGAGGTACCAGGAAGTAGAAATCCAGAGCAGGCCAGAACAGCAGACCACTCCCAAAACTCTATCTCTGAAATTGAGTGAAGGTGTTTTTATCCTTTGTTATTTGTGTACAGAATACTCCACCTGAAGCAGCAAAAACAGAGAAATAACTCATTCCAGCACTGGGGTTTTTTTGTTTGTTATTTCTGGTCCTGTTAGTTTTTCTTGTTTTGATCCTGTAGTTTTGCAGAGTTTTATGGTGTTCCTGATGGTCTTTAAAATTTTAATTGTTGCAGCAGGTTTGGAAGAAAAAAAATTGGTTTACGTTTTCACTGTACCTACAGTTAACTGTAAGTGAGGGCTTAGTATATTGTGATCACCACCTTATGGAATGGAATGCCCAATGAGGTTAGGAAAGCTTCTACTCTCTTGGTTATCTGCAAACTATGCAAAGCTGAGTTATTCAGCAGGGCTTTTTTGCACAGGTAATGAGGCTGTGCTATAATGAAATGGTTCAGAAAGTTGCATTAAGAAAGGGATAGAGACTGTACATTATACTACTTTGATCTGTCTGTCACAATGTAATTTCTGCATCATTTAATATGTCATGTTTAAACAGTTTTGCTTTATCAGGTTTGTTTCCTGTTCCAGATTTCTGCTTATTTTCAGGTTTTTGCCATCCAAACCCTATTGCACTGTTTATTGGATGCCCCATCCTGTTGACATTCTTTGACTTAACTCTATATAATCAGCCTTGAGTTTCAGTAAGAAAGGCAGACTTTAAATAACAAATAAATAAACAAGGTTAGCCTGGCCTGGATTCTCTGGTTTGATGTTGGGTTTGTTGGTTCTGTTTGTATTAGAAGGCTTTTGGCCATTGGTTTCTCTGAAATGTTTTCCGACAGGAAACAATGGAGACAAGTAGGATGGCTAGGGGCACCTTGTTCAGGGGGCTGTCCTTGGTCCAATTTGCTTGGAATCTGGGGAGTCTTTAGTGGACAGCCAGCACTAGGTAACCTACAATTTCTGTGTCATTTGGTTGAAAAACAGCCCCACAATAATATCTCCCGTAGGGAACAATGGAATCTGAATCATTCAGGTACCCTAAGAAAAAACTGAACCTGAATCCCAAAATGGCATCAGTGGACCCAAATACCCCTGAATACTGGTATTTATGCCTTTCCCAAAATCTGAATCCAAAGAATATCCAGGGCCTGGTGTGTGTGTGCACTTATCTCACCCGTATACAGAAATATTCCTTCTCCCTGTGGTGAGGGCAGCAGTAGGTGCATGCAAGATACCACTTTGGGTACAATTACAAAGGAACAAGCGCTTAGAGATTAATCCAAACTGATCTATTTAGACTCCTACTCAGGTCTACTCAATGGGACTTTCAGGAAAGAGTTCTCAGGATTGTACTATTAATCATACATTGAAAAATGGTTTTATGCTTGTTTGGCTTATCATTTGCCAGCTGTATTTACCTACTGTGGCAATGACCATTTAGCCTCCATTTTGATGCCAACTGTTTCTTGCCTTTGGTCTCTTACCAGCGCATGTGTTCTGCCAAGCTCAGAAAGGCCTGGTCACACCCTTGCCTGGGAACTGTTCTGCAGTGTATTTGCAGGATAAAAAGGCCAAGTAAGGCAGAAGAACATGGAGGAGCAGATCACTTCACATGACTGAATAGTAGCCATGGAGACACTCAGAAATTACTCAAACAGTACCAGTTCCATGACTATGACTCTAAACATTCCAGTCCAGTGTTTTGTTGCATTGTGCTGCCTCCCCCCACCCCTGCATTACATCAGACTAACTTAATGAAGTTTCCCCCAGTGAATTTATGGCTTAGATCTTATGATCTGTTCCTGTCACACTCCTCTCCATCCGCTCCAGAGGAATGTATAAGGGCTATTTGGAAAACATTGTGCACCTGGAAATGAAGTGGCAGAGGAAGTAAGTACCACAACAGAGGAAAGGAGCACAAAGGGAATGATGTCATAGGATCTAAACCAGTGTCTTTTGTGACTTCTAATCATGCCTCCATCATGCTCTTCCTATGTGATGTGAATGCCTCCCTGGGCACACTACTCCATCTCAAGTTCCCTCATGCGCCAATCAGAAGGCTTCCTCCAACTTCACCTGAAATCTCCCCACTTCCATCCAAGCCCAGGGAAATTGAGCCTTTACTCCTTTTATTCCCTAGGTCCTATATTAGGAGCAGCTTTCATTATGGTGTGGTTAGAGTTCTGGATTAGGATCTGGGATTCCCAGGTTTGAGCTCCCACAGTGCCAGGGAAACCTTGCATCACTCACTTTCTCACAGGCTAACCAGAGTTGTTTGTGTGTCCCACAGGATGACTATATGTGCTTTCCCCCAAATCCTTGTTTCTGTGTCCCACAGGATGTCTATATGTGCTTTCCCCCAAATCCTTTCCAGGATTTCTTCCTTGGATTTTTACCTGGATTTGCTTGTTGGGTCCCTACACTGCCTTGTCAGAACCACCCAGGCAAGACCCAGGCTCTTTATCTGAGGATAACCAGGACAAACCAAGGGGATGATCAGGAAGCTTAGGAGCACCTGACACCACTGAACCCCCTCTAAATTCAGAGCCCCTGGATTCTAGGCCTCTGTCAAAGGACCTGCACTTGAATGCTCAGCTCCAGATGCTGCTGCCAGCATGCCAGACTCCAGAGCAGCCAGCTCCCTATATCATAGGGCCAGATCCCAGACCCCAGTCCCTCAGGTTCTCCACCCAACCAGCAGGAGCAGCAGAGAGGCAAGCCCATGAGGAGGAAACTCAATGGCAACAAAGCACCAGCCTATGTTCCAGTTACTGAGCCAGATCACCCTCTAAGCATGTATGGTGCTTTGCAGGATAGGGTCTCATCTGGCTTCTCTAGATAAAGCCCAGGAACAGGTAGGGCTTCTAACTTTCAGGCCATTTAAGCCCTGAGCTAAGTAGGGGGCCTTACTAGTGTTCACATGGCCAGCATTCTTATGTGCTAATTGGACCTAGTTGCACCCTGACCTCAGAACTCTTTGGACAACCAGGCCCTGCTTCCAGTTACCCTTGTTCCTGAGACTCCTGCAGTCAAAGATAAAACAGCACTTCTAGAGCACCAAAACTCTTTTCTGCGTAGTTATGAAAGCTACCAGCTGCCTCTATGCTTGGAAACTACCCCAGATATCTTATTCATGCAGACTCATATGAGAAGAGAAAATATAATCCTCTGCTTTCTCTGTCCTCACTTTCTGTATCTCTCCCTTGAGTTATACATTACTCAAATGCTCATGCAAACAGGAATATCTAGCAGTTCTCATGGGCATGTTGGTATTTGGTGCTACATGTGTGCTTGATAGCATACCGACTATCAGTGTGTTTTGATGTTTTATTCAAAAAACCCCTCTCATTATTCTGATAAATTCCAGCCCCAGTTTCATTTCCAGGCCTAATTGCCTCAAAGCTTTTATCCTTTTGTTTTAAAGATCCCTTTTAAAAGTATGGGAAGTATACATGCTAACTTCTCACATCTGTTTGTAAACTCCTTTATTATGTTGTACACTAATTTGCTGCTCTTCACAATTCTTACCAATTGCCTTCATCCACACCGATTTCCCACTCACCTTATGCCACTCTCATGTTTGTCTTCTAAGCAGGGCTTCCTTCCGATTTCACACAATCTGCCCCGGGGCTGCAGCAAGCATCAGCATTTTTGCACAGCAAATAGAAGCCGCTAAAAATCAGTTTCTGTTTGCGGCGCAAAAACACCAACGCTTGCTGCAGCACCCAGGCAGATAGTGTGAAATCGGAAGGAAGCCCTGCTGAGAAGACAAACATGAGAGTGGTGAAAGGTGAGTGGGAAATCAGTCCCAGTCTTAGCTATTATTTACTGCTCACTTACTTATGCATCTTGACTGTAATTGACCCTTCCTGGCAACAGCCTTCTTACCCTCTACCTATATGCAATGGATGGTGACTTCTTTTTCAATATATCTGAAGAACTGTGCATGCACAGGAAAGCTTATTCCCAGAATAAAACTTCATTGGTCTTAAAGGTGCCACTCGACTCAAACTTTATTCTGCTGCTTCAGATCAACATGGCTACCCATTTGAATTTTAAAAATATGGGTTATTCATTCTTGCTAGGTGTTAAATAGAAGCCCTGTGGCGCAGAGTGGTAAAGCTGCAATACTGCAGTCTGAACTCTTTGCTCATGACCTGAGTTCGATCCCAGCAGAAGCTGGTTCAGGTAGCCAGCTCAGGTTGACTCAGCCTTCCATCCTTCTGAGGTCAGTAAAATGAGTACCCAGCTTGCTGGAGGGAAAGTGTGGATGACTGGGGAAGGCAATGGCAAACCATCCCATAAAAAGTCTGCCGTGAAAACGTTGTGAAAGCAACATCACCCCAGAGTTGGAAACGACTGGTGCTTGCACAGGGGACTACCTTTACCTTTAGGTGTTAAATACTAATCCTTCAACTCCTTTAGAAAAAGGGTGAGCTCACTCAGAATGTGTTTGTACCCAGGTTAACACAGATATGGGTCCTAATGTATTAAATGTCTTTCTAAGCATACATGGTAATATTGCAGATCTTTTCTTTAGCAGCTGCAACATGCATTGTTGTAGCAGTTTTTATGCCTGTGTCTATGTGTCTGATAACCATGAAAATTAAACACGGAGATGAATCTTGTCTGTAATTTACAATGCCAGAATGCACCTGGAGCATGAGGTAAAAATGTTATAACAACCAACATCTTATTCAAGTGGCAAGACAGCTTCAAGGAAAAGTCTAAGGTCAGTGGGAATCTTGGATCTCCCTGAGCTCTGAAACTGCTCCAAAGAAGTTCCAAATCATAGTAAAAAATCCTCTCTCCCTCAACTAAATTAGTAGCACTTTCCTTCTTTGCTATATTCCCCTCCCTAGGAATGTACTTAACTAGCTATTATTGTGGTCTCCTCTCCAAAATGTATAGAAGCCAAGAGAATTAGCACCTTAAATCCAGCAGAATTAAGGATGGGATTTTCTAGTGGCATGTAAAATGAAGACCCTCAAGGGAATGACTTTTGCTGTCCTCTTTCATAGTCATATGGAATTAATCGAGAAGGCACACAAACACACATAAATGTCAAGCTACTGTTTCTTTCTGTCAGGTTCACTGTTGTGGCAGCAGATCTTCAAGACTTCCAGTGCCTATCCTTTCCAGTCCTGCAATCTCAGATCTTTTTAAAATGGAGAATCAAAAGACTGAACCAGAGACTTCATACAGACAAACCATGTGCTCTCCCACTGACCTATGCCTCTCTAAACAAAAGAATTTTCTAATTTACATATGTATGCTCTCTCCAATTTAGAAAAACTGTGAGATGTGAAATAACTCCATGGATGCAAACCTACTGAACTAGAGTATCCTGCATCCATTTATCTTTCCAGGTTGAATCAACACATAAACACAGTTTGAATGAGTCTTGCCCATAAACCCCAGAAGGACCATGCAGCACAGGAGCACAACACCTAGAATAATAGAGTTGGAAGGAAACTCCAGAGTCATCTAGTCCAACCCCCTGCACAGTGCAGGAAATTCCCAATACCTCCCCCTAAGTTCACAGAATCAGCATTGCTGTCAGATGGCCATCTAGCCTGTTTGAAAACCTCCAAAGAAGAGCCCACTACTTCCCAAGGAAGGCAGTTCCACTGAGGAACTGCTCTGTCAGGAAAGTCTTCCTAATGTTTAGCCAAAAACTCTTTTGATTCAATTTCAACCCGTTGGTTCTGGTATGACCTTCTGGAACAACAGAAAACAACTCTGCACACTCCTCTATATGACAGCCCTTCAAGTACTTGAAGATGGTGATCATATACCTAATCAAATACTTGGCATATTACCAATTTCTGAGGGAAAAGATGTTAGAGGCTGCCTCCTTCAGACTAGCAGGACAAACTGTACTAAAATTGTTAGCTGCCTAGCCAATGGTGCCCAAATGCAGCTTTCCACATTGTAGTCCCCCATTGACTTACCACTGCACCTGCTGAAAAGGTGGGACTAACAAGGAGCACCCTGATGGACAGTCACACCATTCAGTGTATTTCAAGTAGCCTTAATATGGAGTGATCACTCCCCTTCCCCTGTTCTTACAAGTTCTGCCCTACAGCAGCCATTTTGCCTAATTTGGTGTTAGCCTTCCCCCAGCTCTGCCTGCCAACAGTTGTGAAGCTTGTAAAGCAAATAAATGGGGCAAGCCTTTGTGGTGATGAACCTACAGTTATACTTCAGAGAATGCTAAGAAAGCAGACCTGGATTGTAGCCCTGAAGCACCTGTAATATAAGAACATAAGAGAAGCCATGTTAGATCAGGCCAATGGCCCATCCAGTCCAACATTCTGTGTCACACAGCGGCCAAATATATATATATATATATATATATATATATATATATATATATATATATATATATATATATATATATATATATATATATATATATATACACATACACACACACACACACACACACACACACTGTGGCTAATAGCCACTGATGGACCTCTGCTCCATATTTTTATCTAACCCCTTCTTGAAGGTGGCTATGCTTGTGGACGCCACCACCTCCTGTGGCAGTGAATTCCACATGTTAATCACCCTTTGGGTGAAGAAGTACTTCCTTTTATCCGTTTTAAATATCCACAAAATAAAGGCTAACCTAGATACAGAGGCTCCTGAAATAGTGAGGAAGGAAAAGCTGAAACCCCTCCTCCACCCCATGCCACACTCCTGAGCCAAATCAGGCCTTGGAGCATTCGGGAACATTTGTTCCCCAAGGTGATGTCTGTCTGCAAGTCAGGTAGGCAATTTCAGATGTATTGTCTAGTTTGGCCCTAACAGTTTATTCATACAAACCCTGGCTTTCAGCTGTCCTGTTATAGTTTGAGATGGTCATGGGAGTGCCAAGTGCTAAAAACATGGATAAATCACATCCACTAAAAAATGCAATAGTTGTGACTAAGTTCCAAAAGCCAATCCATGCTAAATTCATAGCATAGTATCAGCAGTTACATAACTGGCTGCTACCATGACAACATGACAAAAGTCAACTGGATTGACTTAGCTACCACATGTTCTAAAAGGATTGTGTGAATAGGCCCTGACAGTCCTGTGAATGCAGGGCTGGAATCAGCATTGTGTCTGGATTCTTATTATTCCAGCAACTCTTTAGAGGGGTAAAGATGGACAAAACCCAAAACCAGCTCCTTTGGCAAGCTCCCAAACTTGTTAAACATGACAAAGCTAGAAGGAGCCTCTAAGGCAAAGGCAAGTGCCAAACTGGCAGGCTGGTTCCAATCTGGCTGTTTACAACTGCTGGTTCTTTGATAACATGGGGCTTTTTTGGTATCCTGAGATCATGTTTTCACAAATCTCATAAAGAAAAAAAAATCATTAGCAGACTGAAGCCTGATCTTGTCTTGTGGAACACAGTGGTCCTTCCATGGTGGTGGAAAGTGCCATCATTACAGAAGACTTATGGTAACTCCATAGAGTTTTCAGAGATGGGTTGCCTGCCTTCACACTGTGACCCTGGTATTCCCTGGGAGTCTCCCATCGGAATACTAGTCTGGACTTACCCTGCTTAGCTTCTGAGATCTGATGAGATTGGGCTAGCATTTTTATGCTGCCTTTCTACCCGATCAGGGTCCGCAGGTAGCAAACACAAACAAAAAATCAAAACATTAAAACATTTGATCAGTTAAAACTAAATTTTAAAATTTAAAATAATTCAATCAAAAACATATAAGTAGAGAACACCAGAAGGAGGGCTAATGTCCAGGGGGTATGGAAGACAAAACAAAAAAAAGTGGTGAAAAACTGCTGGTGATAGATGCCAATAAAGGGAGACTGGTGAATGCCCCTGGGGAGGGACTTCCCAAGCTTTTGTGCCGTGACCAAGAAGGGCCTTCCCCAGGTTGCCATCCATCTAGCTTCAGATGTTGGGGGCAACTGAAGCAGGACCTCTGAAGATGAGCAGAGTATAGGCATAGGTTCATACAGGAGAAGGCAATCCTTAAGGTATTTTGGTCTCAGGTCATATAGGGCTTTAACGGTCAATGCCAACACCTTGAACTGAGCCCATAAACAAAATGGAAGCCAGTGTAACTAGAACAATGGTCCTTAGAATCCACTCCAGTCGATATTCTGACTGTAGCATTCTGAACCAACTGCAGCTCCCAGATAGACTTCAAGTGCAGCCACATATAGAAGGCATTAGAGTAATTTAAATGTTACCAGGGCATGCATCATAGTGGCATTTAAGTAACACATGCATTTTTTACTTATTTGTTGCACACAATGAAGGCATAAATGATAATTTAAAATACATCAAACAATATCAAAAAATCCAGAGGCAGCAATGGGAAAAGACAGCAGAGTTCAAAGGGAGAAGCTGTGGAGAACAGAACAGTTTTTACCAGACATCTGAAATGATGCTGTAACTCACATTTTTCCCTTGGAAAAATATTCTAAACACACAGCTTCACCACCTATGATGAACCAAGGGAAGGGGCCATGTCTCTGTGGAAAAGCACATGTTTTGTGTGTAGGAAGTCCCAGATTCAGTCCCCAGTATCTCCAGTTAAAAGGGTCAGCTACCAGGTGATGTGCAACACCTTTGCCTGAGATCCTCATCTTCTGCTGCCAATCTCAATACTGACCTTGATATGTCAACTATCTCACTCTTTGTAAGGTAACTCAGTGTTCACATATTTATTGCAATCTCTAGTCACTAGCAGAAGGCAGGTGCAGGGCCTCTGATGCTGGAGCATGGGTAGCTTTGCATGGGAAAAGGTGATTTTTCAGATACTCTAGTCCTTTGTTTATTATTTTAAAAGTTTAAAATCAGCATTTTGAATTGTACCCAGAAACACAGCAGTTAGCAAGAGGATTTTTTAAAATAAGGCTGAAATAAAGGCAATGCCATCATTATATTCTGGGCCACATGAAAGGTCTGTATATGGTTCAAAGGCAGCCTCACATATAGTACATTACAGTTGTCAAACCAAAGCTCACTGTGGCAAGGCCATTCTTTTCCAGAAAGGGGACATCTTTTTCCTTGAGCAATGCCACTCACACAGATTTTTCTCAGTTGCAAGACTTCTTCCAGCCAAATGCAGTAAGAGAGACAGAGAGCAACCAGTTTGTACAGTGCTTCCAAATTTACTCTGCAGAATTCTCTGTAACAGCACACTGAAAACTAGCTAGGACTGCAACCTGACATGCATAGATCAAGGAAATGTCCTCTTCTCCCTGATCCCGTGGCATCCTGCAACAAATTTGATCATTTCCCTTTTCTTCAGCACAAATCACCCCACCAACACGAACTGGGAACTCAGATATACGTTATAATCAGTCTGGAACTGAGCAGCCATATGGCTAATTTTACACCTTCCTCACGGTAATGTTTAGCAACATGAACTGAGACCATCACATAGTAAATCCCTACCCCATGTATTGTTGATGAGCACTGGCAGGAACACGAGAAAATAAACAATGAGAACAGCTAAATATTGTGGCTGGTGTATGTGTGCATGCCTAACAGTCATCATGGGGATGTGAGGCCCAAACTACATGTTACATTTAATGCATGCAAGTTGTTCATGGGAATTCAATTCAAAAGCCTCTGGGGCCCAATTTGGATTGAGACTGCAGTGGAGGGGAAGAGGGACTCCAGCCTCCCTTCCCCCATGCCATGGTCCATGCCATGCCAAACAGCCCTGGGGGGGGGGGGGGTGTTATTTACCTTGCTGGGGACTGTATGTGCACAGGATGCTTGCACATGCAAGCTTCTCAACACTGCAAACATCACTCCCCTGAGCATTTCTGGGGCAAGAAAATGGCACCAGAGGAAGGCTGAAGCTCCTCTTCCCCCTGTGGCATGGCACTAATCTAAATCAGGTCCCTGAAGTACTTTGGAATTGAGTTCCCATGAGGAACTCACAGCTGACATCTTGCAGATCAGCTGTTTAAATGTAATATGTAGTTTGAGCCTCATCATACCATTGGTGAATGTGTTAGCTGGTGAGTGATAAGCTTGCCTTACAACTGTGCATTGCAACTCTGCGCAAAAACTGATCTCAATTCACATAAGCAAAAATCACCATATTTCAGCTATCACTCTCACTTTATAAATATGGTCATGTGAACTGGCCCCAATGTGGAAACATATGTATTTGCACTTGAAGAGGAGGCAAACAGAATAGTTGACCTGAGAAATGCTGAATGCCTGTGTACTCAGTCTCATTCTTGTACATGCCAAAGAATAAATGCACGGATATACCATGAGTTTTTCACATAAATTCAGCCAAAGTCTACAACTGTACTACATCAGTGTCTCAGGGTACTGGGAAAAGAAAACCCAGAGCCGGAATTCTATGCCCCTGGAATGGGCTCTAGATTCAATCCTGCCAATTGTTTGATGTGGTGTTATTTCCAGAGCCTTCGCCAAGCCCTCATCTAAAGCAGGCCAGTAATTCTATCAGGCTGTAGCTGCAAAGGCAGGCTGAGTATAGAACCTCCCCAGTCAATATGTAGCTGTACTGCCTAAAATGATGGTGGTTGTTTTCCAGTTTTCTCTTGCCTAACATCTCTTATGATGGAACAAACATCATTCTGCCTCTACCCTGGTGTTTTACAGAGGTGGTTTGTGGGGAAACCAAAAGGCCCTGAGCCAGCAACAAAGCCCAACTAACTCTTGCTAGCACCTAAGCCAACATTGCAGCCAAGTAAACATCAGTGAAAACATCACACACCCAAGGTTATTCAGGAAATACATCCATGTTTAAGAAGAAAAGGGCTAAATTAGATGTGACAACATCTTCATGTCCACCATAGGAATGTCTCCACCACTAAAATGGATAAATTTAAAACTGCAATGCAGAGGGATGAAGTATTCTTGCATCTCCCTGCATCTTTTCAAGTATTGAATGGCTATGGTGGGGATCAGGGTTAAGCCCTCATGGCATTTTTAAATCACCCACTTTAGGTTTACAATGGCTGTGGTGGTCCACTGGCGGACACAAGGATGCAGTCACAACTAATTTGGCCCATAGTGTCTCCATGCCTTAAGCTCCAACCTCCCATTTTCTTCCTTTCTATTTCAAATGGATAATCTCTACCAAAGTCCAGTTTATATTTAGACTTCCCATGCTCAGAGACTGCCTACAAGATGAGCAGAGATTAACAATGCTTCTGTTGGATAACACTTACCTGGTTTCTGTGGGCATGGGATACATCTGCTAATCCCCCAGAAGGCCCCAACACTGCCACAGCAATCCTCATATTTGGACAGACCAGGCAATGGTTCAGCACACTACAGGAGAAAGAATAGAATGAGCATCAGGATTCTGTCCCTGTTCAACACTCAGGGAGAAAAGTCATGCCATACAAAATGCCTGATCCCTCATTCCTTCCTTCCAGGTGTACAAGATTCTGGACAAAATGCTACAGAAACCAAGACAGTGAGGAGGAAAAGGAGGATAATAGCTGTGGCTTTCCTTGAAGGGGTGATCCACAGCTAAGGCAGAGGTACCTGCTTTATACTTTACATGCTAACACATATTACAAGCAGCACAGCTCCCTACAAGACCAGAGATGTATTTTAAGTCAGTAAACAGACTCACAGACAGGAAAATGAGAGCCTGCCTGTTATTTTGCCCCTTGGAATGCTCATATATTAGTATAAGACACAAAGTATTACTGTTAGGTTTGTATAGCAAAGCAAAACCCTTAGATGATATCACTAGGCAAAGCCTGTGGATAAAACAAATGCCTTCTCCCAGACTTACATCTATTAGCTAGTGAGATGGGTACACAGTTCTAGACCTTGTGGGGACGTTTGTGGTGAGGCATTTTTCATTTACTTAATAAGTCTCTCTTTCCCGCCCAACAAGGCCCTCTGGATTACAGTCTTTCCCATTAGAGCTGAGCTGTTGTGGTCCACAGGCCAAATCTGGCACTCCTCCATCCCCAAAAATGGCCATGTGCCCAGTGCTCACATTCCAATAAGTTTGGCTTCAGACTGAAATGGAAGAGACAAATACTTCCTATTCAGGATTCTAGCCATCACCCAGTCTGCTCAGTTACAGACTCTGATCCAGCTGAAGAAGACCAGAACAGACCAGAGATGCTCTTTCCCCACCTTTCTACAAATTGCCCTGTGGTAACCTGTAGAACTCTACAGAAGACCCTTTCGGGCCTAAAAGTTCTTCTTACCACTGAATGAATCAGTCAGAGGACAGACTTTTGAAAGAAACATTGAACTGATCTATTGATTTCATATAAAAGAAATGGACTTTTCCAACTATAGTTCCAAGTGAAAAGTTTCAGGTTAAAGTCCTTGTTTTAAAAATTAATCATCTGATATTTGCTTGAGTAAGAAATATAACTTTAGGAAATGCAATCTAATAAAAGCCAAAATTCCCTGCCCTGAGTATGGATGCTGAGGGCTTATCACTCAATTATGTAGGCCCCCACCAATAACTCTTTTGAGAAAAGAATACACGAAGGGAAGGGGGGGATATCCAAGTAGCCCAGTGAAAAGAAACAGGACCCACTGAAAAAACAATGTAAAATACACTTGATTAATATAAGGGCATACCCAGAGTATAGGGTGTCCAAGTCCCCCACTATAACAGGGGTCCTCCTGCCTTGGACCCCTTGTTCTCCACTGCCACTCCAGAGGGCAATGGAGGAAAAAATGGGGGTGATTTCCAGCATGAGCCAGAAGTGATGCCATCAAATTGGCACAACACACCTATGTGGTGAGATCACTTCCTGTTCAGGCCAGAAGTGACTTTGAGGTATTGGTGTGATGCTGGTCAGGTAGGTTCCCAATCGCTGCAATCTGTTCTAATAGAACTCCTGCATATTTCCATAGATGAAACAAGATATGGAGAGTTTTATATCATACACACATGAAGTTGCCTTAATATTAAGTGAGACCATTACTTTATCAAGCTAGAAAGCTTAAATCATATGAATTTTCTTTCCTTAGAAGTTTCAAAGAAAATGAATGTTCTATGAGAATCAGGCATTCATAGCAAGAAAAAGATGTCCTGTATTTGATCCATTTCATACCAAAATTGCATTTTCATTATGAGTCCCATTCTCGTCCGCCAAATGTTCCTGTTTCTAATTAAGCTCTAAGACCATGCTAGGCCTTCAGGCAGCCTCTCTTGTAAGAACAGAAACAGGACAGCAAATTACAAAGTCCCAAAGGCAGGGGTTAGGGTTTCTCTTTCAAAAGGAAATAACTAAGGGATCCCTAAACTTTTTGAGCCTGTGGGCATCTTTGGAAGTCTAAGATAGGTTCTAAGATAGGTTGGTGGATACAATGGCTGTCACAGGAGATGGGGCCAAACAAAGAGAGGAAGCCCAAAGGCAGGACAGAAGAGGAGTAATTTAGAAAATACACTGGGAAAGAGGAGGTTGAGAGAACCAAACAAACTCTGTGGTGGCAGTTACAACCAAAAACCCATTATTTTAAACTGCATAGCCAATTGGATCTTCAATGGCAGCATGATAAAGATGATCATATGATTAAAAAATATCATGTTCTAAAATTTTTGAATACTTTTTCACTCTGATATTTCATAAGCCTGCTCATGCAAAAGCTCATATTTCACACATGCACTATTTATAGTCTCACACCCCATGAATGAACTATTGACTGATTACACTTTTCCTCCAAGAGTCTCCTCTAGTTTATTCTTACAACTCTTTGGCTGATTTCGCACTTACCTTTTACTGGCGCGACCACCCTCCTCACGCCGGCGGATCTGCAGGGATTTCGCACCAGAAGCGCCGGCACAGCCAAAAGAGCCGGCAACTTCCGTCGCGGAGCCAGCTCAAACGTTTTCCTGCTTCTTGGCGGTTTCCATTTGAGCTGGCTCCGCTTCTGGTGTGAAATCCCTGCAGATCCGCCGGCGTGAGGAGGGTGGTCGCGCCAGTAAAAGGTAAGTGCGAAAACGCCCTTTATGATAGGTTAGAAAGAGAGAGAATGTGAGCCCCAAGGTCACCTAGTGGGGTCATTACCAGGGGTCATTTGGTAGAAAAATAGGTGGTGGAGCTCATCCAGGGATTGTTATGCAGCTGCACCTACTATTCAGTGGACAAGGTAGGCAGGTGGGGAGGAGGAGGGGGAACCTTCAGCTCCTGTGAGCTCCTGCTGAATTCAAGGCCTGGTCATTACAAATGTACATAGACAGAACATCTCTCACCTTTCCATGTTCTGTCTTCAGGTAACATTTCCCCATGATGCCCTGTGGCCTCTGCTGCTGGTTGCCCTCTGCAACTATGTTGTTCCTGATGGTGGTATTATCTGTGTACTGGAGGTCGGTGGGAAGCTGAGACATCAACACAGTTTCAACACTGTTCTCTTCAGACTGGTCTGACTCACTCTTCACTCTGGCCACTTGATGGATTTGCACTGCAGCTTCCGGAGGGTGGTTAATGTGTACATTCACAAGGGAAGGATGTATCGAAGCTGGAAGAAAAGTCAGTTGTTTACCAGTGCAAACTTTACTTCTCTTGGTATGCAGGTACCTACAAACCAGCACAGGGTTTCCAGGATGGAAAGTAATAGAGTGGATACACTTCAAAAATGTAGAAATTCATGGTAGTTACAAGGTCACACTGGCTGTCACACCAAATGCCAAATAGCAAATAAAAAATCAACTACTCAGCTATAGTGCAAAATGTACAAACCTATGAAAAGTGTCCTGTTTGGAATGAAGTCCAGAAAAAAAATAAGGAAACCATGAGCTTCAGAATTTGGACAATATGTTTAAAAGCATCCTTTACCTATACAGGTTTCTGTCTGGGCTACATAGAGACTATGATCTCAGAAATACTAGATCTTTGAAATGAGGACTCCTGTGTAGAAACTTTACCTAGGTGAAAGTAATGTGGTAACAGTGGGTTGAATCCAAACCTTATTTTCTGCTGCCAGAAAACCACT
This sequence comes from Heteronotia binoei, assembly GCF_032191835.1. Classification (NCBI taxonomy): domain Eukaryota; kingdom Metazoa; phylum Chordata; class Lepidosauria; order Squamata; family Gekkonidae; genus Heteronotia; species Heteronotia binoei. The sequence goes on along the minus strand of NC_083243.1, from coordinate 53,575,030 downwards.
TCCCCAGACAGAGGAGAAGAAGCGATTTTCCCTTTTACTGTAGATCCCCCACAACTTGACAAGAGCAGTTTTGAGGAGGGGGTCCTGTCCCCAAGAGCATGTGTTTGGGGATAAAATGACCAGCAGCAGCAAGGGATAGGAAATTTTTATGCTACAAACTTAATTTAAAGACACTCCACTTAATTTAATTTAATTTAATTTAAAGACACTCCACTTAATTTAAAGACAGTGGCTGGATCCATTTTTAATTAATATCTCAAATCTTTTCTTACATCAAATTTCATACATCTCATTCTTTAATGTTTTATATCAATCTGATTTGAGAACTAATTGTTTCACATCAGCAGCAAAAGCAACAACATAGTCACACAACAAGTCCACAGAAGAAGTACCTTTTTCACTAACACCTCCTGTGTATCCATCTTGAAGCAAAAGCTGTTGAGTATTAGTACTCTAGAATCATTCATAATTAAGGACTATTAGGGATGCATTAGAATAAAAAGCAGGTCAATTACAGTATTTTTTGCACCATAAGACTCACTTTCCCCCCCCAAAAAAGTGGAGGGAAAAGTGTGTGCGTCTTAAGGAGTGAATACTGCAAAAAATTCACACAAATGCCTCTAAATTCACACAAACGGCTCTAAAAACTAGGTGCGTCTTAAATACCCATCCCTCTCTAAAGGCACTTGTAAAACCTGGCAATAATTTCAACACTACATGACAAGAGGAATAGGTGGCTCAGGTACAAGCAAGGTGGACTTCATACACATGCAACCTGTATAGAACAGCTTACCAAGATGGTTGGACAGAGGAAGTGTGTACATAGAATGCTTCATGGAGCTACTTGTCAGGCTATTTGAAGACCTCCCTACTTGCTTTCTTTCTGGTTTTACAGCTGGCAGGTGGCAAAACTTTCCTGTTGAATTAGATGGGCACCAACATTCGTCCCTGCCAACACAGCGCCCCCCATTTAGACAGGGAATCTGGCAGAAATCTGTTAAGGCAAAGAAAGCCATAAGATAAATATACAGAGAGAAATGTATAAAATCCAGTTCTAGATATTTAATATGCCACGGACTGTCTCGCTGTAATTCGCACAAACTACACATTCACTTCAGTACCTCTCCCTCACCACAGAAAAATGTCAAAGTTGGAAAAACTGCAAGTCAACAAAAGCATTTAGCTAGCTGCACTTGTGACAACACATTTTCACCTACAAGGCTTAAATTCAGTTTCAGCTTTTAGAACGTGTCAGTAGGTGGGGTCATGGCTCAGTGGTAGAGCATCTGTTTGGCATGCAGAAGGTCCCAGGATCAATGGGATCAGGCAGTGAGTGAAATGAAGGACCTCACCCTGAGGTGTCAGAGTAAAGAGTATTGACCTTGGCTGATTCCACACTCACCTTGCTCCGGGGCAGGCTTCCGTTTCTGTCCAGGGCAAGCTGTCGATTTTGCACCAGCTGCTCCGCGCTGCCATTTTGCCCTGCAAATCGCAGGTTGCTCTGAGGCAAGATGGCAGCATGGAGAAGCTGGTGCAAAATCACCAGCTTGCCCTGGACAGAAATGGAAACTTGCCCCAGAGCAGAATCAGCCCTTGATAGACCAGTGGTCTGATTCAGAATACTTCTGCCATTGAAGGATATGGTCACTATGGGCTAGAGCAGGGTTCTTCAATGTGGTACACATGGATACCATAGTGCACAGCAGTACTTCCCTGGTGCCTGCCAAGTTTTTCAAAAAGTGGGAAGGACCACTGTAAGGCAAGGCTTATTATTGGCTGTCCTCATTCAGGCAATGGAAGATCAGAAGTATTGATAAGCATCATGGCATAAGAACTGAAAAAAGCTCTGCTGGATCAGACCCGTGGTCTATCTAGTCCAGCATCCTGTTTCATGCAGTGGCCAGCCAGTTTCTCTGGAGCTCCAACAACAGACCATACAGGTCAAGGCCTTCCCCTGATGTTGCCTCCTGGAAGTCAGATGTTTACTGCCTGTGAATGTGGAGGTTTCAGCTAGTCACCATGGCTAGGAACCACTGATAGACGTATCCTCCATAAGTCTATCAAATCCCATTTGAAGCCATCCCTGCCTGTGGCCATCCTCTGGCTGCAAATTCCACATTTTAATCACACGCTGTGTAAAGTATTTCCTTTTGTCCATTTGAATCTACTGCCCATCAGCTTCATTTAATGCCCTCTAGTATTTTAGGAGAGGAAAAAAGAGTTCTCTTTGTCAACTCTTTTCACCCCAATTTAATAAACTTCCGTCATGTCCCCTCTTTCATTGTTTTTTCTCTAAAATGAAAAGTCCCAGACTCTTCAGTCTTTCCTCATAGAGAAGGTACTCCAACCCTGTGTCATCTTGGTTGCCCTCTTCCATACTTTTTTCCAGCTCTGCAATCTCCTTTTTGAGAGACAGTGACCAGAACCGCACAGAGTATTTCAAAGGAAGCTGCACCATAGATCAATACAGAGGAATTACAATATTGTTCATTTTATTTTGTGACTTGTGGTTCCATTTCTTTTTATTCCCATTTCTCCTCCCCTCTCCCCTCAGGCTTTCCTTGATTTCTTTTTATTCTCCTTTTGTGATTCTTTTGCAAAACAAGAAGGGAGGTATTGTGTAGGGTTGCCAATCCCCAGGTGGGGGCAGGGGATCTCCCGGTTTGGAGACCCGCTTCAGGGTGGGGAGGGAAATGTCTGCTGGGAACTCTATTATTCCCTATGGAGATTTATTCCCGTAGAAAAACATGGAGAATTGATCTGCGGGTATCGGGGGCTCTGGGGGGGGCTGTTGTTTTGGGTAGAGGCACCAAATTTTCAGTATAGCATCTAGTGCCTCTCCCCAAAATACCCCCCAAGTTTCAAAACGATTCGACCAGGGGGTCCAATTCTATGAGCCCCAAAAGAAGGTGCCCCTATCCTTCATTATTTCCTATGGAAGGAAGGAATTGAAAAGGTGTGCCGTCCCTTTAAATGTGATGGCCAGAACTCCCTTTGGAGTTCAATTATGCTTGTCACAGCCTTGATCTTGACTCCACCCCTAATGTCTCCTGGCTCCACCCCCAAAGTCTCCTGGCTCCACCCCCAAAGTCCCCAGATATTTCTTGAATTGGACTTGGCAACCCTACTCTTGAGGCAGCCATTTTTTTTAGCCCTGGCCCTGAGGCAGTCACTTTGGGGTGGTATTCACCCCAAAATTTCAAATGTCCCCACAGGCTCAAAAAATTTGGGGGGCCCTGGGCTAGAAGAATATCAAAGAGCAAAGGAATGTCTAGTGTAGCCAATGCAGGTTTTATACCAAATTTACCAACGTAAGCCAAAGTTAAAGACTTCCATATAGAAACATCCTTTTAAAAAAACAAAACAGTCACAGAAACTTCCCCCCCCCCCCCATTCTGGGAGCCTACTCAAGGCCGTTCCAAATGGAACCAGACAGAGTCAAACTCCAGGGCAGTGGATTCATAGTTGACCTGTCCAATTCACTGAAATTTCCTATGAAATTTCAGCATCAGCATGATCAGAGGGAAGGTTCAGCTGCTTTATTCATTGGGAATGGCATAAAAATTTCAGCCAACTCTCCTGGTTTGCACACAAATAAAAGAAGAGAATGGGAAGAAGTTAGGTGTTGGGAGTCAGGCTCCAAAACAAATGCCAACGAAAGCAACAAACTGGCCCTGACAAGAAGAAATACTGTGTTGCCTGTCTGTGACTGTAAGCCAAAGGCTGTTACATCCAGAGCAAGGATTGATATCTGACCCTTTGTTCCACAGAGGTCAAGACCAGTCTGAGAGAAGGCTTTCTTTTTCAGGCAAATGAAAGCATCATAATCCTCTAGCCCTGAATTCTACTTTTATAGGCAATTGCTAGTCTGGCAAACAAAAGAAACAGAGGAACTTAAATAAACCTTGTGAAATGGGTCAGACATCTTGGAAGACTCACAGATACGGAAGCCAGATTTGGGATCATGGTCATGTCCACCCTGGCTGTACAGGGTGGTGGTGTCCCCTTTCTCACAGCTATTGTAGCAGCGGCCATTTTGACAGGTCTGTTTACAGATTGTGGGAGTGAAGACAATCTTTATCTTTCGGATTTTTTCTGTCAGATTGGCACCTGTAGAAAAAATTAATAGAGCCAGAATACAGATTCAAGATTCAGTCTATAGGCTGCCTCCAAGCATAACACGGTTCTCTTAGGCACTTTGCATCTCTCCCTCTTATGCTTATCATGAAATCTAAATGTTCCTTCATATCTGGCCCTAGCTTCATGTTTTATCTTTCTTTCCAACCTCAAAAGTAGACATAATGTGTAGATCCATGATCAAGATTTCTCATTTTTATGTCAAAGCAATTGTGTGGGGCTCCTGAGATCTAATCTATACATGCAGCAAACTATACATGCAACAAACTCTATAAGTCACCATATCATTTCAAAGCATAGGTAGAGGGAAACGGTTTGGTTTTGTGTTTCAACACACATACACACTTATATAATTTCTATCATTTCCAGCATCTACCACCTCATTAGAGAAACTTTAATTTTGTTGTCCAGTCACACAGTCGAGTCCAACTCTTGGCGACCCCATGGACAAAGTCATGCCAGGCCCTCCTGTCTTCCACCATCCTCCAAAGTCTGCTCAAATTCATGTTTGTTACATCAGTAACACTGTCCAGCCATCTCATCTTTTGCTGTCCCCTTCTTCTTTTGCCTTCTGAATTTCCTAGCATCAGGATCTTCTCCAGGGAGTGCTCCCTTCTCATTTGGTGGCCAAAGTATTTGAGCTTCAGCTTCAGTCATTAACCTTCCAGGGAACAGTCTGGGTTGATTTCCCTTAGGACTGACTGATTTGATCTTCTTGCAGTCCAAGGGACTCTCATGAGTCTTCTCCAGAACCACAGCTCAAAAGCATCTATTCTTCTGCGCTCAGCCTTCCTTATGGTCCAGCTCTCACAGCCATACATTACTACTGGGAATTCCATTGCTTTGACTATACAGACTTTTGTTGGCTGGCTGATGTCTCTACTTTTTATTATACTGCCCAGATTCGCCATAGCTGTAATCCCAATCCATCTGCAGTGATCTTGGATCTCAGAAATGTGAAATCTGTCACTACTTCCATGTCTTCCCCTTCTATTTGCCAAGATGTGATGGGGCCAGATGCCATGATCTTAGTTTTTTTGATGTTGAGTTTCAAGCCTACTTTTGTGCTCTCCTCTTTCACCCTCAACAAGAGGTTCTTTAGGTTCTCCTCACTTTCTGCCATTAGAGTAGTGTCATCTGCATATCTGAGGTTGTTGATGTTTTTTCCTGGCAATCTTAATTCCAGCTTGTGCTTCATCCAAGCCAGCATTCCAAATGATGTACTCTGCATATAAATTAAATAAGCAGGGTGACATTATACATCCTTGTCGAACTCCTTTTCCTGTTCTAAACCAATCAGTTGTTCCATATCCTGTTCTGACAGTTGCTTCTTGACCCTTATACAGGTTTCTCAGGAGACATGTGAGGGTGTCTGGTACTCCCATCTCTTTAAGGACTTGCCACAGTTTGTTGTGATCCACAGAATCAAAGGCTTTTGCATAGTCAATGAAGCAGAAATAGACATTTTTCTAATACTCCCGTGCTTTCTCCATAATCCATCGAATGTTGGCAATTTGATCTCTAGTTCCTCTACCTCTCCAAAACACAGCTTGAACTTCTGGTAGTTCCCGATCTACATACTGCTGAAGCCTAGCTTGTAGGATCTTTAACATTACCTTGCTGGCATGTGAAATGAGTGCAATGGTGCAAGAGTTTGAACATTCCTTGGCATTACCCTTCTTTGGGATTGGAATATAAACCAATCTTTTCCAATCCTGTGGCCACTGTTGTGTTTTCCAAATTTGTTGATACAATGTGGGCATCACTATAACAGCATCATCTTTTGGGACTTTGAATAGCTCAACTGGGATACCATCATCTCCACTTGCTTTGTTGTTAGTAATGGTTTCTAAAGCCCATTTGACTTCACGCTCCAGAATGTCTGGCTCAAGATCACCGATTTCACTGTCATGGTTGTTCGGGACATTGAGATCCTTCTTGTATAATTCTTCTGTGTATTCTTGCCACCTCTTCCTGATCTCTTCTGCTTCTGGTAAGTCCCTACCATTTTTATCTTTTATCATGGCCATCTTTGCACGAAACATTCCCTTGATTTCTCCAATTTTCTTGAAGAGATCTCTTGTCCTTCTCATTCTATTATTTTCCTCTATTGCTTTGCATTGTTCCTTCAGGAAGGCCTCCTTATCTCTCCTTGCTGTTCTCTGGAAATCTGCATTCAGTTGGGTGAATCTTTCCTTTTCACCTTTGCCTTTCACTTTCCTTCTTTCCTCAGCTATTTGTAAAGCCTCATCAAACAGCCACTTTGCTTTCTTGCATTTCTTTTTCTTTGGGATGGTGCTGATTGCTGCCATCTATACAATGTCACAAACCTGCGTCCATAGTTCTTCAGGCACTCTGTCTATCAACTCTAGTTCCTTAAACCTATTCTTCACCTTCACTGTGTATTCATAAGCAATGTGATCAAGGTCAAACCTGAATGGCCTAATGGCTTCCCTAGTTTTCTTCAGTTTAAGCCTGAATTTTGTGATGAGTAGCTCATGATCTGAACCGCAGTCAGCTCCAGGTCTTGTTTTTGCTGACTGTAAGGAGCTTCTCCATTTTTGACTGCAGAGTATATAATCAATCTGATTTCTGTGATGCCGATCAGGTGATGTCCACGTGTAGAGTCGCCTTTTAGGTTGTTGGAAGAGGGTGTTCGCTATGACCAGCTTGTTCTCTTGACAAAACTCTATTAGCCTTTGCCTGGCTTCATTTTGTTCTCCAAGGCCAAACTTGTCAGTTGTTCCAGTCACCTTTTGACTTCCTACTTTGGCATTCCAGTCCCCTATGATGAGGAGGACATCTTTTTTTGGTGTTAATTCTAGAAGGTGTTGTAGATCATAGAACTGGTCCACTTCAGCCTCTGCATCAGTGGTTGGGGCATAGACTTGTATTACTGTGATATTGAATGCTTTGCCTTGGATATGGACCGAGATCATTCTGTCATTTTTGAGATTGTATCCATTACTGCCTTCTTCACTCTCTTGTTAACTATAAAGGCCACACCATTTCTTCTATGGGACTCTTGCCCACAATAATAGATGTAGTGATCCTCTGAGTTAAATTCACCCATTCCCATCCATTTTAGTTCACTGATCCTCAAAATGTCGATGTTCAGTCTTGCCATCTCTTGTTTGACTACATCCAGCTTACCTTGATTCATAGATCTTACATTCCACGTTCCAACGCAGTATTGTTCTTTGCAGCATTGGGCTGTTCTTTCACCATCAGACACATCCACAGCTGAGCGTCCTTTTGGCTTTGGCCCAGCTGCTTCACTCTTTCTGTGGTTACTTGAACACTCTTCCCCAGTAGCATATTGGGCACCTTCTGACCTGAGGGGCTCATCTTCCAGCACCATATCTTTTAGACTTTTGTTTCTGCTCATGGGGTTTTCTTGGCAAGGATACTGGAGTGGTTTGCCATTTCCTTCTCCAGTGGATCACATTTAGTCTTTAATACTAATATTTTAATACTCCTCTACAAAAACAGAATTTTCTGCGAGCAGAAAAGCAGCACAGGAGAAAGTGGGCAGATTAGAACTGTTTCCCTTGCTATGCTAGATGCTTTTGCTTTATTTTAATTTTTTACTAACTGAGGGGAGGTTTTTTTTATGTAGAGGATCATTAAAACCTGTGTCTAAAATCCACTTTGTCATCTTAGCATTCTGTCTCACTGTGCTATATGCAAAGACTTGTGTTTAGTCTGATCAGGGAAGCAGTGCAGAGAAGAAGGTGTTAAACTCTTCCCATGCCATTTCCCCAGTCTAAATGGTTATCCCCAGCCCTGCTTTATTACACACATGCCCGCATAAAGCACACCGCTTCAGAAGATGCAATTTAAGACATGGAATTAGTGTGGAAGGAAAAAGCCTAAACAACCCCCTTCTCTAGCTCAGCTTTCCTGATCAAATTATCAACTCCATGCAGCTGTTTTAGAGCAAAAGGGGGCTGGGGGAGAATAATAAGATCACAAATCTTCCAAATCACATCTACTATGGCCACATGTGTTTATCTGGCATATCTTTGCATCGCCTTCAAATAACTTGCTGCATATAATAGGCTTCTAAAAAAACTTTATGAAAACTCTTGTAATGTTACCTTTTCATAACATATGATAAGAAACTTATAAAGCAACATTATATGCTGCTAAAGAAGTGAGGGTGACAGCAGCATTTGTGGGTTTTGTTAGTTAACCAACAAAATTATTGAGGAGTTAAACAAATCACTGAAATTTAAAAAGTGAGAGGAAAAAAGCAAACTTTAAACTAAATATCATGGGAATATTTCTACATAAAGACTTTAATTTTTTCTGTCTTGTCCCCTCTTTTAAGAGAGAAGTTGGAGAATGTTATCCTGAGGCTTGGATACAATAATAATCCACAATAATAATGCCCCCTCCTTCATAGCTCTGCACAGTATATGGCTGTGTTCCAGTCTGTTCCCTTCTCCCTCCAGCTGAGAAAAGAGAGCAAAGTCAGAGCCAGGCCAATTAGTAGAGGTGGAGGAGAAAGGAATAATGGAGAGAACAATTATGAGGGTGGAGGTGTCACAGATGGAAGAAAAGAAGTTGACATAGCATGGAGAGAAGCAGTGTTTTGGGTGGAAGTGCTGAGAAAGTTTACTTTGGTGCTCTAAGAAGGGGGAAAGTTTCAGGATGTGGACAGGGCTGATGGGAGGCTCCTCTGGATGAAAGCTAATGATTGAAATTTCTTTTCCTATAACTGGGTTGAAGCCTATATGTAATGAAGAAAAATGCCGCTGAGCATATGAATAGTGCCTTCCCATCACTTTGAGTACCCACAGCCTAATCTTATACACCTAGAATCAGAGAGCAAGGTGCCCAGGGAAGAAGGCATGAAAATCAAGACAGTCTTGAGATCCCAAAATCAGCTGAAGAAACTGATCACAGCTCTGTATGACATTAAAATTCTGATGTTTCCAACTAGTAGAAACAGAAATGGAAAAGAAATATAGCACATTTTTTCAGGGCAGTAAAACGCACTACTAATGTAATTACCGTAACACAAATTTGAGCAGATTTCGGAGAATGGTGGAAGACAGGAGGGCCTGGCATGATTTGGTCCATTGGGTCGCAAAGAGTCGGACTTGACTGTGTAGCTGAACAACAACAAAAATGCAGCAACATTGAACAGGAAGATAATAGGGCAAGAGCTTCCTTGGCCTGGAACAGCTGGCTAAATCCTGTTTTGGGATCTTTTTATCCCACGCATCTGTGAAGGTTCACAAGAGTTCAGTCTTTTTATAAAGAAAAAACCTTCATCTTTTGTTTTCCTTCCCCTCTCCCTTTCTGACTTTTATTTCTATGCTTTGATTATTACATTTTACATTTTTCTTACACATTAAAGAGATTGCTGGCACGTTTCAAGGGATATGGAGTCACAAAATAGCTATAACCTAACCAAGAACTCTCCTAACAACATCACACAACTGCACTCAGAAGCCTTCCATTTGCCAAAGAATAAAACATTCTGTGTACCTTACCCCAGAGAGATGGAGCAGGCTCTGGATAGGTAATGCGAGGCCCGGCATTGTTGTGCTCAAACCCATTCCCATTAGGCAGTGCATTGGATGTGAGCTGACCATTATTAGCAGCTGGATAGCGTCTGACTGTGCGGGAGGGCCCCGTGTGCTGCTGAGAGGGAACAAGGGAACCACTCCTGCTCTGAGTTCTGCAAAATGAAAGATATATTAATGGGGATATAGCAAGGTTGTATTGATAGTACTTCCTAGTAGCTCATGATGTTAAAAGTTGTCTGCATTTGAGGGAGACAGCAAATCAACATTTATTTGTTTAATATACTTGTATACCAGAATCTCCAAAGGTGTGTCTAATGCAACTTTCAAAACAAAACATACAATGGAATATGAAACATTAAAAGTAGAATAAATAGTATTAAAACTCAAAAAAAAGTTTTTAAAAACCACATAAAACTACATTGAAAACTGTCAGCAAGAATTGAACAGATGAGCTAAACAGCAGAAGGCCCCAGATATCAGCTACTGACAAAAGGAAAGTTAAAAAGAGTTTGGTTAGGTGCCAAAAATTAACAAGTTTTGCACCAGCAGGAAAACTGGACAGGCATTCTACAGACAAGTTGCCACAATAGAAAAGACCCTGTTCTTTATGGCCACCCATCTCACTTCTCTAATGCAGGACATGAGAAGATCATAGCAAAATTAATTCAGGTTCTTATGTAAGTAGGAAATCTTTTAGTTACACTGGTTCTTGACCCCTTAAGGACTTTAAATATGTATCAGCTGTTTGAATTGCCCCCCAAAACAGACATCCAGTGAAGGTCCTTAAGCACAGTTCTGCCTCTCTCTCTCCCAGAATGATTACAGTAGACCAATTATGTAATGTCATGAAACAATCAATACTTAAATTTATTTCCCCCTTCCACTCCTAACTATTTTTTCCTTTGTATTGTGTTTCTTCAAAAAGGGGGGAAAGGAGGATCTGGGTAACTACCGACCCATCAGATTCAAAAAGGGGAAAAGAAGGATCTGGATAACTACCAACCCATCAGTTTGACATCTATACCTAGAAAAATTTTAGAACAAATAATCAAACAGTCAGTCCTTGAGCAATTAGAAACAATGACTGTGGTTACTAAGCGCCAGCATGGGTTTCTCAAGTCATGTCAGACTAACCTGATCTCTTTTTTGAGCAAGTTACTACCTTGCTGGATCAGGATGATGCTGTAGACATAGTTTATCTTTATCTCAGTAAGATTCCACATAATATTATTGTTGACAATAGGGTTGCCAGTCTCCAGATGGGAAAAAACAACAATCTGGTATCACAGTTCATATTACATGAAATTCGAACAAGCAAACACTGTATTGTTGTTTTTGCCATCTTCTGAGCATGGAGCAGGGTTCACTGAGGATGTGGGGGGGGGGGAGGTATTTGTGAATTTCCTCTATTGTGCAGCAGGTTGGACTAGATGGCCCTGGAGTTCCCTTCCAACTCTATGATTCTTAGTGTGTCAGTCTGGGATCCTGAGAGACCTGAGTTTAAATTCCCTCCTCTACCATGGAAGCTCATTGGGTGGCCTTATGCCAGTCACATTCTGGCATCCTAACCTACTCTACAGGGTGGTTGTTGTGAGAAAATGGAGGAGAGGAGAACAATGTTCTCTGACACTTTGACTGAGACAGACTGGCATTCTGGGGCGGCTGGGAGGCCCCAGAATTGGGACGGCTCAAAAAGAGCTGTCCTGGAGCCATCCATGAGGCGGCTGGGCGCCTCCACAAGGGAAGGCGCCCTAGAAGCCAGGTTCCCTTTTTTTCCCCCTGTGGGGAAACAGCTCATGCGCAGAAGCACACCAGCGTTCTGATTGGTTTCCTTTAAAAAAAACCCCAGAACAGCTTGAAGTGGCTTGGCAGCTCCAAAATGCCAAGTCGCCTCGCTTGTGCCCTTCCTCGTCAAAGTGGAAGTGGTTGCTTTTAGAGCCGGTCAAAGGAGCCTGGAGGAGGGGGTGAGGATGGGAGGAGGATGGCCAGCAGATGTTGCTGTCTGTAGAGATTTTTTGGGTTGACTTCAGAGGTGTCTCTGAGTCAATTCAAAGTGCCAGTTTGTAATCAGCCTTTGGGTCCCTATTGGGAGAAAAATGGGATATAAATAAATTATTTTAAAAATAATCCAGTGCTTTGAGAGAAAGATGTATAATTCACGATAACATCTGTGAACAGACACTATTCCTGAACCCCACTCTTCAATTGCAGCATACAAGCCTTTCAGTTTCATCCATTTCAAATCCGGTCTCACTTTTGGGCTTCTATTAGTGACCTTGCTTGATTTTCCCAACACCACTGCAGACTAACTTTTTATTACAGCTTGCTAACAGCACCTGCAGCACCCTCTAAACACTAGCACGAATCTAGCAACCTTGCATAAGAATGCACAAAGCTTATAGGACAGCCAAGGTACATTTTTGATGGGTCATCAGAGCTGCTTATAACCAGAACAGATCTCAGCTTGGTATGCTACCATGCAGCCCACTTCAAAAAGCTTCACCATAAGCACAGCTTTATCTGGGATAAAAAAAAATGTTTCCAGTCATGCAAAAAATCTTAATTGGTCCGGAGCGTAGGAATCATCACTGTAGTGACTGTGAAAGATGGTAATATATTCACAGGGAACGTCCCATTGATTCACTGAGCCTCTCATCTTCCTCCAAACATAAACAATCCCCTGAAAACCTCTTTGCTTTCTATAAGATCGGAGTTCATTTGCATCCCTGCCTATGGCATTGACAAGGATGCAGCCAAGGAAGGAGTCTCGCCAAGGAAATAAACAGACTATACAACTCATAAAAGTCATGAATGAAAGAAACTTCACAGGGAAGGTCCCATTAGTGAATTTGCAACTTTTCTATGTAATCTTATTTATGGCGCCTGGCATTTGCAGCAGCCAAGCAAATGGGAAGATTCAGACACTCCCAGCTCCTAAGGCCAAACTCTTAAGTGCCTTTTAACACATTCTGGTTGTTACCCCAACCAACTTTTGCAGAGCAGAGCTTGTTTTAACACAGCAGGAACTAAAAGAAGGAACTATAGTTCTCACAGGTGCAACTATCACGGAATAGTCCTCCTCTGGCCTGCATGTCCAGTTCCACCCTGCCCTCCTGGTTTTCCCGTATCCCTGGAGGGGCTTTTCTCTCCTTCTGTTCAACCACTGCCACCGCCTGACCTTTGTAGGTATTGCCCACTGAGTGGGGGTCAGGACTCTCAGTTTCCCTTCCACATTCTGAGGCCTTGCCTCTGGGTCTCCTAGTACTCAGCAGGGACAGCTTGCTGCCTTGTGCACCACTACAGGAGTAGCCACTTGCCAAATGACTGCCCTCCCCTTCCTCCTGGCGCTCCTTTTAAGATAGAGTGTCCAAGACGGTGGAGTTCTATGTAGCACAGAGAACCACAACCAGGACCAAAAGTTATAAAGCATCTATTTTTAACAAATTGTTCACAAGCACAATACCAGATTGAACAAGGGATTCAAAACAAAAGGGTAAACACAATCCTTCTGTCCCTCCCTCTATACATGCCCTATCTTTCAAAGCTAAGGCAGGCTCCTTAGCTTCAAAAGTTACAAGATGTTTACAGGAGTTTCTTTATCTTCAAGCCTCCTTCAGGCCAGCATATGGCAATGGCCTCCTCCTCCAAACCTCAGTTAAGAGTTCTGTCTGTATAGATGAAATCAGCACCCGAAGAGACTTTCCATCTTGCTCCCAGGACTTTTATATCTCTCCTTTCCCCACCCACTTACCAGGTCAGGCTGGTTCAAAGAAGCTTTTCCTGAAGTCTCCAGGAGCTTCGTCCTGGAGTCCTTCTAGTCTAAATTCCTCCAAATCTCTGTTCCCTACTGGAGCTGCGGGGGGGGGGGGGGGGGAGGTGGAGAGGGACTGGACCATCCAATTGTCTCTAGCTAGACCTATTAGCGTTTGTATGAAAGTGGGCGGAGGTCAGTCTGGAAAGCAATTGAACTGGCTTTCTGCCTTTCCTGCCTGTTCTCTGTTTAGATTTAGAAAGAGTGAAATTTTTGCTCATTTCAAACCTCCAAAGGAAAAAAAATCCATTTCTTCACACTAACAAATACCTTCCCGAGGTTTGTACGCCTTGACTTGAATAATCTACTATCATCTACTGGAAAGGATTTCTAACTGAAATCTTAAGGATTCCAGACTTGTAACTAAAGGGAGGCTAGCCATATTGATCCATTGGCTTGCTAAGACACAAGGAAGTTTTTCCTGATGTCTTAGACATAATTCTAAAATAATTTTCCAAATATTTTTGTTTTGTAACTTGCAATTGCTAGTCAAGTATTATCTGAAAGTCTTACTTCAATATCAAGGTTGCAAAATGATTCATGTACATACTACATCAGCAGGGTAATATACCCAGCAGAAATATATTCTGGACTGCCATTTTTTTTCATCACTGAGGATTCCCATTCAGACATACAGTTCTGCCGATAAGGTTGGTATTTTTTAGGGTTCAGAATTCACTGAAATACACAACCTACATTTGCCTACTCTGGCTCTCTATAATCGTTGAAAGGACATTGCTGGTTCTCGACTGTGAAGAATAGACCAGATGCCAATGCAAGACAATCTCCTCACCTTTTAGAAGGAACAGTGGGGATGGCACAACCCTGCCTATGTTGTTATGCCTTCCTCTGCACCGCCCTGCTACCTTTTTGGAGAGGATGTCCAGGTATCAACTAAAAGGTTTATCCCATCCAAATGAAGATTAGGATTATAAAGAAGGGATTGCCTGGAACCTCAGATTAATGAGCTAAATATTCTGATAATCCAGTTGGTTAAAACTATTGCACTGTTTTAGGTTCTCAGATTATGTAATCCAGTTTTATTGTATCCTTTATTGCATGCATTATGCTGACATTTATTACACTGTGGTACAATTATGTCATCCACCTTGATTTCTTAATGATGAAGTTGGATGATCAATGAAGTAAAAAAATAAAAATAATCAAGCTATTCAGAATCCCTACTTTGCCATGAAAATTTACTGGGTGATCTTGACTCAGTTACCCTTACTCTAGGCCTGAACTACCTTACAGGGCTGTTGTGAGGGTAAAATAAATGAAGGGAGAACAATGTTGGGAGGAAAAGTGAAGTATAAGTATCTAAATAAATAAATAATATTTTTCCCTTTATAATACTACTATTATTGAAGACATTTCAGTCATCAGAAGGGAGTTTTCCACTTGGCTTTCCCATTAGTTTTTCATTCAGAATTGCCCAGCTTCAGTTCCACCCACACTCTTTCCATTCACTTGTACTCAGCACTGCCTCATCTCTCATTCATGGTAACATTCCTGTGGTAACTGCTGCAATTTCTTTAAAGCAAAAACCATACTAGTAAAGAATTTTTGAGGCAATAAAAGTGATGCAGTGCAAAAGGCCTTGTATGACTGGTAGATTAACATGGGAGCAGATTATCCTTTAGGTACCCCAGTTCCAGACTGTTTAGGACAGGGGTCCTCAGATTTGTTGAACTCATGGGCACTTTTGGAATTCTGATAAACTGAGAACCTCCACAAATGACTGCCACGGGAGTGGGGCAAAATACAAATGTAGGGAGCTTGCAAGCCAAGTGCCTTCCTATAACCGAGGCTTCTTTTGAATGAGCAATGTCTTCTGGCTCTTCTTGAGCACCAAGAGGGCACAAGAATGCTGAGATCCACAGCTTCCTTTGGATGAAAGAACTCTTTCATTTCAATTTTTAAGTAAGGGGAAAGTTCGCTTATTAAAGAGCCACACAGAGCCCAGAGCAGATCCAAGTCCAGAGCAATAAAAGAGTCTGTGTCTATCAGCAAGCAAAGGATTGTGAAGTACCTACCTATGATGAATTCAGCATTTTGCCAGATGGTCAGTTTTTTTAAAAGCAACTAATTATCCATGTTTCCCCCTCACTGTTCCATTTAAAGCCTTTTGAATTTTATCCTTGAACCTCCTAAAGTAGGCGGGCTCTAGTAAATACACTGGTGGGCAATATGGTGCCCTCAGCCATTATATTAGGGATTACAGGCTGAAGGCTTTAAGAGTAAGAGTTGGAATGTTCAATTGTGCCTTGGAAAAAACTGGCAGCCCAAACAATTCTTGAAGGGCAAGCAAGATATTGGTCCCTGTTATCTGTACTCTTAACTGCATTTTGCATCAACTGAAGCTTCCAAACACTTTTCAGAGACAGACCTATGTAGAATACATTGTAGTGATCAAGCCTAGATGTGACAGAGCAGTAGTTACATCACACTTTTGAAGGAAGGATGCACTCAGCACACCAACCAAAGCTGGCACAAGACACTATGGTCCTGCTAAAGGCTGCGGTCCAGGAGTCAACTTATTTTAGCTGGAACCACGGTATCATTGATGTTGCCCCCCCCAGAAAAGGCTGAAGGTGGATTGAGGCCTTAAATATTCTCTTAAGAAGGTGGCAATACAGGCCCCTCCTCTCCAGGAGCAGGCTATCCATATTTAAAGGTGCCATGCCCAGTTATGGCAATGAGCACTGCAATGGGGATGGGGTGGTTCAGGGCATTGAGAGGGTTGCAGGGTCATTTCGCGGCAGACCTTTGGATCAGCAGTGGGCTGTGGGATGGAGGGTTCAGGAAAGCATACCTGAATGCCTGGTTGAGCTGTTTGTAGGGTTGCCAATTCCCAGGTGGGGGTATGGGATCCCCTGGTTTGGAGACCCTCCTCCCGCTTCACGGTCATCAGAAAGCAGGGGGGCGGAGGGAAATGTCTGCTGGGAACTCTATTATTCCCTATGGAGACTAATTCCAATAAGGTATAAGGGAGAATTGATTCACAGGTATCTAGGGCTTGGGGGGACTGTTTTTTAAGGTAGAGGCACCAAATTTGCAGCATAGCATCCAGTGCCTCTCCTCAAAATACCCTCCTAGTTTCAAAAGGATTGTATCAGGGGTCCAATTCTATGAGCCCCAAAAGTAAGTGCCCCTATCCTTCATTATTTCAAATGTAGGAAAGGCATTTAAAAGGTGTGCCTCTAAATGTGGATGGCCAGAACTCCCTTTGGAGTTCAGTTATGTTTGTCACAACCTTGCTCCTGGCTCCACCTCCAAAGTCCCCAGATATTTCTTGGATTGGACTTGGCAACCCTAGCTGTTTGATTCAGAGTGTTGGGGCTCCTCCTGCCTATCAAAGGAGGCTCCTGGAAGTGTCTCAACTGCCTTCTTCTATAGCAGTGTTATGTGCCCAGCTGCCTCCTCCTCTTGGTCTTTGTCATCTTCTGATGGGGGGGAGTCCATAGTCTGTTCCATGACAACTATGGGCCCCACAACCAGGGCTTATTTTGAGCAGGAACACACAGGAACACAGTCCCGGCTGGCTTGGCATCAGGGGGTGTTGCCTAAAATGCTAATGAGTTCCCGCTAGGGTTTTTCTACAAAAAAGCCCTGTGTGAAACAAAGGTGATATCAGGGGTGTGGCCTAATATGCAAATGAGTTCCTGCCTGGCTTTTTCTACCAAGAAAGCCCTGTCCACAACAAATTTGAACACATACATAGACACATATTTAAGAGTAAATTTGCAAACCTTATTGTTTAAGAGAAGGGCAATCCTTTATAGAACAAAGTAACACCTTAAAACCTAGAAACTGAGATGAAGGCAACACCTACCATTATTGTTGTCTCACATTGCACTAGTAGCACTAGGACAGGATTTGTAAAAGTTCTGAGAAAAAATTATGTAGATGTTAAATGTAACCAGAAGCTCACAAATACTAGAAAAGAACAGACGCCAGACTGAGGTTGTACCGAGGAACCCCAGGCTTGGCCTACCAAGCACATTTTGTTCTTGGAATATATCCTACAGCTGTTTATTTTTAGTTTACAATGGACACAAATATGTATTTTCTTTTACTTTTCAAATGTTTCTGTCATTCTTTCCTAGAGTTACTGTACCACCCACCACTGACCTCCCACAGGAACAAAGTGGAAGGATTGCCTGAAGGATTCAGATATTCCAAAGGCAGTAATAATGGCACTCAATCTAGTGAAGTCATCCTTTCTAAGGAAAGCCACGCCTTGTCATCTCTGCACTGTCTCTTTCATTTTACTGTCCCACTATTCCAATCAATATCTTGAGACCAGCCCATGCGTTTCCAATAAAATTAGCTGGATGACAAAAGAGGGAGACCACATGGTGATGATCACACAATGACTTATGGCCCACTTCTGTTCCCATAGTGTTAGTTTCATAAGAACATAAGAGAAGCAATGTTGGATCAGGCCAATGGCCCATCCAGTCCAACACTCTGTGTCACACAGTGGCCAAAAAAATTATTTATATATATGTATATACACACACACTGTGGCTAATAGCCACTGATGGACCTCTGCTTCATATTTTTATCTAACCCCCTCTTGAAGCTGTCTATGCTTGTAGCCGCCACCACCTCCTGTAACAGTGAATTCCACATGTTAATCCCCCTTTGGGTGAAGAAGTACTTCCTTTTATCTGTTTTAACCTGACTGCTCAGCAATTTCATCGAATGCCCACAAGTTCTTGTATTGTGAGAAAGGGAGAAAAGTACTTCTTTCTCTACTTTCTCCATCCCATGCATTATCTTATAAACCTCTATCATGTCACCCCGCAGTCGACGTTTCTCCAAGCTAAAGAGCCCCAAGCTTTTTAACCTTTCTTCACAGGGAAAGTGTTCCAACTCTTTAATCATTCTACTTGCCATTTTCTGCACTTTTTCCAATGCTATAATATCCTTTTTGAGGTGCAGTGACCAGAATTGCACACAGTATTCCAAATGAGACAGCACCATCAATTTATACAGGGGCATTATGATACTGGCTGATTTGTTTTCAATTCCCTTCCTAATAATTCCCAGCATGGCGTTGGCCTTTTTTATTGCAATTTCACACTGCCTTGACATTTTTAGTGAGTTATCTACCATGACCCCAAGATCTCTCTCTTGGTCAGTCTCTGACAGTTCACACCTCATCAACTTGTATTTGTAGCTGGGATTCTTGGCCCCAGTGTGCATTACTTTGCACTTGGCTACATTGAACCTCATCGGCCATGTTGACGCCCACTCACCCAGCCTCAACAGATCCCTTTGGAGTGCCTCACAATCCTCTCTGGTTCTCACCACCCTGAACAATTTAGTGTCATCTGCAAATTTGGCCACTTCACTGCCTCTGAATCCCAGTGCTAGGAGACAACATGAGAGGAAGGTCTCAGCCTCTATGCCCTGTTGTTGGCCACTGTGTGAGATAGGATGCTGGACTAGTGGACCATTAGTCTCAACCAACAAGACTCTTCTTATGTACTTACACTTAGCATGCAGAAGTTCCCAAGCTCAATCTATGGCACCTTCAGCTGAAGGATCTTGTAGCAGGTAATATGAAAGACCTCTGCCTGAAACCCTGGAGATCTACTGCCAGTCTGAGTAGATAGTATTGATTGTGATAGACCAGTGGTCTAATTCAGTATAGGACAGCTTTAGGTGAATCTCCAGTTAAAAGGATCAAAGGCCAGAAGAATGGGAAGCTGCTACAAATCAGCATGATCAGTGCTGGGGTAGATAAAACAATGGTCTGACACAGTACAAGGCAGTTTCATATAGTCATAATTGGCTCTAAATGGACTTTCTGCCAGCATAATTTTAGATTAGCTCATATTAGCTCAAACACAGAGCATATTTTGGCAGCCAGTAAGAGTTGAATGGCCAGTATACTTCTGTTATACAGAATTTCACAGGGAACAGAAGGCACACCAGAAAAAAGTACATATTGAACAACATGAAATTCAGACAAGGAATGGGCACTAGTAGGCACTTAGTATTTAAGTTATTGCTTCACACTTAAGCCTTATGAAAAGTATGAGGCAGTTACGAAGTTCTACACAGTAAGGAAAGATCTTGCCACTGTAGTACTTGTCCTGGTTAAGATCTAGGCTAGATTATTGCAATGTTCTATACATGGCGCTGTCCTTGAAGACTGTCCAGAAGCTACAGTTGTTACATCATGCTGGGGTCAGAATGCTGACGGGAATGGTCATGGAGATATCACTTCAGTCTTGTTCTGTCTACACTGGCTCCTGATTTGCTTCCAAGCCCAATTCAAGGTGCTAGTATTAAGCTTTAAAGGCCTACATGGTTTGGGGCCAACATACCTGAAGGACTGTGTAGCTGCATCTGAACCTATCTGATCACTCCCATTATCTTCAGAGGCCCTACTTTGGGTGTGTCTGTAATCCAGGGGCAACCCAAGAAAGGGCCTTTTTGGTTGCGGTCCCAAGCTTTGGAACTCACTTCACAGGGAGATTTGTCCATTTCCCTCCATCACTATCTTCCACCAGTTGGTGAAGACCGTTTTAATTTGTTTGGCGTCCCCTTGCTAACTCTTATTAGCTCTCCTCCCTGTTTGTGTGTTTTTATGAGTTTGTTTATATGTTTTAATTGCTTAAAATGTTTTTTAAAATATTTATACGTTAAATACATGTTTGAAATGTTTTAATAGAAAGGAAGCATAGTTTTTTTTTAAAAAAAAAAATAAACAACTAAGTTTGCTGAGAGAAATTTCTTATTAAAGATCCAAGGAATTAATCTTTCCTTGAAGCACACTACGTGCTGGTAATTCCATTCAGGCATCATGGTGGACCATGTGATCAGTTTCTAGAGAAGGAGCTCAACCATCATCATCTTCTGAGAACCAGCCAACAGCCTTTTCAGAATCTGTCCCATCAATTTGCTTTTCCTTCTGGCCAGCAGCCCTCCTTGTTCAAAGCCATTGAAATCAAAATCCAGTGATTCACTTCCTTTCTGTATGTCTACAGTTTTCCACTGAATCACTACAGAAGAATGGACAATATACCAACAAGCAATCTACAGGGACAGAAATAAGTAGCCAAGCTTGGAAAGTCCCAAACTAGCCACAGCCCAGAAGCTTTCCCTCTTCAGTCTGTGAAGTGGTCATTAAATATCTAGGCAGAACATGTACAGATCATTCTTTTGATAGTGTGAGGCATCTTTCAACAACAAAACTGGAGATTTTCTTATACCACAAAGTCCATAAGCATACCAAAAAATAAAACAGCTGTTTTTAAGATACTGTGTGGGATACATAGAACTAAAAAAAAAATTAAAATGATAATAATCCTCTCTATGCCTTACAAGAGGCAACAAAGGTGGATCAGGTTTACTTCACTACAAGTCAAGAAGACCAATGCAGTAACCACAAAACATAACACTATTAGACTGCTGAGCAGAACAAACTGTTAACACATCCACTTCACCCATATAAGTCTGTTTTCCCCCCTCTTCTCACTTGTAATAACAGTAGGTGGGGGCTCTTCCTAAAGCACCAGATATATTTCTCACAACACCTTCTCAGATAGCAGCTGGATAACCAAAAAATAAGTATTGGTAATGTCATTCATTCTGTGGTGTAGTGGTTATATAGGGTCGATATAAGGGGCTAACATGAGACAACCAAACAACAGGATTATATACACCCCTTGTTTATTAAGGAGAGATTACATGTCTTCTTTATTAATACATAAATTCAGACTCTGGAACTACTAGATTTATGGACCGCAAAATTCATTTACTGCCCTTCTATCTATGGGCTTCAATGGCGTTTCTGCATTCTGTTGCATTTTTTTTTCTTGGTTTCTTTCTTTGGAGAATACAGAATACCAACCAAGTTGCTCAGGTGTCAATGGTCATCTTAAGCTGGGTCAAAAGACTGTCCTGTTAGGAAATAACATTTTCATAGAAGCTGAGTCTACAGCTTTGGAATTTGTTTCTCCACAGATAAAAATGAGCAATGAATTAAATGCAGATATCATCTGCATGATTTAGCTTTCTGCCAGTAATTCCCTCCATATTTGTACATCCAACATTTAGCACACAAACATCCAAAGCAAGTAAAAGTCTCATAAAACTAAGTTTTGTTTGGTTTTTCTGTAGGCTAGAAATAAAGGATAAGAGATAAGGATTGTCCCCACCTCCCATTTTTATCTACCTGTGAAATGCCAAATAACTATGGTGAGGAATCTGCATTAGCAACCAGATAAACAGATTACATTATGTAGCTAGATATCTTTCAAATGTATTCCACAAGGGTGTTCTGATCCCTAGCCAGAATACTATACAATCCCCTTCCTCAAAGAGCTATCTGCCACTCTGCCCTTGCCAGAACTCCTTCATCTCCCTCAGCACATGCCCACATTGCTTTTGTCCTTTTGCTAACTAGCTGCCTTTAGAAATAGGGAGTCAATAGGCTGACCTTTCAGCCAGTGGCCATCAGCCTCAGTATCCAAGGAACATACAGGGGAGAACCACCATGGCATTCAGTCACTGCTTTTCACTTTATTTTAAATTGGTTTTATTCATAAATTTATATCTTGCCTTTATAAGGTAGAGAAAGTATAACATTAACAGTGCGATTCTAAGCAGGTCTGCTCTTCCCTTCTACCAAGGTCTAGGCTTATTTCTAGGAAAGTTTCTAAATGTATGAAACTGATTATACTAGCAGCTAGCTCGCCCCCCTCCTCCCCCAATACATGGAATCAGAGTAAGACATTAAATGTTCTGGTAAATTAATACATTTTGGGTGCCCATGATTGGCCCTGAAGCAATGTGGATGAGTCTATATGAAACATCTTGATGTTTGAAAATGTTAAAGTTTTCCAATAGGTTGCCTACTCTGGGTTGGGAAATTCCTGGAAATTTGAGGGTTAGGGTTGCCAGCCTCCAGGTGGGACCCACTTTTACAACTGATCTGCAGCTGGCAGAGATCAGCTACCCAGGAGAAAATGGCTGCTTTGATGGGTGGACTCTACGGCATTATACCATGCTGAGGCCCCTCCCCTCCCCTTCTCCTGGATCCACCTCCAAAGTCTCCATATATTTTCTAACACATACCTGGCAACCCTATGATGGCTGGACCGACAAGGTCTCATATATGTCAGATCCAGCCCTCATAACAAATGAGTTTGACATCTCTGCTCTAAACTATGAAGCATGCACACATATGCTCATGCAAGGCAGAACACTAAGCAATATTTTTCCTTTGAACAGTGAGCTGAACTGCACAGAGAGTTTCCCTACACAACCAAATAGCAGAAAAGATTTATCTGATTCTGGTCCTCTACAATTTGGGAAGGAACAATTGTGTGAAGGCAGGAATTCTGGGAAGTCTCCAGAGAATCTGAAACATTCTGCAGACTTAGGGCAATTGTAAGCATTTTAATTTAAAATGACAACACCAGGAGAGAATTTCTTATGGTGCTTGAAGGCTTGGGGAGGGGGATGGCCTTTGGATCTGCTTTACTCTAATTAGGTTTCCTCCAGTTCCCTCTAATGTGCGATTGACCCCATTCCTGCTTTATGAACCATTAGGGCTGTGCTGCTGTGCTGAGCTACAGTGTGTTCTCTCTGCAAACGCTTGGCATAACATCTACATTTTGTTGTAGCCCTCATCCTTTGCAGCAGATTACACAAATGTTAGAGACAGGTCTGCTCTTTCCCTGGAGAACATGAGTGGGAGAAAAGATGGAAGTTCCCCCTGTTCCTTCCCTACTGATCAAACTTGATGGATTTTTAGCTTATGATAAAATAACAATGATACACATTTGCAACAAACCTGCAAAACTTATTTTTCTTGTGCATAGAAACTGAGCTTAGCTCAAGATAAAATCCTGCCTTTGAATAATAGAATAGAATCACAGAATCACAGTGTTGGAAGGGGCCATACAGGCCATCTAGTACAAACCTGTATTTATCCAGGACTATCCTTTTGAAACATAAAGGCTAAGGCCATATGCCCATGCCTAGTGATTTAGGAATCATATTTTTGTAAGAACAAAAGACATAAACACCTCTCTTGGTTAGTTCTCATACTTTTAAGTTTCCAAAACTGCTTGCCAGCAGCCTTTGAAATTCTGTCAAAAGATGGGCTGAGACATATGGATTTCTCATTGTTCCAAGTAGAGCTGCTATTTATATAATTACACTTTGACCTGCAGTAGCTCTTAATTTCCTTAGAAACACACAGGGTCTCCAATATGGCATCTACTCCTTAATGGTTGCAGACCAAAGAATGAATTTTTGGCTGCTGCATTAAAATAGGATTTTGCTGAAGACCCTTTCTACCAGAGCAATCCTAATCAGACTTATACCCTTCTTAGTCCATTGACTCTAGTGGACATAGAAGGGTATAGGTTTATTAAATTTATACCCCGCCCTCCCCACCGAGGCAGGCTCAGGGCGGCTTACAACAATAGTCATAATAACAATAAGAGACTAACACATTAGTGCATCTTAGCTCTGCTTAGGATGTTGTCACTGTACAACATGACCATAATCATATTCTCTCAACTGAACTTGTGCAAAATGTTTGGATGCACCAAACTGTTTTTCCATGCATGCAGGTGCTTCAAGTAATAGAAGTAACAAAGCCAAGGGAATCTCTTAAAGGTCAATTGTAAAATTTCACAATAATGTGAAATCTTAATGGATGTTCAAAGCACTTGCTTTAGTGGGTTTCTTGACTACACAGAGATTAAACTCTTAGATAATTTGACAGTGCTTAAATACAGGTACTTGTAACTAACAGAACAGTGGGATATATTTACAGCATAGCAACTGCAAAATTTAATGTCATTTTTTATATTACCATTTTCATATGTTATCATTCAGATTTTGTTGGCAAACTAAGCTAACTGTATGCTGTCATTCCCTTCCCCCCATCACTGCTAATTGTGATGCATGAAAAAGGAAACATATGTCTACAACCACTGGCTGTCTTCTCCATCTGAAGCTCCTTTCTGCTGCATTAGACCATTGGTCCTCCAGTGTCTCAGGCAAAGGCTTCCCCAGCCCTGTTGAGATGCTAGTGATCAAAGCTAACGTCTTCTGCATATAAATCAAGCCCTTTCCTACTGAACTATGGTCTTTCCCCATCAAGAGACAGTGATACCATTTTTGGAATTCTAGGGGTGCCACAACTTATGTTACCCACATGTAGATGTTAACGTTTCCCCTTAATTACACCACTGCTTCCTTTTTCCTAGTGCTGAAAAATCCACATCTACCTACACAATTTATTCAAATGCAAGACTAAGTCCCCTCCCCCTCCCAAGACATACTGTCAGAAAAGGAGGGAGGAGTCATCTCGGATACAGATATAAATTACAGTGATGTCCAATTATAAATTATTTTTTGCTCACATTCTTTAGAGGGGTTATCTTACATTCAAGGCCATTTTCCTTTCAAGAGAAGAAGGAGAAGAAGAAGATGATATTGGATTTTTATCCCACCCTATACTCTGAATCTAAGAGTCTCAGAGTGGTCACAATTTCCATTACCTCCCTCCCCCCCCCCAAAAAAAACAAAAAACAAATACCCTGTGAGATAGGTGGGGCTGAGAGAGCTCTTACAGCAGCTGCACTTTCAAGGAGAGCCACGAGAGCTATGGCTGACCCAAGGCTAGAATACCTGCATATCATATCCTAGGAGCTTTAGGATGGTCCACTTTATCCTCACAACAACACTATGAGATGGCTTAGGCTGAGAAAGAGTGACTGGTCCAAGTTGAATGGTAGAATGAGGATTTGAACCCAAGTCTCTTCAGTCAAACTTCCTCACTCTTACCCTTCTATCATACTGTTTTTCCACAACAGAAGAGGTCTGAACCCTGGCAAGTCTATGAATATCAGTAATTTATCTCTCTCTTTCTGTGTGTTTGTGTGAACACAGTCTATGTTTTACAACTGCAGAAAAATGTGTGTATCTTTCAGATTATCCAAACTAACTAGCAAGGCTTTTAAACCAAGGCCTTATGAAAATGAAGTCAATCAATCAGCTATGGCATTAATGAATGGCTGGGTCCTAACCTTCTCAATGGCACCAAACAGAAAACTGCCCATCATCTGTCCTTGACACCTGCATGAAATCTTATCCATCAGCTGGTGCCTGTTATGAATAGAACCACAGCCAAACGTTCACCACATCAGAAGGACTAACCAACAGATGAACCTGGTAGCACCAGTCCAAGATTCTGGGAAATGCTACTGAGTGCCAGTTCCATGGGCCCTGTGATGAGTGAAGTTTCTCTCTTCAGCACAGTCAGTTGTTTAAGCCAACAGCTGAAGTCTGTCAGGAGGCAGGAGGAAAGCAAATGGACACTCATTGCTGCTTAGATCTGAGGGATTGAGGCTGAATGCCACTCTGGAGCAAATGCCAAAGGCCTTCCTAGAGGCGGCAGCAGGAGAGCTGCATTCAACTTCATAATGAAAGCAACAATACACAAAAGATCTTGGGATCTTTTTTATAAGCATAACAAATAAGCTGAAAGTGTTGTTTTGTTTAGAGACTTACTATGAAGGCCACCATGGTAGCACCTGGTTTAAGACTTCACCACAGTCTCAGCCAGTTGCAGCAATAAGTGGTTAAGCAACAGAACATAAAACCAGTCCAATCTCCCCTGAGGACAGAATGTATTTCAGTTCAGATAGACTGCCTCTTACACTGTCTAAACACTGCAGCACTTTGAAACAGTCTCCAAAACCACTGAAACCAAATTCATTTCCATCATTATTCAGCGGCGTTAATGGATTCAGCAAGGACCACCTTTATGCTTTGTGTTTGTTCAGTTCTAAGCAAAATAAGGCTTTAAGCCCTGAATAAATCTCTTGATTCTAATAAATAATGAAGAATAGTTCACACAAATACCATAAGTGATATTTTTCTGAAGAGGAAATAGGCCATAAAACAGTTCTTAGCCAATCAGGGCTTTGCCACCTGACCTGGGAAATCTAAATAATACCTTCCCTACTATGAAAACAGGATAACTGCCAAATTGTCATTCTTCTGCGGCACCCAAATGTGTTGCCTCATTCTGCCTAATAAGGGGGTTTGCTATTATCTGGCAGTTACTAATAGTTTGTGCATAATAGTAGATATTAGCTCAGCCATTTTGAACCATAAGGAAAACTGGAGTGTAAGTGTTTTATATTAAATGTATGATGATCATAACAGCACCAGGGCTTTTTGGGTTGTAGGATTAAAATGGGAAATATGCAGCCTGAAATTTTCTTTTATAATTCAGCATTAAAAAGTCTAGAGAGTTTCTTTAAATGAATGCTGGGAACTCATACATGCTAGTGAGAATGTTATAATATTAAACTATAGTGAATATAAGAACAGCCTGTTGGATCAGACCTGTGGTCCATCTAGTCCAGCATCCTGCCTAACACAATGGCAAACCAGTTTCTCTGGATGTTCAACAATGGGCCAAACAGATCAAGGCCTTCCCCTGATGTTGCTTCCCAGCACTGGTTTTCAGAGGTTTACTGCCTCTCAACATTGAGGTCCCTTTGATCACTTTGGCTAGTGGCTACTGATCGATCTCTCCTCAACGAATTGGGCAAATCCCCTTTTAAAGCTGTCTGTGCCTGTCTCATCACTGGAAACTACAATAATGCTAGGAAAAACAGAAAGCAGCAGGAAAAGAGGAAGACTTAACAATAGATGGATTGACTAAATAAAAGAAGCCACATCCCTCAGTTTGCAAGACCTGAGAATGGTTGCTAACGATAGGATGTTTCAGGGAATGTTAATTCATAAGGTCTCCATAAGTAGAAGCATCTTGATGGCACTTAACACATACACACATGCTTGTGGCAATAACTACATCCTCTTGAAGCAAATTCCACATTTTAATTACATGCTGTATGTAAAAAAGTATTCCCTTTTGTCTATCCTGAATCTACCTTCCATCAACATCATTGGATACCTTACAGTTCTAGTATTTTGGGAAAGGGAGAAAAAGTTTTCTTTGTCAACTCTCTCCACCCCATGCATAATTTTATAAACCACTATCATGTCTCCCCTTAGTAGTCTCTTTTCTAAAAAGAAAAGTCTCAGACTCTTCAGCCTTTCCTCATAGGTCCAACCAGAGCCGGCCCAATGCTCTGGGGCACCCTAGGCAGACTTGCTGCCTGGTGCCCCCCCAAGTGCCCCCCACGGCTCTCCCCCTTTGGCTCCGTGCCCCCTCCCTCCATTCCCCACGTATCAATGCCAGAACTGGCTCTAATGCCATGTTCCAGCACCCTGCCTGCCCCCTGCCCATCCCCCACTCCCTGCCCGCCCCCCCCCCCATGCAGTGTCCCACCCGCCCCCCCCCCCCCCGTGCGCTTCGCTGGCCTGCCCAATGCAGCTAAAAGCAGTGGCGCCCTGCTCGTTCTCTCCCTTCCCCCTGCTCGTTGCTGGCTAAAAGTAAGTTTTGCGGGCTTTGCAGCTCGCGCCTGCGTGTTTTAACTTGCAGGCACGAGCTGCAAAGCCAGCAAAGCTTACTTTTAGCTGGCGATGAGCAGGGGGAAGAGAGCAAGCGGGACGCCACCACTTTTAGCTGCGTCGAGCAGGCCAGTGGGTGGGCAGTGGCCCAGAGGGGGCTAGCGGCAGCAGGAAGGGAGGCAAGCTAAGTGCTTGCCTGGGGCACGGAGTGGGGGTGAGAGCCCAATTTGTCACCCTCGCCTCTCGGCACCCTAGGCAACCACCTAGTTTGCCTAGCAGGAGGGCTGGCCCTGGGTCCAACCCCCTAATCCCCTAATCATTCACCCCCTAATCATCTTGGTTGCCTTCTTCTGTACTTTTTCCAGCTCTGCAATGTCCTTTCTGAGATATGGGGACCAGAACTGCGTACAGTATTCTAAATGATGCCACACAATAGATCTATATAGAGGCCTTATAATATTGGCTGTTTTATTTTCAATCACTTTCCTAATAATCCCCAACAGAGATTTTGCCTTTTTTACCACTGCAGTATACTGGGTTGACATCTTCATTGAGCTATCTTCTTTGACCCCAAGATCTTTTCCCTTTTCAGTCTCGGCAAGTTCATATCCCATAAACCAGCCTATATTTGAAACTGGGATTTTTTTGTTCCAGTGTGCATTACATTGTGATCTAACTATTACTTGGGATTTTTTTAAAAAAAAATCATGAAAAAGCTCTCTGGTGGCATGGGCAAAATGGGCTCTGCAAGCCTGCGGTAAGAAAAATGGTGTCAGCATGGGCAGGTCAAGCAAAACTGCCCCTTCCCACCTCCACAACATCCAATGGCATTTTGACTGCATTTGTTCCAAAAAGATCACATCAGTCCAGGTTTGGGAAAGATCACAGCAAAGCAAGGGAAAATATCAAAACACGACAAATAGAGGACAATATCACATAGATGTTTCCATAAACGATACTGCTCTAAGGGAGTCAGGGCAAATCAAGACATCCATGTGGAAACATCCCAGCTTCTTTTCAACCAGTGACAGTCCCAGAAATCCAAGAGCTCCCTAACTGGAGGGAAAGATTGCAGCATAGGCATTCTAAACTTACATGTAAAGTTGCATGTCAATTTAAATTAGTACCAGTAAAACAGAAGCATTGCTTAAAGTTTGAGCAGCACACAGCAGTCACCTTATGACTTTGTGTAAAAGTATGCAGTTGTATCAGTTCCACACCAGCACCAGGAAGTGTCTGTTAGCCTGTGAACAAGAAAAGCCACCCACAAAACACTCATAAATGAAGCAAAGTTCTGAGGAACCAATTGTACATTTAATGACCAGGAAGCTGATTTCCTACTATGATGAATCTGTTATGCAGAAACACAACAGAGACAAGAATGGAGAGCTCATACCAAGGTGAGAAGAGTGGCTGATTAAAGGGGATATTGGGAGCCTTTTCCACTAGAACAAAAAGATCAAAAACTATTCTTCTGCTAGTGGAGCTACATTTCCTTGGGACAGAGCCAGCAAGTCTTAAGTACTAAGGAGCAGCTGAACACTCAAAATCCATGGTAAGGCTCTCTGCTAATCACTGTGTCTGATTGTCTGGACAAAAGTATTCAATAACTGAATTCATTTCCCTTCTTTCCATCTAACTGTCTAAAAACTTGTATCATATTAAAGTGCATGAGCCTTTGTGGCTTGCCATCCTAGATCTGGAAGGAAGAGAGACATAATCACCCACAAAGGGAAAGCAGAGATATACAAATATATCATGTTCACATCTGAAAGCATTCTTGTTCCAGATCAAGAAGGGTCTCAGTGTGGCTGTAGCTTTACAAGTTTTACTCCACAGCTCAAATTTCTCCTGCCAGGCTGCTTAAATACCACTGACTTCAATGGGATTAAAAACAAGCTAACTTGTGGGCAGGATGGAAGCCTTGAGTTATAGAGGGAGAAGAATTCTGTCTTAAACTGCATTTTAGGGTCCTAACAGGCTGTCTTCCACATACAATCATAGTATTTCATTATTTCAACTGCACACAAAAACATAGCCTGCAAACAAACACACAATGTACTGTTAAAACAAATATAGTATCTATCTTGTCCTGTAGATATGATAGAAGGGTGGGGATAATATAAATGGGAAGAGGACAAGAAACAGAAGAGCAATGAGGAGGGACAGAGACCTATACTGTGTGGTTTATATGTCCTACTGTCCTTTCCTAATGAAAACACCTACTGATCCCTTCTTATTTTCTGAGTCTTTTGCAGTTTTAGACCTTTCCCCACAATCAGAAACCTCACATTTACTGTGTTTTCTTTAAAAACTGATTCACACATCAGCAATTGTTCATAGCTTCTGGACTAGTTCTTGGGACTATCTGCTCCGCCATGACAGCATGAGTCATATAGCCTAACTGAGCGCAGACTGCAAAACCCACAACTGTGTTCTTGATTCAGGGTCTAGTAGGATGCACATGATGCTGCTCAATGGAATTACTCTGGAAACTGACAATAATGAAGTGCTTACCTCTTCCATATAATGGGGCAGTGGGGAGGAGCTGAGATGTGTGCAGAATCAGGAAAGCCTCTGGCAACAGAGCTCTTTAAATCAATAACGCCTACCCTAGTGGACAGAGCTATTTCTGTTGCACTACCATTGACACATCCAAGTGGGCAGCCGTGTTAGTCTGAAGCAGTAGAACAAAGCAGGAGTCAAGTTATACCTTTAAGACCAACAAAGTTTTATTTAGAATGTAAGCTTTCGTGTGCTCTAAGCACACTTCTCCTTTTCATCTGATGAAGTGTGCTTAGAGTACATGAAAGCTTACATTCTGAATAAAACTTTGTTGGTCTTAAAGGTACAACTTGACTCCTGCTTTGTTCTACCACTGACAAGACAGGCATCTTTGAGGAGAAGATCTTGGTTCAGTGTTTAGCTGAGTGTGTCCTTCTCCTTCCCTTCTATAGCTTCCTAGGAATGGAACCAATGTCATTAGTCCTTGAAAGGAAGGGAAAGAAAAAGAAGGAATTTTTATTTCCTCCTGCCCTTAGAGTTCCTCACTTTAATTTACAAAGAGGACAGCTCCTATGCATAACCGAGAGCAACTTACCCAGCTGGTAACTTCTGCGTGGTAGGCAGTTGCCTCCCTCTTAAAGACCCTTCTCTCTCTACATTGCCTGCCCTTTTCAGAAGGGAGCCTGCTGGGGGCTGGGGGGCAGCCATAGGGCCAGGGGGATGATACTCTTGTTCTGGAATCACCTCTTCACATCTTGAGCCTCTGAAACCTGAACGGCAAATGCAGAGCTGAGGACGACTGCAGGATCCTTTGTTCTGGCAGGGAGGGTCACATACAGCTGAGAAGGCAAGAGAAAGAGTTAAAAGAGAACAATGATTCCTACCAAGGACATAGACTTATCAATTTCCGGGGGCAGTGGGGCGGAGGACTGGGGCTCAGCCAGAGGCATTGGATCCAGTGACATCATAGGGAAGAGCCAGTGACATCACAGGGAGGGGCCTCCACTATCACTACCTATGGATTTATGAAGAAGCTCCCTCCCCATAAATTTAGGTAGCACCTCCCCAGCAATGCCCATTGACCAGGCCAAACCCAGAAAAAGGTGGGAGTTGGCCAGTGGTTATAGTGGTATCTCAGAGGTCTCCTGCTGTTGAAATTCACTTTTAGAATAATCACTTTAAAATCTGCAAATATACATATCATGTGCATAGGACAAACCAATGGTCACAAATTTGACAGTAAAAGGCAATACAGAAAAGCCTTTAGGGAAACATTTTATAAGTTTGCCTGGATGTTCACTTACAGGTGTCTTGTTTCTGCCTCATTAATAAAGGTACCATTGTACTGAAATTGACAAAACTATGGCATCACAAATACCTTCGTTTGATAAATTCATGGGTCTCTGACCCAGAGCAAAATACAAAACAGTTTCTGGGCACTCAGTTTCTGAGGATCAATGATTAATAGCAAAATAGGATGAATGAATAATTAGGATCAATGATTAAAAGCAAAAAAAGAGACTCGTGTCAGATAAAATAAGCGTGTCTCTCTCTCTGTGTAATCTAAATGAAACAGTGTACATGCACACAAAAGCTGATGCCCAGAATAAGACTTGGTTGGTTCTTAAAGGTGCCACTGGCCTCAAATTTTGTTCTGCTGTTTCAGACCAACATGGCTACCCCACCCGAATCCATTAGGAAATTTTTAAAGGCCTCTGATCTTCCTGTCCCCCCACACTCAATCTCACTTCCCCCCCAAATGTAAGTTGGAACCAAGCATGTTGAATCCACTAAAGAGCCTGCAGTCTGACTATTGCTACATTAAAAGTGGGTGTAGCCAACCAGGGTTAAGGGCTATACTTTCTTTTCCAACATACACCAAATGTATAAGGATTGATATGTGCTGGATATCAAAACTTTAGTTATTAAACTTCTAGAGAGTCCAAAGATACAACTGAAAACCTTTGCAGATCATAATTACCTTACAATAGAAAGCATTCTTCAACACTCTAGATCAACTGGATGGATGAAAAAATAGTCACCTTTCCTAGCTCTCATTTGAGAGGTCTGCATCTCCTTTGTGCTGCAAGAGCATCCTATTGCCAGGAAAGTTACCAAATCTCTTTCCCCACCCCCTTGACTCAGGTCTGCCAATGTATTGATTTACTCAATTAGAACTTACCAATACTGGTTAATATGCATACTGACACCTAGCCTCTGGCAGGAGATACATGCAGAGTAGCTCATTGGCTCTAACTAGCTAAGCTAAGATCAGCATGCATAAACAAACAATTAATTATCTCATGACTTCAGGAAGTGAGGTTGCCAAAATCCAACAGATACCTCCACATCTATCTATCCACTGTGTGTCTGTGCTAGCTCAATTACCATTTCTAAGAAGCTGAGTTTGTAAGATCGTTACGCCACTGACTTCCTTCTTTGCAGCCCAGAGGGAAAATCGCACACAATGGGGAGTCTTCCTGCCTCACAATGTCCCAGGAGAAAAATGTATTTCTTCACAGAATCTACCACCCCATTCATACCTTTGAAGATCATGATCTCTCCTTCTTGAAATTTTAAATTGGAAACGTTTTCATACACTCAAAGGAGTTTGTCACTATGCTTGGCACTGATTACCTGGGGAAGGCCTGAGGCCCAAAGTCCTATGTTGGCTGCCCGGAGGGGGCTCAGCCCCCCCCCCGGGGAAATCCGGAGGGGTCTTGAGCCTCCAGATTTTCTCCTGCAGCTTCCTCCCACCTTTGCAGTTATGTGACATGTATATACCAGCCATTTTAACTGCAGTCCACCAGTCTTTCCCCTCTCCACCATGCTTCTGGAGCACTATCCATCTCTTTACAATCTTTGCAAACTGTTGCATGAATATTTAGTTATTAAATGTTAATTCATCATCTTTAAAAACACACACAATCTGTTTAAAAGCAGTTATACAAGGAATGTGATGAGCAACTGGTTATGTGGCATACACAGCAGCCAACCCATCAGGACTCTGAACAATTGGCTTCCTTTGCAAGCTCTCAGAAATCATAGGTTTTTTTGAACTCAGTTCTGTTGAGGGAATAGTTTGTTTAAACTAACAATAGTAAATGCAAGCACAAAGCATCCTCTCTGCTCAAATACCACTACATCTATACATATCCACAGTGTGTCTCAACCTTAGACAACTGAAGGCAGTTTCTTTTGTTTAATCACCATTGAAGAGCCCCATTCATTTGTTTGATTGCTTTGCCAAGATATCAGGTAAAATTTGAACTCTGGGATGAGACAATCACAGCTAGCATATTTCAGAGAAAGCACATTTGACCTGGACCAGAATCACATAGATAGTCTAAAGGTGTGTATGGAACTTCCACTATAGACAGAGATCCTAAGATTTTTGCCAGTACAGGATCTTAGCACAACTTCCTCTGAATTTTACTAGATGCCAAAACAGGTATAGGTTTAGCATCCCTGCCAAGCATAGCTACAAATCTAAGCTATGCTATGTTAAGTTCACTGCCCAAGAAAGGCATAAAGGCACAGGAGGACAGATGCCAACTTTGAGACAAAAAGTAACAAGAAAGACATGCTTGATCATCTAGAAGGCAGATTGATATATGATCAAATGTTTTGTTACTTTCCATACACTTAAAAGAGGGAACTGGTTCCAAGCTGCCCAATTTGATCAGGAGCATTCCTATGTTCCCTCCACCAGCTAATTCAGAAGTCATCACACTCAAATTCTCAGCATTTATTGGAAGCTACAGTTCATTAACTTTGCACCCAAATCACCCCAGAGTCTATGAATGCTCCTAATTACAGCACATCAGCTTCAGCTGTAAACTCCAAGAGGAAACAAAGCACCATTAATTATTACTCACTAGGGTCCCACTCTTTCCTAAATTAATCAGGAGACAAATTAGTTTCCTAATCCAGCAATGTAACAGCTAGGAAGGAAATTCATTTAGGCCCATTATACAGACACATCTTACTGCAGATTTTCAGAGCATTAAGCCTTTAATCTTGTCTTTGGATTCTGTGCCTGCTTTATACACCATTCTTTTTCCTCTGGTGTATTCATTCTGCAGCTACAATTTTACAAATCACATTTTTCTAAATTGGGGTGGGACATCACTTGTGACATGTGGAGGGTGACATCCAAAGCTTTTTAAAAAAATTATTCAATCGCCCTATTGCTGCTACACAGTAGCATCCAGCAAGCACCTTCCATTTAAATCCTCATGGTTCAGGTTTATGCATAAATCTTAGCGTTAGTTAGTTGAAAGAAAGGGAACAGAAAGGATGGCAGGCAAAGAGGGAAACCCAGTGTTGAAACTGACCAGACTTTTTTGAAACCGGCAAGAAGAATTGTAGATTTATACACCGCCCTTCTCTCTGAATCAGAGACTCAGAGCGGCTTACACTCTTCTATATCTTCTCCCCCCACAACAGACACCCTGTGAGGTGGGTGGGGCTCTCACAGCAGCTGCCCTTTCAAGGACAAACTCTGCCAGAGCTATGGCTGACCCAAGGTCATTCCGCATGCTTGACACCTTGAAGCACATACTTTGTGGTATGTCATAACACAACCTTGTGGGGAGGGGAGGGTGTCAGAGAGGGAGAGCAACTAGAGGGAAGGTCATGTGGGGCGCTGGGGGTCATCAGTGCCCCCTAAAAAATGTAAAGGCCCCCTGACCTTCCAAATCCTGGCTATGGCCCTGGCACAAGAACATCTTTGAGAAAGGAGCTCAGAAAACTGAGCCCTGGTAGACAGCAGGTGGGAGCACCCAGAAAAAAGCCTCTAATGATGATCTCTGATGGGCAGTTTGAATGAGAGAAAATATTGTTCTGATAGCCCACTTTAACATCATTTAAGGCTTTAAAGGTCATTGCATAGTGCTCAGAAACAGAGTAGAATCCAGTACAGATATCTGAGTGCAGAAGAAATGTGCTCTTCATGACAAGCCATCTCTCCAGAGACCAGAGTAGTCCCACATATTAAAGTAATGAGGCCTGGACATTTAAAAAGTATGAATAACTGTGGCAAGTACTTCATTCACCAGGAGTGGCTGAAGTTAACATATCAATTGAAGTTGATAAAAGATTCACCAAGCTATGAATGCTATGATGTATTCATAAGCAACATGGAATTTAACAAGAGACTCAACCTGCAAACCTTATCTTTTAATCAGAGGGAAAAGAGGAGGGAAAATACACAGCAAAACATAAACAAAATTATAGAACAATCCTAAACAGAGTTACACTCTTCCAAGCTGACCAAAATCAACAGGCTTAGAAGGGCATAACTCCGTTTAGGATTGTACCATTAGAACACAAAATGTGGTTTGGGAGCTATGAGCTCTATTTTCAGATTAAACCCTCTTATTGTCTTAATTCTGAATCCCTCAAACCTTGAGTTATAGCTTTGAGGCTTAAATACAAAATGCTTCTCTGATTTACAGTTTTCTCTCTGGCGACATTTCCATTAAAAGATACTCAAGTTGCCCCCTGGTCCAAACACAAAAGTGAAAAAAGTCAAACCAGGCTAAAATGATCCTTGAATGGCTAGAACTCTCAAAGGTATTTGAAACATTTGGGATACCCAGCTATTTCTTCCCTGGGCAACTGTAGAGATTTCAGCCTTTGAATGCTCTAGGAAGAAAAGTGGGAGGGATGCTACCAAGGGAACCCAACAGCGTTTACACTCACAAAGTATTAGCCTATTGCTGTGGGGGGAAATATAAAGGGTCTTGACTCTTGACCTTCAGGCCTGCCTGAAATTTACCATCCTCTATCAAGAAAAGATTTTCTAGGACTTTGACAGTGCCCTTTTAATTAATCCATGCAAATAATAGCCTGCCACTTGAAAAGTCACCAGGCAGCCCTAATGGCCAACAGTCCATGTCAGTCTGACATCGCATTTGTACTGTTCCCAGAAAAATCTCTTAATGAGAGAAAGATGCTGCCATTCCTGGCCTTGTGTGTTGTTTATAGACACTGTCTGGCAGTTCAGTGTGCTCTCTACTGTCTGGCTTCTGAGACTGTGAGTCAATCTTTGGCCCCTTATTCCAGAACACAGCTTTAGTCAGCTTCTCTGGAATAATCCTATTAACAACGGAAAGGCCTGCCTTCAGCAAACACCACGCAGCCCAACTGGCATTGAACATCCAGGAAAACTCCTAATATTTACCTACCAGGGGCAGACTGGGAGGCTAAAGAGGCTCTGGAGATGAGCCCCATCCCCTCTATAGGGAGGACAGGAATGAGGAAGACGACCTGCCCTTGGCCCTCCCTGTCTGATAGAGGGGGAAGGAGGAGACTCAGAGGAGCTCCTCCCACCTTGTATGAAGTGGACACTGCAAGCTTGCAGCAGCAGTCAATAGTGACTCCTACCCCCTTCATGTGAGATGGAGGCTGCCAGCTCACAGTAGAAGTCACTTCAACCCATCTTGCACAAGGCTGCCCTGAGGATGGCCCACCTCAGACCCATGGTCAGTGGGACTTTTCCAACTGGCCTTAATGACCAATCTGCCCTCGCTGCCTACAGTCCTTGGGCTGCCACCAGCTGGCAGATCCCCTACTTAAGGTACTCTGCCTGGCATTAATCACAGCCTGTGACTTTTGTATTGCAATTCCGACTCTGTGAGATGAATTTCCTGAAAAGGTGAAGGGTGCTATCTCTAGAAATGTTTAGGAGACAACTGCAAGGCCATTTTATTTGCCACAGCTTTTAATGCAGTATAGACTGCAATTTATATGCAGAGTACATAATGCAGAATGCCAGCCTGGATGAAGCACAAGCTGGAATTAAGATTGCCGGGAAAAACATCAACAGCCTCAGATATGCAGATGACACCATTCTAATGGAAGAAAGTGAAGAGGACCTAAAGAACCTCTTGTTGAGGGTGAAAGAGGAGAGCACAAAAGTAGGCTTGAAACTCAACATCAAAAAAACTAAGATCATGGCATCTGACCCCATTACTCCTTGGCAAATAGAAGGGGAAGACATGGAAGTAATGACAGACTTCACATTTCTGGGATCCAAAATCACTACAGATGGTGACTGTAGCCATGAAATTAAAAGTCATTTGCTCCTTGGGAGGACAGCTATAGCGAACCTAGGCAGTATAATAAAAAGTAGAGACATCACCCTGCCAACAAAGTCTGTATAGTCAAAGTGATGGTATTCCCAATAGTAATGTATGGCTGTGAGAGCTGGACCATAAGGAAGGCTGAGCACAGAAGAATAGATGCTTTTGAGCTGTGGTGCTGGAGAAGACTCTTGAGAGTCCCTTGGTCTGCAAGAAGATCAAATCAGTCAGTCCTAAGGGAAATCAACCCTGACTGCTCCCTGAAAGGCCAGATGCTGAAGCTGAAATGCAAATACTTTGGCCACCAAATGAGAAGTGAGCACTCACTGGAGAAGATCCTGATGCTGGGAAACATAGAAGGCAAAAGAAGGAGCGGCAAAAGATGAGATGGCTGGACAGCACTACTGATGTACGGTAACTAACACAAATTTGAGCAGATTTTGGATGATGGTGGAAGACAGGAGGGCCTGGCATGACTTGGTCCATGGGGTTGCAAAGAGTCGGACTCAACTGTGCGACTGAACAACAATGACAGACTGCAAGCATCTTTTAGAATGGAGTCATGTTATTTGAGGCTTTATTTCATTCTGTATGGTTTATATAATGATTTGTAAGTTGCACTGAGCCATGGAGAAAGCTGGGATATAAATATAAATCAAGTAACTGCTGTCAGTGCTTCATTGGTATAATGAGAAGTGTTTTAAGTTTTCGATGTCCTGCCTGCTAATCCAAGATTAGCTACCTGAGCTATCAGGGATACCATCTCAGGTTCAGATTGTAGGGTTGCCAATCTCCAGATGGGGGGCAGGGGATCCCATGGTTTGGAAGCCCTCTCACCCTGCTTTAGCGTAATCAAAAAGTGGGGGGGAGGGAAATGTCTACTCAACATTCCATTATACCCTATGGAGACCAGTTCCCATAGGGTGTAATGGAGAATCAATCAGTGGTTATCTGGGGCTCGGGAGGGACTGTTTTTTGAGGTAGAGGCACCAACTTTTTAGCATAGCATCTGGTGCCTCTCCTCAAAACACCCCCCCCCCCAAGTTTAAAAAAGATTGGACCAGGGGGTCCAATTCTATGACCCCAAAAGAAGGTGCCTCTATTCTTCATTATTTCCAAATGGAGGGAAAGCATTTAAAAGGTGTGCAGTCCCTTTAAATGTGGTGGCCAGAACTCCCTTCAGAGTTCAGTCATGCTTGTCACAATATGTATTCTGGCTCCACCCCCAAAGTCCCCAGATATTTCTTGAGCTGGACTTGGCAATCCTAGCAGATATACAGCCAGGATCAAAGTGCTGTTCTTACATGTAAAAGATTAAACAGCAAAGAAAGTTGTCTGTTTTTCAATGCATTAACTGTGGTCATTTTTGTCCCTCAAATTCATACATGTAAGTATCCTGAGTAATAATCACATCATGTGATCAGACTAGCAAGAATGCAAGGGAGCAGGGGCAGAATGAAAAGTACTTCACACTGGCTCTTTTGTTTTGTTTTGTAACATCCAGGCTGAAGAACAATTCTGGAGAACTCAAAAGCTTGCACAATATTTTGTTTCATTGTAAAAAAAGGTAAAGGTAGTCTCCTGTGCAAGCATCAGTCGTTTCCAACTCTGGGGTGACATCACATCACGACGTTTTCATGGCAGACTTTTTTATGGGGTGGTTTGCCATAGCCTTCCCCAGTCATCTAAATTTTACCCCCAGCAAGCTGGATACTCATTTTTGCGACCTCAGAAGGAGTCATTGTAACTCATCCTAATAAAAGGTATGTGGATTGTGGTTTGGTTTTTTGTATTTTCGACAAGTACAACCATAAACTACTTTTGTCTATTCTCATGTTTAGTCAGGTTGCCTGGAAAGAGCCACCCCTCACGGAATATACTACAATCCTATTCCCTTATAAAAACACCCTTCTGGCGTGTTTCATGATACTGAAATTCTGATTCCTTTATAAAAAGGCCCTCCTGAACATTAGCCCACTCAAAGCAATATTCTAATCCTCTCAAATCAGCTCTCTTCCCTATTAGTGGCTCTGACAGACTAAAGCAAACTGCCCTTTCCGGCTCTTCTTTCCCCTGCTTCCAACATTAGACTGCAAAACCGGCTTAATGGTATTGCCCTATACTGTAAAGCAAGTCTGGCCCACGAGATGCATCTGAAGGTGTCTCTGGACAAAAAGCCACTTTATTGTCTAAGCAGTGGGCTGGACAGGTTGAAAAACCAACCCTAAACAGGTCTACTCAAAATTCTACTCGACTATTCAGTGGGGCTTACAGATTGAAAGAGTCTTTCAGATTGTATTGCAATTCTTTGCTACCATTGTATTCTTAAGAGGAACTCCAAAGATTCTAAATAAACTACGTTAATTCTTAAATCTAAATAAATATGAACATAAGCATGGCCAAGCAGTGCATGTTTCTTCAGTCCCCCTTCGTCCCACCCAATACCATTAAGTTGTCTCCAGTTCTTCCCTACCGAGTCAAATGCTGTCAGGCAGGGCACACACTCTCCCAGAGCATATTGTTGACTTTTGCACTCCTACATCTTACAAATGGATTTCAGCAAGCAGCCTCAGCCACAATCTCCAGCACAAGCCTGTGGCATATTCAGACTAACAGCAGGAGCTCTTGAGCGAGCAGAAGGCTTTAATCAGCCAGCACTATTGAGAACCAAGAGTGGAGAAGCAACAAAACCCAAAAGAGATGATTAGGAAAAGACAAGCCAGAGGAAAGAATGACAGTGCTACAAGAGGAAAAGAAAAGGATTTGAGTGGTTAGAGGCCTGTCAACTCTGACAGGCACATTAGTCAGTCCCAGGTATGATTCACTGCATTGTTAGATTCAGGAGCTCAAACAAAGCGAAACAGTTCAGATGCTTGTGTCACTTCACATTCTAATCCACTTATCTCCTGGTATCCAAGTGTTGTAATGTGTTCAGGACAATATGTCCTTGAACACACAGTATGCTGCTCTTATAGTTCTGTTAAGTATTTCACCTTAAACCATTGTAAGTAACTGTACCATTTTACATTGTATTCCAATTCTGTTTTCACTTTTGTATGCTGCTTTGAGTGTATTCCTACAGAAAAGCGACTAATATATACAGTAATAATTATCGTTAAAATTGACATTGCTGGGCCCAAAAAATCAGCCTCTATTTCAGATTGGTACACCATCAGAATCATCAGCAATTCTTGTAAAATATCTCATCTTTCAGAACACACAGGCAATGTTCTCATGTTTGAGGACCAACACCCATCAGCAGAGAAATTCATTTAGGATTAGATGACCCCTCCCCCCAGATAATTTGTGACTGATCAATAGGGAACAAGAGATTCCCTATATCCCTGTTCATCTCCTCCCTTTCTGGCTGCTTCAGAGACATGAGCTCTGAGCCTTCCCATCATTTATTTGTTTGTTTGTTTCTTTAAAACTTTCCCATCCCACCTTATCTCCTTGGACCCAAGGAATCCCCACAGTGGCCTGTAAGGGTGCCTGTTGCAGTGGAGGGGAACAGGGCACTGTTTATCATGTCCCCAGGTTTCTGAGGGATAATACGAACTGATAGCCATGATGCATGGCTATATCCTTTGATGTCATCCACTGCATCATATACCTCATTAAGAATGATATGGGAAGTTTAAAAGTGAAACTCAATCCAGAAGTGGTACTGTTAGTAGATGGCCCCACAGGCTGGGAAAGGAAGTGTTGTTCAACCTGTTCTTGTATGGCATAGGGATACAGAGGCAACCCTTATTTTAAATACCCAGGTGAAAACTGTGCCATGAAAACTGTGCCTTTTCACTAATTTAGGTTGGTGCTTTCAGCTGCAATCCCTTCTGGACAGAGATAAGCCTTACCATAATTATTTCAGAAAGCAGCAGTTAGTTTATTGGCCAGAACTTATCTTTCTTGACATATCTTGCCAGTTCTTAAACGTCTTCATGAGATTCCACAGTTTTTCTAGGTCCAACTCAAATTGCTACTCTTGATTTAGAAAGCCATATTCAACCAGAGTATCTGAAAGAGTATCTCTGGCAAGACTCTTACAAACCTGCAGGTCTTGGACAGAACCTATCTTGCAAAGACTACCCTCTATTTCCATCCTCACATAGAGGCCACTACAATTTAACCACAGCCAAATTAATATCCAGATCACGATTAGCTAACAAGGAAGGCATAGAAACAAAGGAAGCCAATGAAACTACTACTGGCTGTATGGAGAGCCAGTTTGGTGTAGTGGTTAAGTGTGCAGACTCTTATCTGGGAGAACCAGGTTTGATTCCCCACTCCTCCACTTGCACCTGCTAGCATGGCCTTGGGTCAGCCATAGCTCTGGCAGAGGTTGTCCTTGAAAGGGCAGCTGCTGTGAGAGCCCTCTCCAGCCTCACCCACCTCACAGGGTGTCTGTTGTGGGGGAGGAAGGTAAAGGAGATTGTGAGCTACTCTGAGTCTCTTCGGAGTGGAGGGCAGGATATAAATCCAATATCTGTATCCACAGATCTATCAAATTTGGGAAACTTCTGGAGATTTGGGGGAAGGATCCTGCAGAGGATGGGGTTTGAAGAGAGGAGGGACCTCAGTAGAATATAATGCCATAGTGTCCACCCTCCCAAAGCAGCCATTTTCTCCAGGGAATCTGATCTTTGTCATCCGGAGATCAGTTGTAATTCCAAGAGATCTTCAGGCCGCACATGGAGGTTGGCAGTGCTATCCCAGATCCACATACATATAATCTTTCCAAGTAAGGTATTCCTCAAAATCTGCCTTCCAAACAAAAAGGGGGGAAAGCATATAGCTTAGCTGCGATATTTGGGGAAAGTCAGTAGATGAAAATAAGACAAAAGAGTAATAATGGGTATGAGACTACAAAACAGTGTGTGTACAGCATACTTTATGAGCCCTGACAAGAGCTGACAGTCTAATGCCTCCAAGTGCTCAGTCTAAGGACACTCTAGCAGACTGTGAGCCAAGAGACATGAGGAACCAAGGAGACAGTCCCCCAAAAGAAAGTCTGCATTAAAGACTGGAACTCCAATATGAAACATATGGATCTAAACGTAAAAGAGAAAGAAAACTACTAATATTATCAGAAAACAAGACCTTCAAACAAATCTGGAAAGCCAGCCTCCAAGCTTGCCATTCCACTGATTCCCAAGCTCAGCCCACTTCCAATCAGAGAGCCGCAGAGGAAATCCAACAAAGAACTCTGTTAATTTTCCAAGGAAAACTTCAACAGACCAATCAATAGAACTTTCAACTCTAAGTAATCCAAATGATCACTGCATAGAAAAGCCGAGGCAGCACTTCAGCTCTTAAAACCTGAATTGCTGTAGGAAAATGCTGAACCCCATCAGAGGAGGGGGTGGGAAGCATCAAACAGGAACCAGTCTCTGAAAGCAGAACAGATTATTTGTGAGCTTTTCATGAGAGAACATAAGAACATAAGAGAAGCCATGTTGGATTGAGCCAATGGCCCATCCAGTCCAACACTCTGTCACATGGTGGCCAAAAAACAACAATAACAACCGGGTGCCATCAGGAAGTCCACCAGGACACTAGAAGCCCTCCCACTGTTGCCCCTCCCCAAGCACCAAGAATACGGAGCATCACTTGCTCCAGACAGAGAGTTCCATCTATACCTAGTGGCTAATAGCCACTGATGAACTTCTGCTCCATATGTTTATCCAATCCCCTTTTGAAGCCATCTATGCTTGAAGCTGCCACCACCTCTTGTGGCAGTGAATTCCACAATTCCACAATTGTGTGAAGCAGTACTTCCTTTTATCCATTCCAAACTGACTGCTCAGCAATTTCATTGAGTGCCCATGAGTTCTTGTATTGTATTCTCAACCTTCTCTATTCCACGCTTTTGTTCATCAATGTGCCTACTAATTCTCTCTTTAATAACGGTTTCCACCAACTTACCCAGTATTGACATCAGACTGATTGGCCTGTAATTTCCCAGATCTCCTCTGGGACCCTTTTTAAGAAGCGAATGGCATTAGCTACCTTCCAGTCCTCAGGAATGGAGGCAAATTTTAATGAAAGAGTACATATTTTTGTCAGAAGATCCACAAGTTCACATTTGAGTTCTTCCAAAACTCTTGGATAAAGGCCATCCAGGCCTGGTGATTTATCAGTTTTTAAATTGTCTATCAGTCGTAGG
Source organism: Heteronotia binoei (assembly GCF_032191835.1). Taxonomy (NCBI): domain Eukaryota; kingdom Metazoa; phylum Chordata; class Lepidosauria; order Squamata; family Gekkonidae; genus Heteronotia; species Heteronotia binoei. The sequence continues at coordinate 53,531,311 of NC_083243.1, read as the reverse complement.
ACATCCTATCTCATAATCTCAGTCTGACTCAATGCCCCTCCCAAAATCAGTGGTTCTGGAGTGGGCAAGTGAAGACAAAGAGAGAAAAAATGCATTCAGCTTCTCAGCCAGGTCCCTGTCTAGCAATCCTTTTACCCCCTTGATCATCCAAGGGCCCCACTGCCTCCCTGGCTGGTTTCCTGCTTCTAATGTATTTGAAGAATTTTTTATTGTTGGTCTTTATGTTTTTTGCAGTATGGTCCTCATATTCCCTTTCTGCCTGTCTGATCAGAGACTTGCATTTTATTTGCCATAGCCTGTGTTCCCTTTTATTAACTTCACTGAAACTAGCTTTCCACTGATTAAAGGAAACCTTCTTACCTTCTACAGCTTCCATTACTTTGTTTGTTAACCATGCAGGTCTTTTTCTATTCCTATTTGTGCCTTTCCTAACCTGTGGTATATATTTTATCTGAGCTTCTAGGATTGTAGTTTTAAATAGTCTCTAAGCTTCCCCAAGGGTTTTGACCCTTTTTGCCTTTCTTTTCATTTTCCTCTTCACAAGCCCCCTCATCTCAGAGAAGTTACCTCTTTTAAAGTTAACAATGGTTGTGTTGCTCTTTTTAGGCAACTCCCTATTTATACAAATGTTGAACTCAGTAACATTATGGTTACTGTTCCCAAGTGGTGCAATCACTTTTATATCTCTTACCAGGTCTTGGGCATTACTTAGGACCAAGTCCAGGATCACCTCTTCCCTGGAAAGTTCTGTGACCATCTGCTCCATAGCACAGTCATTGAGAGTGTCTAGAAACTCAATCTCTTTCTCCTGACTTGAATACATATTGACCCAATCAATATGATGATAGTTACAATCACCTATGACACAGTTATTTCGTCTAGTCACTATCTTTCATTCCTTTGTCATTTTATAATTATCCTCTATCTTTTGATTCCAGAGTTACGCTTCTTTTTGGGCCCACTATTTTGACCCATAGCATTTCCAGAAGCAAATCTAATTCTCTTACCTTGTCAGTCTTACTGGACTGTATACAGAGCCACCTCTGACTGACATACAGAGCCACCTCACCTCCAATCCTTACCCCACCCCTATCTTTCCAATATAATTTATATCCAGGAATTACTGTATCCCCCTGATTTTCCTCATCCCACCACGTTTCTTAAATGTCCACAATGTCTATGTTTTTCCCCAACACTAAGCATTGCAACTCCCAGATTTTACCTCAGACGCTTCTAGCATTTGTATATGAAAACATCTATAATTTTCCAGGCATGTTAGGCCAACAACCTTCCTCCAGCTGTCTCAAGACCTTGACAGGCAGTCCATATTGTTTGTCACCATCTCAGTGGACAATTCTAATCTAGTGCCCTGTAGAAAAGTAACAGCTAACCCTTCATCTCTTTGAGATGAGCCGTCCCAAACCAGAGACATTTCATTTCCTGTTGGCTTCCCCCCCCCCAAAAAAGATTCAGTTTAAAAACTGCTCTGCCACCTTTTTGATTTTAAGTGCCAGCAGCCTGGTTCCTTCTCAGGACAAGTAGAGATCACTCCCACTTGTTCCAAAAAGCATCCCAGTGCCTAACAAATTTAAACCCTTCCTCTCCACACTGTCTCATCCATGCACTGAGACTTCTAATTTGTGCCTGTGTTTCTGGCCCTGCACCAGAGAAGCTTGAAAAGAATACCTAGATAATGAAAATGGGAAACCTGCTCAATTGCCTGATTATTCAGCTTCCAAGAGAGTTGCTTGGGTCAAAAACATCTCAAAAAGAGATTTTTCAGTTTATTACCTAAGCCTCTCAGGTGCAAAAGTTCTGAAACACCTTTACCAATTCATGCAGACCCACCAGCAATATAGACAGAATGACAGTGTTGTCTGCAAAGAATAACAATGGAATCTCACTGTTTGACAGAACGGGCATGGAAATTCATTACTGCTATGCCTCCTGAAAGATCATTAATATAGAGATTAAATAGGATGGGAGCCAACAACAACTCTGATTCACAACCCTTTGTTAGTTGCTCCTCAAGGTCACAATGAACATGAGCAATAGAATTATTATATAATTGCTGAATTAAATACAAAAGTCTGGAATTGATGGAGGACCCATGAATTTTGCCCACTTTCTCAGTACAGAGTCAAATGTGGCACTTAAGATCTTAAAGGCTGCACAAAGCACAGCTTTTGGGTGGGCTATATTACTCTCTACTAGGTGGAGAAGAACAGATTTTGATTCAGCGTTGAATGCCCTTTTCAGAACCCAACCTGCTTCTTGAGTCCGAAGCCACAAAACCAGTTTCAAGTATAAATGATAAGTATAAAGCTTTCCAATGAAGCTAATGGGCAGTACTGGGTGGTCCACTGCCTGACTGTCTTGCCTTACAGGATGCCAGCCTCGAGGTAGGACCTGTGGATCCCCTGGAATTACAGCTCAGACTACAGAGGTCAGTTCCCTTGGAGAAAATGGATGCTTTGGAGGGTGGACTTTCTGGCATTGTACCCCTCTGAGGTCCCTGTCCTACCCAGGCTCCAGTCCCAAATCTCTAGGAGTTTCCCAACCTGGATCTGCTTCCCTATCACTCCCCACCCCTGCTAGTGGGCAGGAAGGATTTGGCAGCCTTATCTTATCTTTAGCAAGGTCTGCTTTTATAATTAAATATTCCAAATACATCAAAATTCAGAGCAAGAGATCAACAAAAAACCAGTATAAGGAAGTCCATTCGCATATCTGAAAATATTCAACATTGTGAGTGATCAGTAGGAAAGGCAGGGTGCAGCCTGACACCCATAGGAGGACTAAAGGGGGGGGGCAGGTTTGCAGGTGTATGACATTGGTTCTGGAAAAAACTGGAAGTGACATAATGTGGGGAGGTCATCTAGGATTTCCCAAAACTATCTGATTATACCATAGAGTTTTAGGCAAATCAGAGCGATGTCCCCAAGTGATGTAGGGTGCTGGCACAAAGCTGACATATCCACCCCATTTCCCCCAATTTTTCTCCCAACAGCCTTTGAGGTGCTAGTGGACAACAGACAGGATTGCTGGGAGGTCTTCTGCCATGGTGGGACACCAGAAAAGAATATGCAAACTGAGAATTAAATTGAGCCATTATCCCAAAAATAAGAAAAAACAGGGACCACAGGGTGTGTATGAGACAAAAAAATCAAAGAAAAAGCTTCACAATGTCAAAAAAATCAATGCCAAAAGGAATTTCTATGCAAAAGTTAATGTATTCAAAAAGTCATTAAATATATGCAAATAATATTACAGCGTCAGTGGGAGACCAGGCATCTCCGCTGATCACTGTTGTTAATTAATACATAAAGTTTCCACAGCCCATACACAGGCTGTTATGACTCCTTTATTTGGAAGTGGCCCACACAAGGTCTCACAATAAGTAATAAATATATGCAGGAATACCCTGTGTGATCGTTTTAGTTTACTGGCATTGATCTGTGCATGCTCCACAGATGGCTTCCGGGCAACTGTTTATCTCTGTCATTTCCCTTTCTGTAAAGCATCACTAAGGAGCCCTTTAGTCCCATAAAAATTGGAATGAAAAAACATGAATAACCATTTTCTTGTTTGTTGTTACTACTATTTTTATGCCATTGCTGTTCTGTTTGATTTTGTTTCCCATTTGACTGTTTTACAGATGATTGTACCTTGGAATGTATTTTGAATTTAAATCATTTTGTAATTTTGTTATTGATAACAACTTTGGAGACCTTCAGGTTGAAAGACAAGACAAAGATACTTTAAATTAATTTCTACATTATGCCAAGCTAAGAGGTTGGAGATTATTGAGCAGATCTCCAATGTCTTTAAACCCCTTTTAACAGCTGTTGGACAAAGGTCCAAATTATATCATTAATTATGCTATTAATTAGCATTAAAACTTCATGACCAAGACTGAAGTCATGTTGACAGGCTGAATTCTGTAGCCTTGATTTTAATTCTTATAGTTCTCTCTCAGACAGACAGATGATAGATAGATAGATAGATAGATAGATAGATAGATAGATAGATAGATAGATAGATAGATAGATAGATAGATAGATAGATAGATAGATAGATAGATGCAAAGCTATTTTAAAATTCAAATTATAAAGCTTTCATTTTTTTATTATTTTGAGCAGGGTTTTTGTAGCAGGAACTCCTTTGCACATTAGGCCACACACCCTTGATATAGCCAATCCTCCTGGAGCTTACAGTAGGCCATGTACTAAAAGCCCTGTAAACTCTTGGAGGATTTGCTGCATCAGGGGTGTGTGGCTTAATATGCAAAGGAGTTCCTGCTACAAAAAAGCCCTGATTTTGAGGTGTAATTGTATATATGTATTGTAGTTTACTCAACCCTTGTGCTAGCTGAACAGGCTGAAAAAGTCTAGCAAGCCATTGCGCTTTATGGTCTATATTAGTGAGAATAAACTCAGTCATGTCTTCGCACATTATTTTCCTTGCAGGGGAAAACATGCAGATTCTCATATGATATATTTTGTCTTTTCCCTTGGGACAAATGGCAACTTCAGGAAAGAGGAGGTAATTTGCTTATGTAAAATAGCACAAAGGGCAGGATTACCACACCCTGTTCTAGGTTTGTTGCCTCCACCTGAATCTCCTACCCCACCACTTCTTTTACCTCAGAATCATACCTAAATTAACCCTGACCTTAATAATCAAGACAAGAGATCAAAGATGATAATGACAAAGTGGCTAATTGAGAAGGGTGGAGATTTTTTAAAAAGTCAGAAGGGGGTTAATTTTAAAATTTCAACAATAACAAGATATAATCTTATCAGCTGGTGGTCCTAAAACAGGCATTATTATAGATAATCTATGCCACAGGGCACCTACCTGCCCTGGACTTTGTGGCAATTCCAGGTTGGGAGATTCCCAGAGATTTGGAGGTGAAGCCAGGAGAGGACAGGGTTTGGAGAGGGGAGAGAATTCAGCAGAGAGACGATGCCATAGACAGGGCAGATACCTAACCAGGGTGTTTTGACCGTAATGCATACCAGCTAAAACCATAAATGTTTTCAAGGCCTCCCGTCAACAAACATGAGATCATTAGAGAATGTACATACCTAGAGAAAAATGTTTTAACTTTAGGTAAGTGACATCACCATACCTTGGCCTTGAAGCTGGAGATGCATTCATGTCTGGCTGTAGGTTGAGCCAAATATGCCTAATGAATAATGTGTTTACTGTCCTTTAGATTGTTTCCTCAGCTGCAGGTGCATTCCTTGGCTGCCCCAACAATGAAATCTTTGTATGGCTGAAGTTTCTAATAGCTGGGGTATTTGTAAAGTTCTTCACCAAAGGTTAATCAGCCATCTCTATCTTCAGGCCCATTTTTAATTAATAAACAAGAATCTAACTCCCACATCAGCATGTCATTTTACACCTAATATTTCTTAATTGTCAAGGGTAGCTATTTCAAAATCCAGCAAAGTGGCTAACCATTTGCCTAAGTGCTTCAATGTTATTTTTGAGAACTGCTGTGTAAATTGGTCCTTTTATACTTATTCTTTAAGGATAAGACAAACTTTTGCCAAATGCTCCCAGTAATATTGAAGACTTGACAAGAAAGATTGGGAAATCTCTAACACTCTCCTCCTGTCTTATTGAGTTCATACACTATGGACAACTAGAAAGGGAAGGTGTTGGTGTTATGTCCCAGCATAGACCTGTGACTTCCTGGCAGTATCTGCTTGCAAGGAATGCAAGGTAGTCCAGTCAAAACATGTCCAGGTTGGCTTAGAAAGCCACCACAAAAAGAATGTAAAGAGGGAGATGGCAACTACTCACAGATGCACTTTCAGCATGGGATAGCAACAGGGTATAATGGAAAATATTGTGGCAGGAATATGATAAAATGGATAACTGAAACAGTAAGCATAGCAAGGACAAGGGCAATGACAGTTCAGTTCAGAAAAATATTTCAGTCTTGTCCAATTCTTATGAAGCACAGTATGATAAACAATGCAATCTCAGTCTTGCTTTTACTCAAAACAGCAGCAATATGTTTTTAGTCTTCTCATGTCATTAGGGTTGCACTATATGTGAATCCTGAATTCAGTGCAAAGATAAGTTTATCAAAAAGAACCACTGCAAATGAAGTGTTCTGATAAGGTTGCCAATTCCAGGCTGGGAGATTCCCAGAGATTTGGAGGTGAAACCTGGAGAGGACAGGGTTTGGAGAATGGAGAGAGTTCTGCCATGGAGTCCAGCATCCAACGCAGCTGTTTTCTCCAGGGGAACTGACTTCAGGACATCAGTTGTAAATCCTGGAGATCTCTATGCCCCACCCGGAGGTTGGCAACTGTAGGTTCTATCCACTAGGCAAGGGCTGGTTTTACCAAAACAAACAAAACTATATGGGATGAAACCTACCACAGTCTTCCATTGCTATCTGGCCAGGTTTATATTTTTGAGAGAGACTCATTTAACTACACATTACACCATTTCTGGATCCACTTTGGGTCCTGTTAAAGGAAATGTGTACTGGGGTGTCCACTTTGAAACTTAATTCTCAAGTACATGAGGGTCTGATTTGGATCAGGACTATAGTATGCAACTAGAGGGGGCTTAAGCGTCTCCACCCCTTATTTGTTTCTCAAAGAGCCACTGTTTGCCTCCTTAGAAAAATATACATTTACCAGTGGGCAACCTTTAGGTTTCCCTTTGAGGCAAAGGCTACCCTGGGATGTTTCATGCTGGGAAAATGGCATGCAGAGAAGATTTAATCCCTCTACTCTAACATATCACATCCCAATCCAAACTCAGCCCCCAGAAGCCTGTGAATCAAGTTTTAAAAACCACAGGGAGCACAAACATGAAACTTCCAGTGCACAACTGATTTGACATGACCCACAGAGGACCCAGAAACAGTGTAATGTATAGTTAGGCCTTCAGTCATAAATTAAACCTGGATGGAATTCTTTCAGCCTCTGTTACAGACAGTAGAACAACTGAAAACACATGGTGCTTAAATAGTGACAGAGGGCCAAACTAATGTGATGTTGGAGTTCTGTCATTAGAATTCCTGAGGTATACAGTTCATCTCTAGGCTACAGAGATCAGTTCCCCTGGAGAAAATGGATGCTTTGGAGGGTGGACTCCGAAACATTACACCAGCTGAAGTCCCTGTCCTCCCCACATTCCACCCTCAAATATTCAGGATTTTCCCAACCTGGATCTGGATCATGCTAGTGGACATAGAGGACCTGGCAACCCTAAACTGGTCTGATGTATGCACCTGGCAGGAGACTGGGGAGGTTGGGACTTGAGGGGGGCATTTCTCCAATGGTATGGCATCACTTTTGGGATGAATTCAGAAGTGATATCATTTTGTTGGCATGAAGTTCTAAGATTCACTAGAAAGTCTATGGTTGAACTATAGAGTTTCCAGTGAATTAGTACCATGTTAATGCAATGTCACTTTGAAGTTTGCTCTGGAAGGAGAAATTCCAGCCTCCAGTAGGGACCTGAGGATCCCCCAGAATTACATTTCATCTCCAGACTATAAAGATCAGTTCCCCTGGAGGGCAGACTTTACGTAGCGTACCCACTGAGATCCCTGCCCTTAGGCTTCACCTCCAAATCTCCAGGAATATCCCAACCGGGAGCTGGCACATCTAACCCCACCCCCATCCCCTGCTGGTGACCAGGGGAGACCTGACAACCCTATCTGGCTATTTTCTCCAGCTGAACTGATCTCTGTTACCTGGAGATCAGTTGTAATCCCAGGAGAACTCCAGCAACCACCTGAAGGTTAGCAACCCTAATTACAACTGATCTCCAGATGACAAAGATCAGTTCCCATGGAGAAAATTGCTTGCTTTGAAGGGTAGATGCTATGGCAGGTGTGGCCAAACTGCAGCTTGGGAGCAACGCTCCCTCTAAGCTGTGGAGTCTTGTGAGCAAAAATTCTACTTTGTGAGCTACTGGCATTAAAGTTGTGAGCTACCCCATAAAATAGTTTCCTCTGGGGCCATTGTTCCTAAGCTAAGACAAAACAGTGAACTAGCTCTCATACTAACTCAGTTTAGAGGGAACACTGTTTGGGAGCCACATGTGGCTCTTTGACACATATCATGTGGCTCTCGAAGCCCCCACTACCCTGTTGGCCAGCTTGGAGAAGGCATATGTCTCTTTAAATAACTTCTCCAAGCCAAATGGATGCTTGGAGAATGCATTTAATGTTAAAGTTGCTTTCTTTCCACCTCTTCCACCTTCCTCCATCAATTTACTTTATTTCCATCTTCCTTCCTTCCTTCCTTCCTTCCTTCCTTCCTTCCTTCCTTCCTTCCTTCCTTCCTTCCTTCCTTCCTTCCTCTTCCTCCTTTCTCTTTCTCTCTCTCTTTCTCTCCTCCCTCCTGTCTAAAGTTAAATGTGTTCTCCAAGTCCAGCCCCATTGCCATGTAGACCAGCTAGCTTGGCTCAGAGAAGGCATTCGTCTCTTTAAATCCATTCTCCTTGAAGGCACTTTTTTCTTTAAACCCTTCTCATATTGAGGAAGCTTGCCAAAACTTGCCAAAATATTTCATTTTCAAGAAAAATTTCAGGAAACGATATAATAATTCAGTGTATTACCAGCAAAGATTAGTTAAAAACTGAAATAAATAAGATGTTGTGCCAGCAGCTCTATGTGACAATGGTCACATTCAACAGCCAGTTTCCTTATCACTACCCTTCCAGGAAGCCCCACCAAACAATGGGCACATCCACAAACCTATTGCCCTTTCACCACACCCCCTCCAGCCTAGAAATAGCAGCTCTCCAGCAGCCCTGGCCTCACTCAATGCACAGCAGCCAAGAAGGTCAGAGCGCCTGCTCCGGCTGCAACGCCACTGAGGATGCTCTCCGCAGCCGAGAACAAAACGTCTGGAAGAAAAACTTTTTCCAGTAGAACACGGCACTTGAGCCCGAAAGATTCTACAAACCCTAATGATGTTACCAGCCGTGAAAACCTGAAATCTTTGATAGCTCTAGGCTGCTTTTATTCTTACCTGATGTGCTCTCTCTCTCTGAGACTGATTCCCCACTAGCCTTGTTCCAGTCTTGTTGCTCTTTTTCCCATGGCGCTTCTGCTGGATTTTGCACAAGCCACCCCAGGGCAGCGTGTTGCCCCATCTCTTTTCAAGTTCCCTCTGCAGCAGGCAGGAGGGAAATGGGTTTCTGCCTGCAGCAGAGGGAACTTGAAAAGAGGCAGGGCAACTCGCCACCCTGGGACAGCTTGTGCGAAATCCAGCAGAAGCACTGCAGGACAGGGCAGGATCGGGGCGGGGGGGCAGAGGGGGGTGCTTGCCCCGGGCACCAGCGGAGGGGGGAGCACCAAATTGGGTATGGAGTCCATTGTATTCTATGGGACCATAAGATAGAATGGCCTATAAGGGGGCGCCATTTTTTTAATTTTGCCCCCCCCCCTCAAAAAACATGTAGATCCGGTCCTGCTGCCGGAAAGGGAGCAGTGAGACCAGAACAAGGCTAGTGGGAAATATCTGTGTGTGTGTGTGTAATAATATATAATTGCACAGTGAATTGGACATCCATGTCTTGTGGCTCTCAAACATGAGATGTTTATTCTATGTGGCTCTTACATTAAGCAAGTTTGACCACCCCTGTTCTTTGGCATTATACTCCACTGAGGTCCCTTCTCAGGCTCCAAGGCTTCCATTTTCTCCCCAGTCCAGTCCTTGAACTAGAGGATGGCCTGGGTCTGCTGTGGGGCTAATGGAGGCAGGTGTGTGTGTGTTGGACTGGAGGGCTGCTTGGAAGGGACCTCACCATCCAAAACAAAAATTCTGTACAGTTTCACCCCTTCACACACCAGAAACTGGTCTCTGTAGTCTGGAGATCAATCATAATTTTGGGAGAACTCCATCCAGCCTCCCTTGAGACTGGTAATTCAAACTGTGATTAAATCACACTCTCTGACATCCTTTAATAACATTGAACAGGTATGTGCAAAATCCCTTGTTGATACTTGCAGTCTGTATGCATTCATATGAAGCTACATAGAATGTACACAATCACTGAATCACTGGTGTTTGTACACATTCACCAACCAACAAGGATAAACTAGATGTGATGACACCCTGCCAGCTCTCCTGCTATATTGGGAGACCTCCTGGCAGCAATCCCTGATTCCCCGCAGCACCCCAATATGAAGTGAAAATTTCTGTTATAAGCTATTTTGGGCCCCCATTGGGGTGAAAGGAGAGGTATAAGAGAACTAAATAAATAAATGTGCATGGCTTCCACATCAACTTCACACATTGCCTAGGCAAAATATTAAAAATACCATTCAATGTACACATTATCTGATCAAAACTGTCCACTTGTGCATATTTTCCAGCATCCCTTGTTCATATCATGCAGTCTTCATTCTAGAGTTCCATTATAAATTAAACAGGTTAGTGATTCTGACTATGTCTTTTGTCTACTAGAATCTGAAAACACTGAGTAGCACAAAGGATAGATTTTCTGTTCACTCATGCTGGTGAACAAACGCTCTCCCAGACAGCACAGAACAGTGGGCTGGATTCAATGTATGTGTTAGATCCGTCCAAAGGTGATACATCTGATTGTGATACATCCATGACAGGCATGATACCTTTTGTGAACAAAAGGGCATTTTCCGTGCCCCTCCCCCCCGCCAGTACTGAGGGGAACCTGGCAACCCTATCTGTGAGTGGAAAAACACTTTGGATCCAACTCAAAACAATGGTTTCATGCTCTTCTACATCAAAAATTCTAAAACCCCATTCTGGGCAGCAGGCTGGAGTTGTTCAGGCAGGTTGCTGCAAGTGGATCTAGGAACATCACAAGCAGCAAGTGCTGAATTTGAAGGCTTGTAACATTCAATAATTCTTCTGTGGTTTCAGAGGGTTGTAGCATTCAGAAACTTAAAAGCATAACTCAATGAAAAGGTTAGGAAAACTAACTAGCAACCAATGGGCTCCCCTGATTTACAGTGTAATTAATTGCATCGCTGAATTTCTAGCTCATATGGTTAATGATGTCATCAGAACCCTCCATGGGACTATTTCATTGTAAATCACTCCACTCTGTCCTTATTCCTATAAATATACTGAAGGAAAACTGCCTTGCAGGAGGCCCCAGTTTACGAGATCCCATGTTTAAAATTACAGAGGAATTGCTGAAGTAATAACCTAAGAAGGGAAGAAATTTCTCCCAAGAGAGGTCTCATGAAAGTTATAAAGAGGGGTCACAGGTATTTAGAGTCAACTAGTTCAGAGTAAAATCTTCTACTTGAACCTCTTTAAAAGATCAATTCTCAGAGAAGTAACTAATTGGCAACAAAACAAAGACCTAAGATCTCTTCTATTCTATCCCTTCAATGGAGTCCTTCTGCCCAGAGCCAGATTAACAATTAGGCCAAGTAGGCACTGGCCTATGGGCCCCCATGACTTTAGGGGCCCCAGGCTGGCTCCCCACCCCCAGTTTTTTCCCCTGCTTGCAGCCCCAGCCTGCACGCACTGCCAACAACTGAGCTGCTCTTTGCCAGACTTGCCTGGTGTGGTTGCTGCTGGCGTTGTTGCCAAGTTTGCCTCTCTCTGCTTCTCCCCTTTTGAGAAGGTGCTTGCAGGCTGCAGTGGGGGCGGTGGGTGGTGGGGCGGGTGCTCAGATAATTTGCAAGGGGCCCCCTTAGATTTCGACTGCCATGGGGCCTTCACAGGGTTTAATCCAGCACTGCTGCTACCCAATGAAAGATGGATTATCACATCCCTCCTTCTCCCAGTGCAGCCTTTTAACCAGTTTTAATGAACTAATGGTTATTCTGGAACCAATCAGATGTATCACTTTGTCAAAAAACTGTCCAGGTAGTCATATGACCTCTTCTTTGTTTGAAAACCCCTGCCTCTGCTCCTATGCTTGTGGATGAATATGTCAGGGGCCAGGGCAAATTAACCCCCCCACACAAGAAATAAAACTTTCCACTCCCCTCCACACACACACATGCAAAGTTGCTAAATTATGTGTGTGGGGGGGGGTGTACATTCTTGCTCTGTGTGGATTATGCCATCCATGCTGGTCCTGATTCCCCAAGGCTGCCATGTTTGATTCAACAGGAGTTCACTGTGAGCTTTGCATCAATTGTGAGCTCAGGACACAGTTTCATAGAAAGAGACTTTCCACTGGCCACCTGTGCTTCCCATCATCATTCCTTCAGGCAGCATGAGAAAAAAAAATAACTGCTGTCATGTGCAACATAACATAACTTTTGGGGAAATCCAGAAGCAATGGTTTTAGGAATCACCTGAAACTTTATGGTATCACCATAGAGTTTCTGGAGAACCCTAGGGTGATGTTGATCTCATCATCTGTTTCATAAGAACATAAGAGAAGCAATGTTGGATCAGGCCAATGGCCCATTCAGTCCAACACTCTGTCACACAGTAGCCAAAAACCAGGTGCCTGGAACCTGGAAGTAATGTCATATTGTGTGCTATGATAGCACAGCCCCATATCCCTGCCCTCCCACCTCTAGCTGGACTCCAACCATTGTCCAGCAACCCTACAGGACATCACATTGACACTACAGCATGTCTCAGTGCAGCTTGAATAGCTAGTACTGCCGCTAAAAGCCACTATAAGCCACTTAAAGCTATTGTGCAGCAGGAAACCAGACATGACTCACCAGTGCTGTATGTGGCCTCATGGCCACTACAGACTCAGCTCCATGGTATTCTTACCCATGGGCTGGATCCTGAGATTTCCTTCTACCAATGAAAAGCTTTCTGTTCTCTTCTTCTGTTCCAATGAACAAAAGGTTCCTCATTTATTGGAAGAAAACTTCCAGATCAAATTATGGACTATAACTAAAAGGCAGAACAGCAGACAGCCTTATCCCACTTCCAAAAGTCAAAATTCCAAAGCAGCTATGGTGACAAAAGTATTCTATGATGACAGTATGGCACATCTATAAGATCCTCTTTCCAAGCCATACTCTCTTTGTACCCTGCATACAGAGGTGAGATTAGGCTGGGTTTGCAATGGGAAACCTCTACGGTCATCACGTCAGGGTTGGGAAATTCCTGGAGTTGGGAGTGGAGCCTAAAGAGGGTGAGATTTGGTGAAGGGAGGGACCTTAGTGTGGGTATAATGCAATAGACTCCAGTCTCCAAAGCAGCCATTTTCTTCAGAGGAACTGATCTCTGTCACATGGACATTAATTCCAGGATATCTCCAGACCCCACTTGGAAGATGGCAAACCTGGAGACCTCCAAGCCAGGCCTTTTGTTACTCAACATAGTTCGACAACCATAGAGTTTTGGGTGAATCCTAGAACATTACCCCAGAACAAAGATGTTGTTTCCAAATTTTCCCTGGAGATCACCCACCAAATTCTCTTGGTAGGCTGCCATCATCAGCTGGTAAGCCTTGGTTGTGGCAACTAAAGAAAGGGCTTTTTCAGTGATAACACCATGTCTGTGGAATGCCTTCTAACTTGAGGTTTAACTGGTACTTTCCCCTCTTTACTCTTCTTTAGGCATCACACCAAAATATTTATTTTTACCCAGGCTTTTAACAGAGGGATTCCACCTTTTTAAAGCTTTTTTTTGTGATACAGTTCTAGCTCAATAATTGTTTTATGAATAACATTTTAGGTGGCTGAATCTTGTTTGATGCTATTTTTATGCCTTGGCTTATTATTATGGATTGTTTATTATTTTGTGCTGCTGTTCTTAGCATGATAGTTTTTATGAGATCCCCTGAGTGGGTCCCTGAACAGGAGGTATATAAATTTAAAAAAAATAAAATGGTATTATTGTGCTATATGAGCCCCATGGCACAGAGTGGTAAGCTGCAGTACTGCAGTCCAGGCTCTGCCCACAACCTAAGTTTGATCCCAGCAGAAGCTGGGTTCAGGTAACCTGCTCAAAGTTGACTCAGTCTTCCATCCTTCTGAGGTCCCAGTTTGCTGTGGGGTAACGTATAGATGACTAGGGAAGGCAATGGCAAACCATCCTGTAAAAAGTCTGCCTTGAAAATGTCGTGATGCAACATCACCTGAGCATTGGAAACAACTGGTGCTTGCACAGGGGACTACCTTTACCTTTATTATTGTGCTAGTACCCCTAAATAGAGGGAATGGTTCATCCTGGATCTGCCTTGCTTATTTGCATACATCCTTGGAAACCAATTACTTTGGATAACAGCACATTGACTTAAATGAGACATTGATTTTGAATACATTCTGACTGAAGAGATGTACCTATTCATGCCTGGAAACCACTTGTGGAACACTTGCAATGCCATTCTAAGCAAAGCCGCACCATTCAAAGCGCATTGACTTCTTTGGGCTAAGAAGAATACAATCATGCCATTCTGCTTAAGATAGCACCGTTAGATGGTGCCCACTCTCTCTTCAAATTTTTCTTTTTAAAAACCCTTTCCCACAAAGCCTTTGGTTTTGCCCCTTAGTCTTCATCACCAGCCAATGGTTCATCACTAGCTTCTGTGGATTTTGAAGGGTGCAACTCTACTTAGTTGCAAAGTAAATCAGTATAACTACAGAATTTGCTTACATCAATCTTTTCCCTCTCATAGTATCTCTCTGCCTCTCCCTTGCCCACCTTTCCTCCCCCCCCCCCACCACCATCATCCCTTCGTCTTCCCCTAGCACCAACAGAAAGAGGCGGGGCAAGCAGAATCTTGCTTGCTGCGGGAAAGAGACGGAGCAAATCAGAGCTCCACGGCAGCTTGTGCAAAATCAGACAGAAGCGTTGGTGGGGAGGGCTCCAAGACCAGAACAAGCCTAGTGAGAAATTGGTTTAAGTTTTGTTTTTGGTTGCTGTTGTGTCAGCCTGTAAAATGCATTGCCCACAAAGAGTGCTGTGCAAATGATGATGGTGTTTTTTTAAAAAAATTGTTGTACTCACGTTTAATGCATCGGTTTGTTCCTGGAGCTGTTGTCCATCCTGAGCAACACTGTCCCCCACAAACATTTGGCCTATGAAGTCAAAAACAGCAAAGTTAGGAAATAAATGTTTGGTGCTTCTGGAATCAACACCTGTTCATTCAGCTAATGCTGTGTCCTTACAAGATACAAGCTATCTTTCAATCCATACAAGGCAGTGTGGCTTTTGGGCATTTGGGCAAGTCCAGGGACTAGTTATTTCGGGATGTGGGAGCACTGCTTCCTTACTTTCAGTACCCACAGGCCAAACTTACAGGGTGTTCTAGTCCATATCGGTGCCCCACAGGTTCCATCAGCTGATACAGAGTAATGCAGGAAAAAACATGACTTTTACAAGCCAGACCTCTAGCTTGCTATTATGAGCATAAGGATGTGCAAAGAAAATAGTCTTTCTTTTGGACACTTTCCTTGTGCTCACTTTTGTATACAAGGCGAAAACAGAAATGTAGGAAGCTGCAATATCTTTGTGTGTGTGTGTTATATGCCATCCAGTCACTTCCTGCTTAGGATAACTCTATGAATAAACAACCTTCAAAATGCCCTATCATTAACAGCCTTGCTCAGAAACAATAAGGTAACAGAAGAAATTCTCAGTTGTATCAAGATGCAGTGGGAGGCTGGACAGCTAATTTTAAAAACGAACTTATTTCCCTTGTTGCAGGACCAATAGCTGCAGTGGAAAGGCCATTGCACAGCTGGTATTGTAGATTCACTGTGGCACATAAACAGGGCAAATCAAGGAAAAATAAGGGTTAAACCTGGCAGTACAGTGTGGCTGATCTATGTATTTAAAGCCGCATTAGCCACAACCGCATAGGGAGTAGAGGCTGGATTTAAGGGGTGAGAGGAGCTGAACTCTCCAGCCTCCCCCATTTTTCTTGACCCAAGCCTCTCTGCAGACCCTCTTTTTTTTTGCTGTTGCCTGACTTGTTGTATAGTATCAGCATCTAGTAGAAATCTGTCTGGAGATAAAGGCTGCAGGGAAATTAGCCCTAAGAGTTCAGCTTCTGTCACCTATGTACCCATTTGCTACTTAAACGGAACTCTCACTCTTTTCTGTCTGTGTGACTGTGGCAAATGTGGGTTTAAACAATCCTTTATAGCATCTAGTTATCCCTTATAAAGTATGTGTAAGGAAGATAGATGGGTAGGAGTACTATATTTTGAAAAGCAAAAAAAGACAGATTTCCCAACTGACTACTTCACTATATGACAAATCTCATTTTAGATAGATCCAGGTAGTTAAATCTCATTTTAAATACCCCTACTATTTAATTGCTAATTTGAAATATGCCTAGCCTCCTAACCCAAAAAAAGGACATTTTGAACATTTTCATCAGTTTTTTTAAAGAGCCCAAGAGAGCGTGGACCCTTCCCCCCCCCCCCCAAAAAAAAGAGGGCATGTCCTCTAAAAAGAGGATATCTTGTAATCCTATGATGGCACTTCCAACAGGCTCGGGGGGAAATACTCTGTCTTTTTAAGAGAGGCATACTGTGTGGAAATAGACATTTTGAAGCTTTTCACAGCAAGTAGGTAAATAACATCACCAGGTAAAAAGCATCCCGTTAAACCTCCATTAAAGAGACAGAACACTTCTCTCCAAACCTGTTAATAATCCTAGCAGACACATCACAATCTGGGTCATGGTTTCCATGAGGCTATCTGGCACTTTTGATCATGAATCCTCATTAACATTCTCTGCCTTCCTGGAGTAAAGAGCTATATCTTCTTGACCTGGATTTAATATACTAAACGACACCAAAATCATTATGTGTGATCCAGAACTCATGACATATTCCAACCTAATGGGTGTTTCCTTAAATAGCTCAGAGAATAAATTCCTGTGCTGATGTGTAGTTTGTTAGAGTGTATATTTAACACTGCTGACAACATACTCCCACCTATGTGTTCCCCAAGCCAAATGTGTTACAGCAAAAAGTGTAATAGCTTCCTATTCCTCCCCAAGGGTTTGTTAACTGGACTTTTGCAAAACTGCTGAAAACGACAGCAAGGGGGGGGGGACAGATTTCCTATTCCTGCCTCAAATTATTGGAACAATCTGATGGTGGTTCCTGCAGATGAGACCACTCACCCTGCTAAGAGAACAGTTCTGGCTATAAACCAAACCTGCAATTCCTGATGGGATAAACTTCAGAACCATGGCAAATATAATTCCCACTGCACTCTCCTAGTCATACACAGCTTGTTCACATTAAATGAAAATGTATATTGCCAACACCTGGTTACCTTCCCTGGAAATTTTTTTTTAAAAAAAACTCGTAGCTTCAACTTTCTTGCCTTAAGGCAATTTCAAAAACTTCTGATAAAGGAGGCACACTTTTCCTGGGTTAGGATTGAAGGAATGCTTCATTTTAAACTCCAAAAGGTTTACTTTTGCACTGTGGAAAGAGTAAGAGTTCTCCATCCACACAAAGAAGACCATTTCTTCTTGCATCTCCATGAGTAACTGTTGTTTGCTTCCTGTTTGGAAGAAAGCAAGCACAGAGCAGTAACTTTTGCATAGACACAGTAGATAGCCTCCTAGGAGGACAAGTAGTTCTGCTGCATCTTTCTTTTGAGAGGTATGGGCTATCCAACGAATCTCAATGTAGCACTGTGTCAGAATTATCCACAAGGGAAGCAGATCAGCAGCAGTCAATGGACCCAACCTCCGAGCAGTGAGTAGAGGCAAGGAGATGCTTACTAGTGTTGCAAGCTCCAGGTTGGGAAATTCCTGAAGATTTGGAGGTGGGACCTTAGGACGATGGGGCTTGGAGAGGGGAGAGACCTCAGCAGGGTATAATGCATAAAGTGCACCTTCAAAGCAACCATTTTCTCCAGGAGAACTGATCTCTAAAGTTGTAATTCCAGGAGATTCCCAGTCCCCTTCTGGAGGCTGGCAACCCTACTTGCACCTTTCATGGCAAGCACTGCATGTGAGTATTGCATTGCATGTACCGGGGTTGGATACCATGGAAGGAGTTGCCGGCTCCAGGTTGGGGAACTCCTGGAGATTTGGGGGTGGAGCCTTGGGAGGATAGGGACCTCGGTGGGGTACAATGCCACAGAGTTCATCCTCCAAAGCACCCAGTTTCTTCAAGGGAACTGATTTTTGTAGTCTGGAGATGAGCTGTAATTCCAGGAAACCCCCAAGTTCCACCTGGAGGCTGGCATCCCTAAGCCACTTCTTCAACAAAACTTTATCATACTTTGCAAACAGATCCCCTGTTCCATCCTTAATCTTCTCATTTTAATAAAACCCTTCTCTCTCTGGCCACCCTGTCTTATCCATCTATTGCAGTTTGCAATCTCTGCTCTAGGAGCTATTAGGGGTGGCTTGTAAAAGTTCTAGCTGTGGCAGGGTTTGACAAATCACAGGCATCGAGTTGCCATGGTGCCTAGAAATTTATTGTGGCGCCTAATATTTTCAGCAATTATTTTATTGTAGTGCCTCTCACCAGTTCTCAGTGGAAAATTCAAAGCTTATTTATTTTGTATTAGAAAGTTTTGTTTCATAACAAAAATAAACGTGCATGAAATCCTTGTCACTGCATTTATTACATGCATATGCAAGCTTCTTTTTGCATCATTCAAAGGCAGTAGATGAACTAATTTCTTAATGAGTTGCTTTCTATACTAGCCCCAATATTCTATGAAATTGAAGTTTTTAAAGCAGTAACTGGTTCATAAGAAACTGGGGAAAAATTAGGCTAGGATTAAAGATTAGTTTTTGGTTGCGGTGATGACAACCAAACTTTACTCCTACTTTTTTTCTGAGGGAATGTACCAGAACAGAGTTCTGGAACCTCTTTACGGAAACAAAATTGTCAAAAAATGTCTAAAAGTTCATGAGGGGCATTGGGGGAGCTTAAAAGTATTTGATCCAACAAAGTATGTTAAGATGTAGTTGTTTCAAGGTCATCATTCAGCTTTAGGCACCAAAAGCAAGACCCCAAAAATAACTAAGAGTTAGTGACATGTCTAAAGTTTGTAAACTGTCTTAAAGTAGGTAAGTCTGCAGCTCATGAAAATAACATTATTTCAAAGAGTCCTGTGTGTTTCATTTCCCTCTTAAGAGCACCTCTTTTTCCAAGAAAAAAGCACTCTGTGTGTGTTTGTGTGTCTGTGTGTGTGTGTGTGTGTGTGTGAGAGAGAGAGAGAGAGAGAACATTTAAATTACAATACACTGCAAAAAGGTTCAGATTAGATTCCATTGTCATAGGAATTAGAAAATATGATCATTAAAATATGAAACCCTGAGTGCTGAAAAATGAGTCCAGCTCCTAAATTTTTGGACTGGCCCCTAGAGCCAAAGAAAATTTGTCAAGGTCTGAGCTATAGATTACTGTTTTAGAGCCCATACATTGCTCCAGATGAACTTCCAAAAAATGTTACACATGAAGCAAACATTCTTCAGAACTGGGAAGACTCATGTTAAGAGCCCCTATTCAAGAAAGGCATGTCATGGAGCATACTGCTCCACTTTTAATTAAACAAAATGTGAGTGGGCAGCCAGATGTATCTGAGGCTTTGGCAATGACTAGGGGCTAGGAAGATGACTAAAGGAACTGTAACTTTCCCTCTGCACAATAACCAACCTTCTGAGCATCTGGTTGCATTTAAACTATTTACTTGACATTTGAGTGGCTTGAATGTTATGTGGTTTTTGTTGCCTTATAAAGAATCCAAAATAAATTCCTGCAGCTTTCAGGACCACAGTGTGTTTACAAGCTTTGAGATCAGTGGTGCTCCAAGGAAAAGCCAGCATCTTAGAAGGGAACAGGGAAGCAGACTCCCACAATTCATGCTGGGCTGTCTTGATGCCATCCGCATCTGTAATTAATGCCTCCCTGCCAGCCAAAATGCAACTCACACTACAGGAGCAAATATAAAATATACATAAAGAAGGCAAGAAATAAGCCTGGTTCTGACAGATCCCTATATAAAGCAAGGGGTAGTAGAATGCGGCAGCTCGCCTGCTCACTGCATCACCTGTACGGGTGAGCATGCGGCCAGTGCTCCACAGCCTGCACTGGTTGCCTATAGAGTGCTGGATCCATTTCAAGGTGTTAGTTCTGACTTTTAAAGCCTTATGCTGCCTGGGACCAACATACCTGCAGGACCGTCTCTTCCTGTATATGCCCCGGAGGTCGCTTCATTCGACCTCCTAAGATAGGCTGACTGTCCCCGGCCCAAGAGATGCCTGTCTTGCCTCTACCAGGACCAGGTCCTTTTTGGTCCTGGCCCCAAACTGGTGGAATCAGCTCCCTATGGAGATCCAGGCCCTACCTGGGTTTTTAGCCTTTTGTAGGGCCTGTAAAACGGAGCTGTTCTGCCAGGTCTTCGAGTGAGGCGGCGGGCATCTATCCTTTAGATCGATTGGCCTCCCCTACTGCACTATTGTACTACCTTACTGTGCAGTACCTGCTGCACTACCTTATTATATTGCCCTTCTGGACTATTTTGTGCACTGAATATTGTAATTGGGTTTTATTATTATGTTGTTGTGATTTTATTATGATTTTTTTATTTATGTTGTACTCCACTCTGAGCCCCTTCAGGGGAATGGGCAGAATATAAATAAATAATAATAACAATAATAATAATTTTAAACACACCAGAATTGGAGATGGTCTTCATCTGGCCTGCCCTTTTTCCAACTTCAACTGCTTTTTAAAATATATTGTTTTTTCCCTGGTGAGGGTTACTTCCAGTCAGAGAGTCTCACAGCAGGTAATGCGAACTTTAAAAATTAGTTGGAGGGAAGCACTGGCAGGTTTTGTTCCCCCTTCCCATGTGGTGCTTCAAATCAGGCCCCCACCCATCCTGTTATTTATAGGGATTCAGCAACAGTGATTCCACACACAGACCTGCTGCTATGATGGCCAGTTTGCCCCACAAATGAGATTACTGATTGCTTTCTTTTGATTTCTTACGGGAATTCAAGTGAGGGTGAAAAAATGCTCAATTTGTGGAACTGATCAGGGGTGTCAAGCTCATTTGTTATGAGGGCCAGATCTGACATAAATGAGACCTTGTCAGGCCAGGCCACGTGTGTCATAAAATGTAATGCCAGGTAAGGGAGATATAAACTTTATAAAGGACACAGAGCAATACAATTAAAGGTTTTTTAAAAAACTTAAAATAAAACATGCTTAAAAGACTAGCACTTTTGCAATATTTTGTTTATTTAGCAGTCTCTGATAACTGACACCTCTTGCTCTGAACTATTGCATCAAAATCTGGAGACAATATATGTGTTGTAGCAATCTTGAGTATGCTGTTCAGGTGGCGAAGAAAGCATCTGCCCAACATCTATCAATTTGGTTGCAGTGTCTGGCAGATGGAGGGGGGGAGAGCAGAAGATTAGTTACCATTGTGATGGATTTCTACTCTTGTTTTTCCACTGACTAAGCAAGTAGCAAACAACAATATCCCACCAAGATCATTAAAGGGACTGCTTGCAATGGACAAGAGACAAGAACAGCATTTAAAGACACACTGCAGCAAATCTATAACTGAGATCAGGACCCCTATATTACAAAGTGCCTCCCCCATGCAAAAAATTTGCTAGTGCTTTAAGAACTCTGTGTAACTACATTAATAATACTAGTGATACTATCTTCATTTATCCCATTGAAGATACAAGAAACACACTAGTTATCCCAGTAAAAAAAATAACAAGCCTAGCAGCCCCGGTTTTTCAGATACCATTAAGTATATTACCTACATATTACTACCCTCTGGCATTAAGTAACAAAAAACTCTGTTGTGCCTGTTATGAAACACAATAGGCATGTTGTGCACATGTGCCCAGACCTAAGTGGGCTCATGACTATGCAAGGAGTAAAGGGTATTATACCGTTATGCGTGCCTCACTTCCCTAAACAGTAAAGTTCCAGGAGTAGTGCTTTACCGGGGTTAGCTCCATTGAGAGGAGAGAGCATTTGGAGACTTTTGATGGTTTTGTAATAGTTGCTTTATTTACACAGGTGGAGGCACAGGTGGAGACACAGAGGCACTCCTACTGGGCAACAGGGCATTAGATCCTCAGAGGGAGAAAGGGAGGAAGGAAGGAAGGGAGTGAGACTCTACTTTCAAGATGCCTCAGCCAACTCCCAGCTTCTCTCTCTCTTTTTTTTAGAATCTCAACTGCACATCTGTTTCTCACAGACACACACCTGCCTGTCCCCTCTTCTTCAGTTAATCAGGAGGCACCCTTCTTTCAAGCCCTGATGAGCACTTGAACAAAACCATTTCCCAACACTCAAGGCCCATTAAGCGGATAGCTACAATCATTAAACTTCAATACCATTCCTTTTGTTATATCAGACAGACTTAGTCACAGTAATCAGAAACACCAAACTCACAATGGCATAAACAGGGAAAGCAAAGAATTCTCTCTGAATGTATTGAATACAGACAGACAATGGACCGTAAAGACTGTCATAAATCTAAAATGTACCTTAGCCCATAGGGGCTTTATAAGCTACTGAGAAATGGTGTTCCCACCCTACACGCTGCAATTCCATGTAAAGAGGGGGCAATGGAGAAATTGATAAAAAGTGATGTTAAAGCCAAGTCTTACTGAATGAAAAACTGGCATGCCATTTGATCTGTGTACTGGGAAAGGCCTTATTTGTAGCTTGCCTAACTGAGAAAATTTAGTGATCCCAGAATATAAATACCTGCAGGGGGACTCCTTAGTGACCTCACAGCCCCGACCCCAAAATTAAGACTGATTATAGAAGAGCCTAATTCCAGCTTTATCCTAGTCCCTAGTTATAGAAATAACAAAATGAATAATGTCACATCGACACCCTCCCTCACTTTATTGCAAATGAGGGGAAGCAGAGCATTAGAAACAAACCTAGTGATGCTCACACAGGAAACACTTTCACAGACACCTCCTGGCATATCAGCACCTCACAAAATGCTGAGAACAAGTTAACATGCTATCTTGACAGCCTAGCATAAGACCAGACTGTAAGGTAGAATCACATAAAACAGCAGAAAACCAACTCAACTTAGAATCACAGCGCTCCCTAGGAGCATATTTAAAAATAGCACTAGTGTTAGGGATACATTCCCAGGCATAGCCATTGGCTATGCTTCTAGAAAGATAGCCATTTTTATCTCCATTGGACTCAACAAAGTAACACAAGAGGTTTAACATTCTTGCATTACACCATGTGAGAAGGTGGGGATTATAAAAAAAATAGTGGCATTAAGCAGTGGCTTGCTGGCTCTTCCATTAGCTGAGACTACAATCATGAAGTCATTAGTTTCAGACATCTCCTATGAATGCCACAGTCCACCCACCTCAGAAGTAATTTCTTGAGGAAAATAATGTAAAGAGGAAATAATTCCCCAACACAATCACCAGACAAAAATAAGACATATTTATTGCTGTTATATGGCCTTGAGAGTCTCGCATAGAAGTATTACTGGTGTGGAATGCTACATTCTTAGAAGTCACATACTCCATTAGGGCTGTAAGATAAAACACAATTACAGAAGCAATAGGTGTCATAGACACTTTATTGAATGTAGGAACGTTGCTGTAAGGGAAGATATACCTTGTTTAGATCCATTATATATGGAGAACAAAGCGCTGATTCAATCAAAGGTCTGGGTTTAAAAAAAAATCATTATTCTTTCTTTTAATATAAAAATTATTGCTATTATATAGTTAGAATTTAAGTCATAAAGATTTCTTGCCCCAGGCATTGTACGTAAGCTTAAACTAGTTTGTCTGAAAAGCCTTTATATCATGAGACAGCAGGTGGATGTGACAGACAGGTGCAAGCATACGATGAAACAAGCCAGTACTGACAGCAGCAAACATAATAGACTTGTCACTCTGACTAGCTGGTAGTGAATGGTTCTGTTTCTAATAGAAATCTCGTCAAAAGAAAGAGTGGGGGAAGTGCAAGGAGTAAAGAACAATGCAGAATTCCTGCAGAGAGCTTGCCTCATGCATACATAACATACCACCATATTTTACTGCCCCACAAAGCTAGTGCCTTCTGCAGTCTGTATATAAAAGCCAGTGATTCAATGTGAAGAGGCTACTGTACACACATCTGGGGTGAACTTAGTTTAAAACCCAGCTCCCTGAAGCTTCTAGTGCTCAACCTGATCTACCTCACAGGGATTTATTTATTTATTATATTTATATCCCGCTCTCCTTTATTGAGCTCAGGGCGGCTAACAACAGTCAACAATTTGATAACAAATTTAAATTATTAAAATAGAACATTATTAAAAGATTAAAACAATTTTAAATACAGTTTCAAATACAATTTCAGATGGCGTTCTGTCTTGTTCAGAATCATTTATGTTAATACCGTGGGATGGCGGATACTACGCACCTCCGTAGATGTTAAGAGCACCTCCAGTTAGTTGTTAAAAGCCTGCCTGCACAGGTATGTCTTGCAAGTCCTGCAGAATTGTGGTAAATCCCGCAGGGCCCTGGTCTCTTCAGGGAGGGCATTCCAGAGGGCTGGCACAGCCATAGAAAAGGCTCTTGTCCTTGTAGTGGTCAGATGGGCATCCTTTAGCTCGGAGATCTTTAACAGATTTAACTAACTTGATCGTAGTGCTCTCTGAGGCTCGTGTGGTCCCGGAGGTAGACAGGTCCAAAGCCATATAGGGCTTTAAAGATCATGACCAGCACTTTGAAATGGGCTCAGAACACCACAGGCAACCAGTGCAGCATCTCCAGTGCAGGTTGGATGTGCGCCCATAAAGACAGCTCCAGTACCAACCTGGCTGCAGCATTCTGCACCAGTTGCAGCTTCTGGGTCTGAGTCAAGGATAGCCCCATGTAGAGGGTGTTACAGTAGTCTATTATCAAGATGACCGTTGCATGGATTACTGTGGCCAAGTCGCTGTGCTCCAGGTATGGAGCCAACTGCCTTATCTGCCTAAGGTGATAAAATGCAGATCTGGCAGTGACTGCCACCTGGGCCTCCATAGATAATGAAGGCTCCAGGAGTACCCCTAAACTCTTGACCCTCGAAGCTGGTGCTAAAGGCACCCCATCGAAGGTCAGTAAAGGGATCTCTCTTCCCAGGCCACCCCAACTTAGGCACAGAACCTCTGTCTTTGATGGATTCAGTTTCAGTCAACTCTGTAAGGTTAACATATGAGCATAAGAACATAAGAGCATAAGAAGGATGCTGTAAGGTTAACATAAGAACATAAGCTCTGCTGGATCAGACCAATGGTCCATCTAGTCCAGCATCCTGTCTCTCTAGGGTTGCCAGGTCTGTGTTGGAAAATACCTGAAGACTTTGGGAGTCGATCCGGGAGAGGGTGGGGTTTGGAGGGAGGCCTCAGCATGGTAGAATGCCATAAAGTCCACCCTTCAAAGCAGCCATTTTTTCCAGGGGAGGGGATCTCTGCCAGCTGGAGATCAGCTGTAAAGTGGGAAATCTCCAGGCCCCACCCGGAGGCAGGCAACCCTATGTCTCTCAAACAGTGGCCAATCAGTTCCTCTGGACAGCCAACAACAGGGCATAGAGGCCAAAGCCTTCCCCTGATGTTGCCTTCTGGGGGCTCAGGGGTTCAAAGACTTAGTGGCCTCAGAATGTGGAGGTTCCCCTCAGTTACCATGGCTAGTAGCTATTGATAGACTTATCCTCCATGAATCTATCTAATCCCCTTTTAAAGCTGTTTATTCCTGTGGCCTTCACTACATCCTCTGGCAGCAAATTCCGCATTTTAATCACTCTCTGTGTAACATGGTATTTCCTTTGGTCTGTCCTTAACCTGCTGCCCAGAAGAACATAATGGAGATGGGGAGAGTGTTGTAAACTCCTTTGGGTCCCCTACTGGGAAGAAAAGCTGGGTATAAATTTGTAAATAAATTTATTAAACTCTAAACACATATACTAGGGATTAAGTCCCATTGAATTTGGGATTTTCTCAGAAATATACATGCATAGGATTGTACTGCAAATATGCTTCATGCATACCTACCTCCTCTATTTCTACTATATATCTGTGACCTTTTTTTACATGTAACAACCTAACAATTATTTCCCTGTTCTCAAAGCATCTTATAGACACCATCCAAGATGACATATCATTCTCTCTGAGGTGATTCTGTCACATGTCTGGATGCACCTTTATGAAAGTTGGTACTAGTTATTGCACTGTATTAGTATTAGTTATTGCACTGAGTAAGAAACAAGTGCCTAAATTCTGTTGGTTGCATTCCTTTGCATGATTAGCAGGTGGCATACGCTAAGTTGCAAACTATTACACAGAATTCTCTTGTTGTTCCCTTTGTGTGATGTGCAAAAAATTCCCTAAAAGCAGTCTTTGAGAACATCTTTTAGAATTGATTTGCCAATCCCAGCTTACTCTGACTCTGTTTCTTCCATACTGCTCATAAGTGCATGACCATTCAAGCTTCCAAAAGCCTGTTGTAAATATTCAAATATATTTGTATTACACACTGATTTTGTAGCATCTTGAGTGGACTGTGGGTTTAAAGGCTGTATCTGCCAGAGTGTCCTTTTCTGGAATGTACATTGAAACAATTCATATTTATATTAACCAGTTCCATTGAGACAACTGAATCCATATCAAGAGCAACATGCACTAATCTTCTACCGATCTTGACATTTCCCTTTCCTTGATGTATCCTGAGATTTAGAACACAATTAGCTTTGTGAATTCTGTCTCTAGAAATTTCTGAAACGCATGCAGCGTGCTTATGCCTGCATGAGACTCTGATGTCACACTACATCGAGGAATTTTTTCCTCTTAATAGGGAAGTCGTTTTAATTGACAGGAGTTGTCACTGACTGACCATGTTTCTATGGATATTTATACACACACACCACACGTGACTGTGTGCCTGCCAAAATAAGAACATCGCTTTTGCTCTCTAGGACTAGATAATGGTATGAACTCTATCTAGCTCCAATGATGACATTTAACATTTGGTATTAAATTAGATCATTAACTAGATATATGGTGCAGTCCTAATAAAAAGATTTACACCCTTCTAAGCCCATTGACTTCAATGGATGTAGAAAGGTGTAGCTCAGTTTAGGATTCATCACCAGTGGAGCATAAATTACTGTTAGTGTTTTTTTCTGTATGCCTGAATGTATGTTCTTGTTTTCCTACATAAACCTTAGTTCTGTTTAAACAGTTCTTTCTTTGCACCTGGGCTGTTCTAAAGCTCTTGCCAATCCAGCAGCCCTAGGGCCAGACTGTAAAATGCAGCACAGTTGCATGAAACCTTAGCCAAATGGCCACTTCTGGGTGGCAAATCATCCTCAGGTGGGGGCAATTGCAACTGAGAAGTGCCACTCTCTCCCTGAATCTCCCCCCCCCCATGCTTATTTAGCCCTCATAGGATTCCAAAATCCTATTTACTTATAAAACACAAATACGGGATTCCATTGGGGGTAAAGTGGTTGCGGATGGCATTTTAAGTAAAAAACCATCAGCAAGAGAAGGGTTACACACCCCTTCATGTCTTCACCCCCCCTCTCATGTCACCTCAGATGCTTCATACCAAAGAAGTGAGCATGGAGGTAATGAGAATACAGTGCATGATTTGGTTCTTCGACAGACGTAGATTACGAAATACATGATTAATATATTACAAAAAGAGGGATAAATAGCGTTACGGAAACTAATTTAAGTTCAGGAAGAAAGATGTATCTAAACCTATACCAGCTTCACTTACAGTTGTGAATCCCCCAGAAACCCTTATATGATTGAGTACAGAGAGGAGGATTGGGTGGTGGCAGCTGTCAGGTACCAACAAGAAAGCCAATTCATTTGGTCTCACTGTTGTGAAAAAGAGTAACCCCATATGATTGTGAGCACCTAGAGCATGAAGATCTGAACCTAGCCTGTCTACATGGCTGTTGCCCATCACTGCTTTTCTTAAATCCACTATTAATCCCTAAAACCACTGCTGTTTCTACAGTTGTGGCACAAATATAATCAGACCCATTCCCACCTCAAAGGGAGCAGCTAAAGCCATAGCACGTTTCCACAGTTCAAGATTAAAGTAGTTCTGACAGGTAAGTCATAAGAAGCACCCTTCAATGAATCAATGTGAAATTGAAAATGGGGCATATGAGAATCCTACTACAAGAAAGACCTAGAAATCTAGTAGCGAAACTGCCACTCACTGCTCAATAAATGTAATAAATGCCTTGACATAAGAATGACTATCAAAAAAGTGCAACACAGTGTGACACCCTTGAGACTGTACATGTGCCAGTACCATGACATATATAGCAAATCACACAGAAAAGAGATCCTTTGATATGCACAAATTGTGCCTGAATACCCTGTGAATATCTCCATCAGGAATTACAGCAGAGACCACAGCATCACACCCACCCTGCTAAATGTGCTCTGTGCCATTCTTATGCACAGACAGCAAATGTAAAGCTGGCTGTTGAGAGTAAAGTTTCTAGTCTACTACTATCACTGGGATCTCCTATGGGAGTAGGAGACAGAACTTAAGCTGAGGAAGGATCATACCTTGTTGGCTGTGTACGGTACAGAAAATTGGAGAGTTACCTAGACACTGATAGGAGATCTGCTTGCAAAAATTTAAGTATGATGCTTGGCTAATTGTTTTTTGCAGTAAAGTGGATAATTTCTGGGCCAACTATAGTGAATATATTCTGAAAATGAGAAGTTGGCTACAAAACTGCAATCAAACTGCTGCTTCAGTGAGGAACAAGAAACTGTCAAATTTCACAAGCACCCTATTAGACAATTGGATCACTGCTTCTACACTTACCCTACCATCCGGCTCCGAGAAATTTGCATTCTTGGTTGTGGCACCGACCGTGATCTGACATTATTTCTGAGCCATTGCTGTGACATGTCCATCCTTTGTCTCTGCTGTGGTGTCCAATTCAGGCTTCTGCCTGGAGCATCAGCTTTTGTTCCGGGGTTGTTGGTTTGGGACCTGCCATTTGTGGAAACAGGGAATCTGTGGTCTGTGGGAACAGATGGTGGTTTTCGGTTTTCCCTTCCTGCCAGGCTTCTCATCCAGGCATTGGGGACTGTATCTGCTTGAGGGGTCACAGGAACATGATCAGTTGCTGCAGCAGGAATGTGTGCCTGGGGCAAATGGAACATTTTATTTGCTGTTCCCAGATTCCCCTGGTTCCGGAATCTCAGTCGAGCTGTCTCTTTATTCCCAGGTTCACTTCTGAATGAAGGTCTTTGATCCAACTGCCCAGCAAAGTCTCTCTGGCAATCACCAACCCACCAAAAAAAAGCTACAGTTAATGGGAGAAGACTCCTCCAGGAGCCCCTCATGGTTTCTGTCTGAGAGAAAAAGCACTGAGTGTAGGACTGATAGTTTCATAAAACTAAAACTACAACTGGAGTTGGGATGGGGAGACAGCTGTGCTAAATTCCTCCAGCACGACTCAAAGTCATTCACATCCTCAGGTAGATATACAGGAGGCTTAATCAGTATCTGCTGCCTAGAAGGGAAGGAGAGCTTAGAGGGGTAATAACCCAGTGAAAGTCTGCCTGGCCAGGCAGGTTCCCCAAAGCTGCAGCAGCAGCAGCAGCTCTCCTACCTTTGAAAGAATGAGAACTCCCAGCCTCGCCTCTCCCCGTCCCCTCTCCCTTGGCTGTCAGAGTTTGTGTTCTGTGTGCAGACAGCTCCAAGCACCTTCTTGCCTGCCTC
The DNA here is from genome assembly GCF_032191835.1 of Heteronotia binoei. Lineage (NCBI taxonomy): Eukaryota > Metazoa > Chordata > Lepidosauria > Squamata > Gekkonidae > Heteronotia > Heteronotia binoei. The sequence goes on along the minus strand of NC_083243.1, from coordinate 53,501,656 downwards.
TGGCACTGGCTGGGTCTGGCGGGGATGGACGGTTTTATTTTTGGAAACCTCCCCCTTTTGTGCCTTTTTGATGCTGACATCGCCCCTCTCCAGAGGACATGGCTCAGCCCCCCTCCTTACAAGAGACATTCCAGCAACACCCACTTTGGCAAAGGGAAACAAATTACAAGAGAGAAATATTAACCCATGAGCAACCAGGGTGTCCCGTCCGGAGCTTGTGCAAGAAGTTTGTTTGCATGCTCTCATGTGCACACAACTCACTGAACAAATCCATTGGTCATTTTCCTGGATGTATACCATGTGCTAAGCTTTATTTGTTTGGTTAAGGTGGAGCCATTGCAGGCATAAATGGACTCTTGCCTCAGGTGATGACAGTTCACCTGCCTGAATGGCTATCTAGGAACCTTTAACAGGAGATGCCAGGGACTGAACCCTTGGCAAAAACATATGAACATATGAAGCTGCCTTATACTGAATCAGAACATATGAAGCTGCCTTATACTGCCTTATACTGAATCCATCAAAGTCAGTATTGTCTTCTCAGACTGGCAGCGGCTCTCCAGGGTCTCAAGCTGAGGTTTTTCACACCTATTTGCCTGGACCCTTTTTTTGGAAATGCCAGGGATTGAACCTGGGACCTTCTGCTTCCCAAGCAGATGCTCTACCACTGAGCCACCGTCCCTCCCATAACATGTGATATACCACTGAGCTCTAGGTCCTGGTTAGGGTGTAGAACACATGAACAGGCAGCTGGACTACTGAAAAAGGAATCCTTTTCTTTGTTTTCATTACAATAGCCAGAAAATGGTAAGTCTGTTAGAGCCACAGCACGCCCCTTTTTACAGCAGGGACATTATTACTCACTAAAGCCTGTCATTCACAAAATCTCTCTGGTGTTCTAATCTGAACTGAGATAACAGAAACAGGTACATATGAATGCCCATCCATGGCTCTCAGTACTAATCATGTAGAAGTGACTTTGCAGGTGTTAAGGGTTGAGATTTCAAGTTATGAACTACGCTAATATTTTTGTATTTTTAACATTTTAACATGTTCTGTTTTCTTTTTTACTTGTGTCTTTTTTCATACATACTCCATTCAGTTTCTTGGCTCGTTTTGCTATAATTTACATTCTAAATACTGATCGTGTGAGGAATATTAAACATGGTTATTAGATCAGGGTGAATCGGCTGTACTGAGTCAATGAATCTTACATAGTTCTGAGAGACCCTAGGGGCCATTTCTTACATTGCGTAGAGGACATAGTTGGATCTAGGGTCCCCAACCTATGCCAGGTGTAACAGTGAGATGTGAGTTGCAGCTTCTCAACCAGTTCCCAAGCATGTAGTGCCCAATTCAGATTGTGTCTGTGGCACACATTAGAGACAGAAATTCAGCCTTTCCTTCTGTACAATTTTTCCCAACCTGAAATCATCCAGAGAATGTTGTTTGGCGCTTTGGGAAAACCCATGCATGACAGGGTACAGAACACATCTCACTGTTTCATGCAGGACACAGGATGGGTGCTGCAATCCCAGTCTGTTTTATCTATATTATCTTAAAAAGGGTCAGCTAGCAGAGCTGAGACAGCGTTTAAAATAAGGAACAGGATCAATATTCTGATATCTAGATGCAAATGGAACTTCTCTACAACAGTCTGGAGGAGGGAAGAACATAATGTTGCCACCTTTTCAGCCTGCTCCTGTGACTTTAACAATGATTTGATCTGCAGGAGTTAGCAGATGGTCTATTTTTATCTAATCTTTCCCACCATGAAAAATTTACCTGCTTATTCCTGCATATTAAATGACTGTTAAAGTCAGATCTACAAAAGCCAGCTGAGAAATTGGTAACCTGCACAGAGCTCAAGATGTTCATCATGTGGCTTGTCTTAATTTTAAACGGTTTTAACTGGTTTAATTGTTCTTAAACTGTTTTGATTGTTTTATTATGTTGGAAGCTGCCCTGAGCCCACTATGGGAAAGGGTGGCCTATAAATCTACAGAAATAAATAATAAATATTATCCACATTTTGGGGAGGAACTTGTAATTTGGCATTCGACCTCTGAACATTGTAGATGTTAGCCTCTCTAAGGTGCACTGTTCCTTCTCCAGTTTCTTCTTTTGCTGCAACAAGTGCTAATTTCTGATGTCTTTTACCAATTCCTCACTAGCAGTTGCTCTGCCCCTAGCCTTCTGCTTTCTGCGGCTCAAGCAATCGATTCCTCACCAGTTGCTGCACAGGCACATTTTGATCTGCAGCTCCCTCCAATTTTCTCAGAGGCTTCCTAGTCTCCAAAAAACAAGATCAAGAAGCCACAAGGAAAATTGGGTCAAAATGCGCCTGCACAGCAACTGGTGGGAAATCAATCGCTTGAGCCATGGAAAGCAGAAGCTCGGGGGCAAAGCAACTGCTAGTGAAGAATCTGTGTTTGTCTTACTTGTTTCCTTTTCATAAAATATTAGTTTGGATCCAGCAGTAAATTTCCATCAATAGAAGGAGGCAAAAATTTTCATTGAATCCCCCTTTCCACTGCAAAGCATTTAAGGGGGCATTTTCAGATGCAGTAGCAACAGTCGGGAGGAGAAGACTCACATTTCTGACAAAAGTCTCTTCTATTCTATCAGTGGACATTACCACCAGATCAAAGCTATTTCTTATCCTTACCTAAGGGTAAAACATGCATTTTTAAAAATACACAGAATAATAGCAAAGGAGGAATATGAGGCAGAAAAGAAAGTAGAACAGGGTGCCTAGGAGTAGAAAACAAACTACTACAGCTGGCTGCAAACAGTTGGAATGCCAGCCTCCAGGTGGGACCTGGGGATCCCTTGGAATTGCAGCACAGCACATTTGCAGACTACAGAGAGCAGTTCCCCTGGAGAAAATGGATGCTTTGGAGGGTGGATTCTATGGCTTTGGACCCCATTGAGGCCCCTGTCCTCCCCAGATTCCATCCCCAAATCTCCAAGAGTTTCCCAGACTGGATCTGGCATTCCCACACACCTCATTCCCCACTGGTGGCCCAGGGGGACTTGGCAGTCCTAGCAAGCAATGCGACAGAAGACTGGAACAGGAGAGACATCAAGGAAGGAAGCTAGAAGGAAAACCCCATCTACTGTCCTTGCCTCTGCATTCTCATTTCTCTGGTCCTTGTACCTTCCTAGTAGAGGTGTACAGACAAATCTTCTCCTTCATGCTTCTGAGCAGAGGTATACAGACAAAACTTCCACATCTTGCTTTGTTATTATCCCTATTTGTTCCATTCAGTTTTATTGCACAGGGCCAATGGCCATTACAAACAATAAAAATAATGTACAATAAAATACAGTGAACTAGATCAAAACACTATAAAATTACAGCTTGGAGCATATTTCATAAAAATGGAAAGTCTCCCATAAATGTCTGTTATCCCTATTTGTTTTCATTATTAGCTTCTTAGTTTTCAGTGGGCAACATATCCCCAGGGATTGCACACTACACCCAAGGGATCCTTCCAGTCAATTTTCAGGAAGATAGGACACTGTGCTCCTGTTTTGTGGCCAGTTAATATTCTGGCCCACAGAGTGGATGCAGGAAGGCATTGCACAACCCTTTCAGGAAGACAGAAGGGCAGCGCAGGAACAAGGAATGGGTTGGCAAGCCAGGAAAGACTGGTAAACATAGCATGGCACTTGAGGCTCAGAGAACTAGCACTAAAGGGAAGGGAGAAGAGGCCTCAAAGTTAAAATACTGTCTTGTTAAGGCCTGGATGAGAGACCTTGTGGGAACCCGTGTAAGTCATCTTGCGTTCCATCATGAAAGGTGGAAGGATACAGAAATCTGTGCCAATGCAGCATCCTCTGAAGTGGGGCAGGTGCTGTGACCCACAACTCCTTAGTGGGTCCACTGCTACTACCATTGCCCCCAGAAATGGGGAGAGCAGCACAGGCAAGTAGGGTGAACTGGGTGCAAGTGTACAAATCGAGGGGTGAGCAGTGGGAGTGGTAGTAAGTGGTGGCAGACACATGAGTAGCAGTGAGCCAGGGGTGAGCATCTAAGTGGTAGGTAGGTGTTAGCCAAATTGCCCTCAAAAGAGGTTAGGGGAATTGGTTTGGTGGGCAATTAAGGCTCAGCAAGATACAGGACCTGTGTATACAGGAGGTGTCTCTTAGGAATTTACCCAATAATGAGGAGAGGTTGACTAAAATAAATGGTTTTTATTATAAAATAAGACAAGTATACAAGGAATAAATTCCCTCAGCATACATACAGACTTAGGAAAATAGCAGGAAATTGATAGGGGTAACACAAGGATAAAACAGACAGGGCGATACTAGTACCTCTTGTAGTCTTCAAAGGAAAGCTCCAAAAGCAACGGAAAAGGGGGAGGGAAGGCGAGAGTCGTCCAGCAAATCTCCCAATAAAAGGACCCGAACTGATCAGGGTTGGGGATGTATCTAAGCAGCAGCGTAGGGGTACTGTCAGATGCACACCTGGGGATCATTGGGTCAGATCTTTTAAAGACTCTCTTGTGCCCTCAGGGGGAGGTGGTCAGATGACCTATGACTCTGGGTCAGGTGGGCCATGATGCGGGGACATGTGGCACATGATCTCAGAAAAAGGGGAGACTCCAGGATGATGTTTGGAAAGTAACAGTTATGTTGAAGGCATTAATTATAGTACACAAAGTTATCTAGAGTGATAATATAGAGCTGAATTCTAATCTAAGGTGACACCTGATTTACACAATGGTGTTGGTCACCTGGTTGGGCTGAGCCTTTTTCTTCTTCCCATCTAGGCTGGTGAACAGTGGGTACGTGGGGCTCCTGCTTCACTCTCATGGCATCCGAAGATATAGGAAGACAATCGTGGCTGTGGTCAATTCTTGCAATGGCTTTCTCAGGAGAGCTGAAGACCACACCGCTGGACAGCTCATGGCAGCGACACGATCTCTCTCCGGGCACAGCCAGGGACTTGCACATGATAGCAGGCTGGGAGTTTTCTTTGCCAGACTGGAACCTGTCTGAGAAAGAACTGCCCTTATGACTGGAATCCATGCTATCCACATAGGCCTGCTAGGAAACTGACAGCAGAGGTCTATGTTTCAGAGTAAATGTGTGTGAGTTGAAAGTCCAGGCAGCCTGGCAACCAAGCTAGTGATCATGATGTTCATATACACGTTAAATAGGGGGTGCTGGCTCACATAGGCACAGGAGTAAAATAAGTAAGGGACACATAAGTGGTGGTATTAATGGGGATGGATATTTCCGTGGGAAATTTGATCAGTTTTTCCTAGGATCTCCCAAGCCCTGGGACCATTCTTGCTAACTGTAATAAATAGCTATACTAAACACCATGCAGCAAATCACACTGTACTTCATATAACAGTTCTCTATAGCAACAAGCAATTACTAATATCAGCCAACAGCAGAACAGGAAAATATAAATACATTGTATCAGTTAGAAAAATGTACTCATATGAGTGGAGAAATGGCACCATGCCCCTAATATATATAATATCCAAAACACTTCCTAAATTCATTGTAATAATATGCTGTGCACAGACAGACCTATAATTCCAACTCACTTAGATGAAGAAATTTGCTAATTCTTCTGGTGGGGTAAAATGCCTACTCATATTGTATGGACTCCCTGCTCCCCTCCCCTCCCCCCCTCCCCACTGTCTCCTGGCTCTCACTGTCTCCCCTTCCTTTCTTGTGGCTGCTGCTTTGTACAACTCTGAAAAGCAGGCGGTGCAGGCACCAAAAGTTACCATACACATCTGTGGAGATTTCCAGGAGTGCTAATTATTGTTATTTTTAGTAACAGAATGTTTACAATAAACAAAATGGATTTTTTTTTGTTATTTCATAAGTTAATATTGGAAAGTGCATCCCTCCCAAGCATTGCCCACTATGCTGGTTTGTTACTTCACTTGCTAAATTAAAACCTTGTGAAGCAATGGTTCAATTAACAGTTCAATTTATTGGATCATGGTTTTACATTGTTAAACTCAGTATACTATGTTTAATTCCACTAACTATGGATAATTAGGGTGTCAAACTAGGATCTGAAACTAGGAATTGAAAACAGGATCTGAAGTTGATTTACTCATCACATGTAAAAGGTAGCACCAAGTTGATTTACTAATCACAGGTAAAAGTCGTTGCTGATTCATAGGGTGACATTACATCATGATGTTTTCATGGCAGACTTTTTACGGGGTGGTTTGCCATTGCCTTCCCCAGTCATCTACACTTTACCAACCTCGAAAGGATGGAAGGCTGAATCCTTGAGCCAGCTACCTGAACCCAGCATCCACCAGGATCGAACTGAGGTCGTGAACAGAGCTTGGACTGCAGTACTGCAGCTTACCACTCTGCACCATGGGGCTCTGATCACAGGTAGTCTTACCTATAATTTCACATGATGTCTGAATTCTACTATCTTGGATTAATCCTGACTTGTTCTCTGGTGACAACCTCTTAGGCAACAGAGAAAAGGAAATGAAAGCACTTATTTAGCGATGAAAACCAGGATTTGAATAATTCTCCATGAGATGAATCCTGATTTCACACTATGTGTGTGTTAAGTGCTGTCAAGTCACTTTCAACTTTGGTGACCCTATTAATAACCTCTAAAATACCCTATATCATTAGCCTTGCTAAGATCTTACAAACTAGACCTGCCATAGGGGTGCCATGCTCCAGGTGGGACCTGGAGATCTCCTGGAATTACATCTCATCTCAAGACTACATACATCAATTCTCTTGGAGAAAATGGATGTTTTGAAGGGTGGACTTTGTGGCATTGTACCCCACTGAAATCCCTGTCCTCTTCAGGTTCTAGCCTCAAAATCTCCATGCAGTTCTCTACCTGGAGCTGGCAACCCTATGCCCCTCAACACCCTGCCAGTGGCTGGGGGGGGGAGGGGGACCTGACAACACTAGGGCTGTGGCTTCAATCTATCGCATGTTGGGGTCTTCTTTTCCTGCTGCTTTCAACTTTTCCTAGCATTATTGTCTTTTCCACTTGTCTTCTCATAATGTGACCAAAGTACAATAGCCTCAGTTTAGTCACTTCAGCTTCTAGGGAGAGTTCGGGCTAGATTTCACCTAGAACCCACTTATTTGTCTTTTGAGCAGGCTATGGTACCCATAAAACTCTCCTCCAATTAATCAACTTTCTTCACACACTAACCATAGTTTTAAAAGGCCATGGTTTTGCAGTTTATCTTAACCTCTCACCCTCAGTGTTCCCAAAGCTATATTAGCACCTTTGGTTCATTGTTCTCAGTTCAGAAATAACACCAAACTTGAAGCGTTCAAATGGCAAGTGATACTGAACAACATTAAGGTCTTCCATACAGCAGACTCTTTGTCCTTACAAACTTCTATTTCCCCTTTTACCCCAGTAAAAGACCTGAGATGGGCAGTCAGACTCCTCAGGGACTCTAGCTAGTATTTAGGAACTGAACCATCCTTAATCTTAAATACTATCCTGTCCCATATGCAGCACAGATGTTACTATTGACTGCTGAAATACATGGCCATATATCTATCACTAAAAGGAATCAGCAAGATTGGCCTGGATGCTAATAATCTTTTCCACTAGCAGAGTTCAATTCTGCCACTAGAAACTGGAGGACCATTGTCATGGATCATTCCAGTAAAGACCTGCTCTTCACATCCATTCTGTTCCATCATCAACCACTGAGGGCAGAATTTCAGAGGCTGTTGTGGGAAAGGAGAGGTCAGGAAGTTTCTTCTATGAGCCCCACTTTGCTTGCACTAAATAGCAATAGGTCACATTAGCTCTCTACATTCAACATCTGTACATATAGGTAACATCCACAGAGTGAGGAGTAGGGATGTGCAAGAAAAAAACTGGTATATTTTTGATTCAGGGTTTTTGAACCCTTAAAAATCTGATATTGCCTTGAAAACACAAATTCCAGTATCAGTATTGCACTGGAATTTGGGAATCCTGATTTTGTTGTTGTTGTTTTGCTCCATCATACCCTGTGGGGCTGTTATAGTCAATGGCAAATTTCCTAGGGTATATTCAGTGGGCTGGTGGGAGGGAGTTTAAGATAGAGACACCAAATTGGATGTAGCTGCTGGAGTCTCTCCTCAAAAGAACCCCCAAGTGCCAAGCAGCAGAACCCAGTGCCAGCAACAGAACTAGCCAATGTCACATCAGAGAATCACAGGAGGGTTTTAAAAAAAAATGCAAGAAACAAGGACAGTAGAGTCCCAACAGAACACTCAAAAGGGCATGGTGGGCAGGCACTTTTGCTAGTCCACATGAACCAAGGCCAGCCCAATACACAAAAGCCCAATAATGCTGAGCTGCCATTTGCCCAATGGCACTGGGTTCAGCTGCTGGGCACTAGTAACTTGGCACTGGGTTCTGCTGCTGGGCAGCCACTACTGCACTGGTTCTGCTGTCCCGCAACGCCCTTCCCCCTTGCTTGGATTCTGATTCTGTGCTTGGTATCAGTCCTCTTGAGCTGGCATTTGCCATAATGTCACGGGGTGTTGCTGCTGGGCACTAGTAGGTTGGCACTGGATTCTGCCACTGAGCATGAGTAGGTTGGCATTAGGTTCTGCTGCTGGGAACTAGTACATTGCACTGGTTCTACAGCCCTTGCAGAATTGCCCTCCTTTACTTAAGGATTCTCAGATCTGACCTTAGTCCTGTTCAGTTTTGGCACTGCCACAGTGGCACTGGTTTTGCTGGGCACATTGCACTTGTTCTGCTGCTGACCTTGCAAACATGCCCTCTCTCCACACTTCACTTTCTACAGCAGAGACTCTCTGGGAGAATCTGCTGGGCATGTTGCATGCCTGCCTTGCTTTTTTTCCTATTGGAAACAATAGAGCTTGGGGTGCCCATAGATTTGGACCACCGATCCAATCATCTTGAAACTCGGGAATTCTTTTGGGGAGATGCTCCTGCAGCTACATTGCAAATTTGGTGCCTCTACCTCAAACCCCCTCTCCCAGGCCACTGATTATACTCTAAGAGATTTGTTATTGACTATAATGGCCGCATTATACTGATATTCCCAGGATAATGCGGAAGGCCGAGCGCAGAAGAATAGATGGTTTTTAGATGTGGTGCTGGAGAAGACTCTTGAGAGTCCCTTGGACTGCAAGATGATCAAATCAGTCAGTCCTAAAGGAAATCAACCCAGACTGTTCCCTGGAAGGTCAGATGCTGAAGCTGAAGCTCAAATACTTTGGCCACCAAATGAGAAGGGAGCACTCACTGGAGAAGATCCTGATGCTAGGAAAGACAGAAGGCAAAAGAAGAAGGGGACGGCAAAAGATGAGATGGCTGGACAGTGTTACTGATGTATCAAACACAAATTTGAGCAGACTTCGAGGATGGTGGAAAACAGGAGGGTCTGGCATGACTTTGTCCATGGGGTCGCAAAGAGTCGGCCTTGACTGTGCGACTGAACAACAACAACATAATAATCCCACAGGGTATAATGGAGCTGGAAAATTCAGGATTCCTGAATCAATTAGCATTCTCTTATCAGTAAGCTAAATCGGATCAGAGAATCTGATTCAGCTTAACTAATGCCTGAATCATTCTGAAAAGGCATTTTTCAGGTATTATCATGCCAAAAAGGCATGATTCAGTTATTCAGCTCAGAAATGCTGAATGCACATCCATAGTGAGAAGTAGGATCCTGTCCAGCCCCTCTCCTCTTTCCCTACCTGCACATACAAACTGGGCTTTGTGCTGATGTGGAGCTAAGCATATATAAGAGGAAGATTAGGCTAGTGCATACAACCCCACTTTTTACTCATATGTGCCTGTTCTCACATACGTTGCATGTACATGGATATGTCATGAGGCTCATAACTCTTGTCCTATAAGGGATTGTACATGTGAGAGCTAATTCTTGCAAATAGTAGATTAAGTGCAAAGCATGTTTCTAGATTGTACTAATACTGACTTCAGGGGTAACCAGAACACTAGATGTTGTGTAATGGCAGAGCTTCTTTTGAGCAGGAACGCACAGGAACGCAGTTCTGTCTGGCTTGGTGTCAGGAGTATGGCCTAATATGCAAATGAGCTCCTGTTGGGATTTTTCTACAAAAAAGCCCTATGTGAAACAATGGTGATGGTGTGGCCTAATATGCAAATAGGTTCCTGCTGCGGTTTTTCTACAACCCTCCCCACCCCCCGCCCTGTGAGGCCAGTAGCTGGCAACTGTCAAGGCAAGAGACTGTGATGCCAAAGAATCAACCAATGCAATGATATCACTTTCAGGTCATGCCAGAAGTGACAGCATGGCACTGGTGTGACACTGATGCCCCGCCACCATTCTCCCTGCTACTGTTCCCCCATCACCTACTTGAGCAACAGTAGACAAAGCAGGGGGAGGGTGGGGGTGACACAAGAGTCCAGGTCTCTCTAAATCTCCAGCAGAAGGGTTCTAGCTTCTCCTTGACGTACTAGCTTTCTATGTACAATAAAGAGCAATCGTTCCTATGAGTCCTCATCTCATTGGGTGGTCTATGGCCAGAGCCAGCATCAGCACTCCATGAAGTTGATGCCAAAGCCTGAGGGCTTCCAAGGGGGCCACTCATAGACATTAACTTAATGCCTCTGCTATAAAATAATTATGTTTCTTCTATAAAACAAAAAGCCCATTTCACCAAAAAGACTGTAATTTGCCATTGCAAACTTCATCATGAATCCCTAGCTAAAGGGAAGGGCAGAGATTCAGATTTCAGGTTGCTGCAGACCACAGCCCATAAAAGCAAGAGGTAATAAAACAAATCCAAAGCAACAATTCACACCAATCCTTGAGTCCTCCCACCCCCACCTCCACAAGATTTCCCAGTACAATTTTCTTTCATGTATCTATAGGGATACATGAAAGGCTCTGATGCTGGTCCATAACTCAGGGTGTAAGGAGTACAACTGGGAACACTAATATCAAGACTAGTGGACTGGAATGGCAGAAGTGTTTACAACAAAAACTAATAGCCAACTTCATCATAAAGAGTGGTGGAAATTATTTCTCTGTCGGAAACGTCTTATGAATCTATGTTATGAATCAGAATGGGAGTGATGAAGGAACAAAGGGCTTTTTTTCTCTACTTGTCTTGGATTGTTGCTGTGGAATTTTAAACATACTGCACTAAATAAACTGGGGGACCCACCTAGCTTAGGAAACAACAAGCTCATTTTCCATTTCAGTAGTGATTTGTAGTGTAGTAATTTACTAAACCATTTTTTCCGCTAGAAGCCAAGCTCTTACAGTACGGGTGCATCAGCACAGTGATGGTTTTCTGTGCTGCTTTCACTCTTCACCCAACTTAAGCAAATTGAAATTGAAAAGGTTGTGGTTTTTAGAAAAGGGTAGGGCCAAGGGAGGGGCCACATTAAAGGGGATGTGGCTAGAGGAGAAAGGTGCTGTACTAAAGGGAGAAAATGGTCCAGTTATACTCTTTCACCCAGGGCCCACAAAATCTGGGAACCAGTCCTTTGCAGATTCATGCACTAGACGACTTACTATATTCCAAAAAATAGCCTATTTCACAGGGTTAGTGTGAGGAAAACAAAGAGAACAGACCCATCATAATCCACCTTGTGCATTTTGAAGGAAGGGTGGAATATATCAATGGACTAAGGCTAGATCAGATATAAAGTCATCTTTGTTCACATAAACGTGCATCTATTAGCATGCAAACAAATCAATATATGCACTGCTATATGTATGAAGTTGCTCTCCTCCAACTATAACCTTCTCTGGCTTCACTTTCAGCTTGAAATTATACTGTTTTGCCAAAAAAAAATTTGTCGCTGTATCAGATTAATTGATTTTATAGGCTGTAAAAGTGTAAGTAACAAATGCAAAAGAAAACATTAAAAGCCCATTAAAATATGATAGAATTAAATATAACACCAAAATATCTGAGGTCTCTGGCCTTGGAATTGTTTTCAATAAATCATAAGACTGTTGTTGGATCCAACCAACAATTCACGATTTTATTCTCAAGAGCAGCCAGCATACTTCTGGGAAGCTCCCAAGCAGAATCTGTCCATTGTTACATCTTACGGTAGTAAATTCCATAATAGAAAAAATTTCCTCTCTTCTGTCCTGAACTGTTGTTGGTTTATGGTACACTAAAATACTTTAAAAGCACACAACCCCCTACCAAGATAGACCTGTCACTTACAAAAAAGTCAATGCAAGTAATATTTCCAAAAGATGCTCAGGCTGCAGTTTTGGTGGACCACAAAGCGCAACTAGTTTCATTTAGTGTGGGTCACATATCAAGGAAATCTCTTATTGTATTAACATTCAGATAGAAACATTAGAAGAAATGTCCAGTTGTCAGGAAAACATTCAGTCTTGCCAACTGCACAGCCATTATAAGGTTAAAGAACTCTCCTTGTGGACAATATAATATTAAGTTTAAAATCTGTACTGTTCTGTCTGTCGCTGGAAGTTCTATAGTAGAAAAGATGCTAGGAATAGATCATTACAGGTGGTTACCAGTGTTCCCTCTAAGCTGAGTTTGTGTGATCTATCTTACAGTTTTTTAGCCTCCAACTCAACATATTTGTCTACACTCAGGAAAAATGACCCCAGAGCAGACTAATTTATGCATTAGCTCACAACTTTAATGCCAGTAACTCATGAAGTATAATTTTTGCTCACAACTCTCCACAGCTTAGAGGGAATATTGGTGGTTACATGTTTTACCTGAAACTGGTCAACTATGTTGAAAAGCCAATTGCTATTTTGCTTTTGTATTTGCTGATGCTAATTTGTCAATGAAGAATTGTGCTGGGCAGTTTCAAATGAGTGCATTAGGAATTCTCAGTTGCATACTAAGCTCTTTATGCTCTCCAGGGTCCACGTTTCCACTTAGAGATCAGTTTGTGATAGCGTGAGTATAGCTATTGAATCCAGAAAGCGCAACTCGATAAAAGTCATCACTGGGTTTTGTTTTGGTTTTTTTGTTCTAAGACAAACTGTCCTCCGCATCTCTTCTTAATTGCTTTCTTATGTAGCACTAGAAAAAAATATTTGGTATCTAAACCCAACAGTACAGAGGTCCAGGTTTTGCAGAATTCCACCCCCACCCCCCACCCCAAATTATTTCAGGCATATTTTGTATTACACAGTGTTTACATCTGAGCAAGTTTTTCCTCATTGGAGGTACTGTTTCAATTATTTGGAACAAATAAGAAATTGGCTGTTTACACAGCCAATTAAACCTTTTTTGGATAACCATACACAGCCAGAGCCAATTAGGTCTTGGAGCAATAATTGAGATAGTGGAACTCTGAGAAAGAGGGAAGATGTAATTTTCCTTTAGAACATAAGAAAAGAATTCAAAGAATCCATTAGTAAACCAATTGAAGTGATTAATGTAAAACTCTCCAAGACCCAACATATGCCAACGGCATCAGCACCTGAGAGCAACAAAGAGTTTGTAAATCAGTTTCCTTCAGTCACTTTTCATTATATGCAAGTTCAGTATCATCTTTATGATTACACAATGTCACAAACAAATCCAAAAAGACCTACCTATTTATCAAAAATGTACTGGTGTTCATTGGGTACCCTCCTGAATATGATGGATTTACCAGGGTCTAGCTACAGGACTCGCAACAGAGATAAATGTTCAGAAGCAAACTTTTACGTGGTTATAGCAAAAAAAAAAACCCTTAAATGTTATTGTATAAAGAGGATTTATTTTTTAAAAAAAGAATGCCTTCATAACAAGCTAAAAACCTCAGTATTTAGTATCCTGTCACAGAATGAAGAAATGTCTGACAGACAACATTCTCCACAAAAAACATTACCTCTACCCTCAATAATAATTTAAAGTTCTACTGAAAATCTTGATTAATGTTTATATTACTAGCCTGTTTCAAATCATTCAGGTATAATTAAGAGTGACACAGCTCAGGTGTCACACAAAGCCATGATTTCTTTCAACTGTGAAGGGTTTGTGAAACCAGATTTCAGTACTCAGGCAATCAATCATTCACACTTCTTCTGCCTATAGCCTAGAAGAACCAGCTAAACCAACCAGAATGAAATTGGGATTAAGCTAAGATTTCAGTATTCATAAATTAGGGGAAACCACTTTCTCTTGGTCAATAATCAGTCAGTCAGTTTATTGCGGCTCTAGGCCAATCGACAGCAACAACACAAGTCATCAATAACAGTACAACACAACACCAAGTTGAAATATAACGTAACAATATAAAACTTGTACATCCATCAAAGAGGTAATAAAATTAGCTGACATAGGCAACACTTAACTAAAAGCATCTTCTTTCAAATACAGACAGCATTAAATTTCTTCCCGTCAAGGTCGGTAACATATAGAAACTTAGCAAGATCCAGAGAAAGTTGATCACTCCCATCCCCTAAGAGGAAGTAAATGGTTTGGGCCTGATTTAAAGATTCAGCTAGCATTAGATGGTTCCGCAAAAGTCTGTACCTTGCCTCTGTATGGAAAAGACAGTTCAGAATAAGGTGGGAAACCGTATCGACCTCCTCCAGGCCGCACGGACAGATCCTGTCTTCTAACGGGATCTTGTGGAAACGGCCTCTCAGTACTGCTGTGTCCAGAATGTTCAGGCGTGCCAAGGACAGCATCCGCCTGATCTTAATTGGCTGTATCTTTTCTAGATACCTGGCACATTTAAGGTCACTTGTAAAAAAGGTTGGGATATACATCCCCCCAACTTTGGCCAGAGATTGTTTTAACTCCAATTCCAATAATCGGTCTCTGATAATTTCTTTTGCCCCGTTCTTGAACATGAGGGCTAGGGAATCAATATTCAGATCACATTCCTCTAATTTGGAATTTAATTTCCTCAACCAATTGCTGACAAATGAGTCGTAGAAGATTTGGTGTACAATGTCATCCGGATTGGCCAGCACTCTTAAAAGGAGACTCAAACCTCTATTCCACATTACTGTGGAGAGGCTTGGAAGCCCCGTTTCCAGCCTGTTTGCAATAGATGAGGCATATTTTGGCACCTGAAGGATACATCATACAAACTTCGATTGGACCATCTCCAATTTGGTTATTTTATTATACAGGAAAATCTCAGCGCCGTACATTAATTGGGGTATAACCTTAGCGTTATAAACCTTAATCGCCGCTAAGGCGTTATAAGCGCCCTTGGAGGTGTAAAACTCCTGCAGAGCGAGCGCTGTGCGTTGGGCGTTACAGAGTACGTTTTCAATGTGCCCTTGGTAAGATCCTGTGTGATGAAAAACAACCCCCAGATATTTGTATGTTTTAACTTGTTTCAGTTTTTCATCATTAAAACGCCAATTCATTTCTCTAAATCTTTTGGTGAAGACTATAATTTTAGACTTGTCCCTGGTCAATAAACGAACTTCAGGACCATCAAGTATTGTCTTTTAAAAACCTGAAAGCAGCAGAAAAACATGGCAATCACTATATTAACAAAACTGGAGATTATGTTTAAATGATGCACTAGGTAAGGCTTCAGTGAAAGTCAAATTAGGTAACATTAGCTGGGGATGGAAGACAAGGAGCCCCAAAAGCACAGGTCATTCAGATAATCTTCCAACTAGACAAAGACTGCATGTAGCCATATTGGTTCAAAGTAAAATATAATACTTTTTATCAGGGCTTTTTTTTAGCAGGAAAGCACAGCAATGCAGTTCCAGCTGGCTTGGTGTCTGTGGGTGTGGCCTAATAAGCAAATGAGTTCCTCCTGGGCTTTTTCTACAAAAGAGCCCTATGTGAAACAATGGTGACATCAGGGGGTGTGATCTAATATTCAGATGAGTTCCTGCTGGGCTTTTTCTACAAAAAGCCCTGCTTTTAAAAAAAAAATTAAGATTGCATTGGGCATGCTTTTGAGTTCTTCAGAATTCATCAGGAGGGATGCGTAAAAAAACTGGAAAAGAGGGGTCAAAAATAAAAAGTTTCATGTCCTGATCATAAAGCATATTTTATGATGCCATATATGTGCACCCTGTGTTCATGAAGAATATCATCACCAAACTTTTAAGTGGTCTTAAAGTCTATTCATATTGCAGCTTCTGGACAATGCTAATTCCAGATTTTAGCTCTTAAGGGTCTATGAGTATCCAAAGAAAAACAGTTATCATATGTTACTGTATCATGCCCAACTTTTTCCCATATAAATAATCTCACTGGGGTCACCATGTGTCCAGTTTTGAACTGGCCAGTCCAATGTTTGCCCTGTCTGTGCAGCAAATAAACTGAGAAAATTAATTAAGTAACCCTGCAGCCAGCATGGCCAGGTGCCATGCATGTGCTCTTTCTTTCCCTTGCAGCTTGACCTTGGGGAGGGATGGTGGCTCAGTCACAGGTTCAATTCCTGGCATCTCCAATTAAAAAGGGTCCAGGCAAATAGGCGTGGAAAATCTCAGCTTGAGACCGTGGAGAACCACTGCCAATCTGAGTAGACATATACTGACTTTGATGGACTATTCAGTATAAGGCAGTTTCATATATTCATAAGTGTGGCAACACCCTCTGTTGGCTTGTTCTCCATCACAACCAGCACAATTTGAAAATAACCCAATCCACCATTGAGTAATCAAGCAGAACATTCCTGGAGAAATTCCACTGACTCAACTGAAGAAAGCTGGAAAGGGAGAGACTTGTCACAACCAACTAATTGGCTTCCCAAGTTGTTTCTACCTGACTGAGAGGTAGATGGTGGCAGGATTGACTTTTCTAAAGGAAAGTGAAAAAGAAATCAAAAGGGAGGGAGGGTCATGGCAGGGGGAAAAAGTCTGGAGTATTTGGAGGTATATGGACAGGGTCACAAATATGGTAAGCCTGGGTCTGGAATTTACCACTGACAAATTCAAAATGGAACATTTTGTCCATATTCAAAAAGAAACAACAGATAGACCAAGGAAGTGTGGTATAGTGATTAGAACACAGAGCTAGGATCTGGGAGGAAATTTGCTGGGTAATCTCTGGCCAGTTACACACTAACCTACCTCACAGGATTGTTTTGAAGATAAAATGGAGGAGTAAAGAATGTTGTAACCTGCTTTGGGTGCTTTTTGAGGAGAAAAGTGGAGAATATGCATGGTAAATGTATAATGAAACAAATAAGCCCTTCTGCACATAGAAAACTAGATGCTAGAGAGAAGAGCTCCAGCTTAGTCTTTTCCCAGGAATGCTAGTTTTCTATGCATGCTGTGTGCACATATCTCTGTACAGATGGTTGGTGCTGTGTTATGCCTCCCGAAGGCTGAATAAAGTTGGGCCAAGGAGGGGACGAGTTAAAAGAGTTTGGGAGAAACTGACTTGAACCAGCAGCTGTGGCAAAACTTGTGCAACACTTAAATATACGTTTACATTTTATTACTTGTCCTGCAGAGACCGTAATATGATCAGGAACTCAGTGGTTTTGTTTTTCAGAAGGTATAAAATAGCAGCATAAAGAAGACTTAACCTATTCATAGCTTTGGCTGTTGAATTTTTATCTGCTACACAACCATTTAAAACATAGAAATCTCTATATGTATTTGTATGTATGTAGGTGGGAGGTGGGAGTGCGGTATAGAAGTGCTTAACATGTCAGACGTGGCAGGTAGATCTGGGTTAGGGTTGGCAACTGCCTGGATAAGTTGTCTTCTCCTTTTAATAGAGACTTAATAGGGTCTTACATGCTATTAAAAAGCTTCAACTGCTCATTTCTACACTTAAGCTCTTCCCCAAAATCTCCAGGAATACCCCAACCCAGAACTGGCAGCTCTGATTTCTAGTAAAGGAACAAGCCATTTTAATTTTTAAAAATTGTGTGTCTGTATTTGTTCAATAAATCTTTATCAAGCGCATCCAGTGTTTTTCATGAACCCATCTGGCAACTCTAAAAGACCTCACCTGCATTGAGCCAGCTCATGGGCTGGAAGAATTAATGCAGTTAAGTCCTGCACTGCTGTGAGGTCACATGAGGTGGCTGACTCAGGATGAAGATAGGGGTGAGACTGTCAACCTCTGACTAAACTGTGGCCCATCTCCCAACCCTTTTCCAGTGGCATCTCCATCTCTGACCAGGAGAGGAATTTCCTTATCCTCCTCCTCTCCTTCTTTGCTCCAGCTCTTCTTGAAAACCATGCAGCATGTCATGCATGATCCATAGCATTTCTCAAACCTAATCAAGTATGAGGAAAAGACCCCTAATTTCAGAACATCATAGTCACCCGTTGGTTGCCAGGGTATCTGGAGATTCAACTCACACACATCTGCCAGGAAAACGTGGGTTTTGTCTACCAGAAGGTAAGGGACTTATGTGAGTACTAACAGCCACAACGTTGCAGCAGCACTCCGTATTTCTGGAAGAGTGCTAACCAGGAGGACAGATGGGTTTCCAGCCGCTCCGTGCGTGCACCATCTCGACCGTTGCAGTGGAAGTTGCGCCACCAGGAACTGTCCCGGCAGACAGTTTCCAGCCTTGACCACGAAATCCATGTTGGTAGGCTAACATCATCAGCAACTATCTTCCTGCAGTGCCAGACTCCATAACAGTGAAGCGAGAAGCTCACGTACTCAACAGCTGTAAGCCAAAATGCCCTCAAAACGAGGTTGGGGAATTAGTTTGATGGACACCCGGCTTTAATAGGAATCTTTTTATCAATGTATACCAGGCTCAACCATTCAGAGAGTGATGCTCAATAAACTGGACTCTAATTTAATAAAAACCAATTGTAATTTATTTAGAATAATAGTTCTTTCACACAAGATAAAAATACAAAACACTCACACATTCACACAGGTCTAGGAAAAACAGATAGATTGATAGGGGTACATATAAGGATAAACAGACAGGGTGATATTTACCATCATAGTCTTCCAGGAAGGTTTCCAATGGCGACATAAGAGGACAGGGGAAATGGACCCAAAACTGTGGCCAGAATTGGGGATGGATCTAGACAGCGGACCTGGGATACTGTTAGATGCACACATGAGTGGAGTTGGGTCAGAGGTTAAATAGGCTCTCTTAGACCCTTCAGGGGCTGGGAGGTCTTGGGGAGGAGCAGGGGGAAGGCTCTGTGATGACCAAGGAGGCCGGACATTAGCAGAGCCAATGGTGAGTTCTTTGCTGACACCTAATTGGATGCCAGTTTTGGCCAATGAACTTCACCTTAGTCCAGTGAACCTGGAAATTTCCAAGCTGCAATGCTGCCTGGGGCGGCTCCAAGGTATTAGACTGGGGTGAGAAATGGGAATGGCTGGATACTTAAGGTTAAATGGGATTATCTGGGAAGGTGACAATAGGGAATCAAATACTGGCCTAGGTATCACAAGGGTAAGACAAAAGACTTGATGAAGACAGGAGATGTTCTTCCTCTTATCTCATCTTCTGCTGGGCAAGAGTTATTGTTCTGATATTGCTGAGCAATTAGGATCAACAGTGGAGCTGTTAATCCATTCATGGGGCAAATGGGTTGCTTGCAGGCTCAGGGTGTGTACGTGTGACTTTCCCACTAAGAAGGAATTAGTCCAGCCTGGCAGGATATGCTTGGATCAGGAAAGCAAGATGGATTCTGCTGGTGTTAAGCCTTTGGCTCATGGAGACAGGCTGGAAACATGGTGGCCTGGCTTCTTCCACTGCAGTGGCCAAGACTGGGCACACAAGGAGCAGCTGGAGCATGTCTGTAGTTCTGGCTAACACCCTTCAGAGATGTAGAATGCTGCTGCAAAGCTGAGGCTTATAGTATCCACATAAGCCTTAGAAACTGTAAGCAAAGTCCACTTCTTAGAGCAGATGTGTGAGAGTCAAATCTCCAGGCACCCTGGCAACCATACTGGTGATCATGATGTCCATGTGTATGAAAAGTAGGGGGCTTTTCCTCACACAGCTGTCACTTATGCATAAGGCAATCAAGCTTATCTTAGGCGTGGATCCTGTCAGACTGCCTAAGCTTTTGTCCAACGGAACCCAAGACAAAGGATGGTGCCAATAGAGGAGTGAAGAAGAGGAAGAACATCTTCATCTAGAGCCAAGTTTCTTTGTATAGATCGGGTGTTATCTTAGGTAGCAATTTGGCCATCTACTGTCACCTTTTAGATATGTTTTGATAACTTGTTAATCCCTCCACCCCAATAATTTCACCCATTCTTTCCCTTAATGGTCATCCTGGAGCCTCCCCCTTTTTCTCATTCTTACCTGAAGGCCCAATCAGGTAACCAGGGTCAGGTATGCTCATTGGCCAGGTATGGGTAGCCAATAAACTGGCCATTGGACACCGCAAAAGTCCAGCCCTTATGGTCATTGCAGAACCTCCCCTTTTTCTGAGGTCACCACCTGTCATCCGCCCCTGCACCTCCCATCCCCTAAGGGCTCAAAGTAGTCCTTATAACCTCTGACCCAGCTCCCCCCAGGTGTGCATCTAGCAGTACCCCATTCCTGCTGTTTAGATACATCCCCGATTCCTGATCAGTTGAGGGTCTCTTCCCCCATCACCCTAGTTTGTCGCCATTGGAGCCTTCCTCGAAGACTACGATTGGTAATTATCACCCTGTTTGTCCATCCCTATGTTACCTCTATATATTTCTCTCTATTTTTATTAGGTCTGTATGTATGTTATATGTATCTATTATCTGTATGTGTGTGCTATATTTTTCTGTAATAAATTCATAACTGTTTTACTTAATTAGTGTCCTTGGTAAATTTAGCAATAATTTCTGGAAGTGGAATCCTGTATACATAGATTCTAGGTCCTTTTGAGCCAAAGTTGCCCCCCTGTCAATTCCCTAACCTCTTTTGAGGGCATTTTGGCTTACATAAGAATCTTTCCTCTTGTAAGAGTTGGCCACCATTTTGGTTGACTAAAGTAGTGAGTCTCAACACTTTGACCAATTTCTCACTAGGCTTGTTCCAGTCTCGGAGCCTTCCCCCACCCCACCCCGGTGCTTCTGTCTGATTTTGCACAAGCTGCCATGGGGCTGCGGGTTGCCCTGCCTTTTTCCTGTGACAAGCAAGATCCTCTGAAAACTGGTTTCTGCTTGCCGCAGGAAAGAGGCGGGGCAAGTCACAGTCCTGCAGCAGCTTGTGCAAAATCAGACAGAAGTGCTGGGGGAAAAGGCCTCCAAGACGAGAACAAGCCTAATGAGAAATTGGTCTTTGTATCTTATGTCCCACTGACCGATCCCTCTATCAAAGAATCTTGGTCATTATAGAAACATAAAACCCATTTTTATTCCCCCTGAGAAGGACATTTATAGGCACTCTGTTATTATATTAACAGTGTGCTTTAAGGACATAAGCACTGCACTAGTATTGTCAGGAATAAGTTTTATTACTATAGCTTTAAAACAAAAACAAAAATAACAATTCCATTAGTAACTGAAAATTGTAATAACACTATTGAGCATAAATTTTACAGTCTGCTAGAGTAACTGTAAAACACAAAGTTAACTGTAAAACACTGGTGAAGCAACGGAATTCCAACAAAAGAACACTGCTTCTAACTTGCCACAGATGGAAGTAATGTATACCCACAAGTTGGAAAATGTAAGTCTGCATTATGGACTAAGAACATAGTTGGGAATTCTATGTATGACATTTTTTCATTGCTATGATGATTAGGACAATACTGTCACCCAAAATGGGGGGCCAGGATAACCCCTGGAAGTACAATAGATAATCCCTGGCAGAAAGGATTGTCAGACACTTGCTGGTGGGCAGAAGGGAACAATCCATGGCAGGTAGGGACAGCAGGTGGAGATGGTTATTGAAGGACAGCAAATTCTCAGCTGCTGTTATAAAAACTGGGCATCCCGCCTGGAGTTTTTCTGTGTCCCAGCAGTGGTACACTAGTTGAGAACCATTTATCTATGGAGTCATAATTGTAAGCCAAAATGCCCTCAAAACGAGGTTGGGGAATTGTCAGGTGGGCACCTGGCTTAATCAGGATCTTTTATCTGTGTATACAGGATTCCACATCCAGAAATTAATGCTTAAATCTACCAAGGACTCCAATTTAAGTAAAACAATTAAAATTTATTCTAGAAAATATAGGCATACATACAAGGCAATGTGCTCATGAAACATACATACAGTCCTAGGAAAAATAGAGAGAGAGATAGAGACAACACATGGATAGACAAACAGGGTGATAATTACCGATCGTAGTCTTCAAGAAGGCTCCAATGGTGACGATAGAGGACGGGGGAAATGGGACCCTCAACTGTGGCCAGAATCGGGGATGGATCTAGACAGCGGAACTGGGGTAGTGCTAGATGCACACATGTGGGGAGCTGTGTTACAGGTTAAATAGACTACCTTGGACCCTCAGGGAATGGGAGGTACAGGGGTGGATGACAGGTGGTCAGCTGGTACATGACCTCAGAAAAGCGGAGGCTCTGCAGTGACCATAAGGGCTGGACTAGTGCAGTAGCCAATAGCCAGTTAATTGGCAATCCCTGATTGGACGCTCATAGCTAGCCAAAGAGTGGACTTGGCCTTAGTTACCTGATTGGCTGTCCAGGTAGCAATGGGCCAAGGGGGAGGCTCCAGGATGACTGTTGGGGGAAAGAATGGGGGAAATTACTGGGTGGAGGTGTGCTTAAGACTATTAAACTTATCTAAAAAGGTGACAATAGATGGCCAAATTGCTACCTAAGGTAACACCCGGTTTACACAAAGGAACTTGGCTCTGGCTGAAGATGGTCTTCCTCTTCTTCAGTCTTCTTCTTGGCACCAGTCTTTGTCTTGAGTTCCGTTAGACAAAGGCTTAGGCAGTCCGGCAGGATCCACGCCTAAGATAAGCTTGATTGCCTTATGCAGAAGTTGAAGCAGCTGTTGGATACGTGAGTCTCTTGCTTTGCTGTAATGGAGTCAGGAAAACAAGATGGATTCTGGTGGTGTTAGCCTTTGGTTCATGAAAACAGGCTGTACAGGTTGCCTGTACAGGTTGCCTGTACAGGTTGCCTGTACAGTTCATGGCGGCATGGCTTCTTCCACTATAGCGGCCAAGACTGGGCACGCAAGGAGCGGCTGGAAGCTCGTCTGTAGTTCTGTCTAACACCCATCCAGAGATGTAGAATGCTGCTGCAAAGCTGAAGCTTATAATATCCACATAAGCCTTAGAAACCGTGGGCAAAAGTCCACTTCTTAGAGCAGATGTGTGCGAGTCAAAACTCCAGGCACCCTGGCAACCATACTGGTGATCACGATGTCCATGTGTATGAAAAGTAGGGGGCTTTTTCTTACATAATAATCAGGGCAACCAAAATGATGGTGAAATTTACATAACAGGAAGAAATCTAACAAGGATTTAAGAAGACCTATGAGTTCTGCATGACTCGTCTAATTGGTTTTAAAGAAACATAGAGAGGCAGGAAGGATTAGGTCAAGGGTGTCAAACATGTGGCCCAGGGGCTAAATCAAGCCCCCAGAGGGCTCTTATAAGGCCCCCAGGCAACTGGCTGTCATCTGCTTTCTTCTCCCTCTCTCTTGCTTCCTTCTGCATCATAGCTTGCTTTGCAAGGCTTGCTGAATCGCATAGTAGCTACAGAGCAAAGCTCTATTTTCTCCATTAGCAGAGGCTCCTCCCTTGGGGAGGAAGGGGAGGATGGAGAGCTTGCTTT
Source organism: Heteronotia binoei (assembly GCF_032191835.1). Lineage (NCBI taxonomy): Eukaryota > Metazoa > Chordata > Lepidosauria > Squamata > Gekkonidae > Heteronotia > Heteronotia binoei. The sequence continues at coordinate 53,478,052 of NC_083243.1, read as the reverse complement.
GCCAGGCTCTCTTAGTTGCACAGCAAAGTTACTGAGCCAAGCCTCTCTTCCTTCTATTGGCTGAGGTTCCTCCCTCTCCTGGAAGGAAAGAACCAGAGCTTCCTTTGCCCAGTTCCCTGGATTCCCCGAGAGAGATTCAAAGAAAGCATCTTTAAGACCAACGAGTGCTAATGTTTTAATCATGTTTTATTTTAAGCTTTTAAAAAAATTGTTTGTCTGTGTCCTTCATAAGGTTTATATCTCTGCTACCTGTCATTACATTTTATGGCACACATGGCCCAACCTGGCAAGGTCTCATTTATGTCAGATCCAGCCCTCATGACAAATGAGTTCGACATCCCTGGATTAGGTGTTGCGGCCACTGGATGGAGATGGAGACAGCCAGAACTGAGGCAGTGGCAAGAGGCTACAAAATATGTCAAAACCCAGTTCTCCCAGATAAGAGTGCATTAAGGTCACTTGCAAATGCTTGCTATGGCAAAGATCTGACAGCTGAGATCCCGTCTACATCTATACAAAAGCATTCTTAATGCTGAAAATCTGAGAGTAGTCTATGGTAGAAGGAAGAGAAGGAGGAGAAGATTGGATTTATACCCCACCCATCACTATCCAAAGGAGTGGTTTACAATCTCCTTTCCCTTCTCCTCCCCACAACAGATGCCCTGCACAAGGCTGGTGGGGTTAATGGAGCTCTTTCAAGAATTGCTCTTGAGCAGAACAACTCAGAGAGACTTATGACTGACCCAAGATCACTCCAGCAATTGCATGTGAAGGAGTGGGGAATGAAATCCAGTTCTCCCAGATAAGAATCCATACATTTAACCACTACACCAAACTGGTTCGCATTTGGAGGGTGAGGGACATTCGGTTCTCCATTCCATATTTCAGACTACATGTGATTGTTAGGAGCACCCATATCTGGTGTTGTTGTATTCATATATATATATATATATATATATATATATATACAAAACAACCATAGCAAATGATCTTAGAATGTATTTTTGCAATTTAATCTTGTATATATCCTAAGCATAGACCTTTGAACTTTGTTGTAAACCCCCCACCCTCTCTTATAAAGCTTCTTCTCCCCACAACCAGAACTGCATCCCTCTCTGGGACAAGCTAACTTTCTGCAAGGATATTGTATCAAGACAATGAAGCTCATCAGCTTTAGTACCTCATTTCACACTTAATGTATCAGTCTTTGGGGGAAAAGTCTGTCAAAAATAAGGAAGCACATTGTTTGTGGAGTACTGTAATACACATTTGACTTTAACAAGCTGTTCAGTGCAGGTTCAGCAGATAAATACAGAATATCTCATTTCTTAGGAAGCAAAGGGTGGATACTACAAAGTCAATCATATTATAAGATCTAGCCTTCATCCAAAACTGAGGGGTGAAGAGAAGGGAAGCCAACTCCACTAGAGTAAACAAATTATCTGTGATGACAATGTTATACAGCCTCTATTTGCTGCTGGGAACTCGGACAGCAAGGCCTGGCACTGACTGAGATGTCTGTGGCGAGGTCAGCAGCTCACAAGAACCTTCAAAGGAAAAGTCTAGTTCAGAAACTGCTTCAAACGGCCAAAGGATGTGATTTCCAAATCCCCATTCCAAGTGCAAGCTATCAAGAGTGCAAGAAAAAGGCAATTAAATATGATGACATCCTTTTCTTGGTATGCTGCAAACGGAACACTATGCTAGGCTCCTGTGTCATTTTCTGTCACTATCTTAATGTGAGAAGAAACTCCTGCAAGTTTAAACTGGAAAAATGTTGCCTGAGAAGTTTGAAGATAAATGTGTGGATTCAAGGGCACTTGAGTACTAGATCTGAACTAATGAAGAGTATGAACCTTCTTATGTCCAGCTTGCTCAGGCCAAAGAAGCTTGAAGCATTAAGAGTTCTTATTTTAAAAAGCCTAACAGAATGAAACTCAATACTCAGAGCTATTCCAAGTCTTTTAAATATGACAATTAGTCATAAATCATCATTACCCATCAGCTTCTCAGCTCAGCATAAACTGTGTTACATTAAACATTCCAAAACTACAGCACCCGGGATTCAAGCTGGTTATGTCAGTTGGCTCCCAGATGTGGCTCCTGGCGCCATGTTCTTTTGTTTAATTATCCCATTTTCTTCCTCTTAAGAAAAGGTTCAGAATTCACATATGCTTCTCACACTCTGTCACTGAGCACATCTCCTAATATACTGCAGATGGGATACATTCCACAGACTGGGGAACTGGCGGCTGCAGGGGAGCCTCTGACCATGAGAGGGCAGTTTGTTCTGTACCGGGTGAGCACATGAATTTAAGATTCGTGCAATTGGTCCTGTTCATTTCTTAATAGAATTAGTTAGGAAGGTGTTCAAGGGCAGGTTTTCCTTTGCAGATTATCTGAATCCATTCTGGTGAGATTCTACTTCTCATGGCTTAGAGCAGCAGTGCTCACTGTATGGCTCATAGAGAGCAACATCGGCAGTTGCCATAAACCAACAGAGCTACAATTACCTCTAGGGATGGGCACAAACTGGCTGACAGACTAAAGTTCATCATGAACTTTGGCCAGTTTGTGGTTCGCGAAGTGCTGTTTCTGAACTGAAGAGCCACAAATTTTGATGCAGTTTGTGATGGCTTCTGAAGAGCAGAAAGCCCACAAAAACAGCTGTTTGGTTTAAATGGCTTGAAGCTATTTAAACCCTGCTTTCAGTTCCCCGAGAATAGCCGGGGAGCAGAAAGCAGGGGTTTAAATTTTAAGTGGCTCACAAACCAATATGAACTAGTTTGCAAACTGGCATATCAGTTTGTGGTTTGGTTTGTGCCCATCCCTATTTACCTCCCTCCATGACATGAAACCTGCATCTTAAGGTGGCTTACAGCTTACCGATTCCATTGGTGGCAGCTGTTCCAAGGTGGGAATCTTCTGCCAGCCATAAGCCCCTTTGAGCAAGGGCATTGTTCACTTTTCTGAAACAGGCAGCTGCCACATTGGTATAAATTATATCCATATACAGATAGTACAAATTATATCCTCCCCACCCCCTTTTCATTTTAGGTCTATTCTGTGTATGAGTTTTATGTATATTTTTTGTTAACTTTATGGAGTACTCAGTTTGAATTTTACCACTGAGGAAGGCTTTTAGCCAACACGTGTTTGTATTGGTTCTTGTGTATGGATATATTTTGTGCCTTTTAACCTGTATTCAGGAATGGCCCAAGGGCACATGGCATCCCAGGCAGGCTCACTGTCTGCTGCCCCCACCCCCGGGGGCCCTAAGCACATGCACATGTACACACACCCCCAAGGCTGGGCCGCCGCCCCTTCCCCCCTCCCTTCCCTTCTGCGGCACCACACTCTGATTCCTGCCCATCCCCCCAGCATGCTCAGAGAAGTGCCGCTAGAATCGACCCTACCCTTTTAGACATGGCCCCGGAATCTCTGCACTCTCTCTTGAGTGAGCGCTCAATGAAGCTTCACACCCCCTCACTTCCAGTGGTTCCAGAAGTGAGGGGGGGAGTGAAGCCTCATCGAGTGCTCACTCAAGAGAGACCGTGGAGATGCCGGGTCACATCTAAAAGGGTAGGGGCAAGTCTAGCTGCACTCCTCTGAGCGTGCTGGGGGGGCGGTGGCAGAGCATGGCGCTGCAGCAGGGAAGAGGGGAGGCAGGGGTGGGGGGGAAGGCAAACTAGGCATTTGTCTTGGGTGCAGGGAGGGGGGAGAGCCCAATTTGGTGCCCCCTTCTGGCACCCTAGGCAAATGCCTAGTTTGCCTAGTGGGCGAGCCGGCCCTACCTGTATTGATCTGTTTGGACATTTGTCTTTATATTAGGGTTAGGTACTCATATGCAGAATCATAGGATTGTGGTTTTTTAAATGATATTTTAGCAATTTTGAATGTATAATGAAATCATACATTATATTTTGTACATTAGCACTACATGTGTAGCTGCTATATTTTAGTTTCTTTTTCTTTGTCTCAACCTTTCTGGTTACCTTTCTCATGTAGGGTTGTGTTTTTCTCCTCATTTTTGGTTACACTTGGCTAGAACCAATGTCATCACAAAACCTTTGCAAGTCCCAGATCTGCATTTTTAAATAACTGATGAACAGACAAATATACATGTGGCATTCTAAAAAACTGGTTGGACTAGTCTCCAATTCACTGGTGTGCATGTCTATAATTTATTTCAGTAATTGTTCTGTTTAACATGGATCCCTTCCTGAACTCTCCAGCAGACTATTATTTCCCCATGGCCACAAAAGGCTCTTAACTTGTGGCTTTTCAGAGTGACATACTTCAATAACTATGCTAAGAAATAGGGCAAGTGAACATTGTTTAAAAAAAAATTTAAAAGATTTTAAAAATAAATAAAAATCCAGAGTCAAGAAATCAATACAAATTAATTCCATGAGTGCATAAGCCTTTACGGTCACACATTTAGCTGTGCTTTCCACTTTCAATTTTGGTTTAATGCATTTTTGCTACATTGCATCATTCAAGGACATTACAGTATGTCTCTAGCCAATTCTAAATTCCTTTCTATTCCAAAATGGCCCATCTCATAATTTCAGTTGTGAAGCCATGGTCACTGAGGAAATCGTCATGTGCTGTGTCTTCACCCAGAGATTCTAGTTGTTCCCACACTGATTCACTGAAGATGTAATATAGACACTGCAAATTAACTATTTAGTAAATCTACTTTATGTTTCAACTGACCCACAGAAAACTAGACTTGGGGTAAAGCCCTCATTCTTCCACAACTTTAATGCGCACACAAAAGTTTATACCCAGAATTAAACTCTCTTGGTCTTAAAGGTGCCATTGGATTCAAACTTTGTTCTATTGCTTCAGTCCAACACTTCAAGTCTATGCAAATAAGACAGTTGCATTTGAATCTACGCAGCATTTGAATCTATGCAGATAAGAAAGTATAAGAAAAATGCTGCTGAATCAGACCAGTGGTCCAATTAGTTTCCACTCAAGCACAGTTATGTGACTTCAGGAAGCCCCCAGAGAAGGGCATGAAAGCAACAGCCTCTTCTCATTGTTTGAACCGGTGATTGCCAATCCCCAGTTGGGTCAGGGGATCCTCCACCTCCCCCCACTTCAGGGTCATCAGAAAGCGGGGGGGGGATGCCTGCTGGGCACTCCATTATACCCTATGGCAGGGGTGTCAAACATGCGGCCTGGGGACCGAATCAGGCCCCTGGAGGGCTCCTATCAGGTGCCTGAGCGACTGGCTGTCATCTGCTTCCTTCTGCCTCTCTCTTGCTTCCTTCTGCATAACAGTTTGCTTTGCAAGACTTGCTCAATTGCACAGGAGTTACAGAACAAAACCTCTCTTTTCTCCATTGGCTGAGCCTCCTCCCTTGGAGAGGAAGGGAGAAGGGATAGCTTGCTTTGCCAGGCTCTCTCAATCACACAGCAGATCTACTGAGCCAAGCCTTTCTTTCATCTATTGGCTGAGGCTCCTCCCCCTCCTGGTCCTCTGACAAATCATTTAAAGTAATCCAGGGGCCAATTTACATGTTATACAAGGAATCCATTGCTGATTTTGCCATGTTTTTGTTTAATAATTGCAGGCCAGAGGGGTGCTAATTACCTCAGGGAAGTGGTACAAGGTGGGAGCATTTAAGCCTTTCCATTAAACTGTTCAGCTGAGATGAATCACACACATACCTTCAATCAGACTAGAACCCTTCACACAGCAGAACTAAATAAAAATAAACTGGCCAAGATATCCTGGTGTAATTCTGAGTTTGACCCTAGGCTAATGACTATCACCACATTCTGTAATAGTGAATTCTATAAACTCATTATGAGTTATATGAAGAAGTTCTTTCATTGCTTATCCTGAATTTCCTGCCAATCAATTCAACTGCATACCCCTGAATTCTAATATTATATGACAGGCTGAAAATTTTTCTATTAACCAGCCCTCTCCAAATCCCTTATCATTATATAAGCCTCTGTAATGTCTGTACTAAAAGTCCCAAAGGCTTCATGCAGCCTTTTCTTATAGGGAAAATGCTCCAACCACTTGATCATTTGGATTGCCTTTTTCTTTATCTTTCCCACCTATACCATTCTTTTTTATATAGAGTGACCAGACCTATACATAGCATAACAAATGTCACTGCATTGTACATTGTGGAAGGCACTGCAAATAGAAGAACAAGTAAAGGACAAGAGAGGAAAAAAGAGCCAACTGGAGAGAGACAAAAATCCCCAGAAAATGGGCATCTTTCAAAGCACAAGAAGGAGCTTTCAGATTCAAGAAAGCAGCAAGGAAATCTCTGGGGGAATGACTCCATCTTTTGGCTTTGTCATGAAAGAGATTGCTTTGAGCATTTGCAACTGATTCCCTTCTGCCAAAGGAGGAGGGGAATTCCACAGAGGAACATCAGCATAACATCCAAGGGACATTTTCATTGACAAGCTGTGGTCCTGAGGCCACGTCCACCACCTTTCTGAGATTCCTCACAAAACCCTCAGAGGCAGCCCCAGCCTTGGCAATGGCCCAGTCAACAAACCAGACATGTGTCCGTGATGGACTGCTGTCAAAACAAGGAGTGTGGAAAGCTGTCCAGTGACTCCCAGTTTACAAGTCGATGTTTGTTTACTTTAATATGTCTTCTGCTTTCACTTAAACAGGACATCTCTGTGGCAGAGGCAGGGACAGAGGCAAAGGCCAGCCCTGTGGGTGTCTCAGGGCCAGACGCTTTGGGGGTGGTGTGATCTAAAAGTATACATTCAGATTAACAATGGCTTGGACCACACACTGTGAAAACTGGCACACAACACTATATGTAAACATATGAATACAAATGAGAGAGAAACCTGGGGAAGCATAAAAAGCAGGAAATCTTCTTTGCAGACATTTGAGAACAAGAAGCCCTAAATTGTAATGCAATATGGCTACAGAGGGCTTGCTGTTATTTTGAAGAGCTGTTTCAAACTGTTCAATGATGCTGTGCCCTCTTAACAATTAGTATGCCAAGTCACACAAGATGTAAAACAGCACTTTGGTGGCTGTCCCAGAACTCCCTTCCCCCTGAAAAAATAACCAAAGGCCGTTTTCCTGATGCTATTCTCACATTGCATTCTGTACCCAAATATAAATAACATTTCTGCCTTCTCAGTTGTGAATGGTACATGAATATAGAGTTCTGTATATATACCTTTATAATATTTGGAAACAGGAGTTCAAGCATCTTTTCCCCTTCCAAGTATTTTAAAAAAGACATATACCAAAGGACCAGTCATTTCCAACTCTGGGGTAACGTTGCTTTCTCAACGTTTTCATGGCAGACTTTTTACGTGGTGGTTTGCCATTTCCTTCCCCAGTCATTTACACTTTACCCCAGCAAGCTGGGTACTCATTTTACCAACCTCAAAAGGATGGAAGGCTGAATCAACCTTGAGCCAGCTACCTGAACCCAGCTTCTGCTGGGATTGAACTCAGGTCATGAGCAGAGCTTGGACTGCAGTACTGCAGCTTACCACTCTGCGCATATACCCTTCCAATTTAGTGAAGTGTGTGTGTTTTGCATTGATGTCTATACCAAGAGCACAAAATGTGTAACAAGAATCAGCTTGAAAGACTTACCCATCTGAACTAATTTGGAGCCTGGGAGTTTATTCTATTTGGGCAGAAGTTTTTTGTTTTAATTTTGGTATTTTATATGTGTGTGTGCATGCACACCTGGAAGTCATGGTGACTTCTGGTGACTGACCTCTACTGAGGGCCTAGAGGGTGGCTGAGTAAAGTCTGCTCCTGTCATCCGCACTTGGTATTTCAAGGAAGTCTCCCCCACCCAAGTACTAATCACAATCAACCCACATGTTCCCCAGAGAGTACTGAAATCGGGAACCCAAAATCTTCTCGTTGTCCCCGGGCCAAAGGAAGCCGGCCTGAAATCTACCAGGAACAGTCTTTCTCTGTAATAGCCCCTTCCTGGTGGAACCAGCTGCCAGAAGAGGTGAGGGCCCTGCGGGACCTTGCTCAGTTCCGCAGGGCCTGCAAGACAGCCCTCTTCCGGCTGGCTTATAACTAATTGGCATTGGAAATTGAGCGTAGTTTTATTAGACTGCTGTTATGTTTTTTAATGTTTTAACTGTGTAAAATGTTTAAATTTAATATTTTTATGTTAGATTTTATGTGCTGTGAGCCGCCCTGAGCCACTTTGGTGGGAAGGGCGGGATATAAATCGTAAATAAACTAAAACTAAACTAAAAAACCCTGCTTAGCTTCCAAACTCTGACAAGATCGGGCTTGCCTGAGCTATCCAGATCAAGGCTATTTGGGCAGAAGTTTCAAGTGCTGTCCTGAACAACACATATGTAGTATTCTATACTAGTGTAATATATACAAACAATATCTAATGGCGATGCACTGTAGTTAAAATAATTTTAAAATGTAATGGAATATCAGTATGATTTTTCTTAAAGTTGCTAAACATACTCTAAACTTCTACATGTGTATTTTGAACACTGTAATATCTTGCGTGTAAGTTGCAGGATGTAGGAGGTGATATTTGCCATTTTTTTCCAGAAATGTGGCCTTTCAAAACACATGAGAATGAAAATACCATCACAAATAGGGTTGCCAATCCCCAGTTGAGGGCAGAGGATCCCTCAATTTGGACGCCCTTCCCCTACTTCAAGGACATCAGAAAGTGAAGGGGGAGGGAAATGTGTTCTAGGCACTTCATTATACCCTGTGGAGACCAGTTTCCATAAAGTACAATGGAGAATTGATCTGTGGATATTGGCAGCTCTGGGAGGGGCTGTTTTTGAGATAGAAGCACCAAATTTCCAGCATGGCATCCACTGCCTCTCCTCAAAACATCCCCCAAGTTTCAAAAAGATTGAACCACGGGGTCCAATTCTATGAGTCCCAAAAGAAGGTGCCCCCATCCTTCATTATTTCCAAATGGAGGGAAGGCATTTAAAAGACATTCGGTCCTTTGGAGTTCAGTTGTGCCTGTCACAACCCTTCTCCTGGCTCCACCCCCAAAGTCCCCAGATATTTCTTGTGTCAAACCTGGCAACCCTAATCACAAAACATTCTGACTGAACTTTTCAATAGCAAGTATATCAACATAGGCAGTGCCATGTTTTGTTTTACTTGTGCTTAGGAAATAAAGGGTATGGAAATTACTCTGAATATAGTACTTCCCTAAATGTTTAGATTTCAATTACTGTTGCATTTCTGCTAACTTTGACATAAGACACTCTATATTTTAGAAAAAGATAGAGTTTCAAAAGAATGCCTTAATTATTGATATTTAGTAATTCTCATTCTCTGGCAACACACATTGTTTGGGAAATAAGCTAATTTTGGAGCAGTGTGGCAGTGGCCCTCCTGCCTCCAGGGATGCAATTTTTTTGTTGTACATACTTTTTAGGTCAATGTGCACAAAGCCACTATTTTGTATGCAGTTCACCTAGTCAAAGTACAACATGGTCATGTTTCTTTTGACTAAATTTGCAGCTGATCGGCATGGTGTGCAGCTGCTTGGCATAATATGCAGCCCCCTACTTGAAGAATGTAATTTAAAAAACCAAAGTGTCTCTGTGGGTATAAAAACATATTTTTGCACATATCACCTTTATGGTTCAAATCAATTCAAAATCATCTTTAGTCTGAGCTATAAATGTTGCACAGCAACTATCCACAAAAGTTATCTATTTCAATTACACCCTCTCCCCCAGATAGCATTTGTAGGCCTGACAATTCCTAGAGGAATGTTCTTAAAGAAAAACCATACTATAATTTTCTTATAGAAGCCTACATTTCTTACTACTTGCTCCTCCATTAATATCATTGCCCTGCATTTATTGGCCATGAAGGATATAAAATCAGCTCCAGAAACTGTTATATCTCATTAAATCCAAAGTGTGTGCAATCTATAAATTTCTCTCATTTTCTTTTGTTTGGTTCATTCCTCCTTTCCTCCTCTTCTTCCAAACTTGTGCCACATTAGGGACACAAATTAATTGCTAACAGTCCAAGTGACTGGCAACCCTGCCCTGTAGCAGGTGGTGTCAAAATTAGAGGTAGCCATCAGGTGGGCAGCATGAGCAAAAGCAATGCAGAACATTCATTCTTTGGCTCGCTAATAAAGGGCCTGGGCTGCTGCAACATCCACCAGTAGATCTGCTTTAACACCTCCTTTGCCAACAGACTCAAGAGAAATAAAGGCTCTGCAGAAGAACAAACCCTTGAGACAGTGATGACAGCAGAGAGAGTGGTGAGAAAATTACAATGGCAAATGCAGAATCTTAAAACACAACAAAAAGAATGGCAGTTCTGCAGCAACTGAATAAGTCAGATATGTGGGTGACAGAAAAGGGCTGTATAATTTCTTGCTCAGTGAAGGCAAGCCATCTCTTAGGACCTTTTCATATGATCAGAATGTTGGGTCTCAACCTTCTCCTGAACAAAACACTCTTCATGAGGGATGCCATGATGCTAGCCTCCAGGTAGGATCTGGGGATCCCCTGAAATTACACCTCATCTCCAGACTACAGAGATCAATTTCCCTGGAGAAAATGGGTGCTTTGGAGCATGGCCTCTATGGCACAGTACCCCACTGAGGTCCATGTCCTCCCCAGGTTCCATCCTCAAATCTCCAGGAGTTTTCCAAATTGGATCAGCAATCTAGCCCCTCTACTCCCCACCAATGGCCAGGGGAGACCTGGCACCCCTGCTCTTCATAAGGTAATGAATTCCAGTCTTTCTTCCATAAGGCTGCGCAAGCCAAAGACTTCTGAATCAGCCACAGATACTGTGAAAGTCAGGCCTTGATTTATAATTCCTCCCCACCTTGCAGAGTTTAATGATGACTAAACACAGCAGTAATCTTTGGACACCCTGAATTATGATACAGAGTACCAGAAGTCAAGCAAAGGGAGTTACTTTTCCAATTTCAGCCATTACCACAGGCTCTGATCTTAACTGGAATCCACTAGAAATGATTGAACTCTGGCTATCAATTAATTCTTTTATTTTTATTCATTCACTCCACCTCTATGACCACTGCAGAGACTTAACAAGCAGTTTCTGGGCAGTGAGCTCCAGGGAGGTGGTGCCAGCAGATACTATTAAGTTTTTCCCATCTCAGTCACAGCCGAAGGGCAGGAGCAGCCCCTGAAGTTATTCCAGACTTGCTTTGTCTCTTCCTAGTGATGTCAGTGGTCAACCTGCATCAGGCAGATCAATAGCTGTCAACTTATCAGAATTCCAAAGAGGGAAATTTAAGATCCTTCTGCTCTTTAGAAGCCCTCACTATTGTGCTTATAACTATCACTCCTTTCCAGTTGGCTAGGGTTGCCAATATCCAGGTAGGACCTGGAGATCTCCTGGAAGGACAACTGATCTTCAGACAACAGAGATCAGTTCCCCTGGATAAAATAGCCGTTTTAGCAGGCGAATCAAGAGAGAAAGAAAGTGGCACAAGATCAATGGTAGCAGGAGCAGCATACCCAGTTTCCTTCCTTCATACCAGTGAGTCTAACGGGTACCTTCTTGTGGACCTGACCCAGAAAGACTCCAAGCAGGACCTAACCACAAACTTGATCTAGGAAACTGTCAATATCCTTGCAAAATGAAATTCATTGCACACAGAACTAGCTTTCAGAGTAGTGCAAGAAATCCCTTTGCAATTTTAGAAAATTTCCTCCCTTTTGCCATTTGGAATAATGGGGGGGGGGGGGGGGACAAGACAAAATCAGAGTTGGAGGATTAAGTTTCTATGGAATGTATACAGCCTAAGGTCTGCAAGACCAGCTCACTTGACAAGTAACCGAAGCATCTGCTTGGTAATCACAATTTAAGGAAGGTGGATGGTGTGGGAAGAAGTGATAGGTATTGTTTACTCCACCTTTATACTTGCGGGTTCCAAGGCAAGTTCCACTAGGGTTGCCAGGTCTACCTCAGGAAAAATCTGGGGACATTGCAGGTGGAACCAGGAACAAGGTTGTGACAAGCACGATTGAATGCTGAAGGGAGTTCTGGCCATCACATTTAAAGGGACTTCACACCTTTTAAATGCCTTCCCTCCATTTGGAAATAATGATGGATAGGGGCACCTTCTTTTGGGGCTCATAGAATTGGACCCCTTGATCTGAACTTTTAGAAACTTGGGAGGTGTTTTGAAGAGAGGCACTGAATGCTATGCTGAAAATTTGGTGTCTCTACCTCAAAAACAGCTGCCTCAGATACCCACAGATCAATTCTCCATTATATCTCCATAGGGTATAATGGAGTGCCCAGCAGACATTTCCCTCTTCCCCCTCCCGACCCACGTTCTGATAACCCTGAAGGGGGAGAGCCTCCAAACCAGGAGATCCCCTGCCCCTAACTGGGCTCATCTTCTTGAATCTCACTCATGGGTGCTACAGAGAGAAATTGGTGACCCTGATCCACACCTCCCCAATTCCCAGCAATCTTATCTTTTTTTTAGCTGCAGGTGGCACAAGCTGGGAGTTCTGGGCTCACCTTCCTCTCAGCCAACTGAAGTGCATTTGGAGGGAGATGGTAGAGGCCAAGGCCTCCCAGCCCACATTGCCCAGGTGTGCCTGGGGCAGCAAAATGTCTTGAGCCTGCTCTGAAGTTTGTTCCAGGTAAATTGGTGGAAGCTGTTGGTTAAATATCAGGAAGAGGAGGAATAAATGGACAGTTTTCACAAGAAGGCGGTAGAATCCCCAAAGATCTAAATGACAGCCGATTCTATTTGTTCATAAATGATCTGGTAATGGAGATGAGAAGTAACATGGTGAGGTTTGCTGAAGGGCAGTTTGTCAAGTACTTGGTATGTGAAAAAAGGTGCTAGTGATTTCAACAGTACCCCACCCACTGCAGCACTTGTAGGCCTGAGAACATGGTTTCATTTCCCTTGCTTTTATTTAACTAAATGTTAGCCAGCTGATAGTGCCTATTAAATTCCCTCAGATTACCAGCATCTTATATGGTAATTAAAGACATTAAGGGTAGATGTGCCAGCTTCCAGGTAGGATCTGGAGATCTCCCATAATTAACAGCTGATCTGCAAATGACAGAAATCAGTTCCCCTGAAGAAAATGACTGCTTTAGAGCTGGGGTGGCCAATGGTAGCTCTCCAGATGTTTTTTGCCTACAACTCCCATTAGCCCCAGCCATTGGCCATGCTAGCTGGGGCTGATGGGAGTTGTAGGCAAAAAACTTCTGGCGAGCTACCATTGGCCACCCATGCTTTAGAGAATGGATTCTATGTAGGGTTGCCAATCCCCAGGTGGGGGCAGGGGATCCCCTGGTTTAGAGGCCCTCCCCCCGCTTCAGGGTCGTCAGAAAGCAGGGGGAGGGGAGGGAAATGTCTGCTGGGAACTCTGTTATTCCCTATGGAGATTTATTCCCATAGAAAATCATGGAGAAGTGATCCGCTGGTATCTGGGGCTCTGGGGGGATGTTTTTTGGAGTAGAGGCACCAAATTTTCAGTATAACAGCTAGTGTCTCTCCCCAAAATACCTCCCAAGTTTCAAAAAGATTGGACCAGGGAGTCCAATTCTATGAGCCCCAAAAGAAGGTGCCCCTATCCTTCATTATTTCCTATGGAAGGAAGGCACTGAAAAGGTGATGGCCCTTTCAATGTGATGGCCAGAACTCCCTTTGAAGTTCAAGGATGCTTGTCACAGCCTTGATCTTGGCTCCACCCCCAAAGTCTCCTGGCTCCACCCCCAAAGTCCCCAGATATTTCTTAAATTGGACTTGGCAACCCTAATTCTATGGCATTATACCCTGTTGAAGTCTGGGTTTTGACACCTGGTTTTTTTGCCACTGTGTGACACAGAGCGTTTGACTGGATGGGCCATTGGCCTGATCCAACATGGCTTCTCTTATGTTCTTTCCCCTCCCCAAATTACAGGCTACCAGACTCCACCCCCAAATACCTAGGGATTTTCCAAGCCAGAGTTGGCAACCCTGATTGAGGGCCCTGTTTGCCACCAGAGGTCTTATTTTTGGGACTCAAAGCATCCATTAAACAAACAGCATTTTTAAAATATCTATATGCGATCTCTATCTCTCTTCATTTGATCCTGCAAACAAAAGTATTACTTTGTGGATATATTACTCCTTTGGCTCCAGTTTGGCAAGTAATTTCCTTTATCAATCAGGAGGAGAAAAAAAAAACAATAGGAAGAATAGCCTCCCTGCTCTTATCAGCCTCATTATGCAAATAGGGTGCAACTCTTCTGTTCCCACAGCCTAGCTTACAGGACCATAAATCAACAAAAATCATGTGAATTGTGTAATGTTACAATGAAGCCCTAAATGAATGGGTGACAACTTGCCAAATGATGTTCATTTAATTAAGTGTAAAGCGATGCACACTGGGGCAAAAAAAAAATAATCCTAACTTTACATAGCAATGGGGCCTGAATTTGGGGCCATGGTTGACAGCTTCTCACTCTCCCATAGTAATGGAAGGTTGAGGCGCCAAGTGAAATGGACATGTAAAAGGCAATACTTTCTCATGCAATGCAATAATTAACCTGTACAATTTGGGTTACACAATGTGGTATGGCTACTAGTTTGGAAGGCTGTAAAAAGGCATTAAACAAAATAAATGACTATCGCCAATTTGGCTAAATTGAACTTTCATGTTCAGAGCCTGTGTATCTCTGAATACTTGTTGCTGGGGATTGGCAACAGGTGGATGTGTTAGCCTTTGTGCCTTGTTCATGGGCTTCCTGTGGCATCTGACCACTGTGGGAATCAGGACGCTGGACTAGTTGGACTCTTGACCTTATCCAGTAGGACTGCTCTATAGTTTGTTGTACTTTGCAGACATGTATATGTACATACATTCATAAACTATTGTCTTCCTCCTTTAATTTTTTGCCAAGGAGATCTGATGCAATAGCCTCTCAGCAACAACCAAACAAAAATACACTTAATGGAAGAAACAGTCAAAACCTATTGTGATTAATTGCTCTTATTTAAATAAAATACAACAGAAGATGATTTGCAGAAGATGTTTTGCAAAAGGCCCTCAAGGTAGATAAAAATCTAAATATCATATATAGCACCTGGATGTAGCAGGGAATTCTCTTTTCTCCTTTGTGGGTGATAGCAAAGTCACAAAAAATGTAGGAAGATGCAGAATGAGATTAACAATCTTGACAAATTTGAGAACATAAAACATGAAATATACCATAGGGAGAAAAGAAAATGTATAGCTACAAAAGAGACATTACTGTTTATGCCAGTGGTATTATATATGGGTCTTTCCCAGGAGACCACAAGTATGAGTCAACAATATAATCCTGTTGTAAAAATAAAACACCACAGAGAAGTGTTATGGTAAGAATATCATTCAGTGATCTTTTGACAAGAGAGAATCTGGCACTCTAAGTGAAATTACGACCTCATAAGCAAAGATCTCTTACTATGTGGTTAGCATCAAAAGTACCAGACAGGATTAAGCTTTCATAAGCACTTGTAGAAAACCCCACATGAGAAATGGTTAGCTAAAAGTTAACATGGGGAAAGCCTGCTGACTAGTCCCAATGTGTAGGGAAACTGGAGAACTCTGAGAGAGACAAGCCAACTAAAAGCTTTAAATCTTAGCTGAGGAGCTGGCTGAAAGCTGAGGAAACCATGTCTGGAGGAAGTATCTGAAAACTGAGAAGACTTATCCCCAGAGTTTTATTTTAGCAAAGGGAGTCTTCTGAGTTTGAAACAGGGATGCAACCCAGCTGCTACAAACAAGTCTTAAAGAGAAGCACCAGAACCAATGAAAGGTACCTCATCACACCTGTGGGGAAGGCTGCCAGCTGAGCACAGTGTCTTCAACTCACTATGTGTACTTGGGAATTCCTGTATATTTTTTTACATGACCTAGTTGGATATACAACTGTAGCTAGTTAGCTGGAGAGAAAGTTAGCACTCCACATGATAAGGTTATAAGTGTTCCTGGTGGCCTGTACCACTTGTGTAGTTATGGCACTGCCATTTATTTTGTGACATCTAACTACATTGAGTCAGTCCATGTGGTGTGGTGTTTACGGTACTGGGTTAGACTCTGGGAGACCAAGATTCAAATTTGCATTCTGTCATGAAGCTTACTGAGTGACCTTGGCCCAGTCAGTCTCTGTAAACATAACCTACCTCACAGAGCTGTTGTGGGGATAAAACTGGAATGGGGAAAAACCATATGCCAGCTTGAGTGCTTTGGAGAAATCTGAGATAATAAATGTCATATGAATAAATGTATTACTCAGTATTCATCACACATAAAACTTTTCTTCTTCCTGAAAAGTACTTGTTTACTGTTGAATCTCTCCTGACTTTAAAATGCATCTAATTATTAACAATGTTTTATGTGGAATTTCCAAATAACTTTCCTTATCATCTTGTAATCCTTGCAACAATTCTATCTCCATATCAGATATTTGAGCTCACTAAAAGCCACTTAGTAAGTTTATGGCAGAGACACCATTCAATCTGGAATCTTTTTAATTTGCAGTTTAGCCACTATGCTGTACTAGTCCTCAAATATCCTTTTCAGTTTTTAAAAAAATCAAGACATTTTTTTTTTCTGTCCTTATTAGAATCGACACTGAAAAGGTCTCAGTTTGGGGAAAGGAAATAGAAGGTGGAGTTTGAAATTGCAGCCTGATTTACACACAGAGGAGAAAGAGAAAAGAATGAGATGGTAGAAGAATCCAGAGACAGAACAGATGGCACTGCTTCTGGATACTGGTAAGAGATACTAAGGTTGAGCAGTCCGTCATTTTAAAAGCCCCATGCAAACAGAAATCTAGCATAACTGGGGGTGGCGAGAGTCCTCTCTCCTCTATGCTGCTATGCTGGTTTTCCATTAGTGAGGAACTCTTGATATAGTGAAATATTCTAGAATTAGTTGCTTTGTGATCCTGCACCAGCAGCCTGGTGCAATACCTTCTCGTTCTCTTGCTCGTGTGAACCAGACCTCCTCCACTTTGGAGTCTTGTTCAAAGGCCTGAAATGAAATGTTGCATTCAGGGCTGATGCTAGGGTTTTTGGTGTCCTAGGCAAGCTGCCCACTAGCACCCCCCTCCCCAGAAATGTAAAAAACAGAGAACTGTAGAAGAAATGAAGAAACCTGAAACACTTTACATTTTTAATTTAGTTTTTTATTTTTAATTTTAATTTTTTTAAAAAAAATTGTGAGATTAAGCAATAAAAATACTTAGAATACTATTTGATTCTTTAAACTGGAGGTGCCAGGGCCAAGACCATCACATGATCATTTCTACTTGATCCTTTTCGTTGACAAGACTTTGTGCGTGCAATGTGCTACGACTGAGCTATGGCTCCCACCCCATGGCTCTGTTAAAGTCGAGTAGGAAGGATGAGAGCAGCATACAACTTCAACAGGAGCCAATTTTTAGAAACTGTAATTGGCTCTTCTTCAGCTTTTACAATTGGTTAATTTATCCCTGCTGGGCTCCGAGGAGCACACTGAGCAAGTGCCATCCGCTTTTGCATTTCGCAAAACCAGCCAGGCAGCATCTGCACTCCATGGAGCCTGCTTTCCATTTGGGAAGGCAGGCTCCAAGGAGCACACACACTGCGCATGGGGAGAGGGGCACCACGGCCAGCCTACTTAGCCTACTCCTATGCACCAGCCATGGTTGCATTCATTTCAGCTTGTCTTTCAGCATTGCAGTACTTATTTCAGAAGACAATACAAAGCAGGTCTTCTCAGAACCTTACTCAGGTTAATTAAATAAGGCTTACTCCCAGGAAAGTGTTCTTAAGATTACTGTGTCAGTCTTTTTCCTGTATATAAATTCTTCTTACAGCTGTGTCCTCTGGCATTTCACTTCCAATGACTGAGTAGCAGTTGCAATATTGAGAGATGGACAGCTTTCCATTCCAGCCAGTTGGCTACAATCCTCAGCAGCACTCAGGGGTGTGTTAGGCTCCACAGCAAGCTGGACATAGACAAATGTTTGTTTTTCTTAACACATTCAAATTTTGTCCGGATATTGTATACAGTTTCCTTGGTTAATAACTATTTTATAGTTAAGCACAGCAGTGTCTAGTGCTGTGTTGCCTTAAAACATACCTCCTTCCAGAATTATAGGCTATTTTTCTACCCTAAAATAGTGCTGAAAGTGAGCAATGTGCCAAAAAAAAGTGCTGGTGGTCCTCAGGATGCTGTGAATTAGCCATGATCCAAGATCATGAGGCTCATAGGTATAGGCTCATTCAACTTGAAATATAGCAGAAGAAATTGTTTATTTTTCAATGTCTACAGAATACTAGAGAAAAGAGAACAAAGGGAAAGGCTCCAATAATGAAGGAGAAAGGTGTGATAAAACAGCCTCCATGGGCACATCTGTTCTACCAGGGAACTGAGAATTTATCCAGAGTTGCTAGCTCTCAGTGAGTTCACTTCTCCAAGCTTATTGCACCATAACCAAGACACCAATAGAAAACAATGTTGCACTTATTTGTAACTGTTGTTCATTGAGTGCCTTCTGTGCAGGCACACATAGGGACTGTGCATGCATAGGCTTGTTGCTGGGAGTATTTTAAAAGCTTATTCCTTAGCCTAGCAACAAAGCAGGGGAGCCCCCTTCCCAGAGTGTTCCAATGGCCATTTTCACACTCAAATGGTCACATGTCCCAGAGGAGGTGTTCCCTTTCCCTCAGTTCTTCTGTGCCACCACAATGAGTCTCTATGTGGAGAGGTACCCAAATGAGAGCAGGGGTGGAAGGTGTGCTTGCAAAGAAGATGCTCAATGAAGAACAGTTAGAGGTAAATTGTTCCTCCATGCAGTCCCACATAAGGAGACTGGCAAGCTGACTTAACAGGAGGTGGTGTGAGTCTCTCATTGGAAGACAGAATACAAAACAGCTGTCCCCACTGATGTCTCCCTTCTTGTGTTGATGTCCACAGAATAGTGGTTGATGAAGGTGTCTATGAACAACCACATTGCAGCTTTGCACACCTCTGACAGTGGAACGCCTCATGTAAAGGCAGGTGAAGCAGCCTGTGCTCTTGTAGAACGGAGGGTATAAGGGAGTCCTGCTCATCTGTAACCT
Organism: Heteronotia binoei; assembly: GCF_032191835.1. NCBI lineage: Eukaryota > Metazoa > Chordata > Lepidosauria > Squamata > Gekkonidae > Heteronotia > Heteronotia binoei. Next base: position 53,458,967 of record NC_083243.1, on the reverse strand, counting down.
AGTCTGATGTCTGAGATGATCCGTCTCAACCATGTTTGCAATTAAGCTGGTTTTCCTTCAGATAGACCCACAAAACATACAATTAAGCAGGTGAAGCAGCCTGTGCTCTTGTAGAATGGAGGGTATAAGGGAGTCCTGCTCATCTGTAACCTAGTCTGATGTCTGAGATGATCCATCTCGACCATGTTTGCAATTAAGCTGGTTTCCCTTCAGATAGACCCACAAAACATACAAAAGCTGTGAGCTCTTTTGAAACTGCCTCATTCTTCTCCAGTATACTAATAAAGCCTGTTTTACATTTAAGGTGTGCCATACTCTTTCAGACACAGAAGAGGGGGGTTGCAGGAAAAAGAAACATGAGAAGTGAAATGTCTTCTGCTATGTGGAACTTGGTCACTACTTTATGGAGAAAATGCAGGCTGGGACTCCAGATGATCCTTTGTTCATGAAACTTTATGAAAAGGTGGTAAACTCTGAGCACTGCCAGCTCCCCCACTCTTCTGGTTGAAGTAATACCTACCAAGAAGTCACTTTAATGAAGAGAACTCATAAAGGGCACTAAGCTAAAGATTCAAAGGGGTCCTTCATCAAGTGCTACAGCATTCAGGGGCAGCAACCATTGGGGAACCGTGGGAGTGATAGGAGGGTAAAGGGCCCTTAAAGAACATGCCAGATGACTGGTGTAAAAAAATAAATTATTTATTCTCTACTAGGCCATGAAAGACAGAGATGGCAGCCAAGTGAACCTTGATGGAGGAGAATGTCCTTGGAGCGAACAGGTATTTCAGCACCAAAGGTAAAGGGCAGGTTGGGAGACCAAAACCTTTGGCCAGAGCTCATGCAGAAAAAGGCTTCTGTTTGTGACTATAGGAAAGTCTGGTGGAGGGTCCTTGGGCATTAAGGATAATATTAGGCACGGACTGTGAAAATACTAGTGGTGAGGACTGAGGAACCAAGTGGTGATGTGGAGGTGCTTGACCCTGTAATGCAACTAGTTACCCCTCTGTAAATGTTGGCTAACACCTTATCTACTAGCGATAATGGGGGAAAGGCATAGAAAAGTGTGCCTACCCAATGTGTCTGGAAGGCATCCCCTAAGGACCGGGGGTCAGACCCGGCTCATAGTGAAAAGACCCACTGTAGGGAAATTCCAGTCTCCAAAAATGGGGGTGATGTATTCTAAGATGGGGAACCCAATCAGTTAAAAAAAAATCCATCCTGTTGTTGTCTGAACCTCCTATGTGAATTTTTTGTAGACACTCAGTATTCAGCTCAGTCAAGGCAGACATCTGACTGACTTTGCTCTCGTCATGCAGCTCTCTCCAGACTTTCTCTGCTCAGTTGATACCAGTGTTTCCTCTAAACTGAATTAGTGTGAGCGAGCTCACAGTTTTCTAGCCTCTGGCTCACACATTTTTGTCTCAGCTCAGGAAGGATGGCCCCAATGCAAACTAATTTATGCAGTAGCTTACAACTTTAATGCCAGTAGCTCACAAAGTAGAATTTTTGCTCACAATACTCCATAGCTTAGAGGGAACATTGGCTGATACTAACCAATCAGATTGCTTGGAGCAGTCTATCACTCAAGGCCCTCTGTCTCTGTGAAGAATTAACCCTTCACAATCCTTTAGCTGTTTGTACAGCACTTCTAAGCTCTTAAAAAGTGCAGTCCATCACATCTGGAAACTGACTCATCTCCTTTGGAGACTTTAAGCATTCTTGTGCTGACTTAAAAACCCTCAGTCTTACTCACCTCCTCCAATTTACAATGAATGCAGGGGCAAATCTTAGAAGTTCAAACTATTTGGGCAATTCAGATCCACAGAGGGACTTGGAGCCAGCAGTAATTTCCATGCAGCTATGGGATTTCCATTAGTGGAATGAGACTTTGCACCTCCCATCAAAGCTGGAAATGCTTCTCTTGGAGGACAGGAAAGCACCCACATTTATGTGAATGGGGAGTAAGTGCTCTGCAGTAGCTATTAAATGTGCCTGTCCTCATTTTTCCCAACCAAAGAAGAAGGGTGGGGGGAGTAGTGGCACCACCTGGTCTTGATGCCATCCTGTTTTTAGGGAATGGAAATGTTTTATTATTTAACTTGGTTTTATTTATTTTTGAAATGTAAATTGCTGTGAACAGTCCTGAGCCCGGCTATCAGGAAGGGCAGTCAAAATTTAATTAAATAAATAGTGCCTCTTTAAAGATTCCCTTTTCTTTTATTTACAGCAGAACACGTTTCTTTATCGTTTATCCGATGCAAACATTCCTGCTTTCTGGATCCATAGTTTACTTGACTGGACCAATATTTAAAGATCAGGCCAGTCACTCATCTAAATATCACCTGCAGAGCTTGTGGTTCTTCTAGTTAAACTAATTCACAACCTTGATCTCGCCTGGAAAGAGTAGCATTTTAGCCCTGGTAGGGAATTAAATATTTCTTTCCCTCAGCTGTAAATGTTAATGTTACCAAGAGAGGGAGGTGAAGTGTCATTTGATCACAAAGGGATGGGGGCAATGGCCAGGATGGTCCAGGCAGACTTTCTTCCACCAAACTGGCCATGAGCAAGTTTGTGGCCCTTTAAGAAAATCTGGAAATCGAGAGCTAAACAGGATCAAATCAGGGATGTGGTGCCACTTTCTTTAAGATCACAGGAATGTGTGATGGTAAATGGCTTAATAGGAGTTTACTTACATACTAATAATGCTTATAATAATGCAACTGATAATGCTTATTAATTGCTTCTCAAGAGCAAGAGATGAGCTTATTAAAACTCTGTGTTCTCTCTCCCTCTCTGTATGTTGGCAAATTCTTTCAGTGTGGATTCCTGCCAGGAGAGAATAAGTCCCCCCCCCCAACTTTGATTCACAAAGACCCGTAAAAGAGTGTTTATATTTAGCAGATTCATATTTAATGACCATATTCCTTTGCCCTTAAACCTCTGGAAAGCAATAAGATTAATAGATCTGGGCACTTTTAACAAATATTTAATAATGACAACCCTCCCCAAATGACAGTGTAGTTTGGTGCTCAGAACTAGCCTTTCATTCTGTGGCTACAAAAATTAAACAGTACAGCTATCTGGAATTATCGCTTTGTTCCCAGGCCTGTGATTCAGAATCAAAGCACTTACCTATAAAACCAGCCCATCTTGAAATGGTGATTATTTGACTTCCTTTGGATGAGTTTCTCTTTTTTGTGAAAAGGTACCCATCAACAATACAGAGGCACATTTTGATCCATAAACACAATTAGGCCTTGTGGGGCTACTTTGCAGCTCAACTCAGTGGCTCACAATACTCCATAGCTTTCTAAAGCCCATATTTGCCATGTGGTTCAAGGCATGGAAGCCAAATAGTAAATGTGTTTGATTCTTTTAAAAATTCATTGTCCTTGCTGGTGGGCTTCTGTTATGAATCTGATTGACGCGAACCAGTTTGCATTTTTAAAAATATACCATTTGATTTTTAGGAACAAAGGGATATGCCAACAAGCAGCCCTATGTGTATTTCTTTGAGTCTTGAATAACAAAGTGGAGCATAGCCAGTGCCATCCCTGCCACTAGGCAAACTAGGCAATTGCCTAGGGCACTGGCCTTCTAGGGATGCTGAATTGGATGCCCCCCATGTGACTCGGGTGATATTATCAGTGCATTGGGGGGTGCCAGACAGACTAGGGTCGGCCCTAAGCATAGCCTTTTCCACACTGCCTAATAAATGACTGTCCTTTTTCCCTTTAAGTTTTCTGAGTTCCCAGTTCCTGGCCAGAGTAGACTATGCCAGTGCAAATTTGATATTTTTTCCTGCAACTATTAATTTCAAGTATAGACAAATGGAAAACTATGCAACAATGAACTCCCCTGACTGTTTTTCATAGCATCTGCCTCTGCTGTCTAAAGGAAAGATATTGCTTGGTCCATGTTGCCCCTTTTCCCAGAACTGACAGATTTTCCCTGTTCAAGGGAAGGAATCTTATTTTCCAGGAAGATTCAGTTGGCTGTTCTCTTACTATGGGGTAACTGTTTGTGTTTCTTTGATGTTGACCAATATAGGCTTGAAGGAAGTAGACGCAAGTTTGAAAATGGATGTTCTATATATCTGTACTTAATGCAAGTATGGATCCTAGTCTTCATAGTTAATGAAGCTACAGTTGCCAGGTCCAACTCAGGAAATATCTGGGGACTTTGGGAGTGGAGCCAGGAGACTTTCCCATTCCCTAAATAAATAAATATACAGCAGTGCAATTCCCCTGAATAAAGTCTCCATTTCTTCATTCTCTTTTTTGCTTACCCCAGTAACTACACTTCCACTAAATGAAAGTGAAATTTGCCATACCTTCACAAGTCCCCTTGTTAGGCTTTGGAAGCATTTCCAAGCCTGGCTTTTTAAAAGACACACACTCACAAAGCAGCCAAAATAAACAGAGGGTGCAGTCACACCTACGATTAAAAGCGTGTGTATAGCGCTCAAATCTGAACTGCTGAATGTTGAATCGATGCAGGGCAGTTCAGACAAGCATCCAAGAATGCGATTCATTCTGTTGTGCGCGATCAGACATCCAATACTATCACACTCCTTTCTTGGAGCATGCGTAATCAGATGGTGATTTCTGGGAGGGGAGGGGGTCCATTGAACATGCGCCCAACTGTTTGGAGCTGGGAAATCAAAACTTTCTTCAGAGGCAGGGGGGAAGGGCGAAAGTTTCCAGAATTAACATTGCCGATCCAAACCACGGAACTGCCAGGAATTATTTTCCTAGAAATTGGCAGTGACAATGATATCTTGAAATCCTCCACATTGAAAAAAAAGAATTTTTCCCTGTTCTGAATAGTGGGATAACGTTTCCCCCCCCCCCCTCCGATCCTGTGTTGATTGGAGAAGCAGAAGCGTCACCTCAGATTCCCAGATGATCTGGCAATGCACATATCTGCTGGGGCTTTCTTTAAAAAAAATGGTGAGAGGCAGTATCGCGCGTGAGCTGTCCAAACAACAAAAAGCCGATCGTGTGCCGCTGTTTTGAAAAAGGGCTGGACTTTATGTACTGTCAAATTAATGCGCCATTCATGCGTAGCAAGCCTGGATGAGCCCAGATGACGATCGATTGCCAGATGTGGCTGTCTGAATGAACACCTTTAATCCGTCAGCCAGACGGAGCTGTGTCATCACTAATGGTACGTGTGACCGCGCCCAGAGTTTGCAAGCCCACACTTTTGTGATCTCACTGGGGCAATTTACACTCAGGAATTACTGAATGTAACCATCTGCTTTATTTCAACCAGTTTATTCAGACTAACAAGAAAATGAAAGCACAGCAGCCTAGAGGGTGGAATTTTCCTCCAAAAAAACAGAGGGTCTCTGCTCACTTCTCTTTCTTGCATGCTTCACAAGCTCACCAGCAAGAACCACGTAACTCTGCCTACTCACCTTCCTCATTCAGGTTTTTTCTTGCTCAGATTTCAAGGCACACACACAGTCCAAAACACAGGCAGTTTGCAGGCTTCTTTTAAGCCTGCACAGATTTAAAGGCACATGGTGGCTGTTGGGATGGAGCTTTCCCCCGTTGGCCAGCTGGCTGGCAGTGAGTAGGAGCCCACAAAACCAGGGGATCTCCCACTGGGACTTGGGGACTGGCAAGCCTAAATGAAGCACATTAACAATATGTTATTTTCTTTTACGTTTCACGTTCCAAGTGATCTGATTTATAACAACAACACTATTTTTCACCTTGTACTGTATTTTGGTCTCTAGATTTGAACCTCCAGTGCCTATCTATGCATTTGATTATTCTGTTGTGGTATAATCTAACTGGCAAATAGATGTTTTGTTGTATATGAGAAACAAAAACATGTTCCAATGGCAAAAGGTTCTCATAATTCTTTACACTTGAAGTATTAGCAGGAGGTTTCTGCTGTTTCTGAAATCTTGCTTTTATTGTAACAGAGAATAATCTGAGGGTTATAAAGGTAAGAAAGTGTTGTTGTTGTTCTTTTAAAAAGAACTTTCTTTGACCCTGCATTCCCAGTTACTTCCTCACACAGATTATGATGCAGAAGATAATCTAAGATTGCACTATCTGGTATAAAAATGTTCTGTTAAAAAGTTTTCTATATGATTTTTTGTCTAGTAAACTGATAGTGTCCTTGCTGAAGCTAAGCAGTTGGATCTGGTGAGTGCATAGATGGGAGTCCTCCTTGAATCCTAATATTGACTCTTTTGTTTTCATAATATTTTCAGTTCCTTTCCTTTTTCAGTTTGACTTTTCACTGCTATGGCACACTGGGTTGACTTTTTCATTGAGTTTTCCACTATAATCTGAAGGTCTCTTTTTGTCCTTGTGGGACACTATTGCTTATTTCCCTCCACTGAAAGAACTGACTATTTATTCCTACTCTCAGCTTCCTGTTGTTTAAACAGTTTTTAATCCATAGGCATACCTGTCTTCTTATCCGGCTGCTAAGCTTACTCTTTAATAAGAAGAGTAACCTGTCTTCTTATCCAATGACTGCTAACTGCTTACCCTTTAGCTTCCTCTTTTAAGTTTTTAGTGAATGTCCTTGTCAAAAGCCTGTTGAAAGTCCAAGCTTCCCATGATCTACATATTTTTTCACTTTCTCCAAGAATTGCAAAGGTTGATGAGGTAGGACTTCTCTTCACAGAAGCCATGCTGACTTTCCCTTAGCAGGCTTGATTCCTTTGTGTGCCTAATAATTCTGTCTTTGATTACAGTTTCTTTCTACTAATTTCTTTTCTACTAATTTGTCTGGACCAAATATTAGACAAACAGACCTGTAATTTCCTGGTTCTCCTCTGGACCTTTAATTAAAAAAAAAAAGTTTTAAAGCATAGTGTAGCATTTGCTACTCTCCAGTTTTCTGGCACAGTGTGTGGCTGATTTTAGTGACAAGCTACATGTATTGGTTAGTAAATCAACAATCTCACATTTGAGTTCCCTAAGAATTTTCAAGTATACACTGTCAGGCCCTGGAGAGGTAATGATTTTTAATTTCCCCACACATTATTTGAATTGGGTCCCCAGTTTATAGAGCAACAATATTCTCCTGCTTGGGGGTGGGAAAAGATGTGGTGAAACTAGAGTTCTCATTCCACCAGACTCTTTGATTTATTTCAAGGATTAGCATTTCCACAGCCCCATCCCTGTTTAAAATCAAAGAAAATGGCTATTTTCATGGTTGCGTAAAAGCGAAACTTTCCAGTTCTGTTCCCTGGGAAAAGAGGCCTCCTGTTCTGTGCCTGGGGCATGGAGAAAAATACAAAGAAGGGGGTGGAGTAATGAGTCCTGAGAAGACAATGCAGCAAAGAGTGGGGACACGTCCTCTCTTGCAAGGACAAAGCCGCCTTCACTGCTGGAAAGTGCATTGTATTAGGAAACTGCCTGTCTGCCAGGGAAATCCCTGGAAACAATCCATCCTGCAAAGGTTAGGAGAGGAATGTGGAGCTCCTGGGAGCTTTTGTATGGATTTTCCCCCATATGCATTTTTTTCTAGGTGGCCCAGGGAGCAGCTTCCCTCTTGGCTCCCAAAGAGGTTCTATCTCACTATGCTGCTGGGAAAGGGGGAGCCATATTTAGTACAATAGAGTCCTGTACAATGCATAATTGTAGCTCTCTTTCATGTGTAGAGAGGGCTGACCCTAACAATGAGTGGCAACCGAATGATGAAGGCCAATGTAGCCCCATTGACAAGGGAAAACCCATGTGTGAACTCACTCTGCCAGGGGAACCCTCAAAGACTACAGGGGATAACAGCTGATGGGAAACAAATCCAGAACAGTCTCAGAAAATTAAAACTCAGGAGACTTCATTTGGCCTCAGAACCTCCACTGAAATTAAATTTTGCCTGAATAGATTAAATAGGGTCCTTATGATAAATATATAAACTGGTATGTATTTTATTACCATGAATCTATGAACTGTATCTTAAAATATTTATTGGGTTTTCTTTGAGGAGTGCAAGCCCTGAGAGCAAACCTTTGAAATTCTATATCTCTCTTCAAAGATCTTGTTGTTAGGTCTCTTCTATAACTATTGCATGTGTTACCAGTCCTTTTAAAAGTGGCTTCTCTAAATTTCTTGTCTGGAAATCTTACAATTTGCAGTTCTTATATCTGAACTAGCAGCTAATCAATAGTTCTAAAAAAGCTCAAGGAACACCAAGTCTCAAGTAACACAGAGACTGTCACCAGGATCTCCAACAATAGCCCTTCTCAATCGTTATGCTTTGTCACATGTATGGAGAGAACACATTATGTGCAATCCTCCTAATTGTGATTTTGATGCAAAGAGGCAACATATGTACTTTCAGCCTTTTTATATGCATTCTTCTTACCATATGTGTGGTAAAAACAGGGCTTTTTTGTAGCAGAAACTCCTTTGCATATGAGGCCACACACCCCTGATGTAGCCAATCCTCCTGGAGGTTACAGTAGGCCCTGTACTAAGAACCCTGTACACTCTTGGAGGATTGGCTACATCAGGAGTGTGTGGCCTAATATGCAAAGGAGTTCCTGCTACAAAAAAAGCCCTAGTAAAACGTAACAACTGAAAAGGGCTATGGTTGAAAATAGGGAGGAAGAGAACAGCTGTGCTAGGAAAAAAGGTGTGTGTCTCAGAATTTTTGCCTTCTTATTATTGATTACCAGTACAATTTTATTGTGCCTCTTGTGTAAGGAGATCAGGTGATACACATTTTTCCCTGTCTCCATTTTATCTTCACAATAACAACCCTGTAAGATAGGTTAGGCTGAGAGAAAATGACTGGCTCACAGGCCACCCAGTAAGTTGGGATTTGAAGCTGGGGTCTTCCAACATCCTCATCAAACATTCTAATGCTCTTTTGGTACAAGATGGCCAAGTTGCTGTGTTATATGCAGCTGTATCTTCCTCTGTCTACAGAAAGCCCCAGAACCTGAGGGTAGATTTGTCATCTGTCTCTATTATCTTCCTACCTAGTAAAAAAGAATTATGCCTCACATCAAGTTCAGATGCGTGGTATCATCGTATGTGTGAGGTATAATGTGGTGGCCATATGTTTACAGTCTTTTTTTCTCTGTAAAAAGGAATGCAACAATCATTTTACTCCATTTTTATAATTCCATTCTGGAGGGAACAGGCATGCCATTGCAAGACAGAGTTGTCTTTTGGATGTAATTTTTTTTTTTCATTTCAGCTATTCAATGCAATAAGAACATCTTTCTTTATGTTCTCCAGAAGCAATCTTTTACCTAGTCATCCCACATGCCTAATTCTCCCAGCAGCAGTACATTGTTAATTCTCCAGTGCCTACATTTTTCTTTTTGCCTATCTTCCCTATGCTATTTCATCTCCCTTTGTTTATCTGGTTCCAATTACCTCTGACGAACTGATGCCACTTAAACATGTCATCTCCCTAACCCTTCCCTCACTGCAAGTTTTGGCATTTCAGACTTGATTTATGAGATACCCCAATGGAAGTGGTAAGCACTGCACTCACCTGCCACATGTTCACACACTGTCAGTTATGACCCAAGGATACCCCACACTTGGGAAATCCATGATCCTCAGCATAGCATTTTTGGATGGTAAAAGCAGACCCCCTCTTTCCTTTCTACGAGTGGAAAATCTGGTCAGATCCAACCCAATATGTGTACATATAAAAATATAAAATTAGACACACAGCTATAGAGACAAATATTGAGAGGCAAACTAAGTAGATGTTAGAGTGGGAATCATGAGGGGCTGGTGCAAAGGAAACAGAAAAGTGTCCAAAATCTTTGATAGAAAAGGAGGGAATTTTTGACAGCATCGAGCTGGCAGGAAAGAGGCTTAGGGAATTCACTGCATGGTGGCTACAAGCATAGATGGTTACAAGAGGGGATTGGAGAAATATATGGAGTAGAGGTCTGTCAGTAGCTACTAGTCACAGGGTATTGATGGAACTCTCTGGATGGGGCATTGATGCTCTGTATTCTTGGTGCTTTGGGGGGGGGGGCAACAGGTGGAGAGCGTCTAGTGTTCTGCCCCCACTAGTGGACCTCGTGGTGGCACCTGGTTTTTTGGCCACCATGTGACAGTGTTGGACTGGATGGGCCATTGGCCTGATCCAACATGGCTTATCTTATAGTCTTGTGTATGTTCTTGTGTACTTATAAAGAAAAATAAGATGTGTCACTGTAGAGGTATAAATTAACAAATGATGAGAAGAAATTGAAGGAGATTTTTTTCTCTCTGCCTTACTGCTGAAGTTTATCCATAGTGAACTTGATTGGCAGTAGGTTCAGGTGACAGATGTTGGTTCAGGCAGCCTTAAGAAGGGATTAGGCAGATTCATGCAGGTAGACAGGCTATTAACTATGATGGCTAAACAGAACCTCCATGTTCAGAGGCAGTATATGTCTGAATTCCAGTAGCTGCGTGCAACTGAGAGGAGGGCTGTTGCCTTTATTCCCTGGTGGTGGGATTCCCAGAAGCATTTGGCTAGTCAGTGTGGGAAACAGGATGTTGGACTGTGGACTGGACAGACCTTTGGTTTATCTTATTTTATTCTATTGCATCCTAATTTTTAGAGGGATTTACAATTATTCCACTGCTGCTTCTGCATTTTTAAGTATTCTACTGAATTATTAAATTGTGGGAAGAAATTGAGATTTTAATTTTCCAGTACTGAGGGGAAGGCATTGTATGGGTGTCCAGAACTATTTTTCTTCCAGAAGTCAGCCTGTGCTGAAAACAAACTCTTGGGGTAAGTCCTAGTGAAATCTTGCAACTAACTAAGTAAGCTGTTGAGAAGGTCAACAATAGTAGAAGCAGATTCTGGAGGTGTAGCTATCTTGTGCCACCATAAAAAAAAAAACACCACTTGGCTAATGTGCCTCCTCTCTATGGAAGATATTAGCAACTTTTCACATCTCCCCAGTTTTCCTTCCCCATTAAGTACCTTTATATTGTGAGCATATTTGTAAAGTAAAGTAAAGTAAATTTATTTTTATATCCCGCCCTCCCCCACCGAAGGCGGGCTCAGGGCGGCTCACAGACATGGAATACCATGATTTGGATAAAATACAATATAAACAACAATTTAAAATACAATTCAGTTACATAAGTTAATTAAAATAAATAAAACAGGTGCTATAAGGTGCTATAGATCACAATCATGCATAAGATGGCTAGATGGCTACAGGTCAATTTAGCTAGGTTCTGTCTTAAAAGCAAGCTGAAAGAGAAAGGTTTTGCAAGCCCTGCGGAACTGATTCAGGTTCCGCAGGGCTCGCACCATCTCTGGAAGTTGATTCCACCAACGAGGGGCCATTACTGAAAAGGCTTGCTCCCTGGTTGTCTTCAGTCTAGCCTCTCTTGGCCCAGGGATTTTTAAAAGATTTTGAGAGCTAGATCTCAGTGCTCTCTGGGGAACATATGGGGGGAGGCAGTCCCTAAGGTAGGCAGGTCCTCGGCCATATATGGCTGTGGTAGGCAGGTCCTCGGCCATATTTGGGGGGGTGTGGTTTAAAGATAATCTTTCCAGTTGAGAGTAAAACTGATGTCTCACTTCATTCAATGGGGCTTATTCCCAGGTAATTTGTGTCTCATCTGCATGTAATTTATAGTGCAGTATTCTGGCTCTGTCGCTTGTCTGGGAGTCTTTCTGATTATGCTTGCTCATCCTCCCCTCCCCCACCACCCCCGGACCATATCCTACACAGAAGACATTCCCTAAAGTACTCTGGAAACAGACCATTTAGGACTTCATAAGACAAAGCCAGGATCTTGCATTTTAATACTGAATTTTCACTAAATCTTCTCCACAGCAGGTAGCATCCCAAGAGATACCCATGACAAGCACTCCCCTCCACATGCTGATTGCATTTACTAGTACTTGCTGAAGAACAAAATAATACTATCCCAGCAACAACATATTGTGGTTGTGGTGCTGACAGGTTTAACTTGAGCCAGGGCTTGCCAGGGCCTATTATAAATGCCATAAACATGTAAAGTTTACATCTCTAAACACATGCAGAGCATATTTCCCTCACTCCTGTGAGTCCCATATGTCTGGGATTAGGAAATGGGCTTCTAAGTCAGAGTGAGAAAGGACTGGCCTCTGGAACTTTTATCTAGAAATTATGCACTGAATTTTAGGAATGTGAAATATCTTTGAAAGGTGCTTATAGATGGGGGGCTATGAATGTACAGCCCCATTACCCTATTGTCTGTCACAACGGATGACACAGTAGGATTCTCCAAAGGATCAATATTTGGCCTAGTGCTATTTAACATTAATAAATGATCTGGAAGCAGAACAGAGCAATGAGGCAGCCAAGTTTATGGATGATACCAAATTCTTCAAGGTGATGACAATCCAAGCAGACTGTAAAAAAGAGCTTCAACAGGCTTCCCCCAAGTTCAGTGAACAGACAACAAAATGGCAAGCATGATGCAGTAGGTTGGATCCACTGAAAAAGGTAATGGGAAATATTGGCAAAACAGCTATTTCCTTGTGGCCTGAAGATGTATTTGTCATGTCCTGTAATTTGTTGACTCTGCAAACAACCAAAGTGAAATAGAACTTGTCTGCTCGTCTAGATCTGTGTATACAAATGCTGTAAAGGAAGATAACTAATAAGAACACATGAGTCCAGACCAAACATCCATCTAATCTGGCACACCATTTTCCACAGAGAACCACCAGAGGCCTTGTCTCTAGAAAGTCCACAACAAAGCATAAAACCAGTAGCCCTGTCCTTCTGTTGATCCCTAGTACTGGTATGCAACGGCATACTGTCTCTACAAATAGAGACTCCATTTTGCTAATAAGTATTTATAGACCCATCTTCCATGAATTGATCTAATTCTCTTTTAAAACTACATGTGAATAGTCTCCAGCATACTTCAGAAGTTAATTATGTATTGAGTGGGATCCTACCCAGGGCTTTTTTTTTTTAGCAGGAACACACAGGAATGCAGTTCCAGCTGGCTTGGTGTCAGGGGTGTGGCTTAATATGCAAATGATTGCCTGCTGGACTTTTCCTACAACCACACCCCCCATCCTACCAACATTCTCACAGGTGAGTATCGAGGAGGTGATTTCCCCCAATGCTACCCCCCTCCTCTAGCAGCCCCAAACACTTCCCCCAATGCTGATTTCGGGAGAAACAGTTAAGGAGGAAATCAGATCTCCCAAGGAAGGAGGAAATTGATGAAAATCACCCCCTGCATGCATCCATAGAAATCTAGGTGGAACCCAAGCCATTATTTAAATGAGTATTTTCTTTCATCCATTGTGTGTGTGGGTTTTTTTGCCATTAAATTGCAGCTGATTTAGGGCAATCTCATAGTGTTTTAAGGCAAGAGACATTTAAAAGTGGTTTGCCATTGCCTGCCTCCGCACAGCAACCCTGGTATTTCTTGGTCTTCCATGCCAACACTGCTTAGCTTCCAAAATCGGGCTAGTCTGCACTATTCAGGTCAGGACACTGTGAAAAACTGTGTATAGTATTCTACCTACAGCTAGACAATAGATCTGTACGCATTATTCTGTTTTCATTCCTTTCCTAATAATCCTGAGCATGGAATTGAATTGGTTTAAAGAAATATCACCATACAATAGATGTTTTCACTGAGTGATCTACCATGATCCAGAGATAAGTTACTCTGGCAGAAGAAACACATTTTTTAATAAAGAAAAGAATTCCGTGTAGCTAATTTTTGTAAGGTGAATTAATATCTTACAGTAATATTCTAGGATGTACATGTTTAGGCTTTTGCAAGCTCCAGCATTAGCAGCCAATGCAAACATACAAGTCTTGTCAGTGTTGCAGCCCAGAACAAGATGACAGCACTTCATAGTATGCGTGACCTCTCCAGACTCTCCTAAAAGTGTTTGTTTTGTCTGAAACTTGAATTTTCCAAAAGGAAGCTGGCTCTTTATGGTCTTTGCTACGTCATATTCCTTGCCAGTTCTGGGGATCTTACTGAGTGAAGTATCCAAAGAACAGTTTCCTCTGTATAAACATGACTCGTTCTGACCTACACCAACTATTGGGGTAGGAATGTATTACCCAGTTCATAAAATAAATGGGCACAATGCCATTGGCTGGTTTTCTGGACACTACTTCAAGAGATGAATTCAGCTTTTAGGGATATCACCTGTGTTATAAATGCCTTTTGCTTCCCCCTCGGAAGGAAGGAAATGAAAGCCTCTATGCTGTAAATGAAAGACTCTATGCTCCTTTGAGGCTTGGGTGGATGCACAAAATTCTGTAAAGCACTAGGGTTGTTGACATATAGTTAAGCAGAATTCTCATTTTCCTCATCTAGCACAAATTCACATCTGAGTGCATGTTTTCTGTGGGCCCTGCTCCACCATGAGGCATTTGTAATCCCAACGAATAGGGAAGAGCTAAGCTTCTCCCCAAGGATGAAGAGATCCTTTCAAACTGTGTGTGGTGTTTATGTGTGTTGGGGGGGATGGAGATGAGAGAACAGCAACAATCAAAAAGAGCTTCCATCTTTGTCTAAAATCTGTTTCCATTCTCTGAAACGCAAGTTGGGGGAGGGGGCCCCAGTCAAGTATGTTTGTGCCATTCTGCCTAATGGGGTGTTGTGTAATAGTAAGGGAAGTGACTGCATCAGGGACCCCAGCTGAGAACAGAGACTTTAAGCCTGCAGCCCAGAGAGAACTTGGAAAAAATACCTACATCTGTAGTATTGAATTAGGCTTATGGCTCCAAGGCTGACAGCTGACCCTGGCTGTTAGCGATGCCGCAGCGAAGCCCTTGCCAAAGCAGCGCCAGGGAAAATTACCCTGCCTAACTAGAAAGATGAGAGGCAGCCAGGGAGAATGAACACACCACTCAGGCCCCCAGAGAGCAGAAAAGGGCAAGTAGCCTTAAGGCTAGCATTCCTATACCAGACCTGGCCCATGCCAAAGTGTTGCTCTCTTCCAAGGCCAAGATCTAAACCCCAGCAAGACAAGAGGAGGCAACTACAGAACAGAAAAAGAGCAACTGTAGATAGGAAAGGGAGGTAAGAAGAGAGTGGAAATGGAAACACCATCACAAGCCCATTTAAGATAATCTTAGTAAAGCTCTTCACTTATCTCATTCCAATATTTTAACTAGAACATTTAAGTACATCCCTTGTTTTTTAAAAAAACAAAACCCTGGCTCTCATATAACTATAACCAGAGAGCTGTCCATATTATCTTTTTTGTCTGTTGTTTTTCGGGGGTGGGAGAAAGCATTAAAAGAATTTGCCAGTCTGGCCAATGTCTTGTTTTTCTTTGTCAATGCTAGAACAACTTAAAGAACTCTAGGGAAAAAGTCCATAATGTAACATTCCTTGCATTTATACTTTTTTTGCAAACACAATTATGGTGAGCTGTGAAGACATAAAGAACTTCATCTTTTTATCAGTTATTTTCCACTGTGTTTCATTACCCTGTTTACATTTTTATAACTCTTTGCTTTTCTTCATTTGTGACAGCTAAAAAACCACAATAAGAGAGACTAATTATAGGAATGGGAAAAACAGAGGATAGTGTGGCAAGGGCTCGCAGCTAATGGAGTATCTAAAACTTGGATTTGGATGGTGATTGTGCCATTAACGGTGCATTGATGCACCACAAATATGATTAGATCTTGCTTTAGGCAAAGCATTGCAACAATTATGCAATATCTGTGAAACAAATAAGTGTGCATGATTGTGAAATTTAGTTCTGAAATGCCCTTAGTACTTGATAGCTCCTTTTAAAAACAATGTAAGCAGAAATTCAGTGAATAAAGCAATCCCTTGCAAAACACAGCAATTCCTTTTTCTGACTTTTCCTTGTTCTTTGAAGTCAACCTATAGCTCCACTACTGATGCCGGATGTGAACAAGTGCAATTTTGGCCATAATGAAAACTAGTTTTTGATGTGAGCTGGAAAGAAAAGCCCTAGAAAATGCTCTTTCATATTCTCAAATGCTGGCTCTAAAACCAGCTTGGGGCTTCTTGTTGCAGCTAACTGGCCAATCAACTTTTGATTTTCACTGACGCATTTGTCTCATCCTGCTACATGATGGTTTTTTTCTTGTGGGACATGCAACTGTGCTCTAAACAGGTCTTTATTTGCTAATTTAATATTACAGTGGGCTTCTGCTCATATAATAATCATTCAAAACAAATGTGCCCTTAACTTCCTTGTTTCAGAACTGGAGGCAGGGGTGGGACTGCAAAGCAATCCTACTCAAGAGTTTTCCATATTGGTTAACAGGTAAAAGTGGTCATACTTCTTATACTTTCCTGCCTTCTGTTGAAGAGCTCTTGGGCACCATTTTTTTGCCATCTTTATTGCTTCCAGCATCCGTTACTTGCTCAGATTTTCTTGCTTTAACCATGGCTACATTGACAGCTGCAGCAGCATTTACTAGTCAATAACATAGCTGTAAAGTGTAATATACATCACCAAGTGTCACACAATTCAGTGTCAGATTTGGGAATGTCATCAAGTCTTTTCCTTTACATTTTTACATGATTTAAGTGATCTGGAGTCAGACTTTACACATGCATTTATTGACAAAAGTACAATGCCGGCTTCAAAACCTACCATCTTGGAAGAGGATGATCACAGGGGTCTAAACAGAGCAACAGGGGAAGATGGCAAATGAAACCATAAAACTCAGCTCATCTTCCTGAATAATTACCCAGCTGTTTTCAAATATTATGCAAGTAAAATCTTGCGTTTGCCAACTATTGCATTCACACATTTTAAAGTGGCATCAGAAATGTGTGAGGAAAGCCCTAAACATTATTACATGTTCTCTTCACTTCCCTGAGTTGTGAGACATTATAGGGGCCACCTGGTACTTACCTGGGTTAGTTTTGCATTTTGTTTCATTTACAAATGTAAAAGTAGCACACAGGTGCAGGCAAAGAGGCACACCATAAAGTAGAAGATCCACCACCAAGAACAAGATCCTATACTGGATCCTGTACCTACATGGTGCTTCAGCTAATTCACAACAGTCCTGTCCACTTCCAAAACTGCAGAATGCAGAAGTACCAGCCCCTTCCACTTCAGCTGCATTGCATATCACCTGTTCCAAGCACTGGTACATGTTTGAACACAGTCATTTCCCAACAGTTTAGGCCCACTGAGGAGATAGCTAGTGGTATTCAGAAGCATTACCATTCTTTTGTCATAAGCTCTGGTTTCCCAGACATCCCACTTTACACTAGCCCATAGGATGGACCAATTCAAAAAATTTCCAAACTCACACAACATGTTTTACTGTTTGCCACCTTGTTGGGTGAAAAGACGGCATAAAAATGTTTTAAGTAACAAAATAAACATGTTGAGGAGTTCTTTAGTATTGTTTTTATGGAAGAAAAACACTTGCATTCAGGAAGACAGAAGAAATTCAGAACAAGTTCTTTTGCATCCTGGCTGACAGATTCAGACTCTGCTGAGCTTAATAAGATTAGGCCAAGCCAATTTTAAGAAAATTGAGAAATGGGCTCTCCTTTCAATTCCCTTGATAAAGCGCCCCCTTTGACTCCATGCTTTCCAGCCTCACACAAAACAATAGACAATTTAACTCCACTGTAATTAGCAACACTAGCTTAGAAACAGCTCAAGAAAAATGAAATCACCATTCTTTGATAACAGCGTCACACACAACTCTACAGATCCATAAACTGTAGCAAGCGATTGCCATTATCAAGAGAAAAATTCTAGTGTCTTGTACAATTAAGAGACACAGGCCAAGTTCCAAAAAAAACATAAAAACTGCTCAGTACATCCAAGGGGCTTTGGATTTATTTCTTCTGATTGGCAGCCCCCTATTGTTGCATGGGCAAACTGCTTTGATATTAATGTTTTTGAAATAATGCAAGACAGTCAAAGATTAGTGAAACTTTCCTGTGCCTTATGTGGATTCCCCATTTCACTGGCAAGCTATTAAAGGAGGCATATGCTAAATTGACTTGTATTGTTGGCTTGGATCCAAAGTACTATGGAAGTTCACTGAGTTTTCCTGCCTCCTGGAAAAACTGGTCTCCAAGATCAAAGATCCCTCCCCACCAAGAGTGTGGTTATAAATGCAGATCACCTCCTTCCTCCATCAGAAAGGCCCTTCTGCAAGCAGAAAAGGAGTTTGGATTCAGCCCATTAGCTTCAGAACAAGATACTTGCTAAGACAAATACAAACCTTGATTCTTGGCTTTCTGCTGTTAAAAGTGACTATTTTAAAAAGTCAATTTACTATTATGTGGATAGTTTGGCACACAAATCAGCATTTGAATGTGTGCTATGCTTTAAACTGTTTGACTCTATTAACATTTAAATACCCTATTGCGTTCTTCACTATTTCTTCCCTTATTACAAAACTGTATTCTCCATTGTTTGCTATGGTTAGTTTCTTTGGGGAGAAAAAAATGCACACATATACTCACAATGAAAAGAGTTAAGAATTCCTTGTGTTCAATAATTACTCAGCAGCCTGGCTTGTTATTTCGCATAAGCGATTGGGTCTCACGTTATCCAATATTAGGTCAATCATTCTTAATGATCATGAAATATACAATAAAGTTGGTTTATTACTTTAAAACCACATGCATTTACCTATCTTCCAAACACCTCAGAATCATGTTTAAACAGAGACTTATGTAACTATTCATTTACAGTTTTGATGCCTTCAGAAATCTTATGAGTACCCACCATTATAGTAATGGAGTACTCAATTCATATGTGACAACCTGCTTGAACACCCACCTAACCTTCAGTCAGAAATCTGAGTTGCAGTGGTTTTAGAGTACAGAATGAAAGTCTACACATTGTGTATGGGGTGTGTACCTAATGCCACTTGAGGTTCAAATAGAATTACTATTACCTGCTTACTGATGTGAATGAGAACCCCTGTTCCACCTATCAACATCAGCTGGAAGCATGAAGAAAATATACTTTTATTACACTCTGTCTGGATACAAATACAGAAGACTTCCTATGGTTACTGTGTCATCTCAATATTATGTATATTCAAAGAGGATTATCTAGATTTATGATGAATACAGAGCCGAAGCTGAGTTATTCTAGAGGAATTATCACATACACACAAAATCAACCCCTTCTAGCATCTAACAGCACAGACAGCTGCAAGAAGTTCCCTCCAAAAACTGGCTTTAGAAAAAGACCACCATTTTAAGTATAGGCTTCCCTCTAGTGGCCAAGAAACAGCAATGGGCTTTTACCCTTCAAATGTAGTTAACTCATCTGGGAATTTCAGGTACTATTTTCTTCTGCATCATCCTCTTGATCATCTAAATGGATTGCTAGAGAAAGAATAGTAAAGATTCCAGTAGCACATTTAAGACTAGCAAATTTTATTATAGCATAAGCTTTTGAGAAACAGTTCTCTTCGTCAGATGCATGGAGGGTAAAAAAAGGTAGAATATAACCACCCAGCATGGTGTGCATATTCTACCTTTTTCATGACTTTTGCCACTGCTTTGCATTTCCATGGCACTCACTTCCTGCATCCACTCCCACTCCCCTTACCACCTATTTATCTCTGGACAGTTTCTACATACCCTCCATGCATGGCTGGTGTGTGGGAGTAGGCCAATTAGGCAGCCACCTAGGGTACCACCTGCCTAGGGGGCGCCCCCAAGGGCCCCCTCTCTCCACACACAGAGTGTGTGCTCCTTGGAGCCTGCCTTCCCCAATGGAAAGCAGGCTCCATGGAGTGCAGACGCTGCCTGGATGGTTTCGCATTCCCCGGGGTCTGTTACAGACCTGGGAAACACGAAAGCGAATGGCGCCTGTGCAGTGCACTCCTTGGAGCCCAGAAGGGATAAATTAACCAATTGTAAAAGCTGAAGAAGATCCAATTACAATTTCTAAAAACTGGTTCCAGTTGAAGTTGTATGCTGCCACTCATTCTTCCTACTACACTTTAACAGAGCCATCGGGTGGGAGCCATAGCTCAGTGGTAGAGCATTTTTCTCGCATGCACAAGGTCTTGTTACTGGCACCTCTAACTAAAAGGATCAAGTAGAAATGGCCATGTGAAGGTCTTGCCCCTGGCACCTCCAGCTAAAAGGATCAACTGGTATTCTCACAATTTTTATTGCTTAATCTCACAATTTTTTTAAAAAAAATTAAATTTAAAATAAAAACCTGTAAATTAAAAATGCAAATAGTTTCAAGTTCCTTCATTTCTCCTACAATTCTGTTTTTTAAATTTCTGGGGGGGGGGGTGTAAATAGGCACCAAAAACCCTAGCACCGGCCCTGCCTCTATGCATCTGATGACAAGAGCTGTGTCCCTTAATAGCTTATGTCACAATGAAATGTGTTAGTCTTAAACGTGCTGCTGGACTCTTTACTACTTTGCAGCAACAGACTAACACGGATAACTCCTCTGGACCTATGACTAAAGAATGTGGTTGTAGAGCACACAGAAATGGGTATTTTTCCAAACCTTCTCCACAAATATCTGGAAAGCTGTGTGTGTTAATTGCTGTCAAGTCACTTCCAACTTATAGCAACCCTATGAATTAATGTTCTCCAAAACAACCTATTGTTAACAGCCTTACTCAGGTCTTGCAAGCTGAGGGCCATGTCTTCCTTTATTGAGTCAAGCCACTTCATATCTTCCTCTTTTCCTACTGCCTTCTTCCTAGCATTATTGTATTTTCCAATAAGACATCTCACAAAGTATGATAGCCTCAGTTTAGTCATTTTAGCTTCTTGGGAGAGCTCATGCTTGATTTTATCTATGACCCTCTGACTTGTCTTTTTGACAATCCATGGTATGCATAAAACTCTCCTCTGACACCACATTTTAAAGGAATCAACTTTCTTCCTATCAGCTTTCTTCATTCTCTAACTTCCACATGGTAATGGGAAATACTACGGTATGAATGATCTTGGTCTTTGTTGCCAGTAACACATTGTTACACTTAAGAATCTTTCCTAGCTCCTTCCCTCTCTTATAATCCCCAATAAACAGTACAGAACATGTTACAAGAATGTAAACAAGAATAGGTTATTATACCTATTCTTGTTTATCTTCAGCACAACTTAGTATGGGGCCCAATCTAAAGACCTAAATAACATGGGCCCTGTATACTCAGAACAACATATTCCCTGGCCCTGGTGCCAGAAAATTTTCGGGGGGGGGGAATATGGGAGAAGGGTGAACAGTGGTGGCCTTACTCAGACACCCATTTAACAAAGTTGAGAGCTTTATGATTTTTGCTGTGTAACCAAAATGTGTGTGTTTGAGAACGCTCCACCTGGAGCTGGTAAGTAATTTTGTGTATTACAGTTGCTACTGTGGTATGCTGAATTTCTCTTGAATGTGACGTTTTTGTTGCATAATACATACTTTTAAAATATGTTGCAGAGCTCAAAATGAGTGCACTGCTTCATGCTTATTTTAAGGTTGCTATTTGTCTTGATCAAATAATCAGTATTATACATATGTTGGGCAATTTACAATTCAGGAGTTATAAGATACATATTCCAAGAGCCCTAACAATTAATCTGTGGTGTGATTATCATGAATACAGACCAAGCTAGGGGTAACATGTTCACCTGAATTGCAAGCCCACTATCAAGAAGCAGGCAGCTCAGGCAGGTGGAATATTCCCAATCTAATGCTGGGACTAACTCAAAACCTGACAGCTGGAGATCAGACAAGGTAGGCTTCTAATATACAAGCATGGCTGTTACTTCCTTGTGAAATCTCAAAATCAATCTAAACATACAGTTTGTGCCACAATGTTAAGTGCCAGTTCTAAAGGTCTGAGGAACAGTCACCATCACACCAGCTATTTAAAGCAGCCCAGCATGGGAAACAATTCAAGAATAATTCTCATTATATGACAATCACAATGTATTTTAAATATTTTTATTTATTGTACAAACTATTTACATCTATTGAAGATTTACAGAATCTCACCGGAATATAGTCTGGAGCTAGCTATCTGAAAACAGGCCCTGACCTAGCTAAAATTAATAGGCATTGGTTTCTAAAACATGCAAGATAGTTCTCAGAGGCAGGGCAAGACCAAAGCCCTGTGGTATCCATTGCAAGTCCAGCACAAAGAGACCTACGAGAGACAGTATCATGAGGTTAACCTCTACCCTGGAAACTGACACATTTACATTAGATGGAACAAAGACCAATGAAAAAGGAATTTCTTCAAAACTCACACAAACACACACACAATCAATGGCTACAGAACAGCCTGTACCATGTCCCCACACTCAAATCCGGGCAACATACATGGGTAGGAAAGAACAAGAAGCAAAATCAGATCCTCTGCACTGAAGTTATGAAGCCCTGGAGCAATGGAAACCTGCTAACAATGGATATA
Source organism: Heteronotia binoei (assembly GCF_032191835.1). Taxonomy (NCBI): domain Eukaryota; kingdom Metazoa; phylum Chordata; class Lepidosauria; order Squamata; family Gekkonidae; genus Heteronotia; species Heteronotia binoei. The sequence goes on along the minus strand of NC_083243.1, from coordinate 53,436,616 downwards.
AGTGAACCCATGCAGAAGCACATTATTAGCTAGGACGTAGCTGCATCCCCCACTGTTCTGACTGTGCTTGTGTGTAAAGAAAGTCCTTGGCATCTGTACAGCTGCAAAAAGGCAACAAGTGCCAAATACATGTTATTATAGGAGAGTGGTTTCAAGCAGAAGATACCTGCTGAATTACCAGCCACTCAGTTCTTAGTATAAAAAAAGGAGAGGATTCCTGAGGAAGATGTAGCAGAACCAACTTCAAGCCATGGCTGGAAAAAGCCTCCAACAGGTTAGGAAACAAGACAAAAAAACAGATCAGTAACAAGCAGCTCTCCTTCCCAGCCATTCACTGCAGCAGCATCCCCTTTTGGTCCCCAGGGAGAGCAGTGGGTAGATCTCATAAGTCATTCAGGAACCTCAACTGCATTGTTTTGATAGAAGCCACCTTTAATGCAATATGCTAGCATAAAGATGTTCTTACAGCACAAGTAATTTGCTTTCAAGAAGAGCTACTGCTTGAAGAAAAACATCTGCCATGAAGGAAAATACAGTGGTGGTCTCTAAACAAGCCCCCAAAGGGAAAAGACTCCCTGAGCTGTCCCCAGTACTCAGAGTACTAACAATTTTTTTGGCAGAGTGATGGCTTGTACTGTACAGATGCAATATGTATTCACCTAAAGAAAAATAAACAAAAGCCTGTTTTGTCCTTTTTTTAAATTTGTTATTTCACAATTTTAAAATATGCACACCTATCTTTTTTTTAAAAAAAGATGTAAATCTCAAAAAGCTAGTAACCTATAGCAGAATGGTTGAACTGGAAAAACTGGCACCACTGTAAACTGTTTTTAAAGAGTTTGCTTTTATGAGACATCAGATGGAGATTCCAATTTTTTTTTTTGGGGGGGGGGGGGAGGTGAATTCCTCAGTCCAGGCAGTCACAGTTGTTGGTTCCCATCACTAAATAACCTGCTACCAACATCTCTCTTGACTACAAAAAATGCACTTTAGGTGCCAATAAGAGTATTATCTTCACAACCCACACACATTTTGGCTTTGCTGACGAAAATTAGACCACCAGCTAGGATCCCTGAATTCCCACTCCTTTATTGCCAAGGAAATAGTAGTGGAGAGGATGCAGTCAGACTAAGTCAGAGACACTGATCCGTCATACATGGCTGCTCTCACTGTCTCCCAAATAGCCTGGAAAGTGGGTAGTGCAACGTGTTATCCTGTGGGCCCATCTGCTTGTGCCTGTTATGGACAGCTCCAGTTTAATCCCCATAAAAACAAATGGAATGCTTGGGACACAGGAGAACTGGAAAGAAAGGAGGGCATAGGTATCAGTGCCTGTTACACACTCTGCATGAAGTACACTAGTGAAATAAACTCTTGCTACCATGTGGTAGAGGTAGACACCACATCCCATTAAATGGGAAGGAGAGACTGAAGGGCTAAACTGTGTCTGACATTTATTAGCCCAAATTGTATTTCTATACAAACAGAATTTAGATGCACACAATAGCTGCCTCTCGACCTCCCACTGTTTCTTCCAAGGTACCCTGAAAGACAGATGCTGGGATAAGCATTGGATCTCAGACACACATATTCATCCTCTATAATGGAAGGGGGGAAATCTGCCAAAGTTCATAATCACTGCCTGAAACAATGATGGGAGGAGAAATTCCTCTTCCAGTTCAGCCAGTGGAAGTCACTGCCACTACACAAGTACATCCTGTTGCCAATGCCTGGTAGACATAGTACAATGTCACTACCAGGGTGAGCATTCGGGCTCCAGTAACAGAAATGCTATCTTTCCTCTCCAGCAAGAGCAAGCAATGGCAGCATGCACTGCAAGGTGGCAAAGATAATTTAAAGCCCTAATGGATCAGGCAGCAAAAAGGAAGGAGGGATGATTTTATGTCCTTCTGCAAAATCCAAACTGAAGGGAAATTAGTTACGTGAAAATCAAGGCATGGTGGAAAGGTATTAAGGCTTCCCATAATCTGGGGATTTAGAGCTTCATACTGGTCCATTTATCTCTAAAACAATCAGAATATTGTTCTGTACCTTCTGTACCAGACAGCAACTTCTGCTTATGGGATTCCTTCCTTCAGAGGGCCACACATACCATACATTGTCAAAGGTAATTCCCATGCCATCCCAACAGATGCACCTCATGTCATTTCACATTCCAAACTGAACAGAGATAGAAAGTGAAGGGGGCAAGATGAGCTCCTCATAACAAACTCCAGATGTGGGAAGGCCTCCATGTGACATTTGCAGACTGACATTCCTGTTTGCATGGTGCTGCTGCCCTGCCTCCACTACCCCAAAGACAGGGCATCAGATTGAGTAGTGAAGCAGGGCTGGGCTTTTCCCCAAAAAACAAAGGAAGCTAAACGGGCTCCTCCCTGGGGGAATTATAGCATGCCAAAGCCTTCACAGCCCTCGCTGATGGCCAGCTGCAACATCTTGTGTACCTCTTCATAGGAATCATAAGTGGGGAGGCACAGCTGGTTAAAACTGAAAGAAAAAAGCAAGTACTAGTAAACAACACTTGCATGCTTCTAATAATTCTTAGGCAAGAGAATTTACTGCGCTGGTACTCATAAGATGTACAGAGATCTTGAAGTAGCATTAACTCCAAGATATAGGCTGAATGTTATCAATAGGAAGCTAATTACGGATTCCTGAGAGATGCTTGCTCTTAATGTCTGACTGCCCCAGTAAGTAACTCACCAAGTATGGGCAGTTGGCAGTGTACTGTGCGTCGGAGCTGCGATGATCTGGAAAGAGGGGCAGAGTGCAGCAAATCCTCCAGGAGGCAGCTGAGAAGATCCAGTAGTGAACTGCAACAGCCTGGCCAGTTCCTCCTGTGTGAAACTGGAGACCACAGTCCAAAACCACCGCATAACCTAGAAGACACAGTATGAAAATAAGGGAACAAAGGCAATTGCAGACTCCAGGGTGAAGAAACCTGACAAAGTCTTGCAAAATAAACTCTACAACTACCCAGTTACAAGGACAAGTTAGGCCAAAATTTACATTCCTATATTGTTTTTAAAATGGGTTTATCAATTTAAAATATTTGTAGACTTTTTTTCCTACAGAGCAGGAAAAGCAATAACATGCATTATAAAACAGTGAATAAATATTAAAATAATCAACACGTTTAATTACAACTGATAATTCTTTTGGGTGATGGGAGAAGATATGATTGTGCACCTTTGTGGAAATCCCTTTCTCTCCCCCCACAAAGATGATAAAGTTTTATCCTCACAACAACCCTGTGAAGTAGGTGAGTCTGTGACTGGTCCCAGGTCACCCAGCAAGCTTCCATGGCAGAGCTGGTATTCAAACCTGGGCCTCCCAGATCCCAGTCAAGCAGCAACAATTACACGATAGCACAAAGCACATGTATAAAATAATTGTACAAAGAGTATTCCAGAAATAAAGGGACAAAAGATTTGATAATAAACAAATAAATATGTCATGAGAGATTCAGAAAAGGTGCACTTAGTCTACAAGTTTGTTATCTAGTCTTTGCTTTTTCCATTCATCCATCTTTTCTCCAGTTCTTGTTCTTCTAAATCCAGAAAGCTTCACTTCCTTGACAACAGACATTTGCTGCCTCAGTCACAAGCAGAGATCTATCAATTCGTTGTGGTTGTGGCTTCCCCTACTTACCTTTTCTCGGAAGTGCCAGGAACCACCCACCACCACAGCATGTGCTTTGAAATCACAGACACTGATGTCTCCAGTACCACACATCAGCAACTGAGAAAAACAAACGTTAAGTTAAGAAGAGTTAGGCTCCAGTTTTTCCCACTCAAACCAATCATCCAATATAGATTGGCAAGTACACCAGGTGCTAAAATTCTGACTTAGGGCCATTACTCTGTATTTAATGCACTCTGCAGAAAGAGGAGTTCATTCAAGAGGAGTTAATTCAAGTTAAGAAAAATGAGGAGTACTGTCAAAACTGAAAAGATAGGAAGAAGCAACAGTTATAGGAGCCCAAAATAAAGGATGAAAATTTAGATGTCCATAAACCACAAAGATAGCTTCAAAATAGCTGCTATTGTCCTGGTAGCTTTGCTGATAGAAACCTATCTACAGCTGCACAAAATCCCATTAGACAGACACTGCATAAGCCAATAGTAGCTACATAATGTATTTGGGCAAACCACTGCATAACCATTCAGCATTCTAGCCAAGAAACTCTCATTTAGAAGGCCAAGACAGAAAAACTTATAAACTTATCATTTTAAAGCAACACGAGGGACTTGGAAACTTGAACAGGCCTCCAGAACATACACAGCATTCAAGTTGATGGTTAAAAACAACAATGGGCTTGGACAAAAAGCAATCCAAAACATTATGGGTTAAATCCAATGCTCATTTTCTGTTGGAGAAAAGACACTTCCATTGGGGTTGTGTGCATGTGTGTGAATTTCTTTCCACTAAAGATGCTCACATTGTACTAGCACCATTCCCGAGGGTCTCTAAAAGAAGAGGGAGTTCAGCTCTGCAAAGTGGAGCTCTGCTTGCAGCCCTCTGGATGTAACCCATTGTCTAAGGTTCTCTCCCAGCATTTAAATTTATAGGACTCACAAGCAAGAGGCATATAGGCTAAAATGTCCCTGTTCCAGCTGCCTGAAAAAGACAATTGCCTCTTGGTGCCAGTGTGTACCAGAGAAACATTATGACTGCATGAGTCAGACCATTTGTACATCTATGTCAGTATTGTCTATTCTGACTGGCAGTAGTTCTCCAGGGTGTGAAGCAGAGAAAGGCCTTCCCTAACACTTGCTACCTGAGATGCTTTTGCATGGAGATGCTGAACGATGAACCTGGGGCCTTCTGCATGTACTAGATCGCCGAGTCACACCCCACATAAAGCAGTGCTGCTGGAGCTGCAACTTCCCAGTTACAGGGTTTAGAAAGGAACCTTGCAGCAATGAGGGCATGGAACGTATTACTGGCTGACAGGTAGATCCTTCTGAATCTACATTATTATGGGTGAAGATTTACTTGGTTTATATGGACAGCCCTGTAAGCAACTATGATGAAATCTGGGGAGGGGGCTGCAGTTCAGTGGCAGAGGAACTGCTTGCCATGCATACATTCCCAGGCTCAATCCCTGGCATGTCCAGTTTAAAGATGAAGTAAGAGGCGAAGACCTCTACTTGAGACCTTGGAGAGCCACTGCCAGTCTAAGAAGACCTTGATGGACCAATTGTCTGATTCAGTATTAAGACAGCTTCATATGTATATTTAAAGTTGTCCATTTTATACAGATATAAAGCATTCAAGGCTAGGAATCACTCATAGCTCCTAATGCAAGGTCCCTTACATTTATCTGAGAGACAGAAAGTACGGCAGGTCTCAAAGACAGCTCTGCCCAAACCTACCTCAAGTTCATTTTCATCAAAAATAGCTAGAAGATTTTCAGGAACCAGCTCATTGAGACCTGAAAGAGGATAGCAGAATGTATATTTATTTAGAAAATAAGGACCATATGCATCAGGAAAGGGCACCATATACCACATTACCTTTCAAGAAGTGATCCACTTCCTCTCTAACCTGATTGGCTAATCTGTACTGTGCAAGCAGATTCAAGTAAAGAATTTTGTTATCATTGGTTACTGGTACTTGAGCACCGCCAGTTACCAGCTCAATCACCTGAAACAAAGACAAACTGCTCATTTCATAAATCCAAACAATAAGAAATCCTAAATATAGCTCTTCCCTCATATTTAAACATGGTTACTTGCCCACTTTGCCCAAACTGTACAGTCTCAACCAGTGCCTCTCACCTTCTCAAGTTGGCCCAATTTGCTGTATTTTTCCTCAGCAAAGACTAGCTCCATCTCACTCACATCATTGTTCAAGATAAAGCAAACTTTCGATTTATAAAACTCTGGGTCGTCTGTCTCAAAATACTAGTAGGAAAAGCAGCATGGGAAGGAAAAGGGAAAAGAAATTGAAACATTTGTCATGGAACTATAATTTGGTCACTGTTTCACACTCTAAAACAATGCAAGCATTTAAAAAATGATGTCACCTTATAATGCATCCGCAGTCCTATAATCTGGGCCAAGAAAGACCGGGTGAAACGAGCTCTCACCAATTGCTTGTAAGCCCCGCCCAAAGATGACTCATAGAGACATTTTCCAACCAAGCGCCCTGCAAATTCGTACACTTTCAGCCGCAAATGAGGAGACCTATTGGGGTTGGGGTGCACCTATAAACAACAGAGCCTATAGTTACAACGGTCATTACTTAGTTAAATAAAGCAGCTGGGGAGCACCCAGAGCTCTTCTGTTGTACACTATAGGCAAACACCTTCACATCTTTGTAATCTTTGTTGTGAGCTATAACTCAAGTATAAAGCTCTGTAAAAACTGGACGGACCATCTTCTAGTCTGGCCCTATGCAAAAGAACATATAATTTAATCTCAGTGCAATGTACAGAGGCACTATATGTATAAGCACATAAATGGAAGCACATGGAAACACATTATGTAGGAGTTGACAAGAAAAGATTGCACAGGAATTTCCTACAATTTGTAAAAACTGCAAACCACCCAACCAGCATTTTTACTATAAGTTCACACCTATTTCTCCTCTAATTTAAATTTGTCTGCTAGTATGTGTGCTAAATGGGTAAGCCAGTAGGTTTCCTGCCACTGCAACTTGCAGAATGGTATGAATGTTCAACCACCAGAAGGGTCTGAATGGAAGCCACAAGTAGGCATGCCCCTTCCTTTTTCCACCAATGGGTGAAAGAAAGACACTCACCAGTGCTTGGTTGTTGTCACTGAAACGGGTGAAAAGTTGATTGATGGTGTCAAATAAAGCTTTGCAGATCAATTCAAACCACTCTCTGCGAGGGCCTCCCCAATCCAAGGCTACAAAACAGAAGAGGTTCAAGACCAATTAGATCTCACAATAACCCTGTGCTTTCCAGAAATCAGCTAGCAAGAGAAGAGATTCATCTCTATCATGTATAGTGTTTATGAAACATGATCCTTCAATAACTGGTAGGAGAAATCTAATAATTCTTTTTTATACATTGCACATTAGTCTTTTTTGTTGTAAGCTACTTTCTAAAATTATGCAATATACTGGAAGGATGCCTCATAAATTAAATTATAGTAGGACTCAAAAAGCTTGAAGAGTTTTTGGCTTTTCTACATATCTACTATATTCTCTTAAATTGGCCATGTAACCTGTGCTCAATTTTTTATCTACAAAGTGAGAATTATTTTATATTGGATTTGCAAGGTATTATGGAAGCCATCAAAATTGTTTATCATAAGTAGAATACAAAGACAAACACTCCTCGTACCCTCTCCACATTTTTCCTAGGTGCACTGGCTCTTGCAGTGGGCAAATGAACTCACCTTCTTCATCCTGGAAAATGACTTCAAAATTCTTGCTCCAGTCCGAAACAGAAAAATTTCGTGTTGCTTTCAGAGACTAGGGATATAAAGGGAAACATGTTAATAGTAATGATGTTTGCAAATCAAGAGGTTTACATGAGACTTTATTTTCAGAAACTAATAAAAAAAATAAGAGTCTAGTATTAATTCTACAGCATTCAAACAGGTAAATGCTCAATGAACTACAGAGATCACTATTTTGTAGTGGATTGATATTTACCACTTCTCTTCCATGGATCCACATGCCACATAGTTCACTGGATGACTTTGGGTCAATCACATTCAGCATAATTTACTGCGCAAGCTATTACAAGGATGAGCGCCTTGGAAGAAGTGCAGGACAAAAATGCTAAGATATCTGGCTTAAAATACTAGTTATTATTGTTATTTATAATTCCCTTATGGTGGTAGTCAAATGGAGCTCTCTCATTGGCTAACAGGTGCATTCCATGCACTCGACAAATAATTGGCCCATCATGGCTCACTCAGCATCTCTGCCCCCCCCCACCTCCGGAACAAACCACCAAAACAGTCTTACCTCAGAAACATCTCCAACTCTTCTCTGGGTCCTCTCTGTCAACCAGTCTCACAAAAAGTGTCACCAGCAACAGACACCACCCTATCAACAACACACACAGATGGTCTCCCAGCACACACAGCCTCCAAAGGCTGCTGAAATAGCCAGGGAACTACTGGTGCTGCTGTAATGAGACTAGGCAGCAAAGCCTGGCCCCACTGGAAGTGTTTCCTCACAGGCCATGGCTCTTTCCTGCCACTCCCTCTCTCCCTCCTCCCTTCAGCTGGTGCTAGGCAATCAACTTCTGCCAGTAAAGGGAGAAGAAGACGACTGCAGATTTATACCCCGTCCTTCTCTTTGAATCAGAGACTCAGAGCAGCTTACAATCTCCTATATCTTCTCTGCCCACAACAGACACCTTGTGAGGTAGATGGGGCTGAGAAAGCTCTCACAGCCGCTGCCCTTTCAAGGACAACTCCTACAAGAGCTATGGCTAACCCAAGGCCATTCCAGCAGCTGCAAGTAGAGGAGTGGGGAATCAGACCCGGTTCTCCCAGATAAAAGTCCACACACTTAACCACTACACCAAACTGGCTGAGAGGCCTCAGGGTGAATAGAATGGGATATAGTCCACCCTCCAAAACGGTTCTTTTCTCCAGGATGGGGAGAAAGATCTGTTGTCTGGAGTTTAGTTGTGGTCCCAGGAGATATTTAGGCTTCATCTGGAGGTTGGCTACTCTAGGCCTGGCAGCACCCTCTGGGTGACTTGACGCCACCTGACTGGCATGGCTTAACTAGACTTGGCAGCTTGCTTTTGTTCAGCAGACCCCTGTATGGCAGCCAATGTGCCTTAGCAGTTGCAAACTCCAGGTTGGGAAATTCCTGAAGACTTGAGGGGTGGACCTGGAAATGGTAGGGTTTCAGGAAGGGTGGGACCTCAGGCAGGTACAATGCCATAGACTCCACCCTTCAAACCATCAATTTCCTCCTGGGGAACCACTGTGACCAATCTCCAGGTGAGGGCTGGAGATCACTCAGAATTACAACTGCTCTCCAGAATGGCAAAGATCTGCTCCCCTGGAGGGGGGGGGGAGTGAATGCCTTCACTTGGGTGGTTGGGAAAACAGCAAGGGGGGGGCACTCGCCCAGAGACTCCTTCTAGAGCAGGGGTGGTCAAACATGTTACATGTAAGAGCCACACAGAATAAATGTAAGATATCTGAGAGCCAAAAGACATGAATGTAAACTGTTTGAGAGCTGCAAGGAAGGAAGGAAGGGAAATAGATGAGGAAGTGGAGATGGAAAGAAAGCAACTTTAACTTTAAATGCATTATCCAAGCTGCCAGCTGGGTTTGCTTGGAGAAGTGATTTAAAGAGACAAATGCCTTCTCCAAACCAGCAAAACAGGGTGATGGAGGCTTCAAGAGCCACACAATAAATGTGAAAGAACCAAATGTGGCTCCCAAACCACAGTTTGGCCACTCCTGTTCTAGAGCCCATTGTATTTCCCCTTTATTTCTTGGTATTTTATAAAACCTTTCCTATTCAGATATAATTCCCCTGTTCTTCTCAGAAATACTTATGGGTCCCAATTCATCAGCCAATTTTGTATTCAATTTATTTATTTATGTGCAAAACACATATATAGCTTAACTATGTTTTTAAAAAATTCTAGTTTATCTCTGAATTCTCTAACTAGTTTATAACCTCTTTTTAGCTCTCTGCGAACTTGAAAATTACACTCTTCTGATTTTCATCCAAAGCTTACATAAAAGCTGATTCAGTGCATATGGTATATGGTTGTACAGAGTTTTGAGTTCATGCTCCTGTTCTGCTGGGAATGCGTGGCATAAGCAAAAATCCCAGTATAAATGCTGACAGAGGCACTGGGGGGGCAGAAGAATTGTGTCAGCCGTTGAACGCTTCTCACTGCCACCATATGAGTGCACATTGGGGCCAGAGGGAAGGGCAATTTTTACTGATTTGGTAGAAGCTGGTTTGACACAACTGTATTCTTGAAAAATTTATCATGTTCATTATTTAGCAGCCTACTTTCTTAAATGCTCAGAAAATCAATTGACTTGTTCTTCTAGTGATTCCTGCTTACGTTTCTAAAGCACCGATCCCACAAGTAAGTTTGCTTTAAATAAGATATTGGAAGTGTCTAAAAATACCTAGGGATAGATTTTCAGTCCTAGTTATACTCATAGGAAACACAGGCTAAGAATTCTTTCTGGTAACTCTTAGCTTACACTTAAGCATTCAAATGATTTTAAACCTTTTTTGGATCACTAAGCAGGGCCTACTCTCTGGTAATATTCACAATAAGTATCATCATATGTATTTTAATTTCTCTCAAATGAATTTTAATCCCCTTGATCAGATCTGTCACCAACAGCAGAGCTAGAACTAATTATTTTCTTAGGGTTAGTGTAACAGAGGTTGAGATTCAATGGTAATTGCCATTAGAAATTAAGAACAGTTTTTAGAACAAGTCACAGGCAATAAATAACATTTATTTGGAGTTACATGAAGCTACTAACTCAAACACCACTGCATCATTACTTGAGCCAGAGTTAATTGTTCTTGCATATCATACATAGCTGTTCATGGTGACAAGAACTGTATGGATACACAACAGTAACTTTCCCAAGGACTATGCAATTCTCAAGGTACAATAGGAATATTTATTTTCTCAACTTATTATAGTAAGTTGAATAAATAAATACCCTAACTCCGGGTGGCCCTGAGAATAGATTCCCTGCTCCTCCTCAACTAGTGTTGGAAGTACAATCTGGATATAAAATCATGCACAAGAACTGGGGAATATGTAACAATAAAATAGATCCTCCTGGATCAGACCAAGGGTCTAGCCAATCCAGCACCCCATATCCTACTGTACCCAGATAGCAAAATAACTGGCCATAGCAGCAGGCATTTAGTGGCATACTCTCTCTCAACTGAACAGATTCAGGGGGGTAGCTATGTTGGTCTGAAGCAATAGGAAGAAAGAAGAAGAAGAAGAAGAAGAAGAAGAAGAAGAAGAAGAGAAGAAGAAGAAGAAGAAGAAGAAGAAGAAGAAGAAAGAAGAAGAAGAATAAGAAGAAGAAGAGAAGAAGAAGAAGAAGAAGAAGAAGAAGAAGAAGAAGAAGAAGAGAAGAAGAAGAAGAAGAAGAAGAAGAAGAAGAAGAAGAAGAAGAAGAAGAAGGAAGAAGAAGAAGAAGAAGAAGAAGAAGAAGAAGAAGAAGAAGAAGAAGAAGAAAGAAGAAGAAGAAGAAGAAGAAGAAGAAGAAGAGAAGAAGAGAAGAAGAGAAGAAGAAGAAGAAGAAGAAGAAGAAGAAGAAGAAGAAGAAGAAGAAGAAGAAGAAGAAGAAGAAGAAGAAGAAGAAGAAGAAGAAGAAGAAGAAGAAGAAGAAGAAGAAGAAGAAGAAGAAGAAGAAGAAGAAGAAGAAGAAAGAAGAAGAAGAAGAAGAAGAAGAAGAGAAGAAGAAGAAAGAAGAAGAAGAAGAAGAAGAGAAGAAGAAGAGAAGAAGAAGAAGAAGAAGAAGAAGAAGAAGAAGAAGAAGAAGAAGAAGAATTGCAGATTTTACCCCGCCCTTATCTCTGAATCAGAGACCTCAGAGCGGCTTACAATCTCCTATATCTTCTCAACCCTGTGAGGTGGGTGGGGCTGAGAGGGCTCTCACAGCAGCTGTCATTTCAAGGACAACCTCTGCCAGAGCTATGGCTGACCCAAGGCCATTCCAGCAGCTGCAGGTGGAGGAGTGGGGAATCAAACCCGGTTCTCCCAGATAAGAGTCCACATACTTAACCACTACACCAGACTGGCTCTCTAAAGCTTGAGTCCAATGGCATCTTTAAGACCAACAAAGTTTAGTTCTGGGGATAAGCTTTCATGTGCATGCACACAAAAGCTTATACCTAGAATTACGTAAACTTTGTTATTCTCAACTGAGAACAATTAAAGAGTTTTCTTCAGCTACCATGTCTAATAGCTGGGGAAGAACTAATCACCATGTATGTATTTGAATTCCTCTTAAAGCCAGCTAAACTAGTGACCAGTGACCTCTACTATACATTGTTTCCTAAGCCTTGCTTCCACTGCACTCCATCTATCCCGGGAGCAGCCCTCTACTATGAAGCATACTGCTCTGGCATTAGGTATGTTTCAGCTCACTGAACAACACTGCTCTTACATGTCTGGAAACACTTAGCTCCAAAGTAGGACCACTCTGTAACAAAAATGGGCATATCATAAGTGGAAGCAAGACCTATGATTTAGACCCATATTTTGTGGTGGCGGATTCCACACACTATGATGCATCTTGTGACAAAGTTTTTTACTTCCTTTGTCTACTGCTCAATTTAAATATTTTTGTTTTATGAGAGAAATCAGGTGGGGAGGAATCAACATTCAATTTCTTCACACCATGTATGATTTTATAAACCTCGGCAACATAGTTTTAGACATCTTTATTCTGAACTGAAGAGCCACAAATGGCGTACTTCTTCCTTACATGGAAAATGGCTGAACCTGCTGATCACTTGGTCACCCTCTTCCAGCTCTACAGTGTCCTCCTTCAACTAGAACTGTGCCCATTCCAAATGCAGTTGCTCTGCACACACACATATATTTAGGCATTATGTTGCTGGCAGCTTTATTTTTAGTTCCTTTCCGAATATCCATAGAGAAGATTTTGCCTTTTTCAAACCTGCATCACAATGACTCATTGTTTTCATAGATCCTAAGTGCTCTTTCTTGGTTCATCACTGACAGTTCAGACTCCATTAGCTTATGCAGTCTATTTGCTTCACTGTGAATCATTCTGCTTTTATTTGCATTGAACACCATTTGTCATGGATCCTACCTAGATTTCTTCAAATACACAAGCCTGTGTGGGAAAATTTTCCCACTTTTCTGTGGCAGCACAAATTGCACTCCAAAATGCTGCTGTTGATGGATTAACCCCCTCCCCTCCAGGACACCTTAGGAAGGAGAGGTCACCCATGAGGAAGGGGAAAATAGGAGAAAATTTGCACCCAAGGAAATCTAGGTGGCATTTAAGCTGCTGACATCCTGCTGCTTGCTTATACAGCCAGGACAGCTCCTTTCAGAGCTTGTCACAGACTTCTAGGTTTTTAACCATCCTAAACAAGTTTTTGCCCTTAAGAAGACTGGCACCTCAGTACTTACCTCTGACTCCAGATCATTTATTAACAAATTAAATGAACAAAGTATGAGTCCCAAAACAACTGCTTACTACCTTCCATTGAGCACTACAATGCCCAATTGTCCCTACCCTTTGCTTCCAGTTCTTTAACCAGTTCCCAGTTTAACAGTTTCACCCCCATGACTGTTAAGTTTGTAAGGACTTTGCCAAAAGCTTTTTGGAAGCATCTGAGCACTTCTCTCCACAAGTTTTTTGGCAATTTGTAAGGCTCTCTTAACTAGCTACTACATGCAGAGCAGCAAGAAAGGTATGAAGAATGAGATATTGTTGCAGTGTTTGAATGAAACAAGTCAATGCTTGGTGGCATCAATAACAGCATTTACATAAAGGGAACTGTCCTGAGAGCAACTGGGGCCCTTTCTACCATACAGGCAAACTTCCCATCTTGTTTCTGCACCAGTAGAAATGGCTGACAATGCTGAAGTCTTTAGGCATATCCAAGACTACAGGTCTTGGAGAAGCAAACAGAGTCTCATATTATACGCAAGTGAGAAATACTATCCAAGCCCTATGCTAATCTTTGTCCATTCTGCATCAGAATGAAAGAACATACATGCCGTCTCTAAGAGAGAAAAATACACTACCTTTAAAGAGTCTGCATTATAAATATGCTCACCGATTCCAGAAGATTGTGACGGCTGACTTTAAGAGTGACCTTGGAGTGGGGTCTCTTCATGTGCACCTGTCGCAACTCTCTCTGGAAAAAGTTTACTTTGTCTTGAAACGTCTCTGAACCTCCTGAAACCAATAAATCCTATGGTCATATCTCAAATAGCAAAATACCACTAGCGTCTAGACTGTATTATCAGTCCTTTGTAACTGAACATTGTGGTTCACCATGGAAAATGTAACACAGCATTTGTGCTTCTTCTCAGGCTTATGTTTACAGCAAGTCAATCCCACAAGCTCCCATATCACAACAATTTTATCAACCCAAACGGCTCACAACGTCAGTGACAAGGGTCCTGAGAAAACCAGACAGGGCTAAACGTACTAAAAATGTAAGTATTATTTCATAATGCCCAACCTCTCTCCACCCACTCAAACTTCCTCGCCCCTTTCCCCAAACCTATATTCGTGCATTCATCTCAGCGCCTTCTCACAAATATGCAGCAGCCTCATGTTCAAAAGCTCTAGTCACCTTCTCCCATCCCAAGAACACAAAACGAAGTCAGATATTTTAAAAAGAGGAGACTGAATATAAACATTATAACACAGATTTGTTGCAACTGTGCCAAATCCTTCAAAGGAATACAATAAAACAAATGAGTTAGAAAGATGGCTTGCAGCTCTCTAGTCACTTGAACAGTCCAAAATTAAGCTAAACTACTATTTCAATAACAAGACTGTGTTAGGCGCTGTACAAAATGCAAAAGTGATGCAGTCCCCAAGGAGACTGCTTGCAGTCTATACCAAGTTTCTAAAAGCCTTGCTAGTACCTGGTTTATTATTTTATGCCAGCTAGGATGCTTTAGAGACAAAGCCATGGATCCCCAATATGGTGCCCACAGACACCTTCCTTGGTGCCAGCCAAGAGTTTTTAAAAGTGGGTGGGGCTTTTGCCCAGCAGAGCTTCTGATAAGCTGTGTGTATTCAATAAAATATTTTTAAAACAAAATGTTCATTTTAAAAGGCATCCTGTTAAACAAAGGATCAGCCTGAAATGTTGAAGAGCTACTGTAAGAGTTATGCATAACATCACTCCCTGACATTCTGTGGCTGCCTCTGCCTCCTGCAGCAGCCATTTTGTAGTTATGCCCACTGCCCTGAGTTGGAACTTGAAGGGAGCACACAGGCTTAAAAAGGTTGGGGACACCCAGACTACGCCATTAGATGTTTGTACCCCTTACTCTCTTTACCTATATTTTTATGCAGAGAGCGAATGAAAGTAGCTGCCAGGATGTTCCTCTCCTTGCAACTGAGCTCCACGGGGGGCTGTATCCCATCATCCACCACCAGTGTCAGCAGCTTGTGCACAGGATCAGGCCCATGGTAAGAAAACTAGCAGCAAAAAGATGTAGGAAAGGGGTGAAACCATCATTCACCAGAAGAGCACGGCACATGGATTAGATATAGTAAGATTGCCCTCTGTGCACATTCCCTTGCCCTTCCATCCACTCAGAGCCAAAGCTGCTGTCAAACATCCAGCTAAGATGTCCTGCATGAAGCACAGTTGATACAAGCAACAAGCCTCAGTACAAGAGGGACCAGAGCTAGATGTTCATGAGGACAGGTGAGAAAAATATAGACAGAAGATGAAAATTATGACTAGGAGTAGAATGCAGTAAAAATGGAAACCACAGCAGGCTCCCAAGCTTTATGTAAATGTGACAACCTATTTCAAATGTCTGTGGTTCTGGTTGATAAATGGAAACAATACTTTCTCGCCAAGCCTCTTCTTCAAAACAGACATCAAAACCCACCTCTCAGCACCTAGGAATTTCAAAAACTCACCTTGGTTCCAGGGCACACTCTGAATGTAAAGAGGCGCCATGGAATGATCTTCAAGTAGAATTCCTTTACGGAGAATTGCTGTGAAGCCAAAGAAAGCCATTCATGTTATCATAAATGCAGTACTAAAAAAAGCTCAAAAATGGAAACGCCCAAAGAGAAAACCTTTTGTAACAGAGAGGAAAATGATTTTCACAAGTCTGGGTTGCATCAGCTCTTCACAATATTTGTATGTGCTGCCTTTCCATTAAGCTATGAAAAGAAAGGAAAAGGTGGTGGGGGGAAACCTTTTGTATAGTATACAACAGCCATGCCTGCTCTGCAATGATTATGCAGTCAGAGTGGAAACTCCCCACCCCATGAAACTTGAGTTGCATATAACTGGGGATGGGACGGTGGCTCAGTGGTAGAGCATCTGCTTGGGAAGCAGAAGGTCCCAGGTTCAATCCCCAGCATCTCCAAAAAAGAGTCCAGGCAAATAGGTGTGAAAAACCTCAGCTTGAGACCCTGGAGAGCCACTGCCAGTCTGAGAAGAAAATACTGACTTTGATGGACCAATTGTCTGATTCAGTATAAGGCAGCTTCATATGTTCAACTGGTTTGCCTGTATATGCTGAGTTAATATTTTTTCCAAAGCTTTATGACATCTCAGCAACATCCCATACTTTAGCTGTCAATTATTTTCTAGTAGGCACGATAACCAAATCATACCAGTTCCCCATAATTGTATTTTTGCAGCGTTCAAAGAACTAGTGATTTATAATGTGCTTATGGCATTTGTTCCCTAATAAACAAAAATGCACATTGCAGGCTTGTGAACTGCAGATATTTTAGAGCAACAGAGGACACTTATAACTTTTCATTTTCTCTTACCCTTTTGGACCAGCATGGCGGCAACAGTCTAAACTGTAGCTACCAAATTCAACCCTGGTTCAAATATCTGGTTAGATATATGGAAGGTACGGACAGTCTGAATTTCAGCATCTTGCAAAAATTCCTTAGCACTATGGATGATTTCCCACAAAGCAGTAGTCACGAATCAGACTGAAATGGTTTTTGATTGTGTATGGCTTCTGTTAACCAATGACAATAGTAGCAGCTAAGCAAAAACTCTTGCTGCTTCCTTAAATATATTCTTACCTTGGGTGAAACATAGCAATACACCTTTTTGGGTTTTTTCACTTTCTCAGGGGTCTGGCTATCAGACGGAGAGTCCTCATCCTCATCTTCAGTAGCAGTGGAAGGGCGGCGCTGAGAGGCACCCAAATGAAGGGGTGGAAGGTGCCACTGTGTGTTGGCATAGCTACTAGCATTGTAAAGATAGGCCTCAAAATAGATACTGACCCCTGAGGTAGAAACATTTCGTTCTACAATATTCTTCTCATTCTCTGCAACATACAAACAGATAAGTAAAGCCTTATTTGGCCAAAACTCACAAGATCTTATCAATATTTTTTCCATCTACTTACAACATTTATATCCTGCCTTTCTGCCTTTACAAGGGCCAGCAAGGCAGCCATGAAACTGCCTTACTGAACCTTCTGCACACAAAGCAGATGCTTTACTACTAAGCCATCCCCCACACAAACAAACAAGCTGGATGTTTTGCTTGATGGCCAAGAGATCACTTATCTAAATATATTCACAATCACTCCCCCCCCCCACAAGTCTGTGACTTGGTTTAGACCAATGGGCTCCAGTCTGGGGGGCCAAGGAGTTACTGCAAATGGGCTGTGAACCCATATGTCCACTAAGCACAGTCATTTTGATCTTGTCATTACATATTTTGTAATGACATATTTTGTAATGACACATATCTATGTTAGTAGTAAGTGCAACTACTATCATGTGGGAGGTCCACAAATTTCCCACAAATTTAGGGGGAGGTATTTGTAAGTTTCCTGCATTGTGCAGGGGGTTGGACTAGATGACCCTGGAGGTCCCTTCCAACTCTATGATTCTATGAAATTGTTTTTATGCTAAAAAACAGTTCTCATTGTGACAAACAGGCGGCTATTCCTGCCTCTGAAGGGGAAAACAGCCATTCAGTTGTTTCATCCCTGAGCCTGTGGGAGTGCTGCTCCAGCATTTGATCATGTTTCAGAGGGGGCATGGAATGTTGGAGGAAACTACAGCAGGAATCCTAGTTGAGATCTGCTGCAGCGAGAGGAAAGTGATGATTTGCGTCTGTCTCGGCAAAGGATCAGTTTGAAAGGTAGCTCTGCCTGGTAGTGTGGCAGAGTGGTCTAACTCTACCTCTGGCAGAGGACAGAGTACCTGGGTAGGTGTGAGTGAAATCCTGCGTGTGATAAAGGATCCAACCTAGTGGCTAGTCATTGAAAGCCGCTTTCTACCTGCAAGAATTTAAGAGAATTCAAAGCACACTCTGAAACCATAACTAGTATAAATTTATGTGCCTCAGCCAGGTTTCTCCTTTGACTGTCTGGAAACCTGTGTTTTTAATCTGTTCTTTAAAAACAACCTGTAAATAAATAAATCTTCATTATTATTTACATACAACTCCTGCCTCAGTGATCACTCTGTTCTACTTGCTCACCGCAAATCTTAACCCACGGCAGTTAACCCATTTGCTATTAACTTCTTGCAACTGAAGAGGTTTGCAGTAGGGTTGCGCATTCGGTTCGGCCGAACCATATATACAGCCGAATCAACACTGATTTGGCTGTATACGGAATTAGCCGTAGCCGATTCCCATTGCCGCCTATTATGCGGCAGCCGAATACGGCTTGCCGTATACTGCCGAATAGCTATTCGGAAGTATACGGCTGTCAATGGAAAAGGCGGGAAAGTAGCTTCTGCAGCCTCAGTGGAGCTGCTTGCCTACTTTCCCGCCTTTAGTGGCCTCTTCCCGCCTCTCCCATAGCCTCCCTGGGATCAGGGGGGGGGAGGGGGAAGAGGAGCCCCAGCAGCCAATCCAAAGCATGCATTTGCAAAATGCATTGCAAATGCATGCTTTGCAGAGCTATTGTGTGTAGCTGATGGCCCAGCCATCAGCTACATTGTTGTTATTTTGATCTTTTGCTTACTTGGGTATCCAAGTAAGCACTGTTGTCTGGCCAATCAGAGAGCAGTGCTATTTTTTTGAAATTGCTCTCTGTAGGGCCAGAGAACCTTTCTAAAGAGTCTTCCTGGCTGGACTCCTCCATTGCTGCTATGTTGGTGTGAGAGATTGTGCTGCTGCTGCCTGCTGCTCTCTCACTCAGTCTTACCAGACTTCCCAGGAGTAGAGAAGACAAGGTAAGACAGTTTTGGGGTTCTTGTTTTAGTTTTTGTTGGTAAAAGGACTAGAGTCCCTTTACTTATCCAGATTTGGGTGGGTGAGTACTGGGTGAGTAGCCTATTTGGGGTTGGGGTTAGGTTCTGCTGGGGACGGGGGCCTGGGGTGGGGGGGTTGCTAATTTGCCCATATCTTAATTTAGTGAGAGGACTTTTAATAGTGCAGGGTCCTTTTACTTCTCCTGATTTGGGTGGCTTGGATTTCTTGGGGTTAGGGTGAAGGGTTTTTTATGGGGGGGGGGGGATTGGCAAAGTTCCTGTATTGTTAAAAGTTGGGTTTTTTACTATTTTAAAAGTATTCAGTGTTTGATTTGTTGCTGCTGTGTTGTGCTGCTGTTACTCTTCTCTTCTGGTTCTTGGGGGGGGGGGGGTGCTGTTTGGCCTAATTTCCTAAGTTCCTGTATTGCTAAAAGTTAATTTTTTTACTGTTTTAAAAGTACTGTTTGATTTGGTTGGTGTGGGGGTTGGCGAGGGTGTGTGTGGGCTGGGTCACTTTCTTGTTTTTATAGAGTAGATTGTGTGCTCTGTGGCAGGGAAGCTGGCACCTGGCTGAGAGACCCAGAACCAGCAGGCTTGTTGTGGTTGGCCAGCTCTCCCCGTGTTGTTTGGGTCAGGGCTGGAGAGCTGGCATCTGTAGATTGCATGTTCTGTAGCAGGGAAGCTGGCACCTGGGTGAGGGACCCAGAACCAGCAGGCTTGTTGTGGTTGGCCAGCTCTCCCCGTGTTGTTTGGGGCAGGGCTGGAGAGCTGGCATCTGTAGATTGCGTGTTCTGTGGCAGGGAAGCTGGCACCTGGGTGAGAGACCCAGAACCAGCAGGCTTGTTGTGGTTGGCCAGCTCTCCCCGTGTTGTTTGCGGCAGGGCTGGAGAGCTGGCATCTGGGTTTGCTGCAGCCAGGTCTGCAGAGCAGACCTTGAGCCGATTGTGTTTTCTGTGGCAGTGATGTTGGCAACTGAGTTTATATTGGTTCCAGGCCTGCAGGGTTCATAGAGTAGATAGAGGGATGGTGCATTTGGGTCCTATAGAGATTCTCTGGTGTGAAGTTAGGTTTGGCTTTGGGTGCCCCAGAATTGGACCCCTTGGTCCAATTTTTTTTTTGGCCTTGTGAGTTTTGTGTGGGACAGTGCCCTGAAGCTGCACAGCAGTTTGGGGGGCTCTCCTCAAAACCCCCTGCTCCCCAGAGCCACTTTTCCCACAACAATTACAGTGAGGAAGTGGCTAATTGGGCTTTCCCCATCATTGTTGGCAATGGGCCTTTTGGGGAGCCCAAAGACAGGGACCCCCTGGCCCAATCTTTTTGGGACTTGGGGGTTTTGTAGGGGAGAGTCCCCTGCAGGTTCCCTGCAGTTTTGGGGGCTCTCCCTCAAACCCCCTGCCCCCCAGTAGCCTCTAATTATGCCCTATGTTGCCATTGATTTCAACGGCCCATAGGGTATAATGATGGAATAGGGGCACCCTCTTTGGGTGCCCCTGGAATGGGATCCCCTGGCCCAATCTTTTTGGGACTTGGGGGGGTTGGAGGGGAGAGTCCCCTTCAGGTCCCCTGCAAATTTGGGGGCTCTCCCTCAAACTCCCTCCCCTCCAGGTAGCTTCAAATATACCCTATTTGCCATTGATTTCAATGGCCCATAGGGTATAATAGGGCCGTATATTCGGAAATAGCCGCGCATCTACCGTATATGCGGCTATTCCGAATGTGGTATTCAGGAGTATATGGGGATTCTGAATTTTTTTTCCCCGTATACTTCTGAATCCGTGTAATACCGAATTTTTTTTTTTGCACATCCCTAGTTTGCAGCTGTAAACATACCTAGTTCACCAACAACATAGGAGGTTGTGTGGGTTCCCTCACTCTAAAGAAATGCCACATCCATATTTGAAAAGACTGGGAACCTTTTAGACAAACTAGCTTAGACTATACAAGCAAACCTTATGCTCATTCAGAGGTTTGCCAGGGTAACACAAGTCTCTTCCTTGTTTGTGGCAAACCGGCCTGCTTTTACATCAGAGCTGGGGAGCTATAGTTGTTCTTGCCCTGCAAAACCAGTACTGCAAATTAGAAACAAAGCATGTTTCAGAATCCTGGTCTGCAGGGTAAGCACAAACAGCTTGCTACCAGTTGCTACCAGCTTGCTGTGAAAGAGGAATGAACTAATTAGTCTCGAGAATGTCAAGAAAGAAGTGATCACACAAGCCAGGCCATAGTTCTTTCAAGGCTTGCTCAGCTAAACATCAACCCATGGTTTGACACACATCTGAACCAAAATTTTAAATACTTATATGACTGAACCAAGGCTATATGGACAATCCTGATGAGAGGGAACTAATGCCGAATTTGTGCTACAGGGAGAAGGCAAGCCAAAATTTCACCTGCTTCTGACTTCTTAGAATTTCTTCAGATTTAGTTCTCTAGACAATTTCACCAGAATTACTTAGTATTTATACATTATCAAAAGCTAAGCACAGGAAAAACTAAATATGTCAGAACTAACTCACTGTCCTAACAGACTATATTTCATTTTTTAGTGCTTTCAGAAACAACTGCTTACAGATCCATAAAACAGATGTCACCAATACAAAATACAACACAACAGTCCTGGCCTTAAAAGCAGGTGGTTCTACATGACCAATGGAAGTCCCTCTCACCACAACAGAGATTCTCTGGTGAGGTACAGCAAGGACTTGGCCTAGGCCTCTCCCCCACCTCCCCTAAATGCGCACACAGCCCCCTGGCCATTTACCTGGGCCAACGCTCCCCCGCAAGCCAGAGAGCCCTGGAGACAAATGCAGAGCTGGTAAAGGGCAAGACCCTCCCTGATACCAGACATCACTGCACTCCAGCCTGAGATTCCATCCAGGCATGAAGGCCAATGCATTGTGAAGAATGCATTGAGGCCCTGGGTCCACTAGGGCCAAGGGGCCTATGGAGGCCTGCTTGATCAAGGAGCAATAAAATAGTCAGGGGTGTAGAGAGCCATCATACAGGAATGAGGCACAGCAGCCACCCCAGCCTGCAGGGAAGAGTGGCTCTATAACCAGGCATCGCACTGCAGGCCATTCTCCCAGCCAAAGGCTGCTAACACGGCCACAGCTGAGTGGGAGTGGAGCCTAAGCAGAAGTGGCAAAGGGGAGCAAGGAGGGGTATAAAAGAGGATACTGAGGATGAGGTCAGGGAAGAGAAGCTAGCAGCTTGATGTGTTAGTCCCAAGAGAGGGAAGTAAAGCTGCTAGCAGGGCTAAGGGAAGGTGAGGGTGAAATTAACCCCCTTCTAGCCCAGCCTGAGATATCAAGAATCCTCCAGGAAAAGAGACTCTCAGAGAAAGGAGGCGGGGCAGGATGGACAAGAAAAAGTCCAGGTTGGCAGAGGCCATGGTTGAGAACTGAAGGATGCAACTGCTTCCAGGGGCAGACCCCCAAGGGAGGAGGCAAGGCGCGACACCCTATTCTTCAGAAAAGTATCAGTCACTCCACCTTCCTCCAAACCCATGTCTAAAAGGATTGTGCAGGTATGGTTCCCTTGTACTGCTGGGGAATAGCCAGAGGTACTAGTCCTGGGCAAGCGTGCAATGTATTATAGGAAGAAAAGCATATATATGGTAAAGCATCTCCTAAACATCTACCCTGCCTAGCCCCAAAGATCAGTGAATGGGAACTATGCAGTGGGGCTCAAAGCCCAATCCTCCTTTGTGCCAAAAGGACTGCAAGAATTAGAGTTATAGTCAGAAGACAGGATTCCTCTGAACCTCATTCTTCTTTTTTCCTCTCACTCCCTACTTCCTCAGTGGATTTTCATGAGTGAACCACATTAAGTTACTACATAGATTCACAGAAGTGGAAGACAAAATAAGTGTAAACATAAGTATAACATCAGTATAACAAACAATAATGAGACATACGTGGCTTTCAAATGAAAGAATCTTTCCTGCCCATGTTAACTATAATGAAAACCACCCTGCCATGGACATTTTTGGCTTCCTCTAACTTCAGCTTTCAACTACAACTGAATTCCTCCACAAAGAACAAATTCCACATGTTCATGAACCAATACAATCTCTGGGAGCTCTAAAAAAATAAAGGGGAACATAGTCTGGCTATATTTCCTTTAAAATTATATTAAAGTATTCTTTTTCTGGGATACACTATTTTTTTATTTGCTTGAAATGCAAAGAAGATTTTAAGGTTGCATGAGATGCCAGTATAAAATAATGCCTCTAAATTTGATCCTGATTTATCTTTTGGCCAACCCAATGGAAGAGAGGATACAGAATAGACAGGCAGAGCTCAATCCAGAAACAGCAATTATGCTCAAATTGCACTGAAATCAACATTAGTGATGGTTAAGTATTTAAGTACTTAGGTGCTTAAGGGACTTGGCAACTAAAAGTTTCATTTTTTTTCTCTTCTGAAAAAGGAAAGCAGCTTGGGGAGAAGAGAATACGGGGCCATGAAACAGTAGGGGGAAAGGGAGTGATTAGCCCTTTTTCCTCCAGTCACTTCTCCATTCCTAACTGCCTACCACTGAAATAAATATTTAATGAAAAGTTTTGGAGCACTGGTTCAACACACATGCACACAATGTGTAGTTAAGGATTGAACTGACAGAATGCATTTTACCAGTATTTCACATCAGTAAATTCTTTACTCTTTGGCTCACTCAGGCACTTAACTGAGTGAATTCTTGTCTAATAATGTTTTGCAAGAGTTCTCCATTTGTCTTCCTTTACCAACAATATGTCACTGAAATCATCAAGGGAACAACAATGGGTTCCACAAAACCTGTCACATTTCCATGACAGACGACACTTCCGGGGGAGAGAGCCTGCTAAGCATGGCCCATTAGCTAGAATGTTAGGTTTGGAAGAGAAACACAGGTTTGAAACCCGATTCAATTACTAACCCACTTGGTTGACTTGGGAAAGTCACTACCTGTCAAGCTTAGTTGCCTTACAGATTTGCTGCATTACTGGAATGTCAGATCTTTGAAGGAAGAATGAGATATAAACAAGGAAACAAAAGTCAATCCATTGTAAATGCTTTAGCTGGCAAAAGCATCATGTGGATGAGCTGACATGTAGGCGACTGTAATGTTCTTCTCAACTTACCACTCAAAACAATGATATCAAACTCTCCATTGCTAATAGGCTGGTTTTGGTAGGAGATGCAGGCACGGAAACACCCCCTACGGAGCAGGGTGAGTCTCAGGAAAACCTGACAAGTCTTTTGATTTGATACCACAGACCTTTCAAACAAAACATCAGAAGACTCTTCTTCTTGGGGACCAAGCTAGATAAAAAAAAAGTATTTTATTAGGATGAATGGGTGCGTTGTAGCCCCTGGGAAGACAGAAGGGGACACAATCTTGCTTACCTCGTGGATGGAAAGGCTGTAATTGTGCTCATCTATCAGTGATATTGAGTTACTGGTGGGGTTATCATATTCATCTCTTGGGACTATCTGTAAAGTGTGGGGCTGCCCGCAAGTCAACACCAGAGTGGAGAAATGGCAAATGATTTTGGTTTTGGAGGGAACCACCATCCCTACAGTAAGGGGAAAAAAAGGTTTGTCATCACACTGGTGTTGTAGGAGACATTCAGAGGGAATTACTCAAACATTAATAAGACAAAATAAACAGAAGATTGCCCAAGTTTAGAATCCTGCCAATCAGAAATCAAAGCTGTTGGACTATAAAAATGCACAGAATGGTGTCAGGAGCTAGGTAGGACCATGCCCTCCTACTTGGGGAAGACTAAACATAGTCTGCCTTTGAAGTGAATGTCTGACCCTCTTGGAGCTTTCAGTTGGTACTACTAAATCTCTGTAGGTAAAATAATGTGTTTTACAGTTTTACTTGATTATTCACTATTGCCACAAGTGTGTGCTATTGTATTTAACAAACTATTTTGATTCATAAATCTAACTGGTAGCATGCATGATTGGACTTGATTTCACCAGAATCTCAAAGACAACCAGCAGCTTTATAACCTACCCACAGTGGAGCACAACCCAGCATGCTAAATAAGCAGAGCAGAAATAGTAATAGTAATGGGGCATATAATCTATGTCATACTTTTCCTTCTAAGTCTTGCCTTAGTATTAGCTTACCCAGGCCTTACCTGGCTGAAAGACTTTGTAGTAAGGGCTATATGCCACATTCAATCCCCCAATTTTCACACTGATCTCATATCGCCCAGCCTTGCGCACGGTGAATGCCACCTTCACCACATTTGAATTAGGATCTTGAAGTACTTCCTGGGTCACTGGAATATCCACTGCTAGCTCCACATGGCAGATATGAATTCGTAACCCCACAGGGCGGTGAGCAGGGAAAGGCTGGCCATTCTTGTAGAACAACTGCATGAAGAATTAAGAATCCTGGGTGAACACTAAGCCTCAGATATCCTATGAACAAGGTAAGTGGTGCACCAGTGAAAAGGAAAGGATCACAAAGCTCCATGTTGTAAACAGTGTCCCAAATTAAGATAAGGTATGGCAGTAGAAGTACCTTCAAGCATCCAACATGCTTTGATATACTATTTAAGAAGAAAAAGAGCCAACCTTCTCAAACATGCTTCAACATAGGTAACCTCCAAGCTGTATGCTTGTATATACAGCAATCTCAACAAAATTATGCCCAGAAGAAAAGCAGACACAGCTACATCTTATCAAGGAAACAATCAAGCTTAACTTGCCTGAATATGGAAGTCCACTCAAACTCACTATGAAAGCATACAAGATGTCCCCTAGACATCTCTGATGCCCCGCTATACATCAGCTCTAGAAAATATCAGTCTATGTAATAACTCCAACATAAAATGCCATGGTGGGAATAGGCAATGGAACAGACCACATATCCCAAACCCACACCCAATCCCCAAATTGTGGAAATAGAAATATTTCCTTACATGCACTCGGAAGGCCATGCTGTGGCCCACCTCACAGGGGTCCTTCCAATCCCAGCAAACTTTGCAGGAGCGGGGGTCCAAGTAGTTGCCTCGCACGTAGTCATAAATGGTCCGCTCCCCTCGGCGTTCCCGATCCTCATGCTGGAGGAAGCTGACTACACGTGCGGCAAGCTCAAAGAGGAACTTAATGGTGAAAAAGAAAGCTACCACAGACACTGTGATCCCACCTGTCACAAAAAATATATAGCAGTTAGAATTCAGAAAGATGTGAAGAATTCATAAACACAGAAATTAGGAACTGCATGCTGCTTGGGGCAACTCATGGCAGAATTCATAAGCACCTAGAAGTTTCACAGAGAACAATTTCACCACATAGAACCTTTAAGGCAGGCTGAACAGCATATTCTGAAGCACTGTTAAAGGCCAGCAAATTGTCAATTACTTTATTATATTTTTTTTACTGGGGAAAGAGGAGAGATTTGGCTTTTCTGTCTCTGGCACCAAAGTGTCTTGGTCAGTTTCTTTTATACAGTCTCTTTTACCCTTTTCCTGGATTCTGATCCTGTAAAATGAGTTAAAAGAAACCAACCTTGAAAAAATTATATCCTACAAACAGCTGGGTTTTTTTTTTTTTGCTTACCAATGACGTAAAACATTAGGTCCCTTCAATGAGACACGTAGCTGAGGATCACAGCTGCATCTGGAATATGAAAAAAGAACCCATTGAGTATCTTCATTTCTGCATAGCAC
The DNA here is from genome assembly GCF_032191835.1 of Heteronotia binoei. NCBI lineage: Eukaryota > Metazoa > Chordata > Lepidosauria > Squamata > Gekkonidae > Heteronotia > Heteronotia binoei. The sequence goes on along the minus strand of NC_083243.1, from coordinate 53,410,036 downwards.
ACAGGAAAGCTCTGGCTCTTATCAATACAACAACAACTATTTCCTAGCCTTTTCCACTCTCACCACCTTCTACTTTCTTCTTACAAAAAATAAAATAAAAATAAGCTATTTCTCATTCTACATCTTGAAATTGTAAAGCCAAGTTATGATGCCATAGAGGTAGTGCCATGGTCGGATCACTTCGCCCTCAAGGCCCGCGTAAATATGCCCCCCCGAACCTGTTTAGGCGAGGAGCCGATTATGGCTCGCCCGCGGAGCCAAATGGACCCGGAACGGTTCCAGATGGCTCTGCGGGACTCCTGGCCCTCTGGCGATTCCCTTGATGGCCTGATTGAGACCTGGAATAGCCGGCTCTCTAGGGCCATCGAGGAGATCGCACCTCGGCGCCCTCTGCGACCTCGGATTAAGCTGGCTCCGTGGTACACCCCGGAATTACGCCAGCTGAAACAAGGCCTTAGACGGCTAGAGAGGCAATGGCGACGCACTCGTGACGAGGCGACTAGAACATCTTATAGGAAGTTTATGAAGTCCTATGAGATGGCAATCAAGGCCGCAAAGAAAACATACTTTGCGGCTAGGATTGCATCCGCAAATTCGCGCCCAGCCCAATTATTTAGAATAATTCGGAATTTGACTACATTGCCTCAAGGCAATTCTAAAGCTAAGGAATTGGAGATTGGCTGCGAGGCTTTTGCGAAATTTTTTGCGGATAAGGTCCAATCGCTCCGCCAGGACTGCCCCGCCAATTTGGAGGCAGTAAGTGGACTCGAAGCCCAATGCGTGTCTTCTGATTCAACTCTGGATTGCTTCGACCCGCTCAGCTTGGAGGAAGTCGACAGAATTCTTGCCACTGCACGCTCCACGACTTGCGATCTGGACCCTTGCCCCTCCTGGCTAATTAAGGCCTGCCAGGAGGAACTAAGATATCCTATACGGGATATTATAAATCGATCCCTTTCAGAAGGTGTTTTCCCAACACCTCTGAAAGAGGCATTGGTCTGCCCTCTCCTGAAAAAACCGTCATCAGACCCGGCCGAATTGGCACACTACCGGCCGGTCTCAAATTTGCCCTTTTTAGGCAAAATTATCGAGAGGGCCGTGGCAGTGCAGTTACAGGAATTTCTGGAGGACGCTTCCGTCCTAGACCCATGCCAGTCCGGCTTCCGCCTGGGCCATGGGACAGAAACAGTCCTGGTCGCCCTCATGGATGACCTCCGACGGCAACTGGATCGAGGCGGCTCGGCAGTATTGCTGTTGTTAGACCTATCGGCGGCGTTCGATATGGTCGACCACCGGCTGCTGACCCGCCGCCTCGCCGACACAGGAATTCGGGGGCTAGCCTTACATTGGCTCTCCTCCTTTCTTGAGGGTCGGGGACAAAGGGTGGCAATTGGGGGGGAACTGTCCCAGAGGTACCCACTCGATTGCGGAGTGCCTCAGGGAGCAGTCCTCTCCCCGATGCTGTTTAACATCTTTATGCGCCCCCTTGCCCAGATTGCACGGAGGTATGGGCTGGGTTGCCATCAATATGCAGATGACACTCAGCTCTATCTATTGATGGGCGACCGGGCTGGTGATGTCCCAGCAAATTTGGACCGGGCACTACAAGCCGTGGCTGACTGGCTCAGGCTGAGCGGGCTGAAGTTGAATCCGGCGAAGACTGAGGTCCTTTGCGTGGGCCGCGGCGGACCGGGAGGGGAGATTACTTTACCGGCCTTTGACGGAGCGCCACTGGTACCGGTGCGCAAAGTCAAGAGCCTGGGAGTGCTACTGGAGTCCTCCCTATCAATGGAGGCCCAAGTAGCTGCCACTGCTAGATCCGCCTTCTTCCATCTTAAGAGGGCGAGGCAGCTGGCTCCCTTCCTGGAGCGCGTCGACCTAGCAACTGTGATCCACGCAACGGTCACTTCGAGGTTAGACTACTGCAATGCCCTCTACATGGGGCTGCCCTTGTACCAAACACGGAGACTCCAGGTAGTCCAGAACGCGGCGGCCAGGCTGTTGGAGGGACTACCACGGTGGGAGCCTGCACGGCCTGGGCTGCGCAACCTGCACTGGCTGCCGGTTGTCTACCGTGTTCGCTATAAGGTGCTGGTTATTACCTTTAAAGCCCTATATGGCCGAGGACCTGCCTACCTAAAGGACCGCCTCTCCCCATATGTACCCCGGAGAGCACTGAGGTCTGGTTCCCAGAATTTATTAACAATCCCTGGGCCAAAAGAAGTTAGGCTGAAGGCCACTAGGGAGCAGGCCTTCTCGGTGATAGCCCCTCGCTGGTGGAATGACCTTCCAGAGATGGTGCGAGCCCTGCGGGACCTGAACCAATTCCGCAGGGCTTGCAAAACATTTCTTTTTCAGTTGGCATTTGAGACATCTTGTGGTATTTGAGACAGAACCTGATAATGAACGAACAGATATTTAGCCATCTCATATACATCAGGACTATATTATTTTAGCACCTATTTTATATGTTTTATGTATTTTAAATAACTTATTGGTAATTAATGTTTAAATTGCTATGTTTTATGTGAATCATGGGACTCCCATGCCTGTTATATCGTTTATTGTTTAATGTGAATCATGGGACCCCATGTCTGTTAGCCGCCCTGAGCCCGCCTGGCGGGGAGGGCGGGATATAAAAATAAAATATTATTATTATTATTATTATTATTATTATTATTATTATGTCTGGTAGTTCTTAGACAATATTTATATGTTAATTTGTGTCAGAACTGGAAATGACTAATATTCTCCAGCGCAAATTGACAATTATTCAAGTTAACCATCTAAGCAAGAAAAACTATTGAAAATGAATAACAAAGTTTAACAACTTGTAATTTCTGGCATTACCATACGTGTATTGTAATGAAATAAAGAAAATGCAAAGCAACCAGCAAAACTTTCAGCATGTGCACTGACCCCAAATGGAATATGTCACAGCAGAGAAGAAAAATCCTTGCTCATTTTGGGCTATCAACCCCACCACCAGCACTGTCCCAGTCTGCATCTGTTATGTACGTAAGTCTCTTTTCCAAAAGAGAAGTTAGCAAAGCAATTGTCAATAGTAGAATAAAAAAGGGTGCTATCACATAGAAAAAGGAGTTGAGCTTGCTTGCCTCTTCTGCTTGCTCAAGCTCTTCTACTCTAAGAGAGCATGGAGAGTTCCACAAAGCATATACTACATTATACTATACTACACTACACGGTACCTTTCAGTCCCCCAAAGCAGCTAATTACATTACACTGATTTTTTTTCTTTTCTGTCAATGATCTAAACCTTAGTTCACCACTTGCAGAAGTATCTCCTCCACCCTGAAACCACCTACCTTTACACAAGCTCCCATGCCCTGAAAGACAATAGGGGAGTGCCCATTCCTCAGCACCTTTTTGTTCAGCACACAAAATCTAGGCGTCTGGAAGTGATGAATGCCAGGTCATCATGAAGAAAAGCAGTTCGGGAATTCACAATACAGGCTCACAGCTAGGGAATCAGGCATACCGAAGAGTCTCCCATCCCAAAGAATGGCAGTGTGCACTGTCATACCACACAGCCCTAGATTTGTTGGCACATCCTCCTGAAACAGAAGACAAGAAATTAAAATAATTACATTTATGAAATGATCAAATGGCTAGTCAAGCAGATGAAAGATAACATCCTTACTACTACATCATACACAAGAGTTGCAACAGCCATAGACATTCTGGTGGCAGGACACTGCATAGGAAACATCACAAAATATGCCAAACACTTAAATTAAGGGAAAGTACACCCCCACCCATTCCTACAAAAGCATATCAATGAACAGTAAACAAGGATTAGTGCAGCCTCTTATATTCTATGCTGAAGTGCCATTTCCATTCCTCTGCGATGTCTACAGTTTTGGTATTCTTCCTCTACTCACCGCAAGTTTCCAAATTCCTCAGATCCAGATTAAAAAACAGGAGGGAAAATTGCTCCAAAGGCCTTTAAACTTGTGCTTCTCAGAAGCGCAGTTTCCACATTTCTTTTCCTATACATTCTAGAGAAAATACAATGTGCTCACACACTTCATCCTTTACTAGCTGGGGATTCCAGATAGACAATATTTGCCTATTACTCAGCTAGCTATTTGAGAGATTACAGACACATTTTTCCATTTATACAAGGCTTTCTCACAAACAGTCTGGAAAGGTGGCTCAGAGCTTCCACTTTTAAATGACTGCCTGTATTTGGAAAATAAATGGGACTGCAGACTCAAACAACAACTTGTAATGAAGATTTGAAATAGATACTACAAATCTTTCTTAATAATTATTACTAAGTAGCAACTTGTAAGTCTGCAATAGTAGAAGAAGCTGGATAGAGGGATGATGGAAACTACACCCTCATCCCTTTGCATATGCCTCAACCAGCTCTCATGGAAAACACTCAGAAGGCTACTGATGTTCCCAACCCTAGTGGACTAGGAACTCTTCCAAGATGTATGGACTGGTGATGGTATGTCTAAACCTTAAGACTAACTGGGATGGGGTATATCAGATTTAATTTCCTCGTATTTTTAAATTTAAGCAAAACTGAAGGCACTGAAAAGTGTTATACTAATTTTAACACACTCAAAGAAATGCACACTATATGTTCTGGACATGACTGGTCATTCATCTACTTCAACAAAACTGAATTCTCTTCCATGCAAGTTGCAGAGGCATCTCACTGTCACTTTCAGTACCATCTCTTGCATTACTTGTTAGTTCTATACCAGACTGCAGTAAATCTGATCCAGATTTACTTTAGCTTTACTTTAGCTTTATTTACTTTAGCCTTGCAGCTTTAAATCTGATCCAGATTTACTTTAAATATATTTCAAACTTCTCCAGCTCAAGGAAAAAAATGCTATTTATTGAAAGTGAAACAAAAATCTTTTGTTTTGCCTTCACTTGTATTCTGAGATGAAATAAGAATTTTACTTTTGGTTCTGACTTGCAGCCAGATGAATTCATAACTTGATTTTTAAAATTTTGATTATTATATGTCCTTGTGGTTTTATCCCCACCCTATTTTCAAAACAATAACACACAGATGCACTTACTAATGCAATTCCTAGGGATAATCATAATAAAAACATACATTACAGCTTTAAAACCACCACGCTTGTCTAACATTGTGTTAGCAACAGCATCTATTTAGTGTTATCATTGTAACCTCCCACTAGCAGAGAAAGGTGAGTGAAAAAGGCTCTGCATAAATAATGATTAATTTTACTAAATAATACATCTTTAGAAATGGAAATTTTTCAGCTGAAAAATTAAGCAGTGTGAAATTTCTTCCCCTTGTCTGTGCTCAACTCCAAGCTAAACTCTATAAAGATATGGACAGGAAAGTAGCAATGGGCAGGTGCATCACTCAAAGTGCTAGCAGGATTGTTGTGTGAGGAACTCCAAAAGCCACTTCCTACGCAGTCATATTATTACCTACAGCACACTGTATGCCCTTTCACACAATGTTAGTGGTTGTGTAGGGACGTCTTTCCTAATCTTCTTGCACCTATAGACTGCCAAACAAATAAATGAACATACTTTTACTTCTGGAGTTACCTGCAATTCAATTTCAAGCAATTTTATGTCTGCATTTTGGGTAGTATGTTAAAACTGCAGCTTATGCAAAAATAAACTTATCCAAGGTATCACATGGTGCTTCTTCTATATTTCCTACTGTCTGGTAATCAAGAATAGAAATACAATTATGGTAACATGCAGCAGCACCAACTTTTATCCCCTCACCAAACTTTAGCAGCTTGATTTCTATTGTGCTTTAATGTCAACTAGGAATCGATCACATTCCACAGCTTAACAGCAATTCACCAATAGCTGCGTAAGAAAAGCTTTATGGCACACTGAACAGTTTGTTACTGCTTATGTAGGCAGAACACAGACTACAAGCAAAGCAGAAATATCTTTTAGCAGGCTTAGCTAGCAAATGCTAAAGAACACAAGTGTGGTTTAAATATACATTCATAACATATGGCTGGCATTATGTTACCCAACTGAGTCAGTAGAAGTGGCAAAGGCCAGGTCCCTATGTTACATCAATTGCCACCACAACAAAGAACAATCCTTAAAAGAAACCCCCAAACCTACTATTCTGGGTGTTCAGCAGCACCTTAAAGACTAACAGAATTTATTTCACCTTGTCCATACTACAATGAATATGTACACATCTACCCCATACCATATGCTTAGTAATTAGCTTTCTACCTTGCAAAATCAGACCAGGATCCTCAAGCTGCCAGTGGTAGGTAACACACAGGATTGTTCCTCACAATTTTATAAAGAACAGAAAAATTTTCACTAATTTGCTCTCACTGTAGGGAAAGAATAGGAAAAACTATTATAACAGCCTTTCAAGTTAAGTCCACGAAGTTTTAACCCACATATTGGAATTGATAATGTATGGCTTTTAGACAATTTCATAAGATTTCCCTGCTTAGAGATGATTTTTTTAAAATTGGTGGCTATTACAAGCTCATAGTTCAAGATAACCATGCGTGTAAGAATAACTGCAAACAAGGACCATGGAACTATTTTTCCATGTAACTTATATGTGAATCTTGCCATTGGATGCCCCTTTATATAAAAGAAGGAAAATACAGCACAAATTTCACAACATGCCTAATTAAAAGCATTTAATACCATTATATAAAACATTTCATTGTGCATTTCAAACATCTTCAAATTACTTTATGTGGAAGGGGAGAATGTTCATACCCAAGACATAACACATCACTAGCTTATTATACTGGGCAATACTGACAACATCTCAAGTAACACAAAGCTCATGTCTAAAACAAAGTATGTAGAGCAAGATGGGGAAAAGATTTCCCCCCCAAGTTGGATTCTTCTAGAACAACACTCTATTCAGGACTGAGCTCCACCAGAACAATGAAAAACAACGAAGTGCCTCACTGCTGCAGCAGAACATGCGGGACCAGACAATGCAGAAGCGACCGCACGAAGGCTTACAAGAACAAGGTCAACAAAGATTCCCGTGAGGAAAAGATCATTTATTCTGCCGTAGGGGGAAGCAATATTTCGCCACATTCAAAACACAGAAACTGCCAACCTGACTTTCAAGGACTGATTTAAGCGGTAGAAGGACGAGCCACTCCCCCCACCTGCCCGTTAATCTGCCCAAAGCCATGGAGCAACGAGGAACAGGCACCAACGGAGAGAAGTGCTTCTTGCCACCCTCCCGCCATTCTCCTTAGCCTGCAACCTGTCTAGGGGAAGGGGGTGTGGCGAGAAAAAAATAATTCAGAAGACAAGCAGCCCACTAATCAAGGGGCTCTTCCGCAATCTACACGATTCCTCCCCCTACCCTCAACGGGGGAACAAAGTTCACCTTGCTCCGCCAGTCAGCAAGCTGCAGACATCGGGAGGAAACCCACCAGCAGGCCTCACTCTGCTGCGGGGGGCTGCGACCACCCGACCCCACAGAACTTGGACGCGTCCCTTTCGTCAAGGCGGAGGAAGGAAAGAGGAAATACCCAAGGGCGCCGCCCCCCCCCGCCCCCCTTCCCAGCGGCAGCAGCAGGAGCAGGCGTCTCTTTGCCCGGACTCCAAGTTAGGCCTTCCCTTCTCTTCCCTCTGGGAGCGAAGACGAGGGAGCGGCAACTGGACTAATTGCACTGTCTCGCCGCCCGCACACTGCCCAGACTCCAGCCACCCTCTCCTTCCCTCCCCGGTGGCCGGAAGTAACGTATGAAACCGCTGGTGCACGAGCGCGCCGGAAGCAGCCCAGCAGACAGTGAGAAGGTACATTGGAAGCTCGTGCGAACGTAGAGGGGGCTACAAGATGGTGAGTAGTGAGTTTCTCGTGGGGTTTGGCGAATTTCTGACTCGCAGGCTGATCCTATCTATGCAGTTGGGAGAGATCCTTTCCAAATATGCGTGTCTGGAGAAACAGAGAGGGCAATCTTAGATGGACCAGCTACAGTCTTTAGTGGCTGGGGTATTATTTAGTGCGGTTTTTTAATAGCCTGTTGATTTTAACAATGCTGTGCTATTTTATGACTATTTTAATGAGAGATGGGGAGACCAAGTTTTCTCGACTGGCGGCATATATATTTTCTAAACAAATAAAGACCAATGACGGGAGTAGCTCTGCAAAGGATTCTTCTGAGCAGTATCAGAGCCCTGATGAATCAGACCGACAGTTGTGTAGTTCAGTTTTTGCGTGCTCCGAAATAACCCATAAGAAAAGAAGTAAATAGGGCCAAACCTCTCTCTGTTGTAGTGAAGTCTTCAAAGATATGTTTTCTCGAACATGGAGGTTCCATTTGTCTGTAATGGCTACTAGCGATTGATGGGCCTGTAGCAACCCACCCAAGAGGCAATGGGGTAACTGCATGAGTTAAGGGGATTGGCCCATGTGCTCTCTCTTTCCTTTCATATGAGGCAGTTTCCTGCTACTGCTGAAGCCTATCTACCCTCCTTGGCTATCTGTGGTTTGAGACACTGGCAGCGGTGGCCTGCATGTACAGTGCCCTTGTCACTACACACTGCCCTTCCCCATGCCCAACTATCCTTTCAGCCTTGGCAGATGTTTGGTCAATGTGTATTTGAATGGGTAGGTGCTTGGGTAAGACCTCTTGGTCACAGTCTGAGATCTTTAAAAGGATAAAAAGGTCTTTATATGCTAACAGATGCCTCTGTAGAGTGCAAGAGAACAGGAAGATAGAATCAGAACATTAGTGGGAATGTTACAAAAGCCAGCATACAAGAAATGAAACCAAAGATCAACATATCTTTACGTTATACAAGTGTGAAGCAAAGCACCCTCCTCACCAGCCCCCCCCCCCAAGGGTTAACATGAACAGTGATGAGCCTGGGTTAATCTGCAGGTGTTGTTAATTGGTCTTCTGGCCTGCAAGCTTCTTATCATCTTCAAGGACCAAGGTGGAACTGGACCTCGTGGAAATCTATGGTGGGGGGGGCAACTGGGAGAAATGGTGTAATCTTTTAGAGATTTTTCTTGAAGACATGTTCTGATTGGATGCCATCATCAACTGACTGGGTGAGCCAAAACAGTTATAATTTGAACTGTGACCCTGGAGGAAGAGGTTAGGTGAGAATTTAATGGACTAGATCCTAGAGACATAGACAGTGAACATAAGAACATAACAGAAGCCATGTTGGATCAGGCCAGTGGCCCACCCAGTTAAACACTTTGTCTGTCACATGGTGGGGGGGGGGGGGAACAGGTGCCATCAGGACGTCCACCAGTGGGGCCAGGACACTAGAAGCCATCCCACTGTTGCCCCACCCCAAGCACCAAGAATACAGAGCATCACTGCCACATACAGACAGTGGTAGATAGCTGAAGCTAGCTTTGTTATTTTCTGGTCTGTATGATTTTTGAGTAATGTATTGGCAATAATTTTTCCTATAGTAATATTTCTTGAATAAACAATATAATTTTATAAACAACAGCCCGGCTCTTGTGTGCACTTGCCTTGGGAACCTATGGGGTTTAGCCTTGTGTTTCCTTGACAAGTCACTGGGTTTACCTTGACATTCCTTTCTGTGGGATGGACACAAGCTAAACTGGAACTTTGAAACAGGCTGGCTGATGTAGAATTCACTCCAATTCTTTTTGGTCCTTGGCTTGTGTTCTAAACCTTTTAACTATTTCTCAACTAGCTGGGAGGGTTTTTTTCTTTCACTGGCTTGAAATTCAATTTGAGTTCCCATGTGTGCTGCCCTGCAGCTTTACCCAACCATAACAAAGTGCTAGTTATCAACTTTTTATTATCCTAACTCAGTATATTCAGTCTTGCTCTTCTCTGGCAGGTGGGCAAATGGTCATCTCTATCCTGCCCATTTGTCTCCATTTTCTTTCAGCCTGAAATCTGAGGAATCATGGAATTGGAAGGTACCTCTAGGGTCATCTAGTCCAAGCCCCAGCACAATGCAGGAAAATCATAACTACCTCACCTTGCTCTCGTTCCCATGATCTGCCTAAGTTCACAGAAACAGCATTGTTGTCAAATGGCCAACTTCTGTTTAAAAACCTCCAAAGAAGGAGAGCCCACCATCTTGCAAGGAAGCCTCAATACCTAATAATTTATGTGAGTTATGTTTATGAACCATTTTGTATTGTGTAGCCCCATTTTGGGGCTTGTTTTACCTATGTGTGCAGAAAAACCTTCTTGAGTAATTCAGTTTTGCACAGTTTGAAGAAAGCCAACTCTCATGTTATCACCTGGAGTATTGTGTTCAGTTTTGGGCACCACATTTTAAGAAGGATATAGACAAGCTGAAATGAGTCCAGAGGAGGGCAATTAAGATAATGAGGGGGTCTAGAAACCAAGTCCTATGAAAAAAGGAGCTGGGTGTGTTTAGCCTGGAGAGGAGGTGGCTGAGAGGTGATATGATCACCATCTTCAAGTACTTGAAAGGCTGTCATATAGAGAATGGTGCAGAATTATTTTCTATTGCCCCAGAAGGTAGGACCAGAACCAGTGGATTGAAATTAAATCAGGAAAGTTTCCAGCTCAACATTAGGAGGAACTTCCTGACAGTTAGAGTGGTTCCTCAGTGGAACAGGCTTCCTCGGAAGGTGGTGGGCTCTCCTTCCTTGGAGATTTTTAAACAGAGGCTAGATGGCCATCTGACAGCAGTGCTGATCCTGTGAACTTAAGGGAAGGTATTTGTGAATTTCCTGCATTGTGGGGTCCCTTCCAACTCTATGATTCTGTGTTTGAAATCTACTACATAAGAAGCTGTCAAGGGAAACAAGGAAAGATGACCATCTCAAGCATCTTTTATTGTGAGGGCCATCTCACATTACTGCCTTGCCCACTGACTTCATGGGGGGAATCATATTCTTGGGTGGTTCAACTGGATTAGATGGCCTGTGGGTTTGGACCAGATGGCCCATATGGTTCCTTCATTATTCTATGACAGGAAGTCAGTTCCTACAACAAGGTATTGATGAGCCCTTGCAGCATTAAAAGGAAACAATTCTGTTCACATATGGTCGTAATCCTGTGGTTGTGATGTGCTGGAACATAGTGTAGTGTAGAACATTTGGACTTGGAGTGGGAATTCAGTCTAAAGCTCAGTGAGCAATATTGGGGTGATCCAAGGCTTTTTTTTGTAGCAGGACTCCTTTGCATATTAGGCCACACACTCCTGATGTAGCCAATCCTCCCGGAGCTTACAGTAGGCTCTGTACTAAGAGCCCTGTAAGCTCTTGGAGGATTGGCTACATCAGGAGTTCCTGCTCCAAAGAAGACCTGGGGTGATCACTTTCTTTAATTCTGACCTGCATTATGAGATTGTTATAAGGCTTGAAGTGGAGGAGGGAAGAACCATGTATGTGATCCTGAGCTCTTAACAAGAAAGGGCATACACTGCAACCTAATCTGAGTGAAGACTTGCTGAAGCTTCAATCTAGTTACTTATTTTAATAACTGAGAACATGATAATAATGAACATTGTGTGTGGAATGTTTTTCTGTCATTGGTGAGTAACAATAAATAATATATCTGATCTATAGGCAAGCTTGAGTTGTACCTTTCATAGTCAAAATCAAGCAGTACCTTATGGTATTGCTGCTGAACAATGACCTGTTATTAATGTATCCTTTCCAGGGGAAACAGAAGAAAGCAAGAAAATATGCTACTATGAAACGCATGATCAGCCTCCGTGACCAGCGCCTGTGAGTCTCTTGAAGTTATTGAGTGGTGACGATTGCTGAGTTTTGAGATAAGGCTTCTGTCTTTAGCTGATATTTCTTTTAGTAATTGATCAGTTTTTATGGATTAAGAAATCTTGCCCTAATAAACTGGGTAACTGGTGGTAAACTGGTGGTTTTAAATGTTTTGAACTGTGAAGGTAGTTGCCGTTTTAGGGGGGAATCCCACAGAAAAAAATTCTCACAATCCCTTCCTCAAACAGCATCTGAGGGATTCCCTTTGATATTTCCTAGATATTTTAAAATCTGAGTTGTTACCTGCCCTGAGTCCACTTGTGGGGAGGGCAGGTTAAAACATATACTATAAGTAAAGCCCCTCTCTTAGCTTGGATTGGAATTGTGTTTGGGAATTGTTCCCTTTCCATGTTGGGGAAAGAGGGGTTGGATCCTTGATGGGGGGAAGACAATTTGTGACCTGTGCAGGGTGGTGGCTTAGGGGCTGGGAGTTTGTAGGAATGGAGGGTGCCCTGTCGCAGCTTTTCCTTTTTCTTGCCTCTCTCCTCTTAGGAGGTCTGGAATTCACCATCATGAGCCTAGGAGAAGGAGGGAAAATCCTAGTGTGGGAGAAGTATTAGATAATAGAGAATTTCATTGAACACTGCCTAGAAGAAATAACTCCTCATTCATTCATTCATTCATTCATTCATTCATTCATTCAACTCCTCCTCATTTCAGTAATGTTCAGTATCCCCAATTGTGGTTGCTACTAAATGTAGAGACTGGGAAGGGAATTTCCCTACATAAAAATATCCTGGGAAATATATTAAAATTAAAACATTAAAAAAGAAAAGAAAAAATTCTCACAGACTCAAGGTGGATTCACAATTTAAAACAATGCAATCAGAGTGCATCAGAAGCTACAGTATTGCAGTCCAAGTTCTGCTCACAAGCTGAATTCAAACCCGGTAGAAGCTGGGTTCAGGTAGCCAGCTCAAGGTTGATTCAGCCTTCCATCCTTCTGAGGTCGGTAAAATGAGCACCCAGCTTGCTGAGGGGAAAGTGTAGATGACTGGGGAAAGCAATGGCAAACCACCCTGTAAAAAGGCTGCCATGAAAACGTCGTGATGCGACATCACCCCAGAGCGGAAATGACTGGTGCTTGCACAGGGGACTACCTTTACCTTTAAAAGGAAGTATACCCTGACCTGGATAGCCCAATTACAGAAGGTAAGCAGAGTTGGTTCTGGTTAATACTTGGATGGGTAACTACCAATGAATACCAGAGTCATGAAGCAGAGGAAGGCAGTGGCAAACCACCTCAAAATGTGTCTTGTATTGAAGATCCCACAGGGTCACCATGAATCAGCTGTGAGTGGGCAGAAACAACAACAACAAGGAAATGTACTTTTCTGTTTTCCTATCTAAGCTGACTAGTTTGTGGGACTGAATTTAGAGATTTCTGTTTGTTTTGTTTCAAATGGAGTTCATGCTTTTCCTCAATTTAGAAGTCCCTTGATTTTGTGTTCTTTTGCTTAGAGCCACACCTCACAGCACTTGTGTGTCATTGACCTTGCATTATTGAGATTGTGTCAGAATAAGAGCGAATGAAACTTAAGAGAAATTTTCAATTACTTGGGGATGCTTTAAAATTTGGAGAACCATCTTAAATATTTGGACCTCACATGCATCCTTCGTTCTGATTTTATCACCTGACATGTATTTTCCCTCAACCATAATGCTTTGATTTGAAATTATAGAGAACAGAGATAGTCACTAAGTAGCTTGAAAGCCACATGTGGCTTTTTCATATGCCACTTGTGGTTGTTTTGAGCATTGTTCCCAATTTCACACCTGCCTCCTTTTCAGAAAAGTAAGCAGAGCACTATCTAGTGGGGCAGGTGGTTAGAAAGTGTTCCTACCTTTAAACAGGTACCACTGGAGCAACCGGTAAGCTGCAGACCTCCCTGAAATGAAGGCCTGGTACCAGGGATGGAAGTAAATGTTTCTCTTTTGGTTGATCATAATTGGTAATGTGTTCTCTGAAACCTTTTGTTGTTCTCAGCAAGGAGCAAGACCGAGCAAAAGCCAAAAAGAAAAAGAAGGATGATCCAAGTGCTATCAAAGAGAGAGAGGTGTAAGTACCAAAGGATTTCTTGCTCACCAGATTTTGGGAAATTACATTATCACACACTCAAAAGTAATTTATTTCCCATTTGGGGAAATTACAAGAGTCCTTGAATATGGACCTTTCTGCAAGGGAAACTGTGTGTAGTTAGACTTCCTAGATGTGACTGAGGCTATACTAACTGCTTTGAGGAGCAGGGCAGCAAGCAGTAACTCATCAGAGCAGAGGAATGTAATTGGTGCCCAGTTTACACACAAACACACGAGCCCCGTGGCACAGAGTGTTAAAGCTGCAGTACTGCAGTCCTAAGCTCTGCTCATGACCTGAGTTCAATCCCCAGCAGAAGCTGGGTTTTCAGGTAGCCGGCTCAAGGTTGACTCAGCCTTCCATCCTTCCAAGGTCAGTAAAATGAGTACCCAGCTTGCTGGAGGGAAAGTATAGATGACTGGAGAAGGCAATGGCAAACCACCCCGTAAAAAGTCTGCTGTGAAAACATTGTGAAAGCAACATCACCCCAGAGTCAGAAACGACTGGTGCTTGCACAGGGAACATTTCCTTTCCTACACACAAAAATGGTTTCTCAGCTTTGGATGGTTATATTCTGAGTGTTTTTGATACACGGAGTAGTTATGTTTTCCACACCTATAAAAGCATATAAAGGTTAAAATTAACAAGAATCTGTATGCCAATAAAGGGTGCTGTGGCCTGGATGGGGTCCCAAACCACCCACATGAGCAGTCCAAGGGCCCATAAGCAGGAGGAGACTGGCTCCAGAGGAGTTTGACAAGCCTCCTCAGAGTGACTGGCTGGGAGATGGGACAGACCTGAGGGACAGGTATGGCTAAGGACCTTTGCAGCAAGACAAGGATGGCTGACGGTGGCTGTGACTGGTGGAGATGACAGAGTACTATTAGGGCTGAGATATAATTGGGATGTAAGGACCAAAGGGCAGGCACTGACAACAGTGGGTGGCTTCAGTTACTGGATCGTGTTCTTAGGGCAGTGATGAAAAAGGAGTTGGGGTTGAGTGGAACTGGAGGAGGAGCTATAGAAATCTGAAGAGTGCTGCTAAGTGGGCTTTGAAACCATCCACATGAAGGCTTAATAAAAAGAGAGCACCCTCAAGAAGTGGAGTGTGTCTATATTTGACCACACATGGAGTTCAGACACACCCCCTTCAAGCCTATTGCAGGCCTCAATGCTGCATGTGTCAGAGCCAGCCAGCTTCATCCGGTCACAGGGTGCTTCTGTGTAGGAGTTACCTGATAATATGTAGACATTATGCTTTGTATCCCTGTATTGAAGTAACTTGTCTTGTATCTGTCTTTGCAGCCCTCAATATCCTTCCTGTTTGTTCTTCCAATATAACACACAGCTAGGGCCTCCCTACTACATCCTGGTTGACACCAACTTTATCAATTTCTCCATTAAAGCCAAATTAGACCTAGTGCAGTCAATGATGGATTGCCTCTATGCCAAATGTAAGTTTCTGCACTTTCATCAAGTTTCTGTGTTAAGCCAGCATCAAAACACAATAAAGTGAAAGGAAAGGAGAAAATAAAGGGGCCGCTCAGTCAGAAAGGAAGAAAAAATTGAGGGAAAACCCTGCATCTGAATGAGGGAACAGAGCTAGGTCATCACAACAAGGAAAACAAAGTCCCAAAAGTTAACTTAAAGACACACAGGACTGCTTTTTCTCCATATGCTCTTCAATAATGCTTGTTGCTCCTGCTGCTGCTCTGGATGCTTTCTGTGGCTTGAGCCTGCAAGGAAATCAGCAGTTCCCACAGCCAGGCTCTGGGCTTTCTTTCTCCTGCTGCAGGCCAGACTGACTGGGGGGGGAATAGTTTGACAAACCCTTTATTTGTAATGACAGCTAAAGGGGAAATTCTGTGATGCAATTTCTCCCTGATTGAGCCCATTACATACCTGCAAAGATATCAGCAGTTTTCTTAAGTCAGGCTCTGGGTGGTCTGTCTCCTGCTGCAGGCCAGACTGACTGAGAGAGTCTTGCAGTTGGTAATACATGAGCAACTTTACCAACTGGCCATGTGCTGCTACCTTTTGCTCCCTAGACCCTAAATTCAGACCTTTTCAACAGAAATAAAATGTTAACATGAAAATGACATGGGTTACACTTCCATTGAGGCAGTCTAGCTCAGTGGGGCTAGTGGAGTGACAGTGAGTAACTGTTCATCACCTGGCTGGCCCCTTTGTGACTAATAAAAGCTTTACAGCAGGGCCCTCCATAGACAAGGTAGGGAGACGAAAAAGGTCACATTCTAACTGAGCCAACAATGTTTGTTTATTTTAATTGGCTTATATTCCATCCTTTCCTGAAAGCAGGCTCAGGGTGGAGAACAATAGAAACAGGAAAATTAGCCTGTGAGGGGCTGCAAATTTTCCCAAAGAGACCAAACAGGTGGAAGGGAAAACTGAGTCTGATCAAGCCCATGAATATTGTAGGGTAGATGGGATTTCCAAATTGTTGCCCTGCCTGCAATTTGTTGTAGGCCTCCCCCCACCCCTCCACACTTGTAGGATTTAAAACCTAATGTTTTATGTAATGTCATCTATAAGGAGTGGTTGTATGCTGCATGTTAGTGATATTATTATATATATCCGTGCAGGTATTCCCTGTATCACAGATTGTGTCATGGCTGAAATCGAGAAGCTGGGACAGAAATATCGTGTGGCCTTAAGGTGGGAGCACAGTGAATGAACTTTGTTCAGCATTCTGACTATATACGATGCCACATACAGCTGTGATCTGTGGATAACTAAATCCATGGATCAGGGCTACATGGAGGCTAAAGAGATCTTTCTGCTCACTAAAAACTCTGAAATGTTTAAAAATATATCAGGGGGGGGTTTAAATCCCCCAAAAAAGTAAAACAGCATTCTCCATGCAAGCACAGAAAACACCTCCTTCAGTCAGTGGTGGTGGTGCTGGGTCCAGTGGTGAGTAACATCAGCCGTACAGTCTGGGAGTCTGCTGAACCATGGGGGAGGATGGATCCCCCCTCCAAGTTTCACAGGCCCTCCCTTGTCTTGTCTAAAGTACAAGTAGACAAACAGTAATATTCAATAATATGCATCTAAGTTTAAGTATATCACGAGAAACAAAAAAAATGAGCAGCTTCCAGATAGTTCTGTTATAGTTCTGTGCGCTCTTAACAATTTTAGCTTTCAGAGTATGTTCTTGGCACTGGCTATGCTGATGCTGTGCAATAAACGTGAAGATCAGTTTAGTTGCATGAAATATGTGTTAACCACTCCCGTCTCTTATACTGGAGGAGAAAGAATTGGGATCAAACTACAGGGCTCCTGTGGCTTTCAAATCTGGAGATTGCCAGAGTGAAGGAAAGACAGAAATGTTTGTTTCTATCAGCAGTTTACTGTCTTCTGTGTATCAGTTGACTGGCCCTTTTCCTAATTTTTGATTTTATGATTCTGCAGGATAGCCAAAGACCCACGATTTGAACGCCTGCCATGCACTCACAAAGGAACCTATGCAGATGACTGCTTGGTGCAGAGGGTGACTCAGGTACCTTCTTGCTGTAGGAATTTCTATGCCATATTTAGATCTACTTAATTTCTCTCAGTACCATTGACTTTCAAAGAATCAGATTCAATTCAGGCTCTGCCTTTCTAGGTTGTATTAATCTCTTTGTAAGTAGCCATCATTGTTGCAAATAATTGATTGTGAAAGGAGAGATCCACTTCCCTCTGCTAAAACAGCCTTAGATATTGCAGATACTGAGACAGTAAGCATTAATACGATGCTTTTGAAGAGGCCTGTTATTTCTGGAAATATTGCCTAGCACTGTGTGGTCAAAGGAATAGAAAGATTAGATATACTCTTTCATTAAAACATTACCAAGGTTGAACTAATGGTCTTTCTCACACACACCCCCCTGCAGCACAAATGTTACATAGTGGCTACTGTAGACAGAGACCTCAAGCGGAGAATACGGAAAATCCCTGGAGTCCCTATAATGTATATATCCAATCACAGGTAGGTGAACTCTCAAACGGTTATCTAACATCAAAGCAAAATTTTTATTTGTTAGAGTTGTTTTATCTTTGTCAGCACATATATTTGTGTACAGAGCCTATGTGTAAAGAAAAGGGTTTAATAATAAAAGGAAAATTTGCAGCTATGGCATTTTGAAACTTAACGATGGCATGAGCCATCAACACTGACTGATCTAGGTTTGTATAGAGTTGTCTATATTTGGCTGAACAGTTTTGTACATGACTGTGTATTTACTTTTTTTTTTACATATTGAATGAGATTTACTTGAAGCCTCATGGTAGATTATAAACAAATTTGTGTTTGTGGGATAACCAGTGACCATAAGTTAAGAGATGTGCCCATAGGGTATTTAATTGTAATTAATGGCCTCTATTCTCCCTCACTGATTTGTTAGCTCTTTGGGCGTATAAATATATGTAAGGGCTGTCATGTTGCAAAGCCAGCAAAAGGCTTTCAAGGCAAGTGGGAAGCAGAGGTGGTTGCCATTGTCATCCTTTGCAGAAGCTTCCTTGGTGGTCCCCCATCCAATTACTGACTTTGCTTAGCTTCTTAGATATGAAAAGATTGGGCTATACAAAGCTGCCTTCTCTCCTGCTTGGGTATACAGACTTGACTATTTGTTACTGTTGTGCAGTATACACATTAATAGTGCTGTATAAATAATATATAACTTGTGTATCATGCAACATTATGTTTTATATCAATCAGTATATCAAATGCTCAATGTGGCCAAATCTGAGGGTACCTGAATCTGAAGACTGGGATCACAAACATACCAGACAGATATTTCTACAAACCTATAAAGTCCCAGGTTTTCTGAAATCTAAGCAAACAAAAAAGCGGGGATTAAAAAAAATAGAAGCAACACCTGTAGCTTTAAGAAATGAATACCCTATCGCTCATTGTGGAGGTGGACAGAACAGTATTGCCAGCTTTTAAGCCTAGGTTTCTGTCACGAAGTCAAGAGAAGGGGACAGGGCCTTTCCAGGGCTATTTTGGCCTTTGAGGGAGGAATCACCAGCCAGACCCACCATCACACAACTTTCATGATTCGCTCATGACTAGCTGAATACTACTGTTCAACATTAGCCACCATACAAAAGCCAGTGTGCATATTGGTTAGAGTTTAAGACTAGGATATGGGAGATCTAGGTTCAAATAAACACTCTGCTGTGGAAGCTTACTGGGCCACTTACAAATTTTCAGCCTAACTTTCCTCACAGAAGTATTGTGAGGATAAAATGGAGAAGCAGGGAATGGTGTAAGCTGCTTTGGTTCACCATTGTAGAAAAAGGTGGATAATAAAGTAAATAAACATAGCTGAAGATAAAAGGTATGTAGAGTGGGTGGGTGAGCAGGAGAGAAGGAAGCAGGGAAAGTTCAGATATGAGGGCTACAATGTCTATAGGAGAAAAAGAAATAATAGAATGGTGAGGGGGACAGAGGAGAAAATGAGGCGCAGACTGCAAACCACTGCAAGTTCTCTATTGTGCAACTGGACCAAGCCTGATGGCCAGCATCACACGCCTGGCTGCTGGGGAAGGGAAGGCTGAAGATAGGGACAAATAAAAGGTGGTTGATGGGTGAGAAGGAAGCAGGAAATGGAGGTCTCTCAGGGAAGGAAAAGAAAAGTAGTGGAGGAAGAAGAAATGAGATGCACCCTGCAAGTCCTCATGCATCCCTTGCCCTATTTACTGTTCCCTCTCTCCTGTTGGTGGTAGGAAGTGCTGTCGACTCACAGTTGACTTATGGTGACCCCATAGGATTTTCAAGGCCAGAGATGTTCAGAGGCGGTTTGCCATTGCCAACCTTCACATCACAATTCCTTGGAAAGTCTCCTATCCACATACTAGTCAAGGCTGACCCTGCTTAGCTTCAGGGATTCTGACAAAATCAGACTAGCCTGGGCTATCCAGATCAGGGCCTCTCTCCTGTTAGCGTGCCTCAATACCTCTTGGCTCACTAGAACTTTAAAAAAAAAAGGTTTCTTCATCTTGTGCAGATCGAAAGATAACACAAAGCCAAGAAAGATTAGGAGGCTCCTCACAGTGTGTTTCCTGCCTTCCACAGAGGAATTTATTATTTATTGGATTATTGCAAACAGGACTCAGGGTGGTGTACATAATAAGAACATTAACATAATCAATTTAAGATAACATTCCTTGTATGAGAAACAGAACAGTAGTAGATCTGTGAGCACTGAAATGGCAATGTACTGTCTAAAATATGCTACTGCCTGGTGTTGGGCAGGTGGATGCAGAGAAGAAAAGCAGGAGAAAAAATAAGAGTGCCAGCCAAATGGAACGCTGTTGCTGTCCTCAACCAAATGCCTAGTGGAACATCTCTGCCTTGCATGCCCTGTGGAACTACAATAAGTTCTGCAGGACACGGATGTAATTTGGCAGAGTTCCACCAGGTTGGGGCCAGGGTCAAAAATGCCCTGGCCCTGGTTGAGGACAGCTAGACAACACTCAGGCCAAGGACCACCAGAAGGTTCTTATCAACTGAGTGTAGCTCTTTCTGCGATGTGATTTGTGATGGACTATTAATGATCTTTGTTCTTATTCTAGGTATAATATTGAGAGGATGCCAGATGACTATGGAGCTCCTAGATTTTAACTGTACATTGAGAAGAGTCCAAGAGAAGCCTGCTGTGTCATTCTCAAATCCCAGAACTCTTTACCTTTTGTTAAGACTCTTTTGTTTACTAATTCACTTTCTGTTGTGCTGGGAGCCGAACTGATTTTATGTAGTTCTTCCAGAAAAAGTATGCTAGATCTGTTCCTTTGTTCCATGATTCAGAATAAATGTATGATTGTTTAGAAGTGGACTGTTGAGAACTTCTCTATTTATATTTATTTACTTCATTTATATCCCACTTTTTCTTTCAGTAGGACCAAAAGTGGTTTACATAATTCTCTTATCCTCACACCAACCCTGTGAGGTAGGTTATCCTAACACTGTGTGACTGTTTCAAGGTCACCCAGGAAACCTTCATGGCAGAGGGTGATTTTGAGCTTGGGTCTCCCAGATCCTAATCCAACACTCTAGTACTCTGTCCTACATGTTTTGATGGTGTGTGCTTTACATAAATGGAAATCTTTCTGTAATCTAAAAATAAATAAATAAATGCTACGCTCTATTTTTCCTTTGCCCAAGTATGTTCATCTCCAGCCTTTCTCCCCCAGAGACTCCCATGTGCCTTCAAATAGGCTTCAGTATGGGCTGTTGATATAAACAGTCGAAGACAATTCTTGTAGTATGACATACATGCACTTGAAATGCTTTCTGCAACTTCTTTGAGATAAATGTGCAATTTGTTATTTGCTACAGGTAATTAAAGCTCCATTTCTTTTAATGCCAACTTTATTTCCCACTTCAAGAAGCTATCAAACTTCCCCAGTGTCACAGCCTACTAAAACTTTCTTGACATTAACAACTCACAGTTCTAAAAAGGTATTGGAACAACAATATCCACCTATGTTCTGTGTATTAGTAAATAAAATGTGCTACTTTGGCTTGAGTTCAAGCTGCAAGCCAGAAATGCCAAGCTATATTTTTTCCTTTGCCCAAATATGTCCCTCTCCAGTCTATATGGGGAAGCTGCATTTGCTGGCCCCTTAATACTGCACTATTTGTTTAAAAAATGTCATTGATGTCTTTCCAGAGGCCCACTCGAAGTAGGTCACAAAATAAAAACAATAGTATAAAATAGTAAAAACCAACATAAAATTACAAACAAGAAGAAAAGCCATTTAAAAAGTAAGCTAGAGGTATAAAAGTGGCTTCCCAAAAAGATGGAACTCAAGTTAAAAGCCTAGGTAAAAAGAAATGCTTTGGTTAACATTTAAATACAGTACCATCCTAAGTACAATTACACTTTCCTAAATCCACTAAAGTCACTGGATTAGAAAGGTGAAACTACTTAGGATAGCACTGTAACACATCACTGTGGCCATGGTTTGTCATTCTAAACTACACAAATAAACAATTTAATAACTTAACTACTAGTCTCTTGGTCTTGCAAATGAGAAGAGTGAGAGAATTTTTGACAAAATCCAGGGACAGGTATGGCCATTTGATGAAACTGTTTTATAGTGCTAGAAATGTGTTAATCATTTTGTAATAATAAGCCCATTTGCAATATAAGGAAATCACACAGATCATCTTTTTAAAAAGTGTCCTAATTAATTGGGCAG
Organism: Heteronotia binoei; assembly: GCF_032191835.1. NCBI lineage: Eukaryota > Metazoa > Chordata > Lepidosauria > Squamata > Gekkonidae > Heteronotia > Heteronotia binoei. The sequence continues at coordinate 53,387,999 of NC_083243.1, read as the reverse complement.
CGCCTCTGAGGTTTTTATTTCTTAATACAAGTAACTAAAGTGCTGGAAGCAAGTGCCCTCCTCTTAAACGATGTTGTCTTTCAAGATGAACGGGTCTGAGATGTAATGAACCAATGTAAAATATAATGGCATGCATACACACAAACCGCATTGAGAATCACTGGTTCATTCACTGGTAGCTCATTCAGGGCCAGCAAACAGCAACCGAAGCTCTGGATAGGGGTCGATCAGGTAAACGTTTCCATCCTTACCGCCTCTTACCCGAGGACGAAACAATTCAGTAGGGGGCGCTGTACGCCTCACTCTCCCTTTCCTTCCGTTCGCTACCACCGGAAACGTTCTAGCTGTTAGGAAATTGCACTCGATGGCCTTGGCGATCAAGGCGGTTCCGCACGCGCTCCCGTTGCCGACCGCCGCTCTTGCGGCCTGTGGAAGGATTCGCGCTCTGCTCCCGGCGACATCCGCTGAACTCCTGTCCCCGGCCCCATGTTTCCGACGTGGGGTTTGTATGGGGCGGCTCCGGGGCCCTACCCACCGCCGCCCACGATGATGCCGCCTCCACCATTGCCTGGGCCTCCGCCGGCTGTGCTGTCCACTGCCCTGGCGCCACAAGGCCCTGTGGTGCCGCCGCCTTACGCGGCCTCCTCGGCGACTCCAGCTACTGCCCCAGTGAGCGGCACGTCGGGCTTTTTGAGCCTGCAGGAACAGCACCTGGCCCAGCTGCAGCAGCTCCAGCAAATGCACCAGAAGCAGCTGCAGTCAGTGCTGCTGGGGGGTCCCCCGCCGCCCGGGGCGCCTCCGCCCAACCTGCCGCCGCCTCCCCTGCCTAGCGCCTCGGCCCCCGCCAGCTCCTGGCAGCCCCCCATCCCCACCGGCCCGCCTCCCTCCCGCGCTTACTCGAAGCAGTTTAAGCACCGCGAGCCGCCACCTCCCCCTCCTCCTCGCGAGCCGCAGATGCGCAACCCTCCAATGCCTCCTCTTCCCCTGGCAGAGGAGTGTGTGGAGTCGCCTCAGGCTCTCCAGGAGTGGGAGACCGAAGCCCCCTCCACCAGTCCCCATATGGACATGGATATGGACTTGTCCTCCCCGCCACAGTCGCCCACCCAGCCTTACATGGCCCCACTGGAGACTGACTCTTACGCCCTCCCTTCTCAGCATCTACCCTCACAGACCCACACCCCACCACCTCAGTCTTACCAGGCCCATTCTCAGTTGCCTCAGACCTTCTCAGAACAGACTTTCTCCGAACCTCCTCCCACACCTGTTTCTCAGTCTTACCTGCCTCAGTCTCAGCCTTATCAGCCCTCTTCCCAGTTAGTTCAGTCCAATGCTCCTTCAGTCTCCCAGAGCGAATCACGCTTCACTTCATCCCAGATTTCACAGGCTTCCCCTGAACCGCAAGAATTCAGACAGGGCAGTGGTGAGAACACAGATAACAGGTGTGAGCGACTGCAAAGCACCTCCCATGCAGACCTCTCCTCCATGACTCCCCAGGTAAGAATGAAGTGTGTCTGTCATTTCTAGACTGCAAAATAACTGGACAAGGGGTCCAGGTAAGAAACTTCCAAAAGTGTTATGTTCTTTCTTTTTGAGAGAACTTAGTCAAGATTCCTTGTAGATATGAAGTACTTGTCTTAACATCAACTTATGGAGTCAAAAAGTTCATGTTTACATCTTTTCTCATTTAAATTGTGGCTCCTGTTTTCTGCTGCTGCCAAAATACAAATCTGTTTTGTATAAGAAATAAATCCACTTAGATCAGTGTGTGTGATGTCTGTTGCGCTGCATGCATATTGTGTGATAACAAGATACTCACATTTGTCTATCTTAAACATTCACATTAGTATTATTTTAACAGAAGTAACTTTCATGCTAAGCACTTTTCTGCCTGAGAAAGGCACAGGCATTTAAAATTTCCATCCCTCATCACAGCCAGTATCCATGTATTTAAGATTAAGGGATAATAGGCTCCAAACAAGCTTTTACTTTGTCATCTGTCTTTATTCCTGAACCTAAGCATGGTTTATTTTGAAGTAAGTCCCACTGTAAGGTAATTTGTCTTCTAGGTAAGTGTGTGTAGGATTAAAAGTGAAGGTAGTCCCCGGTGCAAGCAGAGAGTCATTACTGACCCATGGGGTGATGTTACATCATGACGTTTTCTTGGCAGACTTTTTACGGAGTGGTTTGCCACTGCCTTCCTCAGTTATCTGTTCTACACTTTACCCCCAGCAAGCTGGGTATTCATTTTACCAACCTTGGAAGGATGGAAGCCTGAGTCAACCTTGAGCTGGCTGCCTGAGCCAGCTTCCACTGGGATTGAACTTACATCATGAGCAATGTTCCCTCTAAGCCATGGAGACTTGTGAGCAAAAATTCTACTTTGTGAGCTACTGGCATTAAAGTTTTGAGCTACTGCATAAATTACTTTGGTCTGGGGCCATTTTTCCTGAGCTAAGACAAAAATGTGTGGACTGGAGGCCAAAAATTTGTGAGTAAGCTCACAGTAACTCGGTTTAGAGGGAACACTGGTTATGAGCAGGATTACACTGGGCCAAAGGAGGCCAAGCTAAAAACAAGGGAGCAGGCCTTCTCAATAATGGCACCCCAGTGGTGGAACCAGCTGCCAGAGGAGGTGCGGGCCCTACGGGATCTTAATCAGTTTCGTAGGGCTTGTAAAACCGCCCTCTTTCAACTTGCTTTTTAAGGTGGAACCTTGGCAATAATATTAAGCCATTTTATATATACTGAGACTGTAGCATCATTAAATTATACTGTTTTTTAGATAATTATTGAATTTAAATTGACTTAAATTTATGAATTGTATTTTAATTGTTGTTATTTTAATTTTATTTTTATATCATGACATATGTACCATGTCTTGTAAGCCGCCCTGAGCCTGCCTTGGCGGGGAGGGCAGGGTATAAATATAATTTTATTATTATTATTATTATTACATCCTTTGAAAATTAATCTCTGGATATTTTAAGAAAAAAGTACCATCCTTAGTTACGCCTCTCTAGAGCTGCAAAGTGGGTTGAGGGGAACTTTGGAAATTTGGGGGGGGTTGTGTTTTGTAATCCAACATAGGGCCCGGTCAAAGTCAGTAGACCCGAAGGTCTACCGTTGTGTGCATCCCTACTGTTTCTCATTGAACTTTATCTAAACTGATTTGCATTAGTGGAGCTAGGAAATTTTGCTTGGCACTGGCTTTAGTCACTGAATTGTGTGACAGTATCATTGCTAAACAGCTGGATACTTTCATGAGTTAAGGGAACATTAATTTATTTGGGTTTTTAGAATTTTTAAGTTTATTTGGTCACCAGTGGTTTATTGGAAATAAGTTGTATCTTTAATGCTTCAGAAAATATATAGTCATTTGTGTTCTGTTGGTAGATAGCTTCTGTAGAGCATTTTTCATCAGTGCTCCCCAAAATTATTATTTGGTCGAGTATACATCAAACTTGTGTAGAAACTTTGTTATTTATGTGTTTTGGCATTTGAAGGATAGATCAGAATTGACGGGGCTTGGATGAGAAGGGAAGAGAGTCTTGCAACTCTAATGGACTTGATTTTAGAGATGAAATAATGAAGCTGGGGAAAGGAAGAGACAGGAATGTTAAACTTGGTGGACTTTCATTCCAGTATTGCTCTGGAAGAACTTGTGTGTTCTTAGCTTAGTATGTTTTTGCTGTGCAAATAATCAAGGCAGTTCAGACTTTGGGCCCCCATGTGGATTAATCTCTGGTAGGTTACATAGTAAGTGATGAGAGAATATCATCAATTTAATTTTATTTTTTTGTTATTTCCAGGAGTTATAACTCAGTTTGACATGTTTTTGAAAGATTACTACCACACACTTGTGTTTATCAATGGCATTGACTGTTGTGCTCTGTTTTAAAGGAATTAATACTATAGGGCAGTATAATACCAGTGGTGTTTGTCTTGTTCCCTTAGCACTTTGGCATAACTTGCTGGTGCTTTCATTGCTGTTACTTTTAATTCATATAGTGCTTTGATATCTGTGTGCTTACCCCAGATTTAACAGGTGTACTCAGTTCTGAGTACACCTGAGCTCTTCCACAAACCTCTTTTTGGCAGGAGGGCTCCTCTTTTGTCAATAAGCTGTCATGAAATGTTGAGGAAAATATTTCCTCAAAAGTAAAACCTGTATGCTGCATATACTGTAGTATTCCCCTTTTCGTCTTGAACCAAAGGAGGCTTAATATTGAACTCTTACTAGTCTGGGCTTCTTGAATTGAACGCTTACTGGGTTGGGCTTCTTGGAAAAGGGGTTCAGATTTATATTTTAATAGCCTCTTCCTTATTCCATGCAGGGTGTTCAAACTAGCATATGTCTGAGGCACTGAGGGATGTGTTCAGATTAACAGGAGTTAAGATTGGAGGAAAGCTGCTGTAGCTTTCATGTCTGAAATGATTGGCAATGCAATTTAGCATCCTGATTATTGGAAATCCATTGTTAACACAATAAGTTTAAATCTTTACCTTGCATATATTCTAAAGATTCCCAAGTCTGCTTGCAGTACTGAAACGAAACATTTTGGAGGGGCAAATGGGGGGGGGGGGGATAGCAGGCCTGCATGTGCATGTGTGTTGCTTATGATGGGGTATATTGGCCCACATCTTCCTTGTACTGTCTTTGTGATTTCCCATTTATTTCCTGTGCATAGGAGTAGGGGTACTGTGAATCTGTTTGAGAACTTGTTCTTTTTACTGTTTTGATAATTTGAGAAAAGTTGTGAAGCGGGTGAATTTGCAGGTGATACAGATACGTGAATGAGCACCAAGGCTTTAATTTTAACTGGTAGGCTAAATAACTGAAGTGTTCATTAACTGATGGGAGCCAGTTTTAATTAGGACTGCATGTTGAAGGTATACTTATTTGCTTCCAGCCTGGTACTATATTTATTTGTTTCCAGCCTGGTTGAGACCAATAGAAAGCTTTCCTATCTAATAATAGTTGGCAGTTTTCATTCAGTTAAAAGGTATTGCATAGCTTAGTAAGAAGCCCTGTGGCGCAGAGTGGTAAACTGCAGTACTGTAGTCCAAGCTCTGCTTACGACCTGGGTTTGATCTTGGTGGAAGCTGGGTTCAGATAGCTGGCTCAAGGTTGACTCAGCCTTCTATCCTTTCGAGGTTGGTCAAATGAGTATCCAGCTTGCTGGGGGTAAAGTGTAGATGACAGGGGAAGGCAATGGCAAATCATCCCATTAAAGTCTGCCCTGAAAATGTGATGTGACATCACCCCAGAGTAAAAAACAACTGGTGCTTGCACATGGGACTACCTTTACAGCGCAGTATCTCAAAAAGCACATGTATTGAGGTTTTAGTAATATGCTGTTTTAAGTTTAATGAATTCATGTAATTTAATGCATATTAATCTGGCAGTCCTAGTGTTAAGCAGTTAAACTTGCCAAAGTATAATGTACCTTAACAGTTCATTGCTTGGAAAGCAAAACAGCTACAAGGGCTTTGCTAAGGAATCCCTTAGCTTAAGAATCCTTCCTTCTTTCCAGCTAATGCTGCTGGTAGTGCCAGAGGGAGAGAAAGCAGCAGCAGCCCCTTCACTGTGCCAGAATCCACTCAAGAAGCCCCCCTCAGACCTCTTGGATTATTTTTTTAGCCAATACTTGGCTAAAGATGCTGTTAAGACAGTAATAAATACTGTTCAGTATGGTCGTATATGTATTGCATGTTTTCTGTCCAGAAGCAAACAAGAAAAATGTAAGTGTACCCTGGTTAGCAACCAGCCAAACATTTCTATGAATGAAAGGATTTCAGTGTGTGGAGCACAATTTCTTGCCTCTATTTTCCCCCTGCAGCCCCAAATGCCCCTGGAGCAGCATTTCAGGTGACATTTTGAGCTGTAGTGGGAGGAGGGAGCAAGTCATACTCTGTAGTCAGAAATCCTTTTGTCCACTGAAGCATTTAGTAGAAGTCAGGCCCAATGAGGGGGGCATTTCACATAAATCAAAAAGTAGCTTCCAATATTTAGGGAAAAATCTGTTCTGGGAAGGACATAAATCTGCAGTAAAACTGTCTGCTCCTTACTTTAGTCTATTCTGTATTCATCTGAGGACAGGGAAGTAAATCTGGTAGTCATCACAGTTAAATTCTGTGGCTTGTATTCTGCTATTTCACTAAGGGCAGCATGTTCAGTCAGTGGAGGCACCTGCTGCATTGGTGAGACACGCCAATGTGGTGTAGTAATTAGCGTCAGACTAGAATCTGAGAGATTTGAGTTTGAATGTTCACTTTGCCATTGCAGCTTGCTGAATGAGCTTGGACCAGTTACACACACTCAGCCTAACCTGTTTCACTGGTAGGATTGCCAAGCTTCCTGCCAGTCTTCTTGGTTGCCTGCAGCTGTTCCAAACAGTGGTGGTAGAAGAATAAAGAAAAAAATCATGGCTGGTCTCTGCACCAATATGCCACTTTTGGATTCTGCCTGAAAGTGATGTAGTGACAGCCGTGTTCCCAAACCCTCCTGCAGGTTGCCAGGCTCATAAAGATGTTGTGAGGATAAATTGGAGGAATAGAGAATCATATAAACCTCTTTGAGTCCCCATAGGGGAGAAAAGGAAGGTATAAATTAAGGCCTTTTGTTGATGGAACATGCCACCTTTGGAAAGGCAGAATGGTAGGAGACAATCCATTGTTGGCAAGGCTACCGCTAAAGTTTTGTATGATGCACAGTTGTGATTTTGGAATTCCTTTGTCCTCTAGAAATTATACAGAATGTCTTGACTCTCTCCTGTGACTTTTCATTGGTGGACAATGTTATTAAACTAAACAATTAAGTAATAATGTTGCCTAAGTGGATATTCCGGCTGTGTTGGCATCTGGACTTGTTGCAGGATCTGGACCTCTATGTTAAATGTTTCACAATTATAAAATCTGTTTATGAGCAACCAGTGATATACCATCAACAGAAGATTCATTATCTAATTAGCTACAGATCATCAGTGCAACTTTGGAGTGGTTTTAATTAAGAACTGTGTAGGTGACAACTGTGTAGATGGTTTCCTGTCACTTTTTCTTTGAGCCTGTTCTGTTGTAGTGGTTTGTCCTGAGTTGCTGAAAGGTTAACCCAAGATGGAGTTATGGTAAAGGTTCCTAACTAGCTATGGTAGCCATGCCACTTACATGTTTCTTGCTTTGATACTGTTTCATTAATATGAACTGTTGTAGCAAGAGTAGAGCGCCTGCCTGTTGCCTTGTGAAGAAAACTTTTTGGCTAGCAGGTGTTATATTATCCTGATCAACAGCTTTGTATGCACAAAGTACAGTTGAGAATGTAACTTAGAGAATGGTATATTTGATGTTTGTTTAACAATGTCACTTGGTTAACAAGATTTACTGTATAATTTGAAGAAAAATGTGACCTACATAACAGTGTTATTGCTGTAGCATTTGGGAAAATCAAAACTAGGTATTTACAGTCCACTGCCATTCCTGTCAAAACAATTATTTGACTTATAACAAACCTGATATAGTGGACCGTATATAGTGGAATAACTGTCTCCCTCTCTCCCTCCCTTTCTCTCTCTCCCCATATCATGTAATGATATCCTATGGCACCACAATCCCCTTTCTCTAGTATTCCAACTAAGAATAACCCTAACAAAATTGAAAAATTACTTTGTAATAATAATAACTACTAATTTATTTAATAATGACAGTTGTGCTGTTATAACTTGGCAAAATGATGTGTCTGATGTGGTAATTTGTAAAGCTTTGTGGGAGATGCTTGTGGAAACTAAAGGTTCCATGAAAACTTTACCATAAATGCTGCTGTAGACTGAACAGCCATCAGATAACAAGCTAAAAAAATCAAGCTGTTTCAAATTTAGTGTGTCTCATTTTTACTAAGACTGTTTATTGTCTAAAATGTTTTTGTGTTTCAATGGATATCTAAAGGAACACATTATAGTCATTCAAATGTGGCCATGTATTTGTACAAAATAATTTTATGAAAATCCATTTGCACAGTTTAGACCAGGGGTAGGGAACGTTGGCTCTCCAGGTGTTGTTTTTTTTGCCTACAACTCCCATCAGCCCCAGCCAGCATGACCAATGACTGGGGCTGATGGGAGTTGTAGGCAAAAAACATCTGGAGAGCCAACATTCCCTACCCCTGGTTTAGACTAACCGTTTTATTTGTTTATTTTAAAGTGCATGTTTTAGTCTTGTTTTCCCAGATGGTAGAGATATTGTGAGTTGCAAGCTAAGTAAATTGTATATGTATGCAAGAACTCTTAAAGGGGATTAGAGTAGGGATGGATACAATGCAGAAAAAATGGTGGATCGCAGAGGTTTGACGTCCAATGGGTTTACGGACCCCCCCAGACCACAAACTTCCACGTTTAATAGACCAGGTCATGGTCTGTTTGGGCCATAACCTGCACCATTTACAAAGTCATTTAAAGGGAATGCAAAACCTTTAAATGGGTTTTGCAAAGCTGTGCAGTGCACAAGTGAAGGGCATGCAGTGACTTCACCCACCCAGAAGTGGGTGAAGCCACCACTCGACCTTCACTCATGCACTGTGTGTTGCTAGGCTTTGCAAAATTTTTAATAGCTTTTGCAAAGCTGCGCCATGGGAGACTGAAGGCTGAGCAGTGACTTATCCCATGTGGAATGGGTGAGTGAAGTTGCCTCTTCATCCTTTACTCACACATCACATGGCTCAGCTTTGCAAAAGCCGTTTAAAGGGAACACATTCCCTTTAAATGGCTTTTGCAAGTCCCATCAATACAGACCTTATGAAGCTCCTGACAGAGTCATGGGAAGTCTTTGTTGGTGGGATGGCACTGACTGGGCTCTGTCCATGGAAAAATTAGGTCCTTGGTCTGATCCATGCCCATCCCTGAATTAGAGGAATATATATGGGGAGGTCAAAGATACAAAAAAATGGAAAAGTCAAAAGATACAAAAAAAAAGTTATTGTCAGGTCTTATAGTAAGAAAATAAACTGTAGTCCCTGTTTAGCTCCTAAATATTTGTAGAAATATTTTTGAGAACGCAATAGACTCTTCTTTATCTGATCATTTGTAATCTGACCTACTTTTAAAATATTTTAGATTAGGAAGAGAACAATGATGCATTGTTTCCGTATTTACTTTGTCAGGTTCTAGGTAAAGCTTTTCATGGTGAAAACTTTCAAAAAGCATATATGAACATATGAAGCTGCCTTATACTGAATCAGACCCTTGGTCCATCAAAGTCAGTATTGTCTACTCAGACTGGCAGCTCTCCGAGGTCTCAAGCTGAGGTTTTTCACGCCTACTTGTCTGGACCCTTTTTAGTTGGAGATGCCAGGGATTGAACCTGGGACCTTCTGCTTACCAAGCAGATGCTCTACCACTGAGCCACTGTCTCTCCCACTGTCCTGTGTATGTATCGTGTGCAAGTTTAGAACAATTCCTTACAATCTACCAATAAAGAATAACTTTATTTACTGGACAAAATACCTTGCTTGCAAATCAACCCCTCATTGTGTTTTCCATGTCAGGTTGGTAAGAAATAAGCTGTATTTAAACAACTTCCCCATACAGTTCCAATTCATAACAGAATTCTTTTGACAACTGCAAACTGACTCTGTTCTTAGGGCACTTACTTTCTATAACACTGCCAAATAATTTTTAGTATATTACAGTGCCTGGCCCAGGCATCCCACTGATGATGAGCAGAAAGTTTCAGGCAGAAATATATAGAAATTGGAGAAAGCCAAACAATTTGTCAAGATATTTGAATCTTCTGTTCTTATAAATGTGTTGACTACTACTATGCCTCATTCCATCCTGTAGCAGTCTCTTGTGCCCAACCAAATCTGTCCTTTTATGCAGTTTCTTTATATCCATCTTAAGAATTATAATTTTTAATGTAATTTTGGATTCATATCCCACAAGATGGCTCAGGGTGGCTTACAACAATAAAATAAAACAATTAAAATAACATCATAAAAGCAAGTGTTGCAGAATCAGGAGCAGCAAAATAACAAATTTAAAGACATAAGCAGCAAAATCACCCAGCAGCAAGTGGCTGATAACTAACAGCATGATACAAACACCATAATGGTGACATATTAATACTAATGTTAGGTCCTAGTAAAGAACTTTCCATTCTTTTTTGTCTTGCTTGTTTTAATAATTCATGAAGCTGTTTCCTATCCTTTCTGTCATCATCATTGCATTCAGTTATTGGCCATTTTTTGAAAAAAAAAAAAGTCTGCATATTGCACACCGTTACTCCTCAGCCTTAACATTTGTTAAGATTCCTTTTTAAATGACATGCATGGTGACATTTTGTAAACCTGAATTAACTTTTTGTTGCTTTTCTGTACACTGATCAACAGATCATTCTTTATTTCAGCACTCCAAAAAAGCTCATTGGGTCTTTTTCTATGTAATGTAAGATGTTGTACTTTTCCAAACTATAAACGTGTCATCCAAATACCTTTTATGAATACTTTTAAATTGACAATTCCATTGCATATACAACATCCATTCAAACCAATCTGTGAAATATTAATCAGGTCAGAAGCATATTTAGATCTTATGGTAAAGCATGACCCCCCCTCCCCCATCCAGTTGAAAAAAAAAATTTCTGATTCACATCTTGCTGATGTAGAAATAAATGCAATGTGGGATAATATGCATGTTTGTTCAGTGTCTCTTGAGCTGTCATTATTTCCTCTTATTCCCTCTCTTTGTGGGATGTCTGTGAAGAATGACTAACCATTCTAATTCTGAATCCTCAGGGTATTTTTTAAAGAGGAGTATCTCTAAGAACGTTTGTTCTGCCACACTCTTACCATTTGGCCCTGGACAAGTTCCTTCCCCTTAATTTCTGTTGTGAGACGAGAAGAGAATAAGAGGTTTATTATTATTATTATTATGTCATTAAAGGTTTTTAAATTGAATTGATATAGGAAGAGTTGGAGCGGATGTTGGGAGCGTAAAGCAGAACTAGAATGCATTTTTATGCACCATCAGTTTTGGGAGGCCTTAAGTCACCACAGATTATTATATTCAGCTAGGGGATCAGAACCAACATGAAGTTCTGCCTTTGATTTCTGATTTTGTTCTGATGAGGGGGTTGGTATGGGGGAATTTCCCCCATCTTTTGAATTAGTGGTCAAGAAACTGAGAGAAAATTCAGGTCCTATTTCTGTCTCCAGAAGCATGCTTATAGTGAGCTGGTGCTGAAAGCTCCGTATCAGCAGTCTGTCCACATGGAGAGGTAGTGGTAGTGTGTGTGACAGACTATTGTGGTTGTTGTCTCTCCTTTTAAAGCCAGATATGAGCAACTTTATTTTAAAAGGGCATTTTTGTTCTAGAAAACTATATAGGTACATGGTAGGTCAGGGCAGCAGATAAATCATCCCTGTACTGGATTACATCGCAGATAGATGCCTGCCCAAACATTATACACCTTTAATATATTTCATTTATGGTTATTACTAGCAAAATAAGCACAAAATGCATTCTTTGTGAATATTCAGCATTGCCTCATCTTCTAAAAAGCAGTTTTCTGTGCCAAAGATTTTATTAAACGTATTTGTTTGAACTGCATGTATTACATTGCCTGACAAACAAAGTGGCATCCAATTTGATATAATGGATAGATAAAACAGTATAAAACATAAAGCTAAAACAATTTTAAAACCAGAAATCCCAATTTACAGCACATTCCACAGTCAATGCCTTAATGACACTGACAAATCTGACAAATAAGCTCTGACACATGAAAGCTTAGAGCCCTGAAAACTTTGTTGGTCTTTAGGTTGCTACTGAACTTAAGTTTTGGTGACCCTAGAAGCTGTAGTAACTGTTTTTTTTTTCTTTAAAAGATACAGCTATCCTGTTTATGAACTGTGCTCTTTCTCTATTTCTCATGATTAATCTCTCTTCATTCTAGGGTATGATCTTATTAAAGCCTTGAAACTACCATCCTTCTCACATCTCTTCTGTTATAGGAACAGCAGCAATATTGGTATCAACAGCATCTGCTTACTCTGCAGCAGAGGGCAAAAGCACATGCACTGGGACAGCAGCTGCCACAAGATGTAGGTGTTGCAAGTGATGCTCCTGAGCAGAGGCAAGAAGAAAGGGAAAATTCTCTTTCTGACCAGCTTTCTGAGCCTACCTTGCATTACGAACCCCTGTTACCTCATTCCAAAGATGATGACCTTCCTTTGTCATCTGTTGAACCCAAGGTAGGCTGTGCACAGAGATGTCAGTCTGGGTATTGTGTCTGTTCATAGGGATTTGTTTCCCTTTTTTGCCTTTTTAAAACTTATCTCTCATCATTGGAAGGACTTGCTGGAAAAACCTGTGCCAGGGCACAGTAGAGCACTAGGATGACAAGTGAGAGCCATTTGCAGATTATTGGGTTTCTAATGCAGGCCTGAAAAGCTTCCTAACTTTTTCTCATACTGGAGTTGAGTTATAATTGTTTGTGGTGAGTATATAAATTTGCTTTTCATTTGCAGTGTGGCTGGAGAAGATAAATCTTCAGTGGAGCACAAGTGAGTCACAGCTCTTTCCCTTAGTGGGACTGACTAGCCATTTTGATTTAAGAATCAGGGTTTATGAAGCTCCAGATTGTGGATTAATGTCAGCAGATGGATATGCTGAAAAGCACAGAGGCTTTCAGAGCAGAAATACTCAAAATCAGCATTGCATCTCAGAGCTCATGTTGAGTTTACTTGAGACTGACGTGCCTGAGGCTGTTTTCTTTCCTGAGGCTTCTTTCTAGAGCATGGTTTCTCAAACTTTTCCCTCCCATGGCCCAGTTATTTTTACACTTCTCCTTCATGGCCCACTAAAATTTGGGGGGCAGAGCCAGAAGACTTTGGGGGTGGAGCCCAGAGACAGGAAATGGTGCACAAACATGCTTAAAACACTTGCAATATTCTGTTTAGGAAAGGTAGGAGAATAGTGGGATTTTGCAATGCAATTTTTACAATAAAACATAAAGAAAAAGTACAAGGATCACACAGCAAAAACTAAAAATATAAAATGCTCTCAGCCTGGGAAAACATGAAATGACAGAAAGGAAGGAGAGAGGGAGAAAGAATGACAGAGAGAGTGACAAGCAGAAAGAAAGAAAGACAAACAGAAGGAAGGAGAAAGAGAGAAAGACAGCCAGAAAGACAGAAAGAAAGGAGAGAGAGAGACGGGGAAAGAAAGACAGAGAGAGAAAGACAGCCAGAAAGGAAGGAGGGGGGGGGGAGAGAATGACAGAGAGAGAGACAGACAGAAAGAAAGGGAGAAAAGAGACAGAAAGGGGGGTGTATGGAAAATAAAGCAAATAGGGTTGCCTTCCAGCTCCCTTCCGGACATTGAAATTGACCTGGGGTGGGGAAGGGAGGGAGGAGGAGGAGGGGAAACTAGGCATTTGCCTCCCCCCCACCCCGTGTCATGCCTGGTTTGGCCACCCCAGGTCAATTTCAATGTCCAGAAGGGAGCTGCTCGACCCCCCCCCCCCCCAAATCACCTGATCCTTAGGGAAAACTGTGCTGAGCTCACTCAGCCCGGGCCGGCCAGCAGCAGCAGGAACCAGCCCCATCCTGAAAGGGCTCCGCTGCTGCAGCCAGTAGAGCCAAGCCCCATCACCGCCGGCCCCTCCCCCCACCACGGGATCAGAGGGACACAAGTTTCGGCAGGGCCGGGCTGATTTGAATCACACTGAAGGAAGTGAGGGAGGGGCGAAACTCCTCCTCCTCCAGCCTGCTTTTCCAACAATGTCGAAGTGGCTAGGGCCTCTGGGCTTCCTCTGATCGTGTGGGTGAAGGAGGAGGAGGGGGGATGGAGTGCGACGCTGGGGAAAGGAAGGAAGGGGACAGGCAGTGGCGGCAGCCGAGCCTCATCGTGCTGGGGGGGCATGACTGAGCGGCTCATTGCTGCGCTGCGAGGGCAGGGGGCAGCGGCAGCGAGGGGGGGTTGTCAGAGGGCAGGGAGTGGTGGCCCGATTGCAAACAGGCCCCAGACCAGGACCGGTCCCCGACCCAGGGTTTGGGAACCCCTGTAAAGGATTTGAGAGGTCAAAGAACACTCAGCAAGGCAAGACACTGTGGTACAGAGATACTCTAATTGCAGAACATAAAGCAAACAACAGTGTAAAGATTTTCGTGTCCCTTTAGTGACTGGGGACTTCTCAGCAACAGCAATTTCCAGCAGCCTCAATGAAGACCCCAGTCATGCCCAACTGCTGCTTCCTCTTCCTGTTTTTGTAGCCTTCTTAGGTACAATCTAGCATAAACAACACCTGGCAGGCATGCTGAGTCAGGTTCCAGTATCTGTATCTGACAATCCCTTATTAGGAAGGGAATTTATTCTGTAGCTACTTGGATACCTTAAGCTCAGCCAGGGTTCCTTGGCAATATAATTCCCTACATTTCCTCAAGGATTTCTTCTGTGATTGCACTATACTGGCAAAGCCCATCAATAGTATCACATTAAACAGTATCTTTCTCATATACTTCGGCATTGGCTTGGGGATCAGGAGTAGCCCCTGTAAAATGATTTTTCCAGTACAATGTAAATGATACTGGGATTTAACATAAAAAAAATTAACTTGCTAAATCAGACCAAGGTCTATCTAGTCTGGATTTTTGTTTCCAGCTGTACCCAGCCAAGATATTTTTGGAAGCTTTCAAGGAGATAATGATGATAACATGGATTTTGTGTTGTTTATCCCCATCAACTTGCAACTAGAGTTTTACTGGCTTTTATCATGTAGATTCCATTTGGTTCTCAAAACTGATAGCAATTTGTAGACTTGTTCTCCTTGATTTTTTTTTCATCTTTATAAAAGGCCTGTTGAACTAGTGGCTGTCTCAGTTTCTTCTTGCGGGAGATTCTAAATGTGGGAAGTAGATTGTGTTATCTGTCCTAAAGAGAATATAATTGAGTGACATCGAGTTCTAATATATTAGATGAGGAAAATAGTCTCTCTGCCATAATTTTATATACCTTACTATATTTTCCTTTAGTTGTCTTATCTAGATTGAAAAGTGTCAACCTCTTTAGATTTTCTCAATAGGTGAGGTACTCCAACCCCTTGATAATTTTAAGTGCTCTTTATGTACTTCTGTTCACTAAGACTTTTAATTAAGTGGCTCCATCTTTTTATCTGGTTTATGTTCTGCTCTGCACCTGATGATAATTTTAGACTGCTCCATTTATTGTATACCACTTTTTATTGATCTAGTTCTATGGACTTGGCTTGTTTTAATGTTTTATTGGCTTATTAGTTTAAGTTTTTTAAATTCTGGGGAAAGGACACATAAATTTTCAAAATACATAAATAAATAATCTTTTTCAGCTGTTAAGACCCCATGCAAAAGACAGAAAATGTTTCAGAAATCCAAACTTCACATGATGTCTAAACCGGCTGCAACATCCAGGACACCTAAAGCATAAATTCAGTATGTTGTAACACCAAAAAAAAGCAAATCCACTGCTAGGAATTATTTTTTCAGAGTCTGAAAATAAAACAGCAAATAGGTTTACATAATGGCATCATGCTATTGTGCAACCAAAAACTTAGAAGAGTGAATATAGTTTGACCACTCCATCTTTTAAAAAGGCATTAGGCTTCTGTTTGGATATTTTGAGAGGTATCTTGAGTGAGTGATAGAGGGGGTGTGCTTTGTATGCACAAAGTTCCTGGTTGAATCCTTTGTTTCTTAAGTTAAAGGTTCTCAGGTAGTAGTAGTTGTACTTTTCTTCTGACCCTGGATAGTTGTAGTTGGAGAGAGAGCACTGAGCTATGGATCAGTGGCCTGCCTTGGTATACGGCTGCTTTCTTTGTTTATATAAAACAACAACAAAGTAATCACAGGTTCACCTAATTTAGAGAAATCTTTTTAGTGCACTTCACATGTTCTTGGATTTTGCCATCCTGAATAATTTGGCATCATCCATAAGCATAAACCTGACTGTTGTCCCTGCTTCTGGATTATTTATGGATACTATCAAGTCCCAGTGAAGATTTCTGAGGGGACCTCACAGCTTAAATATATCCAGGAAGAAAGTTATCAATATATCCCTATTGTCTTGCATAGAAAAGCTTGCTTGCTAGTTCTAGCTTTAGTAATTGTTTCCTCTAGCTTTGTTCAGACTACTGTTCAGCTGACATGTTTTATTTCAAGGGTGCCTGTCAAGGACCCAAGTCTGGGTCCTCCTGAGCCACTGCTTCAGCTGCACTCAGAGCAGGCAATGCTCAAAGATGTAGGTTCTCAAGGCTGAGTGTATACAAGAAGCCAAACCTTGGTAAAATATATGAAGGTTTATTAAATGTTTTAAAATAATAATATATTATTAGACAATAAAACAACAAAGCTGACTTTTCTATGTAATACTTCAGTACCTGGTATTAGATGACACACCCTTTAAACATCAAAGTCCAAGCAATAGGCTCTAGCATTTTCTACATAGCTGTCCATTGCAATGATGCCTGCCATAGGCAGAGCCACTGTCCTGTTGAAGTTATCATAGCTCCCTTCATGTCTGTGGCTTAGATATAGTCATTTGCTATCTGGTGTCAGATGGTCCTTCACATCCAATCAAGGTGCTCGCTTGCTGGAATCCTCTAGAACAGGGGTGTCAAATTCATTTGTTATGAGGGCTGGATTTGACGTAAATGACCTTGTTGGGCCAGGCCACGTGTGTACCTATTTAAGATTAGGTAGTAGAGATACACCTTTTATAAAGAACACACACACACACACACATATATATGTGTGTGTGTGTGTGTGTTCTTTATAAAAGGTGTATCTCTACTACCTAATCTTAAATAGGTACACACGTGGCCTGGCCCAACAAGGTCATTTACGTCAAATCCAGCCCTCATATATATATAAAAAACATCCTTAAAATGCCAGCACTCATTGGTCTTAGAGATGCTTTCTTTGTATTTCTCCCATGGGATCCAGGGAACTGGGCAAAGGAAGCTCTGGCTCTTTCCTTTACCTAGGGAACTGGGGGGGGGGGAGCCTCATCCTATAGAAGGAAGAGAGGCTTGGCTTAGTAGCTCTGCTGTACAATTGAGAGATCCTGGCAAAGCAAGCTATTACTCCCCCTTGGGGAGGAGCCTCAGCCAATAGAGAAAATAGAGGTTTTGTTCTGTAGCTCCTGTGCAATTGAGCAAGCCTTGCAAAGCAAGTTGCTATGCAGAAGGAAGCAAGACATAGGGAGAAGGAAGCAGATGACAGCCAGTTGCTCAGGGGCCTGATAAAAGCCCTCTGGGGGCCTGATTCGGCCCCCGAACTGCATGTTTGACACCCCTGCTCTAGAAGCTGATAGCACTGCTCCTGTCTCCCCACCACCACCAAAAAAAAAATCTGGCTACAAAGTTGACCATAGTTTGCTATGATTAGCCAATTATCACATTTTTTAATCCAGCCTTGAAAGAAAAAAGGATGGTTGTAGGCAAGGAGGCCAACAACCAGTAACAGACACCCCAATCAGCCATGAAGCTCTCTAGACAGCATTGTGCCAGTTATGTGCTTTCTCATATACCTCACAAAGGTTGTTGTGAGGATGAAAAGGAAGAGGGGAAGTTGCCTGTTATTTCCTTTTTGCATTTCAATATCAAAGTCCATTCTAGAAAGAAGAGAGATAACAGCTGCTTCCCCGTGGAAGAGGTTTTCCATGGTGGTTGTGTTGCTGATATGATTGTTGGTCCATTTGCATTGGCTGCAGAGATTCCACATGGCACAGGCTAATATGGTTTTTCCTCATTTCTTGCTGTGGTTTCCCTTTCACACAATATATGAGTTGCATACACTCTGGTACTGTTGTCATGTAGTCATAATTTTCTAAACTACTCCCCCCCCCCCGTATAATTGGCACACATATAGCACTCTCTTCTGTTTAGCTGTTGCATTATTGCAGTCTCCTTTTGCATAAAAGTTCAGGATATTGGCTTGGATCCAACAACGCATAAGTGGAAACAGAAACGTTTATTTAAAACATTTCTGTGCTGCCTTTCAACCCAGGGGTCCTCAAGACAGCAAACATTTGGCCCCCTGCTCAACACAGCCCCATCCTCTGCCCACAGGAGTATTAATATGCAGAAGTTATTCTGTCTGTTCTGCCTTTTCCAGCTGTGGGGCCTTATGTGGGATAATAGTTTGTCACCATCTTGATAATCTTGATATTTTAATCTCTATTCTGATATTTAATTTTATTGTTAAATGGCTTATGATGTTTCGATTGTTTTTATGCTCTTTGTTGTTACCTGTCCTGAGCCCACTTGTGGGGAGGGCAGGTTAGGAATCACATTTCAGACATTAAAAACAGCATTAAAATACAGCTATAAATAATATATTTTAAAATTAAAACACGTAAACACACTAATGGAGAAGAGCAAATAACAGTGAGAACACCAACAAAACCAAAAGTCTTCATCTGCCAGCAGAAGACAGTGATAGATGGAGAAAGATGAAATTCCTTAGGAAGGGAGTTCCATAATTTGGACTTCATGACTGAGACAGCCCTTTCTCTAGTTGCCATCCATCTAGCCTCAGGTGGCAGAGCCTTGGAAGATGAGCAGAGAGGCTGGGTCACTTCATGAAGAAATAGGTGGTACTTAAGGTATGCAGGCCCCAAGCTCTAATGGACTGTAAAGATCAATACCAGCGCCTAGAATTGGGGCCATAAGCAAACTGGAAAGAAGTGTAGATGGAACAAGACTGGAGTGATATGCTCCCTACAACCCACTCCAGTCAGCATTCTGGTTGCAGCATTTTGTGCTAACATTTCTGGACAGGCTTCAAGGGCAGCCCCATGCAAAGCATATTGCAGTATTCTAATCTAGATGTTATTTCTGCCCTGGAGGACTGCAACTAAGTCACCAGCCCAAACTGGTTTTTCAGGAAATCAAAGCCCAACAGTAACATCCAGACTACCAACTTGCTCCTTGTAGAAACCTGTATGCCAAAGGCCAAGGGACTGAGTAGCGATGCCCCAGCGCCTCACTCTGAAACCTACCTTTGAGGTAGACTGACACCACCGCAAAACAGTACCATATAGTCCCAACCTTGAAACAGGGTTCATAAGGATATCATAAGAATATCAAAGGAACCCTCTATTGTAGTGTTAGTGACAACAACAAATAAATAGCAGAGGCACTTAACTGTGAAAATATATGAGGGGGGGCATTCCCTTCATTCAGGCACAAGGGTATAACTTCCCTTCCAGAGCTGTGGAAAACATACTAATGCCATGCCGGGAAAAAACTCTTTCCCCACCCCTACTATAAAAAAGTAGAATTTTTCAGTAGAAAAACTGGATGGTGCATAATCTATGCATGAATGGAAGATGAACATTTCAGATTGCTGAAATGGAGGAACACCTGTGTGTGGAAACACATAGTGACTTCCCAGTACCATGCCTCGTTTTTTGGTCTGATATATTCTTCATATAGATCACACAGTTTTTTGTTTATTTTAATATTTCTGATTTATTGATCTCTGATGCCATTGACAGAACCATTACAGCCTGTTCCATCCTTTCTGTGGATCTCATATCAAGGGATATTTTCTGATACAAATGCCAAATCTGTGCTTACTCGTACAGTGAAGTAGTCACTATATTGAAATAGGTGGCAAGAATTCAATTGCCATTTGAAAGCCCCCCTCCCCCAAAAAAGAAAAACTCTGCCAGAAATAATATTTTGTTATTTAGGTGCAATTTAACGTTTTTATTTATTTATTGGATTTATATCCCGCCCTACCTGCCAGGGCAGGCTCAGGGCAGCTCACAAGCTATAAAATAACAATAACAATATAGCTAACAATTACATTTAAACAGGTTCTGGTTTAAACATGTTCCATTTAAGAATGTATAATAAAATGATCTGTTTTAAACTGCACGTTAAGAATAGAAAATCTTGAATTTGTTACCCGCCATGTTCATTTATTGTTAATACAGTTAATCAGCGTTATCCGTCAGAAATCACCATGTTCCTAATGTTAAATAGGTGGTAGTTTATTACACAAAATCTCAGTCACCCCAAGCATCTGATCTCATGCCTTCTAGATGGTCTTGTTTGTACTGGATTAGGTTAGTTGTCTGCAGTTCCTTTGATAACATGTACAAGGTTAGAGCGCTCTCTCTCTCTCTCTCTCTCTCTCTCTCTCTCTCTCTCTCTCTCTCTCTCTCTCTCTCTCTCTCTCTCTCTCTCTCTCTCTATATATATATATATATATATATATATATACACACACACACACACACACACACACACACAAAAACACCCCACCCCACTTTCATTTGTATTTGTTAAGCAATTAAAGTTGTGTTATTATACTTATACATTTATTGCACAGTTTACTTGAATGCTTTTTCAGCTGCTTTCTATAGTAATCACCAATGGTCTGTGCTATGTTGTTCTGCAGTTGATCTATTCCACATACACTGAGTTGCTGTAGTCTAAACTCATTGGTTTTCTGCATTTACAGTAGAGAACTGAGCAAAAGATTGCAGTTTGTTAGTCTTCACCTAGTGTTCAGTGTTTAATCTACTGCAATTAAGTTAATGAATCTCTGCATGGTTTCATTGGCATTTCCTAACGTATTCCAGTAATGAAGTTTAGATCCCAGTCAGAAAATTCAGCCTAATCTATAATTTATAGTAGTTTGTATCTAGGTGACTGTGTGAAACTATGTGAAAGCTTCAGAATGAAATAAAAATCATTAACCATCTTGTTTGAAAACCTAAGAAACATAAATAACCCTTCTGTAATCTCTATTTAAAGATAGTATGCACTTATTGCACACAAGTTATGTAATGGCATGCTTAAACCAATGAGATGAAAATATGTGTAAACTGGGACACATGAGTACATCAATGATTGGATAAAGCCAATCACAAGCAGAAGTAGTTTGCAAAAGGGATCTCTGCATTATGGAAAGAAATGCCTTATGAAAGGGATCTCTTGGCAGAAGAACAGCATGGAATGTATATACAGCCAGAAGAAAGAACTAAAAGGAATTTTCACTCTTCCATGAGCAGATCAAAGAGCTTGCACAAGAGAAATTGACTGATATTCTTCTTCTCACTGCAATTCTTTGACCAGATCCCTTGTCATTCCTGAAGGCCCTGTGATCCCCAGTAGGTGCTTTTCTAGGGACACATGGACCTGCAGTTGGAAGCATACTGTGGCAAAGATCCCTTCCATGAACATTCTCCATTTATCATTAGTTGTATCTGTTTGGTGTAATGGTTAAGAGTGGTGGATTCTAATCTGGAGAACTGGATTTGATTCCCCACTCCTCCGCTGGATGTCCTCGGGTCAGTCACTGTTCTTTCAAGAGCAGTTCTTTCAGAGCTCTCAGCCTTATCTACCTCACAGCGTGTCTGTTGTGGGGAGGAGAAAGGAGGGCAATTGTAAGCTGTTCTGAGACTCTTAAGTGAAGGGCAAAATAAAAAACTAATCTCCTCTGTGCCAGTATCTTCAGTGATTAAAGCTGTATAGCTCCTAGCCCTTATGTTTCACCAACTTTTCTGTTGGTTTTGATATTTATTTGTGTCTTCAGCTGAGCATTGACCCACCAGAGGATCCTGAGGAAAGTTTGAGGTTGCAGCAGCTGCAGGCAGCAGCGACCCAATGGCAGCAGCATCCACAGCAGCGAGTGGGCTTCCAGTACCAGAGAATTATGCAAAAGCATGCACAGTTGCAACAGATTCTGCAACGTTATCAACAGA
This sequence comes from Heteronotia binoei, assembly GCF_032191835.1. Lineage (NCBI taxonomy): Eukaryota > Metazoa > Chordata > Lepidosauria > Squamata > Gekkonidae > Heteronotia > Heteronotia binoei. Next base: position 53,366,259 of record NC_083243.1, on the reverse strand, counting down.
TCATACAACAACCGGCACATTTCCCTGTGAGTCATTAAAGGAATAGGATTTGATTCCTACTTTGTGCTACTTTACTAAAGTTGTTACTTTGCTTTAATGATGAGTGTGATCATAGTTCATAATGGTCTCTTATATGAGTAGGCTTTACCTGTAGGCTAAATGTTAACTTCTTGTTCTCTTCATCAGATTTTACATTCCACTATAAAGGGGGGGAACCATTCAAACTGCCATTCTAGTTTGAAATGCACTGTTTAGAAAGAATTGCTTACTTCAGTGGGACTTAATCAAGCAGTTTGTTTAGGATCAGAATGATCAGAGGGAAAACTGTGGTAGTTGAACATTTGTTTTGTTGTTTGTATAATTTTATTAATGTTTTTACATGTGAACCTCCTTGGGCAGGTCTCTGGAGAGAGGCTTAAACTTTTTCTCAATATGAAAAAAATGATAGATACTTCATGCTTTGACAGTAATAGAATAAATAGAAAATTGTGTTTTGAGGCTCCAGTGTATGGCTTTCCCATCAGAGCACTATAGTAACTCAACTGTGACAGTATTAAGTGTTTCATTTGTGAATGTAGATCCAGGGTTCAAGTTTACAAAACATAATTTATGTGCCTTCATGTGCCTTTGTTATTTCTCTTTCACACAGACAATGTCAACAGAAATGCAGCTACAGCATTATGAGACCCAGCATAAAAAATTTCTGCCACTTTATAAGGAGTGGGAACGGGAATTTCAGCAGTGGCAGGATCAGCTCCAGGCCTATCCTCACAAGGACCAGCTTTATGAGTGCGAGAAACAGTGGAAGATGTGGCAGGGGCAGATGAAAGCCACACATAACCATTTGCAGGAGAAAGTGAAGTCCCTTCGGAAGATGAACAGTCAATATGCTGGGGGTACAACTGTTCCACCTCAGTTTTCTCCATATTCTCAACCCACTCAAGGTGGCATACCTATTATGCCCTCTACTTTGCCCTCAACAACACTGTCCATGACATCTACCGGGTTCTCTTCTGGCCCTCATGCATCTAATATCTCTGGTCTTAAAGAATCTGGTCCTCAGAGTACCCAGATCACTGAAACTACAAGACCAGCTGTATTTTCTTCCTCAGCTGCCTTTTCATATAAATTGTCCGAGTCATCTGCCACTTCCCATACAGCAGAGCTTACCAGGCCAGCTCTACTTCCTACGCCTGCATCTCCTCCCTATACATATAAAGCAACAGAGCCACCTACTGCCTCTCAGCCCATGGAAACAACCAGACCAGCTCTCCTTCCTACCCCTGCCCCTAGTTCTTTTCCTTTTAAAATGACCGATTCTTCAGCCACCTCCCAGGCCACTGAGATTGGAAGACCAGCTCTTCTTCCTACACCGACTCTTGGTTCCTTTCCATTCAAAATGACTGATTCACCTACCACCTCCCACAGCATTGAGGCAACTAGGCCTGCTCTACTTCCTACTCCTGCTTTTTCTTATAAAGCTTCAGATTCATCTGCTGCTATGCCTTACCACTCGAATGTGACATCGTCTGCTAGTTCTTCTGACCAAGGCAGTTCTTGCATTCCTCTGGGCAAACAGGCAATGCCATTTGGTTCTGTCTCATCTGAACTAGGCTCTGTTGAAGTGAAGCCTCCTTCTACAGTATCCTCACCACCTGCAGCCACCACCAGCACTACCTATCAGAACAATCCAGTGAGATCAGCTGGGTTTCTTGAATCTCCCAGAGGACCGTGCTTTGATAGTCCCAGGGGTCCAAGGTAGGATTTTGCCCCTTTGTGATTTTCACACAGTATTGCAAAGATGTATAACTGTGTAGCAGAAAGGCTGTTAGCAGTTTATTTTAAATATAGTTTTATATTTATATTTAGCACTGTAGAAATGAGACATTTTAATGTGAATTTGCTTGCCACTGCCACCAGTGATATCGCTGCTTGGTTATGTGAGTTACAATGCTGTCACTTTAAAAGGAAAAGCTGCTGCCAGTCTGAGAAGACAATACTGACTTTGATGGACCAAGGGTCTGATTCAGTATAAGGCAGCTTCATATGTTCAGCTTGTACACATCAAACACTCCTCTAGAATGATTCTGGACTGCCCAGAGACATCCAGATCTGCTTTGTATTTGAGGAGGATCTTTTAGTAAAGGGTAATCTTGTGGCAGTGCTGTGGGGATTGGTAGTGTTTTGTGGCCACTTTTACCTATTGACCCAATATGTTCAGTTGCAGAAGCAATCTGCTTTCCTTTTACAACTTTGTAAGTCAAAGTTGTAAGTTGTGTGGTGGGGAGGGGGGTTGTATTAACTTCATGGATTTTTAAATATTGATTCCATCTGGACTGAAATGTATTGTGTATTATATTTATTATTTATTATTCCATTTCTAGACCGCCCTCCTCTGTGCAGTAGGCTTAGGGCAGGTTACAACATATATAAAAACAGCATAATTAAAAAATAATTCTTAAAATTCAACATTACAGAATTATTAGACGGCATCTGCTGCATGATTAATGAGTCCCAAGAGACTCTAATTATGTGTATTTGTAGATGAAATAGTGCAAAGTAAGTGGGTGGATAAGAAAATCTGCCACCATAAAATAAAGCAGGGCAGGGGAGGCCAATTTGGATGGATTAACACTGCCTCAACTGTAGGCCTAGTGGAACATCTCCATTTTTCAGGCCCTGTGGAACTGTATTAAATCATGCTTGGATCTCATCTGGGAGAGTGTTCCACCAAGCTAGCACCAGAGCCAAGAAGGTCAGAAGAGCACAAGGCCTTTCAAAGGACATATTGAGAGAGACAGTCCTGTAGATATGTTGGTCCTAGTCTGCATAGAGCTTTGAATGTTAAAACCAGAACCTTGAACCTGATCCGGGATTCAGCTGGGAGACAGTGTGGCTGGCACAATACCGGATGTATACGTACTCTTAGTGGTGTCCCAGTAAGGACATGCACTGCTGCGTTCTGGACCATTTGCAGTTTCTAGCTCAATCTCAAGGGTAGCCCTGCATAAAGCCAGTTACAGTAAACCAGTCTGGAGGTCGCCATTGGATGGATCACTGTAGCTAAGTCACAAGGGGAGAAGTAGGGAACCAGCTGCCTGACATGCCTTCAACTTAGCCTTTAGTTTTAACTTGGTCAGGTCCTATTTATCTAACCAAGACCTGTGGATGTTGTTGCAAAGTATGTGCACTGGGCAACATCCTTAATGTTTTTCTGCATGGTGATCAAGAGCTTAATTTCTCTTCGATAATAAAAGATTTAACAAATTATTTGACTATATATCATTTTGGAATTCAAGGTGAATTTTTCAAGAACAGGCATAAATAATTTGCTGGTTTCCCTGCATGTGATGTCTAATTATACATGTGTATGGATCTCTACAAGCTGGAACCAACATTCTTCCATGCAGAAAGTCAGATTAGTATCCAACCGGAACTACACAGATCTGAGAATTAATAAATTGTGAAGATGCAGGGTCCTATATACCTGAAAATTAAATATATTTTAAAAAGAGCTCTTTATGTATTATGTATACAGACTTTTATGTATTTGCTTTGTTTATATCCCACCTTGTTCCTTAGTGGGATCCCAGAGTGGTTTCCATCATTTTCTGCTTCATTTTATCCCTCTACATCCCTTTGGGGTACATTAGGCTGAGTGTGAGTGTCTGGCCCAAGGTCATCCAGCAAGCTTCCATAGCAAAGTGGGGATTTGAACCTGTATCTCCCAGACCCTAGCTTGGCATTCTAACCACTATACCATGCTGGATTCTAGAGTTGTGTAGTTTTAAAATCTAGATTGTGTGGCATTTTTGCTTGCTCTTTGGCAAAGTGCAAACCATCCAGTACTTTTTTAAAGCTAGTGTCCTTTCATCAGAATTGCTTATTTCACGTAGCAAGCAACAGAAATTCTCCTCCATAAATATCTTCAGGTTTTGTATAATCTAAGGGTCAGCTGACTGTACATCATGTGAGAGATCTCTAATCAGGTCTTCTGCAGTTTTTATTTTTTCTTAATGCAGGTATGAGATGGAGACTCTGAACTGCATCTAAGCAGTGATATTGGTGAAGAGGATATTTTATCCTTTTCCTGCTATGTTTCTTATATAAATGACAATGTTTATGGATGTTAACATTTTCCTTTGTTGTACCAAGGTAGACATCCAGATATCGAAACCTCCGGTGCAGATTTGCTGCTTGGGGCATGTGTAAATCTTCAGTTAACCCTGTTTTATAGGGAGGGAAATCCATTATCTGTATATAGATCCAGGTGGGCAGCCATGTTGGTCTGAAGCAGTAGAACAAAGCAGGAATCAAGTGGCACCTTTAAAACCAATAAAGTTTTATTCAGAATGTAAGCTTTTGTGCGCTAGAAGCACAGTGCTTCTAGCACACAAAAGCTTACATTCTGAATAAACCTTCATTGGTGTTAAAGGTACAACTTGACTCCTGCTTTGTTCCATTATCTGTATGTTTGCTACATATGTAATTTCTAGTTTCGTCGTTAATAGTGAGGATCATTTATTACTTCATGAGGCTTGAATTTAGTAGACAATTTCCTGACAAACCATATGAGTTCTGTTGTAAGTGAATCTAACTAAAGTGTCTTACTTGACTTGAATTAATTTAAAAAAAAAAATTAGAATATTTCTATGCCACCTCTTCAGAGTCTTTCTTGAGTCAAATGTCTTCTTCTAAACACACAGGTTTGATGGACCACGAGGAAGGAGCTTTGAGAGATTTGAAGCTCCAAGACAGAGAGGACCCCATTTTCAAGGCCAGCGCTTAGAAGGCCCAAGGCCAAGGCTTCAAAATCAGCATATGGATGGGACTTCCAGCAAACAGGGGACAATCCCAAGGGGCCCAGCGGCAGCATTTTATTCTTCTTCAGGCGTATCACAAACGCCAGCTTCCCAGTCAAGTGGACCACAGTGGCGGGGGTCTAGGCCTCTTTCAGGACAGCAATCAGATAATAAAGACTCTTTCAGTGATGTGGCCAGCAGTCAGGCAAATCATTCTAAACCTCCGCTAGATAGAAGAAATTCTGGTCCGCTTCAGCCAGGTAAAGGCCCATCTAACACACACCAAAATACATCCAGAATAGATGGCCAAGAAGTGACATCGGAAGCAAAGAAATGGAGCAGTACTACAGAGACTGGACTGCAGACAGAAACATCCAAAACAGCTCCTTGTCCTTCATCAGTTTCTACTCATCCTCCAAAAGCAGGAGGGAAAAAACCCTTGCTGCCAACTCCAGTAGTCGGAAATAAAGACTTGAACTCCACTGAGAGTAAATTGGCTTCATCTGAAAATAATCAGAACAGGGAACCCTCTAAACTAGAAGACAGAACAAAGGGACAAACAGAACAAAGGCAAATTAAGCCAGGAGATAACCAGGCAAAAGGACCAGCTGCTAGAGGTAGGGGCCAGGGTAGGATAGAAGATATGAGAGGTAGAGGCCAGGCCCGATTAGATAATGCCAGGGGCAGGGGAATGCCAAATAGAGGTAGAGGCAGAGGTCAGACTAGAGATGTAGGTGGCAGAGGCTTAAACAGTGGGGCAGAAATCCATGAGAAGCTACCAGAAAAACAGTCAGGCAGCCAGGACAGAGTATTGGGCAGGCGATCCAGGAGCCAGGACAGAGGATTGCCAGCTAGAGATGGGGAGCCGGGTCATCGGGTGGGTAGCAGAGAGAGAGGCTGTGGAAGTAGCCGGGAGAGGGAAGCAGCCAGACGGCCTAGTAGCCGGGAGAGGGGACTGAATCGGCAGACTAGTAGCAGGGAAAGGGGTGCTAGTCGACGAACTGGTAGCAGAGACAGGGGCTCAGATCGGCGACCTAATAGCCGAGACAGAGACCCAGTCAGAAGACCTAATAGTCAGGAAAGGGAACTGCACAGGCATGATGTAGGTCTTGAGGGCAATACAGAAAATTTACCTCCATTTCGTGATGAACCACGCAGGCCTCCATGGGCTTATGGAGATTCAGGCATAGAAGAAGGACGTCCATTTGAATACAGAGATGTTCCACCTTTAGAACGCAGGCGACTGGAGGATTGGGAAAGTGACAGATACTGGCCTGAACGTGACCGCCGGTATCATGATGGTCCCATTGATCCATATGAGAGAGATGATTCATTAGCACCTCGTCGTCCGTTGCCCCCTCTTTCACCTCTTCCCCCTCTACCTCCTTTACCTCCATTGTCTACTGACCTTGACAGACGAGATCCATTTTGGGATGACTGGGAAAGGCCAGTGGTTAGGGACAGGGAGATTGACAGAGATCTGGACAGGATCAGAAGACCTTTGGATACATATGATCATGAATTTGAAAGAGACTGGGACAGAGATTACATAAGACCAGTGGGTGACAGAGATACGCTGAGTCGTGATCTAGACATACCTCCTCTCCCACCTTTGCCTCCCCTTCCACCGCTTCCTCCTTTGGACAGGTATCGTGAAGAGCGATGGATGGAGGACAGAGAGAGAGATTTCTATGACCGAGATCCTAGAGACAGAGGGGAACTTAGAATCAGAGAGTATCCAGATACATGGAGGGAGCCATCTGACTTTCCTCCTGAGAGGAATGATTGGGAGAGGAAAAGACTTCCAGAGAAGTGGTATCCAGAGGATGTAGACAGATTCCCACCTTTAGAGGATCATCTGGAACCACCACCTCTGCCACCACTCTCATCTGACATACTGAGAGAAGAGCCAAACTCAGCTTCTGAGCAGTCAATAGGAGGAGTAATGGTCCTTAGTCAAAGGCAGCATGAAATAATCCTGAAGGCTGCCCAAGAATTGAAAATGCTGAGGTAAGCTGGTTATTCTTGTTGTTTACTGTGCAATAACTTTTCTTTTTCCCAGTCTATAATAACAAACAACTGTTCCTTTCTCTTCCTTCCTTCTCAGAGTATTAAGTAAAATGATGGCTTTATTTGAGATTTATAAAAGGGAAGACACTTGGTTAACTTACTTGGTGATGACCATTGTTATCTCAAGATCTGAGTCAAGGAATGCAAAACAGGAGATTCTTGCTTATAAAAACTTGCAGAGACTAACTAGAATGATTAAAGGGTTGGAACACTTTCCCTGTGAAGAAAGGTTAAAATGCTTGGGTCTCTTTAGCTTGGAGAAATGTCGGCTGAGGGGTGACCTAGAGGTTTTCAAGATTATGCATGGGATAGAGAAGGCAGAGAAAGAAGTACTCTTCTCCCTTTCTTACAATACGAAAATGCATGGACATTCAATGAAATTGCTGAGCAGTCAGGTTAGAACTGATAAAAGGAAGTACTTCTTTACCCAATTCACTACCAGAGGAGGTGGTGGTGGCTGCAAGCATAGACAGCTTCAAGAGGGGATTGGATAAACTTATGGAGCAGAGGTCCATCAGTGGCTATTAGCCACAGGGTATTGTTGGAACTCTCTGTGTGGGGCAGTGATACTCTGTATTCTTGGTGCTTGAGGGCGGGGGGGGCACAGTGGGAGGACTTCTAGATTCCTGGCCCCACTGATGGACCTCCTGATGGTGCCTTTTTTTTTTAACCACTGTGTGACACAGAGTGTTGGACTTGGATGGGCCATTGACCTGATCCAACATGACTTCTCTTATGTTCTTAAGGTTGCTACAGCACAGACATTGTTTCCAGATATTGATACAGTAATTCAGACCAAGAGGTGTCAGTTATCAGAGACTGTTAAATAAACAAAATATTGCAAAAGAGCTAAGCATGTTTTTAAAGTTTTTTTAAAAAATCTTTAATTGTGTTTATTTGTTTTCTTTATAAAGTTTATATCTCCATTACCAGGCAGAGCCAGTTTGGTGTAGTGGTTAAGTGTGCGGACTCTTACCTGGGAGAACCGGGTTTGATTCCCCACTCCTCCACTTGCACCTGCTGGAATGGCCTTGGGTCAGCCATAGCTCTGGCAGAGGTTGTTCTTGAAAGGGCAGCTGCTGTGAGAGCCCTCTCCAGCCCCACCCACCTCACGGGGTGTCTGTTGTGGGGGAGGAAGGGAAAGGCAATTGTAAGCCGCTCTGAGACTCTTCGGAGTGGAGGGCGGGATATAAATCCAATATCTTCTTCATCTTCTATTACATTTTATGGCACACATGGCCCAGCCTGACAAGGTCACATTTACATCAGACTCAGTCCTCAAAACAAATGGGTTTGACACCCCTGCTCTAGTTCATTTCTTTGCAGAAGTACAAGGAAAAGGCATATCTGGTCAGAGAAGAGGCTAGTGACTTAGTTGGGGGTTTTTTTTTAATGAAAGCTGGGGATTCAGAGAAACTGCTTAAACTATTTTTGCAACACTACATCATTATATTGATATTTTGGGGCCATTTTTTAAAAAAGTCTGGGGGAAGGAGTACTGGCTTAACAGTGACTGCTGTTCAATTGTTGAAAGTGGGCTGGAGTTGGGTGGGAGTGGGCAGGACAAAGAAAAGTGATAGAAACATTACATGATAGGAAAAAGCCAACTCAAGATCAGCTTCTAGAAAAAGGCTAGAGTAAAAGTTGTCTCAAAGTGTGGGAATGGGGTTTGGGAAAAACAACAGTGAAGTGAAAACGTAAAGGAGCAAAACTTCATGGGGAAATTGGGATAAACTGAAGCAGTATGGGGCCAGAACTGATGAAAAAGCATATATGGAAAAGCCATTATTGAGAGCTAGAATTTTTTTTCTTTCTGTGGCAAGTTGACATTTTCAAGGACTGTAACTAGAGGTGTGTGCTTGGTATATACTCAGTCAAATAAATACCTGGAAAATAACATCAGTTTTTTTCAGGTATTTATTCAATCAAATCAGATTTTCTACTGATCTAGCTGAGCCTGAATAAAAGCAAATATTATTCAGCTGCTGTGATCTAGCTGAGCCTGAATAAAAGCAGATACTATTTGGCTTTTATTCATGCTCAGCTTCACTTTCTAAAGTTCATCCACCTTCTGGGTGTACTTGCACCACTTCCAGGTTCCTTTTGCATGGTTGGTTTTGCAAAAGCCATTTAAAGTGAAAGTTCCCTGAAAGGTAGTTTGCCTTCCCTTCACTTATGGAGATATGCCACCGAGGCAGCATGACTCCAGAGTGGGTGGTGGGGCTTTTTAAATGCCTCCCCTTCCCAAATTGCAGTAAGCCATTTCAGCCATCCTTTTTGCTCTCCTCCTGGAGTGGGGGGAGTGAAACAGATGAGTTAGGTTTCCTTTGCCTTCCTTGCTTACGGATGGAGATGTTCGGTTTAAGTGGGAAGAAGTCCTATGGCTTGGGGATCCAGTACCTATTAAACCCTGCATGAACGGTACCCATGGGGTATAATGAAGCTGAATAATTTCAGCAATACCAATTATTTCCCAAATCCCAATACAATACTGATACTGGGATTCAGGAATATCAGTATACATCAATATTTTTCGGGTTTGGTATACCTGAACCCAAAAAATACAAAAAAAAAATTATGCACACCCTTAACTGTAAGAGTTTATTCGAGGTGAGGGTATAAAAAATATACCTATCTTGGGGGTTAGCTGTTGACTGCTCATTTTTGACAAAAAGTGCTAAATTTGGGAGATCAGTCAGTCATATGCTTTACTGGTATGGATTCTTAAAAGGGATACTTATGGCAAGTGCTGTACTTTCTGGCTCTGCAGAGAACAGAAAGAACAGATGCAGAAGATGCAAGACTTTGTTCCTGAGCCTGATCTGCCACCACAGGAAATGGCTAGGGTGCCAGGTGCAGTGTCTACAAGGCAGGAGAACTTTCAGGTAAGTTAACTATCAAAGGCATGCTGTGCGAGTGTAAGTTTGTTGTTATGTGCTTGTGTCTTTATTTGTTTCTAAAAGTTGTAATCTTTTCCTCCAGAAAACAAGCCCAAAGTAATTTATATAATTGACATAGATTGTTGTCACAAAAGCAGAAAAGCAGATTGTTGTCACAAAATGCCCTCAACAATCTAATAAAAACAAAAGGCAGTTAGAACTGAAGGCTGCTTACATTCCAGGGGAAAAAATTATGCCTAGCTTAATAAGCAATCTTTATACAGGCTTTCTACTTGATTGTAAAGTTCAGATGTGTTCAGACTTCTCCACCAAGGCCCACAATGTGAAAGAAGGAACATTGTGCCCTGCAGTTCCTAGCAGCAGGTTTTGTGAATAAAGTAACATTTAACATTCATTTACATAAACTGACTTTTGGGAAATGGAAGTTGCATCTGTGGCTGTGCTGACTGGACCTGGCTCTGAGAGAATTGGGCAGGGAGTTACTTTGGATTGAGGAAAGCCATTTGGGAGAGAAAAGTACAGAAGTTAGATATTTATTCTCTGTGATATCTATCACAGCCTGACTTTTCTCACTGAGACTCAAGGCTGATTACACTGCAATGTAAGTAAGATAGAATGGGACATCCAATAAACTGTGTAACAAGATTAGGATTGCAGAAATTAAAACCATGTGAAAATCTGGAACAAAACCAAAACAATTCATGAGTATTAACATGGCATACTAACCCAGGCAGAAATTAAATAAGATGGTATATACAGCAACAGATAGTACATACTATACACAGTAGTACAGTCCAAAGTCTCTTTCCCATTATTATAGCGCTCCTCCTGAATCATGCCATTATAATAAAGTCTTATTACCTTAAAAGTTGTATGAAGCAATTATGGTTTGAAAAATAGCTTTGATATATTTACCATTTTTGGACACAGAACATCACACAAAAGGTGCATTTTTAAGTTATGTTATGGGTCTGTTAAATGTTTCCTTTTATCTAGACTTCTGAAATGCAGTCTGAAATACCAATAGAGGAACAACCAATTGCACCATCTCCAGCTGTAATTATAAAGCCACCAGTCTTGTTTCGGAAGCCTACCCCAACAACAAAGGCAACTGCCCCCATAGGAAAGCTTTCTGGCCCAATGGTGAGGCCACCTGCTCCAGCCCCAAAGGCCCCTCTTCCCATGGCCAGGCCACCAGCTTCATCAATGCAGCCAAGCACTCCAGTTCCTATTTCAACTGTAGCAACTGCTCAGGTTTCAGTTCCTGAGGTGAAATCATCATTTGCTATGAACCAAGAACGCTGGGATGAAGATTCTTTTCATGGACTTTGGGACACCAGTGAAGATAAAGGAATAAAATCAGAGTATGACTTAGCTAAATCAGAACCGCCACCAATCCCAACATCCCTTGCATCAGGTATGCCACAGCTTTCCAAGCCACCAGTTATTCATCAGACTGTTGACTACGGACATGGCCACAGCCAAAGTCAGGGTGAGTTGAGTACCATTAATATTTCTAAAATGTTAATTATGCCTTAATATAAGGGAAGCAAGTACTGCTGTCTTCAGAACAATATGCTTGAGCATAATCTCTGCATTGTAAATGAGCTGCTGAATGTGCCTTGTGTTAAAATATTGGAAAATTTGGTATCGATCACCCTTATGCTTTCCCAGCTAATTGCTGAGAGAAGGACCTTTTATAGTCTTTGTTGCCTGTCTTTATCTTTTTTTTTTTTGAATAAAGTAGAGATTTATAAAACTATGAAGAGTTAAAGCAAATGGATAGAAATGTTTCTCCTTCCTGTGTAATGCTGGAACTTGGAGTCATCCAATTAAATAGATTTAGACCTAACAAAAGGAACTGCTTCTTTATGGAATGCATAATTAATTTATGGATTTTTAAGGCACTGATTCTTAAACTGGGGTCTAAGAACACCTGCGTATCATCAGGATGTGATGTGAGAGATGTCTGGAAGGTGAGGTGATGAGCACTTCTCATGTGATCCATCACCATGGCTTGGGGTTGGTGCATCTGCTTTGCATGCGATCCTGAATATTTCCCAAATCCCAATACTATACTGACATTGGGATTTGGGAATACTGGAAAGTGCCAGTATTTTTCAGGTTCAATATACCTGAACAACAACAACAAAAATTGAGTGTGCACACCCCTAGTAAAAACGGAAGCTTCTTGGTTTTCTAGGAATGGGGGCAGGGACTTCACCCCAAGGGAGGGGGACTGAATCAACTTTCCCCTTATTTGAAGGGCAAAATCTGGAACAACATTCACCTAGTTTCCAGATCACCTTGGAGCGCTTGCAAGAAAACACAGTGATTGGTTGTTTTTGGGAATTAGCTGCTCATTTCTAGAAACTGATGTTTTAGCGGCACCAAGGAGGTACAGTCCTGGTGCATATCCTTGTTACTTCTGGTACAAAATTGAACTGTCTTTCTATTTTCCAGAAGAGAGAGGCAGACATTAACAGCCAATTTTAAATTAAACACCAGGAGGTTTTTTTGTGCTACTGTGTTTCTTTAAGCTGTTCTGAAACTTTTTACAGACCCCTTCATACCCGTTTACAGTGGCCTCTCTGGAAGTTATTAAACAAGTAAATTTTCTATTGTCCCTAGTGCAAACTCCTTTCCAATTAAAGGCTGGGATTCATTAGAACAGTGTTTCCCATTTGCAGGGTCGTGACCCAGTACCGGGCCACGGAAGTTTCACTACCGAGTCACAAGAAAAGCCAAAGCAAACCCCACCCCATCTCTGTGTTGTGCAGAGAGGAGCTGGACTGCCTCTCCTTCCTTCTCCCTTGCTCCCAGTGTTTGAGAGAAAAGCTAGCATCCACTGGCACTTTAGACCCATGAAGTGTTCTTCATGGTATGAGCTTTCATGTGCCTTGCAGTATGTTCTTTTGGGGAGATTTCCCCAGGAGGCCTGGGTGACAAAGAAGGGTGTGTGTGTTTTTTCAGCCAGGAGGGGCAGGGAGTGGGCACTCCAGTAGCTATTTTTTTTACCAAACAACCCCTGGGCAGAATTTTTGCTGGCTGGGGTCATCTGATGGTGAGGAACGCTTCTTTCTTTCTTTCTTTTTCTTTCTTTCTTTCTTTCTTTCTTTCTTTCTTTCTTTCTTTCTTTCTTTCTTTCTTTCTTTCTTTCTTTCTTTCTTTCTTTCTTTCTTTCTTTCTTTCTTTCTTTCTTTCTTTCTTTCCCTCCCTCCCTCCCTCCCTCCCTTCCTTCCCCTGCAAGTGATGCTCTGTCTGTATTCTTGGTGCTGGGAAGGGGGAAGCAACAGTGGGAGGGCTTCTAGTGCCCTGGCCCCACTGGTGGACATTCTGGTGCTTTTGGGGCATTGTATGAGGGAATTTTGGACGGGATAGTCCACTGGCCTGATCCAACATGGCTCCTCTTATGTTTATGTTTTTTCTTTCCATGTCTTTCTTTTCTTTTCCTTTCCTTCCATTTCCTTCTTTCTTTCTTTTTCTTTCTTTCTTTCTTTCTTTCTTTCTTTCTTTCTTTCTTTCTTTCTTTCTTTCTTTCCTTCTTTCCTTCTTTCTTTCTTTCCCTTTCTTTCTTTCCCTTTCTTTCTTTTCCTTTCTTTCTTTCCTTCCTTCCTTCCTTCCTTCCTTCCTTCCTTCCTTCCTTCCATTTTCACTGGATGAAACTTTTCTGTTCATCATACTGTTGTTGCAGACATAGGAGCTCTGCCAATGAAAAGTTGGCACCCCCAGTTGTGGCCAGGTAGCCTTCTATGAGATTTCTGTGTGAGTGAGAGTAAGAGGTGTGGGGCAGAAAGAGATTATTGGAGATTACTGCGGTATATCTCAAGAGCACTGGAAGAGATGGTACTATGAACTTGGCACCATTCTACTGGCCCTGCTTTTAACAGCTGTCTGACACCAAAATTAAACTCCTCTTGTAGATATTAAAAAGGATGAAAATAGTTCACTGGCTAAGTATCTGCACAACAGGTTGCTTTTAAAGGCATGGGAAACACAGCCAGTAAAAAGCTGCAAGCCCCTCATAAATATCCTTTTTGGGATAACTGCAGAAAAGCTTGTTTGAACTTCATATAACTTGAAATTAATTCATTAATTGCAATACAATTCTTCTACCTTTCACAGCAATTTCCCCATGTTTCAACCAAAGAAAAGTATGAAAAATAGCTGTCGAAAGATTTTCTTGAAACCAAGCAAGCTTGGTTGTAGCTTGAGGCAGGGTTCCAGTAGTAGCAGCTGAAGGAAGGGCCTACTAAATGTGTCAGCATATTTTGAGGTAGAGCAGCTGCCAGGGCCCAGTGTGGGTGGTACACAGTGCTGGCATTCCTGATGGCAATGGCAACAGCACTCCCAATTGCATACACTGGCCAGTGCTGTTGAGGAAAGGATGTGTAGGTGGTGCAGTCAATTGAACATGGGCATTAGGAGTGCTTGCAAGCTGGAGAAGAATACATAAACAGGTGCATGCAGGTGTGGGGGTGGAAAGAGAGGACCGCCCACTTTCCACCCCGATTTTGGCTCAGCATGAGTTTCAGAGAGATTTTTCTGAAAATGAATTTACTTTTATTTATTTATTTATTTATTACTTTGCATTTATATCCCGCCCTCTCCGCAAGCGGACTCAGGTTTGGGGGGGTGCCCTGGAAGTGACATCACCGGAAAAGGTGGCGTTTTGGTTCATTGTGCCCCGGAAATGGCATCACTTGGTCCTTGACACCACAGGAAATTACATAATTCCTGTCTCCCGGCTCCACCCACAAAGTCTCCTGGCTCCACCCCCAAATTTTAGTGGGCCACAAAGGAGAAGTGTAAAAATAATTGGGCCACGGGAAAGAAAAGTTTGGGAAACTATGCATTAGAACATTGAGTTGTGCTCCTATGGAATAAGCTGCCATCAGCAAACCAAGTTTGTAAGCAGTGCTCAGACAGTAATTTTTTTCCTCTCTGAAATCTGCTTCTGAAGCCTAGTTGATAAGGGTCTCATTGAATTGGTGGAGACGGAACCATACACAGGAGCCTACATGGCTTGTCTTATGTGTTTTGTGATATGTGCCAGCAAGGGAGGAGGGAAAGGTTTGAGGGTGTGTGAAATTTTTAAAATCAAAATGAGGGTCTGGGCTTAGTAAAGATTGAGCTTAGATGACATTAAAAAAAAATAGAGAATAAATCTTCCAGTGGGTTATGTAGAAGTTATAAGGTAACTTACATGTACAAAGAAATGTAGACCATTATGGATATGGAAAAACCATCAGGTGAGCTTCTGCTAACTTCTTTATTTGCTTGTTATTTATTTTATTTTCTAATTTATTTTATCACATTTATATGCTGCCCTTCCCTAAAGGCTCAGGGCGGCTAACAACAAGTAAAAATTACATAAATTTTAAAACAAAATATACAATAAAACCATAAATACATAATTTATAATCTGCAGAAGGTCCAAGATGTATGTCAATTTTACTGCTTATTATTTAGCACTATATCCATTGGTGTTTCCAGTTATTATTTAGTGCTCTGACGATCCATATACTGGTATCGGTTAGGGTGTCGATGCTGTGGGATGGTAGGTGCCTCTCCTTAGTTGTTAAAAGCAAGTCTGAACAATTATTTAATTTATTTCTTATTATTTGCTTATTTGTTATTTAAATATTTGTATGCCACTGCCTCAATCAAAACACTGATTCTTGTAATGTCTTAGCCACATATCACAAATAATTCAAATCACAGAATAAGTCAGAGGGAAAATAATTGAAATGGCAGTAAATTTAGGGAGCCAGCAAAATTGTTCTAGCATTGGCAAGATGTGATTTGTACTGCAGGAATCTGTCAGCCATTCCTCAATGGCATTCTGAACTGTCTTTAAAGGCAACTCCACATAATCTGGATAGGAGGAATGCATGGATCACCATGGACATATCCCATGGTTTGCTGCTGTTAGAAATCAAACCCTGGGCTAGATGGGTCTTGACAATTTTCATGGTCTGTATTTTGGGCCCTTTATAGTTATCTGTACAAAAGTTATTTGTACTGAAGTGTATATCCACGTTTGTTGTAGTGTGTCCTGTTTGCTTCCCACTCATACATTCTGTACTTACAAGTAGTTAGCAGGATCATCTCTTTGCAGACATATGAAAAAACATCTGTTTGCACTGTGTATCTGCTTTGTGATGAGCCAATAGGCACAGTACTGGTACCTGCTCCTTTGTTTTGGAGACAGAAATGTTAGGCATGTTGCTGCATTGTTAAGGAGTTTTCTCTTGAGAATTTTAGTTAGGTAATGTCTGTTTTTTATTTAATTACACATTTCTTAGTATGAACAAATACAGAATCCGTGTTCTTTGTGTAATTTGTTGGCCTCAGTGGTGATTATTTTTAAAAGCAGCAGATTCCTGTTCCTTCCTCTCTAGTGTTTGGCTAAAGAAAAAACTGGGACAATATCTTTGTAATATTGCCAATTTGTATTTAACAGATATAACCATCAGTAAAGGTGGACAGATTCCTTATGGAGAGCGAATAACTCTGCGTCCAGAACCTCCTCAGGAGAGACAGTCTTTTTCAAAAGGTGAGTGTGCCTTTGGTGACTCTTTCAAGAAGGCAGGTATCCATGTTAAGAAACAAAAATGCATTTTCCTCTTCCCTTTAAAAAAAGGTAATTTGAGTATTTTCCTCATGATTTGAAGTTTTTTAAATGTTCAAAAATTATAGCTATTATAGTAATTGTGTACAATGTGATGGCTTGTACCACTTCAGGCTGCATATGAGAGAGATTTTTCAATATCTCCTTCATAAAAATACTCCCTGCATGTAGTAAACTAACATTCAATGAAGAGGGCTGTATTAAACCTTTCTCCCTATGTGCTAGTTTTCTGTCTAAAGGGAGGTTTACTGTGGCAGAGTGTTCAAAAATGCAGTCCCTAACTTGTGGTTTGACTTTCAGACCAAGAGTTTTGTTACTTCATTCTGTAGCCTGAATCTGTATAACTTGTCCCCAATTTACACAAGCAGTGGTGAAGTGGTAGGTAGAGCTGTTGCATGTTTGAATGCTCTTCCATGAAAAACTCATTTCATATTGAGAACAGCCTAACCTTCTTCTTACCATACTGGGTTTTTCTTTCCCATACAGAAAGGTGTTTTGGTTTGGGGGTGGGGGGAGGTGTTAGCTGGATTTCCAGTATGCAGCTCCTGCTTACAGCCTAAAGTTGCACAGTTTAAGAAAGCCATTTGGTCCTATTGATGAATTTATAAATTGGGAATTGTAGAAAGATTATTAATTTGTTTTTTTCAGAGCATCCAGGCCAGAGAGATCGATACCTCAAGGACAGAGAATCTTTCTTTGAACGACAGAATAATACAAATACAGACCATAGAGATTTCAGAAGAGAACGAGAACCTTATAGGGACCGGGGTTCTGGAGACCATGAACGGGAAAGATTTGACAAAGATCGTTATCCACGAGAAGACAGGTATACAGTGTGGGAACAACTGGAACACATTTCAGTTTTTTGTTGGACCATAAATCCTCAAACACTTTTCTAGAGAAAAGTGCTATTTTCCATGTGCGGATCTTCGCACAAAATTACTATGATCCTAATTTAGGTAAAATCTGTTTGTATCTTCTATGCTACCTTTCAGCAGAAGAGTACTTCAAAAGATAGGTAATCCAAACCAGCATTAATATAATAAAACGTGACAGTAATCAACAACCATACCAATTAAGGTTTTTAAGGAAACATACCCAAAGTAATGAGGAACAGTATAAATTCCAGTTGGCATAATTTAAGTTCCAGTGGAATTAAAAAGTCGTCTTCTGCTGCTGTGCCCCAAAAATGAGCAATTTAAGGAAAGGACTCATCTTGAGACCACTGAACTGATTGGGCCCATGGCTGACTTGGCCACAGCTCATTAGAATACTGGGGATCAAGATGGCATGTAGTGGTGAGGACCCATTCAAGCAGATTGCTAGCTGCCATAGGTGAAATCAGCTGAAACTCATCCCAGCAACTACGATTAGCAGAGTCTAGAATGAATTCCACTATTCCTGTATCTAAACAGTAAAGAGGCTGGTACTTCCATGCATCACAAAAGCACCAAAACCAGGCCCCCCACAGAGAAGGTACGCACTCACAGGGATATTTTTACATTCTTGGCAGCCCAAAACATTTTCATATAAAAGTATATCATTGGGGAGAGCATACTAGAGTGTGTTCATCGTACACGTGTGTATGTACGGTATGTATTTCTATTTGTATCCCACCCTGCAGGCTCAGGGCGGCTAACAGCATATTAACGTCATAAAATACAATAATCTATTATAAAACAATATTAGTATAAAACATGAAGCAATTATTAAAACCGTAATATATAAAATGAACTTCTTTGGTGCACTATATCTGCTGATACATAATGTATAAGATAAATAGATAGATGGACGGCATCCCATAGTTCTTCATGGTTTCTTGTAGTTTCCAGATATGTTGATGGCCTAGGTTGATGTCTCACAAAAGTGTAATGATAATAATATAAATATATTTATTTTAGTATGTATTTATTTATTTTAGTATATTTCTATTCTGCCCATTCCCTGTAAGGCTCAGGGTGGAGTACAACATATGATAAAACAATAAAATACAATAAAAACATTTTATAAACAAGCAGCTCAACAGCCCTCAGATAACTTTACCATATCATCACATATTGCCCAACCTGGCCATCCCACATCATGATATCTCATAGAGATGGCAGATATTATTCCATTTTATAGCACAGGTGACAGTGCCGATAGGTGAGGCCAACCAGATCAAGAATAGATGCCCGCAGCCTCAACTAAAAGCCTGGCAGAACAGCTCCATTTTACAGGCCTACGGAAGACTTTAAGCCAGGTAGGGCCCAGATCTCTGTAGAGAACTGATTCCACCAGGTCAGGGCCAGGACTGAAAAAGCCCTGGCCCTAGTTGAGGCAAGGCGGGCATCTCTTGGGCCGGGGATGGTCAACAGATGTTGGGAAACTGAATGTAATGACCTCCTGGGCATATATGGAAGGAGATGGTCCCACAGGTATGTTGGTCCCAGGCCACGTAAGGCTATAAATGTTAGCACTAGAACCTTGAAGCGAATCTGGTACTCAGTGGGCTGCCAGTGCAGACTGCAGAGCACCAGCCGAATGCCCACCCATAAAGGTGGTGCAGTCAGCTTCTAGGCGGTTGACAGCACTCTCCCCTTAGTTCTTAAAAGCATGTTGAAACAATGTTGTTTTGCGGGCCTTATGGAACTGGACGAGTTCTCATAAGGCCCTGATGTCATTTGGGAGGTTATTCCATAACATTGGTGCTGTCACCAAGAATGCCCTGGCCCTGGTTGAACTTAGTTTAGCCTTAGTTTATGTATATAGGTTGACCATAAGTTAGGTGTTCAGAAAGCCCACATGTATTAGAAAGATTGATTTTTCTAATTTCAAGTGATACATTGACTAATTGCTCATAGTTTCTGTATATTCAATAGCCATGTGTGCCCCACCCCTTGTGGTTCAAAAAAATCTTTAAAGCAAAACCACCCAAGATGGGATACAATAAGAGTTTTCTGCAGACCCAAGAGGAAAGCTCATGTTTGCAAAAAAAATGAGAGAGAAAGAAAAACTACTCTGATTACTGAAAAACAAGCATTTAAAAACTCTCAAATGGCAGAAGCTTGAGTTGCAACTGCCTGAAATTTGCTTGTTGGAAGTAGAGCCAGTGTGGGGCAGAAAACCAGGGGAATTTTTCTTCTCTGTGAGACCTCATCAGACCCCAACTTTACTGTTACTAAATGCTGTCTCTTTTGGTAGGCCATCTCCTTCAAGAACTCAATCGTATCGTGACAAGGACCATTCAAACTCAAGAAGAGGGGGATTTGAAAGACAGTCGTATGAAAGAAAACAGGATCGTCCTCCCTATGACCATGGGCCTTCTGTGTTTGGAGGTACAGTTTTTCAGGCTTGGACAAATATTACAGTATTGGGGTTAGAATGATGACAGCATGAACTTTCTTGATTCTTCCACTTTAAAGGGTGTAAATAACAATAATTATTGAAGGTATATTAATTTGGTTTCCCTGACTCCAAAGAGTAATAACAGTAATTATATTTTTGTCAGCCTTACTTATCAGAGTAGTACAGGAATTCAGCTCTATCGAGCCTCATTGTTAATTTGAGTACATGTTAACTCCTGATCCAAGAGTTAAAATATTCAGTGAAGTAATACTGTACAATAAACATGACTGTGAGACACATTTGTCTGGGGTGGCCAAACTGTGTCTCAGGAGCCACATGTGGCTCTTTCACACATATTGTGTGGCTCTTGAAGCTCCCACCACCCTCGAGCCTCATTGTTAATTTGAGTACATTTTAACTCCTGATCCAAGAGTTAAAATATTCAGTGAAGTAATACTGTACAATAAACATGACTGTGAGACACATTTGCTCAGGGGTGGCCAAACTGTGTCTCAGGAGCCACATGTGGCTCTTTCACACATATTGTGTGGCTCTTGAAGCTTCCACCACCCTGTCAGCTGGCTTGGAAAAGGCATTTCTCTCTTTAAATCATTTCACCAAGCCAGCCAGCAGCTTGGAGAATGCATGTAAAGTTAAAGTAGTTTCCACCTCTCCTCCCCTCCCTTCTATTTTCCTTCCTTCCTCCCTCCCTTCCTTCCTTCCGAAAACCAGAGAGCCAGTTTGGTGTAGTGGTTAAGTGTGCAGACTCTTATCTGGGAGAGCCGGGTTTGATTCCCCACTCCTCCACTTGCACCTGCTAGCATGGCCTTGGGTCAGCCATAGCTCTGGCAGAGGTTGTCCTTGAAAGGGCAGCTGCTGTGAGAGTCCTCTCAGTCCCACCCACCGCACAGGGTGTCTGTTGTGGGGGAGGAAGGTAAAAGAGATTGTGAGCCGCTCTGAGACTTCAGAGTGGAGGGCGGGATATAAATCCAATATCATCTTCCTTCCTTCCTTCCTTCCTTCCTTCCTTCCTTCCTTCCTTCCTTCCTTCCTTCCTTCCTTCCTTCCTTCCTTCCTTCCTTCCTTCCTTCCTTCCTTCCTTCCTTCCTTCCTTCCTTCCTTCCTTCCTGTCTAGCAGCTCTTGAACATCTGATGTTTATTCTATGTGGCTCTCAAACATCTCATTTATTCTCTGTGGCTTTTATGTTAAGCAAGCTTGGCCACCCCTGCATTTGCTTTTAATTCTGAGACAGAATGGGAGAAAGAATTACTATTATTTTGTGCTTGCTACATACTAACATTTTGATGTAGGAGAAAAGACATCTCATTGACCACTGGGTAAAGTAAAGTTTTCAAAAGGCTATGCAGGCAGTGAATTCTTGCATTCAAAGAAGATACATCCAATGCACACATCCCTTTGCTCACACTACACTTGTTCCTCATCATTACATAGTGAGATTTCAATGGGAAGGGGTCAGGGGCGAAGCCAGAAAAATTTGGGTGGTGGGGCATTGGAAGGGGGAGGGGAGGGAAGCTGAGGGAAAGAGAGAGAGAGTTGGAAGTTGCCAACAGAACAGCTCCCCTGCCCATAGCCAGCAGAAGAGGAAGAGGACTCTGCTTCAAGGGGACAGAAGGCTGTCATCCTCCTCCCCTTCCACCACCCTCATGACTATAATGGCTTCCTCATCTACATGAGCTGGGGAGAGGGGATGACTCTCTTGCTCTCTTTTGCATTTTGCAATTTTATTTTGCATACAGGTCTTTTATAGTAGTATTTATCCAGAATTTTCAAGTTTTAAGTGTTCAAAATAATACACATATTTTTAAAGTCTTTCAAATGTGGAGGAAAGGTTAACTAAGCTGCAGAAGATGTCAGTGCCTGTGGCTTGTGGGGGAAGGCTTTGCATTTTATTGTTTTTATTACAACATGGTATGTTTTTGTTATTTTAAATACTTCATTATCAAATAAATTAAAGAGATATACAGACAGGAAAATTTACTAGCGAAGCATGTCAGAAGCATAAGAATGGTTTCTTTTCCACTCATTGCCAATTTTCATTTTGCATCTCCTTTTTCTGTGTCTAAACTTTACGTCAAGGTGACCGAAGAAATTACCCTGAGGAGAGAATGCCTATTCCTGCTCCATCAATACCCAGGCAACCACCTCCTGCACCACGTGTAGAGAAGAAACCAGAATCTAAAAATGTAGATGATATTCTGAAGCCACCTGGACGAGAGAGTAGGCCAGAGAGGGTAAGTGAACATTCTAAGGCAATAGACTTGGTAAAAAATATGTGTTAGCATTTACTGTGTATATAGCCAAAGGCTGTTACAGTCAATCTTAAAGATCATAAAACATAAATCTAGGAAATATATGTGGGAGTCTGTTGCACTTAAGTTTTCAGTTGGGCTTTATGTCATCTCTGATGTACAGAGACACTCTACCATCATTGCATCTTTCCTGTATAGCTTATCCAGGGATAGCCATGTCCTATTGATTATTTTCCCTGTTTACGTATACTTGGTGTGTTCTGTCAAGTGCCCTGGACTCTGTGATCTCCTTAAATGACTACCTTTTCCTAACACATCTTCACTGCCAGATTTTAACTGGTTTTCGTCTACATTATTCAAACCAGCTAACCCGTTATCCCTTAGTGATGATTCATCCCAAAAACAGATGCCTTTCTTTTCTCATCAGTTTTTACCCAGGAGTTATCTTTTTGCTTTAAAAACTTTTTAACCAAGCACCAGTAGTCTGGTTCCATTTCAGTTCAAATGAAGTATTTTGTATATGATAGGTTACTCCAAAATGCTCCTTAGTACCTAACAAATTCAAATATTTTATCCCAGGGCCCCTATCATGCACACATTGATACCCCTACCCTAGTTATCACCCAGGTGACTGGCCATGTGTTTGGAACAAGCAGCATTTCAGAGAATGCTACTTTGGAGGTTCTGGACTATAAATTCCTGCCTAGCAACCTATTTTTTTCCTCAAGAACCGCACAACTACACTTCCCAATATTGTTTGGTACTGACTCACATGATGGCCTTTGTTTCCTTCCTGTATTACTTACCAGCCTTTTTAGACAGTTCATGGTGATGTCCATGAACTCACCATGCCACCAAACCACCCATTACAGACTCATCTCTCTAGATTCCTAAGGATCAGCTCACTTTGCTGTCAAAAGTTCCCAACCCCAGCAGGGTATTTTTGGCACAAGTCAATATTGGTTTGCTGTCTAGGAGATCATTTTAGGGTTCCTCAGTCCAAGACCCTCATTGTCCCTGACATCTGAGAAATCTCATATATATCTCTTAACTTCACCAGGCCTGAAACCTTAGCATCATGCAGATAAATTTGTAGCCCGAGAGCCAGGAGCTTGCTGCTGCAAACACACTCCTACATCTTCTGTCTGTACCGTGCAATATATACAAGATAGCCCACATCACCTTGATGTCTTCCTGTCATATGACTGGGTTTGTCTTTCAGTGTCTAAGGCAGGGGTGTCAAATGTCCATCCTGCGGGCCAGAACTGGCCTGCCCAGGGCTTTAATCAGGCCCACAAGACTCTTTTTTCCCTCATCCCCCTCTGTCCTCACTCTTTGAAGCTCGGAGGCTGCTGTTCCCACCTCCTTCATCTTTGTCTTTGCAGGCTGAAGCAGGAAGCAATTCTGGGTTTGCAAAGCTGCAAAGAAAATGTGAAATGGACTTTCCATTAAGGTCTCTGTGCTCAGATAGACTACTCTAGGAGTAGTCTATTTGGTCACAGAAACCTTAAGGGAAAATCCATTCCATGTTTTCTTTGCAGCTTTGTCTGTGCTGCAATGTATTTTAATAGAGTGGAGCTCAGTTTCGCTTTTCAGCATTTATATGGCCAGCTAGAAGCTGTGCCTTGCTGGAATTGTGTGACCTTGCAAAAAAAGGGTTAATGCTTTGAGCCAGCATGCCTCTGCTGAATGGACCTTAGAACTTGTGCCTAGTGAGTATTCTAACCTGGGAACCCACAGCCAAAGGGAGGTATTACACTGAAGAGCCATTGCCAATCTGAGTAGACACCAGGGGAGGGGGAGAAGCTTTCTCAGGCTCATAGCATTTTATATTTTTGGTTTATATTTTTAGTTTCTGTTGTGATCCTTGCACTTTTGCTTGATGTTTTATTTTTAAAATTCTATTGCCAAGTCCTACTATTCCTCCCACCTTTCCATTTTAAACAGAACATTGCATATGTTTTAAGCATGTTTGTATTTTAAGTAAAAAATAATATCTTTGTGTTTCTCTGTATCCTTTATAACAGGGGTGGCCAACGGTAGCTCTCCAGATGTTTTTTTGCCTACAACTCCCATCAGGCCCAGCCATTGGCCATGCTGGCTGGGGCTGATGGGAGTTGTAGGCAAAAAAATATCTGGAGAGCTACAGTTGGCCACCCCTGCTTTATAAAGTTTATATCTCCACTACCTGGCATTTCATTTTATGATACACATGGCCTGGGCCACAAAGTCCCATTTATGTCAGATCTGGCCCTTGTAACAAATAAGTTCGACACCCCTGTCCTAAGGTGTTTACTTGAAAGAACTATGTAGTTTTCAAAAAATGAAAGGAACATCTTCTAATGCCTTCTTGATAAACTCAGACAATTGCTCACTCACATGCCTCTTTTCAGACAGTTTTTGTCACTATGATTTCAATGTTTCCTTGCTATGGACTTTTTTAAATATCATACTTCATTGGGTTTTCAGGATAATCTATGGACTTTTTCACAGAGGAGCTAAGCTATAGCACATTGAGAAAGAACTATGCTGTATATTCTGTATTCATTCCTCATATTTGGTAGACGGTCAGCCTTCCAGTTATGCTGTCTTTTGTTCTAGATTGTTATTATCATGAGAGGATTGCCTGGCAGTGGAAAGACACACGTTGCTAAGCTTATCAGGGTGAGTAGTAAAGCTACATGTTCTCCATTTGTACTGCAGAATGCAATTGGTCTCATCCATCTGTGTGTGGATTTTCATTTCTTATCAATTCAGAAAGCAGAGGACATAAATGTTCTGTATGGCCTTGGTGAAAGCAAATTTTGGATTTTGAAGTCCTGCCATATACTACTTACTCTCAAATACCTTGGATGCCTTTTCCATACTATAGTATGTGGCAAGTGTTAATTATAATAAAGAGTGGAAAGTAGAATGTTCTCTTACTTATGACAAGGAGGCTGTACGTAGGACTTTAAATATTCTAAATGGAAATGCTCATAGCAGAAATAAAGGTTACAATCCTGTGTTTCCTTTCCAGGATAAAGAAGTTGAATGTGGAGGAGCTGCACCTAGAGTGCTCAGCCTGGATGACTATTTTATCACTGAAATAGAAAAAGAGGAACGAGACCCAGATACAAAGAAAAGAGTGAAAAAGAAGGTTCTCTTAATACCTTTGCCCTTGTAACCAAACTCTTCCCAAGGCAGAATGGAACAACACAGTAGTATGGATAGCTGCTTTTAATAGGCAGGACTCATCCAACTCCAAAAAACAGTGCTTTGTCTTGATAAGAATACAAGACTTTTTTGCCCAGGCAATGTGAGGCATTGTTTTAAGCTGTGTGTTTAGCAATTTCTACTTGTAATTTTATTGCTTCCTTGAATGTTGTTATAGTGAAAGGAAAAATCCAGCAATAAACTGCTAATCCCCTAGCCCCATAGATGGCCAGCTGTCAGCATGTGAGTCATAACTAGATCTCCCAATCATTTTATCCAATACATGAGTATGTTGTGAGATTTAAATCAAGATGCCGTAAAAGATTTGCCCACATTTTTACCTGAAGGAAAATATTACAAGAGGTATAGCGTACATTTTAAAGCCATATTTCTTTGGAATTTGTATATAA
Source organism: Heteronotia binoei (assembly GCF_032191835.1). NCBI lineage: Eukaryota > Metazoa > Chordata > Lepidosauria > Squamata > Gekkonidae > Heteronotia > Heteronotia binoei. The sequence continues at coordinate 53,340,650 of NC_083243.1, read as the reverse complement.
TGCATTCTGTGGCTGGTCATGTTGTGATCCATAATTACAGAGCCTTCACTGCTAATTCATAACTGATTTATTAAATGACCAATCATTAATGATCACATCAGTTTGTTTGGAGAAATATGCTACTTGCTCTCCCTCTCCCAACCGTTATCTGAAGAGATTGACTCTTGAGTGTAGAAAATGGTCACTTTGTCTTAAGCCATGTTAGCAGAATTTTAAGGTCTTGGTCCAACATTGCAGGGACGTAGATTGAACCTTGGTTTACACATCATGTCAACATGGCAAAAGAACCCATCCATAGGCTCTTCACATGTGCCACAGCATCTTACTCATCCAGTGAGGTGGTAATTAGAGTGTTGGAGTAGGAACTGGAATCCCAGGTCCTCGTGCATAAATCTTACTAGGCAAGCTTGTAACAGTCATTGTCTCAGTCTAATCATCTCACAGGCTTATATGGAGGAGAGAACCATGCAACCCACCCCGGATAAAAATATATCAAATTTTAAAGAACATGCACAGGGCTGCCACAGAATGCAAAACAGCCATGCAGGCTTAGTAAGCAAGCAGTCCAATACTTGCCTATGTCACCAGCCTCTAGTGTCCTTAGTTCATCCTGTGATCAATGCTCCCTCTAAGCTGTGAAGTCTTGTGAGCAAAAATTCTACTTTGTGAGCTACCGACATTAAAGTTGTGAGCTACTGCATACATTCATTTGCTCTGGGGCCATCCTTCCTGAGCTAAGGCAAAAATGTGTGAGCCAGAGGCTCAATAACTGAGCTAGCTCATACTAACTCAGCTTGGAGGGAACACTGCCTGTGATAATAGGAGCTGGAAATCTACTCTTTTAGAGTGGAGGCTTGTTTCCTTTTGTCTAATGTGCTATTTTCTGGAATAGGTTTTGGAGTATGAATATGAAGCTGATATGGAAGAGGTCTACCGTGCCAGCATGTTCAAAACCTTCAAAAAGACTCTGGATGATGGGTTTTTCCCCTTCATTATCCTTGATGCCATTAATGACAAAGTGCGTCACTTTGAGCAGTTCTGGAGTGCTGCAAAAACAAAAGGGTTTGAGGTAAGTTTCCTTGGATAATCTTTTTAGTAGTTAGCACCTCTAAAATGACCCTTGAGAGTTGGCAATAGTGCTGTAAGCAGCCAAGGCAGAACCAGGTCTCAGGTTGCTGCAGGATCTGGGGCCGACAGTACTAGGAAACTCCAGCAGTTCAAATAATCACTATCCCCAAAGTAGCAATCTGCAGACTCTGCGACTCATTGATATGGCAGCCAAGGCAGGCTGTACAAAAGTAGTCAGCACTGAAGACCTAAACTAGACTGTTGCAAAGGCAGAAGATACAGGCCTGACCTGGAAACATATATAGGCTTGCCTTGACAGGAAGAACAGATGATGCTGTGCTGGAGCCTGTGAAGATCATTGTGCTGCTCCCTTTTCCCTCTGCAACCTAGAGTGGCAGCCTAGCTGTGCAGTTTTCTGCAGACAGAGTTCCCCAAATCCCCGTCCTGTTTTACTTGAGACAGATGACCCATTCAACTTTGTTCCTGGTAAACTTTGTTTTGATGGGGGCTGCTGTGTTTTACTAGAGAGTTAGTCTTTTATTCCCACATTGGATGTTAATGTTGTATTTGTAATTCAGGGGGGGGGGTTTTTTGGGGGGGGGGGTGTTGAATTATTGTTAACTGTGTCCAAGGACATTGCTAGAAAATGGAATAGGAGACCCAAGTAAAAAAGGAGGCACCAGTTCACAGAGGAGCAGGAGCGAAGTTCAGATTTGAGATCATCCTTCCTTCAGCCTTGCTTGTTCTGTCTTAGTTTGCACATTATTCAGTGTGCTGACAAGCTCTCCTTAGGCCATCAACCAGACTTTGAACCTGGGCAGCAGGTGTGTTTAGCATATTTTCTTATCTCCCGTGCATTCTAGGTCTATGTAGCTGAAATAACTGCGGACAACCAGACCTGCTGCAAGAGAAACGTCCATGGGCGCAAGCTCAAAGAAATCAACAGGGTAACTCCATAAAGATGCAAAAGCATACACACTGCTGAAACTAATTTTCTCAGGGCTGACAGAATTTCTTGGGGTAAAGGGGCTCTTTTAAGAAAAATACCTGTTCTAAGGATATGTGTGTATTTATTTTGGTAGGTAAAAGTCAGCATGGTGTAATGATTAGCACAGTGTAAGTCTGGGGCACCGATTCTGCCATGAAAGTTTCCTTGGACTTCCACCCTAACTGATCTCACAGGGTGGTGGTTGTGAAGATAACATTTAAGAGGGAAAAAAAGCTATTTTAAGGAACTTTGAGTCCCCACTGGGGAGCACATCAGGCTGTAAATGAAATATCTAAGTAAATAAATTCCATGTATCAACTACAAATATTTATACACTCTCTGTCATATACCTGTTTGTATTTGGAAGATACTACTGTCATGCATGCAGAGTAAAAACAACTATTACCAGTTTGTAACAGGCAACCTGGAAACCTAGCTTAGATTTGTGTTCTAATTCTAATGCGCCTGTACTCAGGAAAAAGATTATTTTCCCAACTAAGCCCAGCACTTTAGAAATGATGTATTATAGATCAAGCCAACTTTTTTCTTTAGAAATTATCTAATATAGAGAAACTCTTTCAGCTCCCATTCTTCCCTTTTTTCAGATGGCTGATTATTGGGAGATGGCACCTCGTCACATGATACGTTTAGACATTCGTTCTTTGCTACAAGATGCTGCTATTGAAGAGGTGAGATTTGTAAGAAGAAAAAATGTGCAGACGCAATCATTATATGTGGCTGAGCAAAAACTGTTGATTTTGCAGAGTGCATAAGAAAGCTGATTACTCACGCAGGGTTTTAGTACAGACTGAGGAGCTCATTGTTATAAGCAGAAAAATACTAGAAGAATTAACTGCCAAAGGACTCCAGTGAGCAGACTTACAAACAAGTGTCAGTAGTATGCCTTCAGTGAGAGAGGGATTCACTGGAAGAAAAATTTGCTTGCCATTTCCATATAGTCTTACCATGCAGTCTCAGTGCTTTTTTGAGCAGCTCAAGTCATATTGGGGTATACAGATGTACAAATAACATACATCTGGAGTGCTGCACCCCTGGATTTTGATATTAGAAGCTGTTGGAAAAGCAAACAAGAATTCTGCAAAACGAACTGCTGCCTGGTAACTTGGCTTCTAGTGTCCTGTGATGTCACTGTTTACATTATTCTAGTAATCTCAGAGTGAAAAGGAAGAGCCTCAGCTTTCAGGAACAGAAATTTCTCTTAAATGACAAATGTTAGACAAAGAAAAAATTAGAGACTGTGCAGGCTCTGTTCTGTTTTCAGTGTGGGACACTAAATATGGATCCCAATGAGCTGTGATATGCATTTAATATATACTTCTGTGTATAAACATCAGAGAATGCATATATCCACGTGATACAGGAGCACATGTTTCTGGCAATATTAGCTTTTATACACAGATCAGAAAGCTTCAGTGTCCTTCACTTTTCTTAAGAGGAGGCCAGTTTCACACACACACACAGCACAGTCCTCTAAGCACCCTGAAATTTTGTTCCTACAGTGTTAGCAGATCCTCAGGGACAGCATAGTGGGGGTGGGGTGTCTGCAGTGGGACTGAGAAGCCAACAGAAGTTACTGCCCACTCTTAAGAAAGCTTAAATGTACTTAAGCTTTCTGAACTACATGACTGGGTACAGGCAATCTGATTGAGGATTTTTTCCTGTTGTCTACCACTGTAGTAAAGCAGAGAATGGGAATTCTTACATATTGGAGCAAACATATATAGAAATTGGTAGAATTATCAGTTGACATTTTATTGGTGCTAAAGTATACAAGCAGATGTAGAACTGAAGCCACAAAGGTATCATTGTTGAGGAATTGTTTTTTATATTACCTTATAATTTCCACAGATGCTTTCCCTTAACACTGTTTCTCAAAACAAAACTTTCTTTCAGTGTCTAATACATGAAACAGAGTCATTCCACATACAACTGATAAGGCTTTATTTTTCAGCGTATTCAGGCTACTTATAAAAGAAGCAAAACAGTTTAGAAAACAAAACTTACACTATGTTCTTATAGTTAGAAACTCTTATACACGACTGTGCTCTTATAGTTAGAACAATTTCCAGTTATAGTTAGAAGCTAGAAAAGTTCTTATGATCCTTTTTTCTATACCTGCTAGAATCTAAGCATTTCAGAAGCTACGCCTCAAGGCTCTCAATTTTTCTAAATGCTATCAACTCATATCTGTTAGAGATTTCTAAAGACAATTTTTCTTTTGACTGACACCCCAGGAAGCAGTTCAGCCCTCTGACATGACAGCAAGAAACTGAGAAAAACCTAGGGCTTATATTGCTTCTGTCTTATGAGAACTCTTCACTTCTCATGAGAACCCCTCTCTTTCCACATGCTTATCTCTGATAAATATCTTGCCTACTAATGTCACTTTGACATCTTTTTCACCACCTGCTAATGCAGATAGACTCCCATGCTGGCTAATGTCCATCTCCCTTAGATCTCAAGCTAGGCTCAGATACAGTCCAGTGAGAAATTTTTGCTATTTAGAGTTTCCCATCTTCAGTTAAGCAAAACATCTTTCTCACCAATTTGCTTCTTTCTCATCTGAGATTCTCCTCAGATAAACCCTACTGCCCTAAAATCTCCTCTAACAGCTAACTTTTACAAGCTTATAGGCAATAAGTGATTTTAAGTGCTTCAAATAATGTATGAATAACCTGCAAATTTTAAGGGTTGTTTTTATAAAGGGACCAACTTAGAATTTTTCCCCGACAATCATCTGTTTCTGTGACAAAGGACCTAAAGTACAAAGCTGAATCAGTACCGTTGACTTATTTACATTGTTTATTGCTCTTCAGTCTATTATTTGAGATTGTAGCCTTTAGTGCAGCTCCACCTTCATGAGCAGGTATTGCCAGGGCTGGCCCGACGCCTTGGGGCACCCTAGGCAGACTTGCTGCCTGGCGCCCCCCCCCCCCAAAGCACCCCCCACAGCTCCATGCCCACCCTCCCCGCCCCCCCCCCCCCCGCACGGCGCTCCGCTTGCCTGCCCGCCGCCGCGCTCCACTGGCTCCCTTCCCCCTGGGGCTCGCTGGCTAAAAGTAAGCTTAGCCGGCGAGCAACCCACGCCTGCGCGTTTTGTTAAGAGACAAAACGCGCAGACGCGGGCTGCTCGCCGGCTAAGCTTACTTTTAGCCGGCAAGTCCCAGGGGGAAGGGAGCCAGCGGAGCGCTGCTGCTTTTAGCAGTGGTGGGCAGGCCAGCAGAGCACCTGGGGTGGGCGGGATGCCACACCAGGGGAGGTGGGAGGCAGCCTAGAGGGGGCTAGCGACGGCGGGGAGGGAGGCAAGCTAAGCGCTTGCCTGGGGCACCAGAGAGGGGGCAAGAGCCCAATTTGCCACCTCCCGGCGCCCTAGGCAACCACCTAGTTTGCCTAGCGGGAGGGCCGGCCCTGGGTATTTCAGTTCACTATAATAACTATGCATTACTTAGGTGGAGATGGAGGATTTTGATGCCAACATTGAAGACCAGAAAGATGACAAGAAGGATGCAGATGAAGAAGAAAGTGAACTGGTAGGAAATACATCTGTCTCCCAGAGCAACAAATGTTTTTTTCTTTCAGGGCCCTAACAGGAACTGTGTCTGTCTTAACCCCTCACCCCACCACTGCTACATACAGCATAGTAGGAGCACTGGATATGTAAGAGTTGCTTAGCAGTTTTTGAGCTATCTTCAGATCTAAAGTCTTTGTCAGTTAATTTTACTTAAAGCTCTATGGTGATTTTCTCTGTGAGTAGATGTTTTAATCTTGATGAATTTAGCAATACAACCCAGGAATTTTAAAAGCTGTAGCTGGGTGCCTTGGAAGAGATCAGCTTTGAACTATTTTTAAGCTAGGGAAGGAGATATTTCTTTTTAAATACTGAATGTAGAAAGAGTTTTTCTACTGACTGCTCTCAGTTGAACTGCTTTCCAGTTCCACTACAAATAAAATCAGTCCGACTTTGGGAGGTGGGAGGTCTTCATTCTCATTCAGCTAGTAGAAGAGTAGTCAGCGAAGAGCTAGTTCCTTATCCTGCTCAGAAAGCAAAAGCAACAAACATGACACTTCTGTTAAAGAGAATTTCAGTCCTACCTTCTCTGGTGACTTGGAGCCAAAGTCAGCTTTCATCCCTGCATGGAACATTGATCTTTGCCTTGTTATATTTGCCTCCCCTCTTGACTTATGAGGCTGGAGGAAAGGGCAAGGCAGAGTTTGGATATATTTAAACTCAGTGCTCTGTGCTGGCACATGGTTCACCTGCCTGTTCTCAGATGATCACTCCTGCCCCAGCTCTCAGTATCTTCTTCAGGAAGGTTCAAGGAGTTCTTTAAAGTGCTCCTTTATTCCTCATGCTACCTTTTCTGGCTTAGAGATTTGTTGTGGGATCAAAAGCTACTTCAGATAGTTTCAGTGGGAAGAGCCTGGTGGCTATGCAGACACATGCACTGATAACAAAGCCTGCCAGAGGGAGAAGAAGAAGAAGACAATGACACTGGATTTATATCCCGCCCTCCACTCCGAATTTCAGTCTCAGAGCGCCTCACAATCTCCTTTATCTTCCTCCCCCACAACAGACACCCTGTGAGGTGGATGGGGCTGAGAGGGCTCTCACAGCAGCTGCCCTTTCAAGGACAAACTCTGCCAGAGCTATGGCTAACCCAAGGCCATTCCAGCAGCTGCAAGTGGAGAAGTGGGGAATCAAACCTGGTTCTCCCAGATAAGAGTCCACATACTTAACCACTACACCAATCTGGCTCTCCCAAGAGGAGGTATTTGCCTTCACACTACTTGGAATCTGTCTGGATCAGAGAAGCAATTGCAAGAGGACCTGGGTTAAGGCTGAAGATAGCCACTTCAGTGAGCCTGGGTCCAGCTCATTCCAAGGAAGGTGGCAAGCCCTAGGATACCACAGTCTGTTAAAGGAGGCAGCCAGAAGCGCATAGTGATGGGAAGGGGGAAACAAGGAGTCATCCAAGGCTGCTTCAGGCATCATTTGCTGTGTCTGAGCAGGAAAGGAGAATGTTCTCACTGCTTCTAGTCCCCAGCAGATTTACCCGTCTTCCTAACTCAAACCATGTCTTGCAGAGTGGGGTAGAGTGGAGATCAACTGGAAATGCAGATAAGAATATTCTTCATGGAATTTTCCTCATCTCAACCTATGAATCCAATTTCTTATTCTTCCTGAGGGAAGAGTTAAAGGATTGAGCAATGGGTACGGTCCCTTGTTATCCAGTTCTTTTAAAAAAACATACTTTGGAGGTTCTCAGAGAATGCATACTGCAGACCTTTGCATCAGTTTTAACAACTACAGTGGTAATTCTAAGGGAACAATAAGCAAGATGTTTCAGGATCATGGGGGAAGATACGCTTGGTGAAAGAGCTTCAAGGACCCACTGGAGTTACTGAATTAATTTTACCTAGCTTGCAGCACTTTACTGTTGATGCATGTGGTGCAGTGATCCAGTGTGATAATCTGGAGAAATGAAGAAGAGTTGGGTTTTATATTCTGCTTTACTCTACCTGAAAGAGTTTCAAAGCAGTTTACAATTGCCTTCTGTTAGTCTCCCCACAACAGATGCCCTGTGAGGTAGGTGGGGTTGAGAGTTCTCTGAGAGAACTGTGACTGATCCAAGGTCACCTAGCTGATTTCATGTGGATGCATGACTAAAACTCTGAAATGTGAGTTTCAAACACTGTCTATTCTCGGGCACATAGTCAAACAAAGAATGGAGATCAAAGGAAGATTTTTCTTCCCTTTTTCCCCAAGAGAGCAGAAACTAGGAGAATATAACTCCATGGAGAACCAAGTGGACCTAAACATGCTCATTCAAGAAAATGGCAGCCAAGTACATGTAGCTTTAATATAATTATATAGCTTTAATATAATTCAGATGCTTCACAGTGCTTAGTACTTGTGAAGTTATGCCTAAGTCATGGTGCCTGCCAGCAGGTGTGAATGATAACAGCATCATCTATGTGAATCCCCAACCCCAAACAACTGTGTCCTGGGGAGAGCAGGACTGACTTGTTCCCTGGAGCCTAACAAGGTAGATTCATATCTCTAAAGACCTTTTTTTAAGATCAGTATTAGCCAGTTTCTAAAAGAAATGAGGAGCTGAAAGCAGTTTCTGAACTTTAAAATATCGCACGAGTGCCCCCTCCCCCTCCAAAGGAAACTGAATGGAAGTTCTTGAAAGTCAATCAGAGGAGGAGCTCATCAGTCTATTATTGACTACTTTGACCATTTTAACTGGATCACTAGTTGCTTTTCAAAGAGAATAACTGCAAACAGAGACTCTTCAAGAAATAATTGAGAAGTGGGAACCCACATTCATGGACCAGCTAAGAACATAAGAGAAGCCATGTTGGATCAGGAGGTCCACTAGTGGGGCCAGAACACTAGAAGCCCTCCCACTGTTGCCCCCTCAAGCACCAAGAATACTGCCCCAGACAGAGCTCTCCATCTATACCCTGTGGCTAATAGCCACTGATGGACCACTGCTCCATATGTTTATCCAATCCCCTCTTGAAGCTTGCCACTTTGGCCAACAGCAAACAGAACAGTTACTCATGTGAGTAGGAAGCCCAAGTGAAACCTACCATGCATCTGAAGTTACTTCCTTGGACTTCTTTATACATTCCTGCCCTTTGGCTGAAAGAATTGGAGGATTGATCCTGGTTCCCTCAGGCTGACAACCAAGTTCATGTTAATTTAAATTTCATAATGTTGATAAACTTTGAACTTCCAGAAGTCTCATCCAGTGCCTGTAATTAAATTGTTTTTGTATATGTTGTTGGAGTTTGAGAAGCAACAACTGAGGCTGAAAGGGTATACCTGGCAGTGGTTGATCTACACCATTCTGACCTCTCATAAAGCATCCAACAATAGTTATGGCGACAAATGCTGTATGGAAAGCTTTTCAGAAATACAACAGTGGATGCCTTGGTTCATCATATCTGAGCCCAGCAACCATCAAACAAGTCAATGTAGTTTCACCTACTTTGATACATAATCCTGCATCTCAAAAGAGTCATACTACATAGCAAGTATAGTTTATGTAGCTTTAATATAATAAAGATGCTTCACAGTGCTTAGTACTTTTGAAGTTCCCAATTTCTCTGGTTCAGTGAAAGCATTTTCTGGAACCTGGCTGGATGATGTATTTCCAGTTACTTAAGAACATGAAAAAGATCATTGGACTATCTGCTTTATAGGATGCTCCTTTGGATTGATTGTGTATTGTATAATGAATAATTTTTCCTCATGAATTGTTAGATAACATATTTATGTTATGTTAGAGCACAGGAAAGTTTCCTTGTATAAAATATGTTACTTTAATTTATAGTACTTACATTATTGCAAGGAAGGGCCTCCTTGAAGGAACTAGGAAAATTCTTTAAATAAGGAAGCATCAATGAAGAGAAAGATGAAGATAATTCATGCTATGGTATTATTCCTCATTAGCAAGTATTGATATGAAAGTTGGACAACAAAGTTGACAGGAAGAAAATTGATTCATTTGAAATGTGATGTTTGAGGAGAGTTTTACGGATACCACAGGCTGCCAATAAGACAAATCAAGTTTGAATTCTCCCTACAATCTGAAATGACTGAACTGAGGCTATTGTACTTTAGTCACATTGTGAGAAGTCAAAACTCGGTGGAAAAGACAGTAATGTGAGGAAAAACTGAAGGTAGTATGAAAAGACAAGACCTAACGTGAGATGGATTGAGATAAAGAAAGCCACAGCCTTCAGTTTGTAAGATCTGAGCAAAGCTATTGCTGATAAGATGTTTTGGAGGTAATTGATTCATAAAGTTGCCATAAGTCAGAAGTGACTTGACTACATTATTGCATGTTAGTGTACTAATGCCTCTTCTTCTGTGTCTCCATTACTAGGTTTTGGTACCATAATATGTTACTGGATAGGCTTACCATTGCCTAGGAGTGGGGATTGCAACTGAGTATATATGCCCATTGAAGAAGAGGAAAAGGTTTTTTAAGGAGTCTCAAAGCAGTTTACAGTCACATTGAGAGAGTTTTGACTGTGAGTAGCCCAGGTCACCCAGCAGGCTTCATGTGGAGGAGTGGGGAATCTAACCCAGTTCTCCAGATTAGAGTCCACTGCTCTTAATCATTATACCACACTGGCTCATAAAGTGTTCACATAGTCAAGTGTTGCAATAATATACCACTAAAGCAAGAAGAGATATTGATTTGACGTGCGTAAAAGATTCAGGATATACCTTAGAAGATGATCAGACACTTAAATTCTGTTCACTTTAGGTAAACAATAGGCTTCTGTGACTGTAAGCTTCCATATCCAGCATCATAAGGTGGATTTCAGGCGTTTGCCTAAAGGGGATTGTTACTTCATTCAGAGGACTGTCTATACAGAGCTGTAATTCAAGTCTCCACAGAGGCCTCCATTGGACAAGATACAAATAGTAATATAGGATTGAGCATTATTCATATTGGGTCCATTCCTAGGATGTGGGTATTGTTGCTATACAGCTGCTCTCTTACCAGCTGAATGAGAAAGAGAAACTGGACTTGCTATGAGATTCTTTTCTGTTCAACAGGCAGGAGATCAGTCAGGCTCAGCCTTATAACTACATTCAGTGGGGATTGGTCTGAAAACCATAGGTCTCCACAAAGATAAGATATATGCTTCCAGTGATGTCCATCTCTTCTATACTCTCCTCTTTTCAAGTTTTCATGCCTAGAGGTTGGCTGAAATTTATGTCACTTTAGAAACTGAACTACTACCCATTTTCTGGTGTATGTTTCCACACTGGTTAGGAATTCCTCTCCAAATGGAATGTCAAGTTTGCAGGCTGTGCCTTCTGGGATTGCATTAAACCTTTGCTGATTGCTCTTCTACTTACTTCACAGCAGGGCAGTTCATGAAGTATCTGACTTATTTTCCCATCAAGATATTCTCCTTCCAAAGAGATGCTTCTGCCCCGGAATTAAGACTTTCACTTAGATAAGTGAAAATTAGAGAATAAAAATACAAGTTTTTAAAATTAAATTTAAAAAATGCATAACCCTGCTCTCCCAGGTGAACCATTAGTGTCCACTTCCTTTGTATTTTTTGTTTCAAGTTCTAACTCTTAACTGTTTCACAATAAATCCCCCCCTACTGTAAATGAGTATATATGGGTGATAGATAGCACTTCTGTATTTCCAAACGAAGGAACTAAGCATTGGTTCTTTCTAGAAGGGAAACTTCTTGTAAAAACAAAGTCTGATCAGGCTATATTTCGGGGAGGGGGGGGGGATCTGAATGGTGTTTGTTTAGGATCTCTGTACAAAGGTTTGTTTAGAATCCCTGTTGTACAAGACCATATTTACCAATTATAATCTTGTAGTTTTCTTTTACAGTAGACTTCATTTCTGAAAATATTTGTTTACTTTCTCATACTTCTTGGGTTAGTATGCACTAGTGATGAACAGAAGTCACTATTTATAGAGACCGGCCAGATACACAAAGATAGAAATGCTTGGTGGTTCACTGGTCTTTGTAACAAAATGCCATGTATAAGGAATGCTTGCTCAGATACAGAAGACAACAAACCACCATTGTAAAACAGCCTGTTTAGTATGGCCAGCTTTACATTGAGGTGTGGTGAAGCGGTGGCCTCCATCAACAGATTTTAAAGAATGGAAGCCACTGTCACCTTAGAGCAAGTCATGTGGTGGGGCGGGGGGGGGGATCAGTATTTTGGAGCCAGAAAATATTGGTATTCCCAGTTTCCCAGATTCCATATTCTTATATGATATTTGGTTCTGGGGTTTTGTTTTGTTTTTTCCTGTTTTTCTTTCTTTCTGATTTTCTGATTTTTTGGCTCCATTATTCCCCATGAGCAAACTTTCCAGGGGGCAGAGGGGGTTGTTTTTAAGGTACTGGCACCAAAATTGCAGGAGAGCTGCTGGAGCCTGTCCTTTAAATCACCCTCAGATTTCAAGTCAGTTGGACTAAGAGGTCCAGTTCTTTGGGGCCCTAAATAAGATGCCTCAAGCCATCCTTCACTGCTTCCTGTGGAGCAAAAAAATGTAAAATCCAGAAACCTCTCCTCCAGAGGAATGTAATCAGAAGCTATTGCTAAGCCTAACCAATGTAAAATGTGAAAATCTGAACCTACATAAAATCTGAAGCTGTAAAACACAAGAATCTCAATGTAGAAATGTAAGAACCCACCCACACACACACACCCAAAAAAACACCCTGTGAAGTGGACACAAAACAACTCCACTGAAGAACAGACTTTAAAAAAAAAAGAAAAGCAGAATCTTGCCTAAAGCAGCCTGGCAAGCCAGGCATACAAAGCTTCAGGAATCACAGAAGCACAAGAGAAAAAGAGAAGAAAGAAGAAATAAACCATCCTCGGAAGCCTGCAGATGCTGGCTGCAGATATTCCTGGTTAATTCCAGATACTTCTGGGATTTTTTTAAGACTCATTTTTCAGTATTCTGAAAAATCCTGGATATGTATGGGAGACCTGAATATATCTGGCAAATACCAGGAAGGAATTTTTAAAAATATATTTTGAGAGGACAAGTTTGAGTTCAAATGCCTCTGGCCTGTAGTCCTTCAACTGCTTATTCTCAAACAGTCCCGTTGAAGTCATTATTAACTGAAAGTAGTTGGAAGAATCCCGCTAATGGAATCAACTATGTTGCATACTTTTTACCCTCCTCATCAAAATCACTTCATTTTTAGCTCAGCCTTATTAGATTAATAATACTCTCTTTACTATTATTATTTTTGCTTGAAGACAAATTGACATTTTAGGTGTTTTTATCCTTGGATTGTATGTGGCAACTCATGCAAGACAGGGGTTTTATATAGGTATCACTTTCTACTTTTTAAGCATTTATTCATTTATTAGTAAAAGTGTCAGGATTCCTGGTCAAGACAGTATTCCTTTATGCAATTGTACTGTGTTAAATTATTGGTATGCTTATGACATTAGGTGTAATAATGTTCGAAAGAAAAGTAGGATAAACATAGAACTGCTAAAAGTTTCATGAAACGTACTGGTAAGATCTTTTAAATTAAGATCTTATTACACGGTTAATGTTCATTTAACATCCATATAATGTTACTATTCATATAGATTTGCAAAATCAAGGACTAAACAACACATCACATGGAGTGCTGTGTAAATTTTCTCCACTTTTTAATGAAAAGTAGCTATTGGACACTAAAAGAACTAAAGGGGAAGGTAGGTAAAGAGTAGATTGAAAAAATGGCTAAGGGAAGAAGACCTGCAGAGGAAAAATAACTAGGGGGAAAGAGGTGAAGCAGCTACTCCTCACCTGCCTTTTCATCACTCCTGAATTTAGCAAATTACTTTAAAAAGATAAAGTCCTAGTAGTGTGGTCTAACAAACCCGCAGCGTTGCTGAAGCTAAGTCAGGGCAGGCTTCAGTCAGTCTTTTGAATAATAAATTATTAAGATACAAAATTTTGTTTTAAAGTTGGAGGCAATTGCATGATGAGCTTAGTTTAAATAAACCAACTTGCACTGAGTAAAATTACATAAATTCATAAAGCTAAAATATGGAAAATACTTATTTGCAAAGTTCAAACCGTTGGTTTGAATGTAGTGAATTGCCTAAATAGGATTAAAATAGAAGTGTTGCATATTAATTTGAGATAACTTGTTAACAAAGTATGCCAACGAACGCTTGCATTATTATATGGTTTTATTTGTTTGTTTAATTAGAGACTTCCACCCAGATCCATTTAGGGGCAATACATGTTTGTCTGTAGCTGGTTGAGGCATCATGTGCTACACTCCTACATTCACAATTTCCCTTCCTGATTCAGGAGCCAGGGCTGTGTGTGCTTTAGGCCTGTTTGAAAAGCTCAAGGCATGTTAATCAACTGTTTGGTAGGACAAACGGGGGCAGGATTCAGTCCCACTCAGCACCAAAAAAGCTGGTCAGGATTTCAATTTTGCTTTCTTTCAAGACTTACAGCCCTGGCTGCTTTACAAGTGCTGCATTGAGCCAAAGCCAAGGATCTTTAAACATTCAGGGTAAATTCACGTTTCATGTTTTGTTGGTAATTCTTACCCCTTAACCATAACATTTTATTTAAACTGGCAGATGATTAAAACTGATGTATAATTCTTACATTCACCAATATACTTGCATACTGATGTTTTTTAGTTTCTTAAACCCAAGTATCTAGTGAAGTCTGATTATGAATTACAGTTATATATATTAATAAAGAGGTTCTCTGTGGCAGAACAATTATCTGCAGCTGTATTTGTGGAAAATATTCTGGGCAGGATCTAAAGAACAACTGCTCACACCCTGCAGCTTCTGAGATTCTGTTCCCATCACAGCCTCCCTGCCCCTTTTCCATAACCACTCTAAAAGTTAGCATGTGGGATGACAGTTGTGGAGTAAGGAATCTGGAGAGTCCTAGTACATGTGCAGAAATGCTTTGGCATATATATGGTCTCTTTGCAATCTAGTATATCTTGTGTGTAGCAAATCTAGTATATCTTGTGTGTAGCAAATCTAGTATATCTTGTGTGTAGCAAAATCATGCATGTTGAGGAGTGTGACAGTTCTATACGTATGTACAGTTGTTGCCTAGAAAATGTTTCCAGAGCTTTTTTTGTTGTCTTGCAAACTAGGTGCCAAGTGAATGTATGAAAGTTTAGATTATTTCACATTTAAGATCTTTTCTTTCATTTCACAATTCAGAAAGGAAAGTTTACAGTATTGTGCTGTTGTAATGTGACTTGTCTAAGTACCTCTTTCGCTAATCCTTCGAGCTTCTCTCTGTATATGATTTAGGGTTACATTCCGAAAAGCAAATGGGAGATGGATACTTCTGAAGCAAAACTAGGTGGGTATTTCATTTCTTTAACAAAATATAATCTGATAAAAGTTCTCTCTGAAAGAGAGAACTATCTGTGCCTCAAGCAAAATGATGTGAAATCAATTGGTTTTGATTTATGTGAAGAAATGTAATGCACGCTTTCTGTCTTTTCAGTAACGGGGGCACAGATAAATGCTTTTAACTTGTAGTTTTTTATATGGCTTGTGTGATGCAATTATTTCTACACTGGTATTCAAATAAATTCGTTGTGGCCAAAAAGGAAACATTTGCAGTGCGTTAATGATTGGTGCAGAGTTTGAAGAAGAAAAAGGTAATGATGCCATTCACAGGGCACTGCAGGCGAGGGATTAGCAGAAGTGGTTTGCCATTGCTTTCCTTCACACAGCAACCCTGTCCTTCCTTAGTGGTCTCCCCTCAGAGTACTGAATGTGGCCAGCCCTACTTAGTGTCCAAGTTCTGACAAACTCAGGCTAAGCTGGGTTATTTGTGTTGCTACAGAGTTCGCCAAAGTCAATATAATTATTAGGTATTACAATCCACTCTATGCGTTTTGTTAATGAAGCATACTCATTAAATTCTTAATGATCATTTTACATTCATTGTTCAGCATTATGCGTTATTTCATCATGGTTAGGGGTAAAAAGTAACCACATGGGAAGTAATGGCTTTGTGGCGTCACTGACTGTCAATTCATTTTTTAGTGTTAATGAAATCCCAGCATTAATTCAGAAAAGGGGGATATGAAAAATCAGTTTTTGTCTCATACACATGTTCAGATATCTTCTGTAATCATAGCATTTTGTTTTCTTAGAGGTCAATGCTGTAAAACAGTGATTTGACTGGGCAGCTTGAGCATGTGCTTTCCTAGTTTTGAGTCCAATTACAAACAGCCATATTATTGGTATGTTCTTTCAAAAGCAGGCCTGTCAAAATTACTCACTTAGAGCCCGTATAGATGAGTCTTTTTCATATGATTCATAAGAGTATATCTTATTCAAATTACCTTCTTTTTAAACATTGTGATATTGTTTGCTCTTTTTTGTAGCAAAATTTCCCTGGCAAGAATCAAGAAGTTTCAATGCATGCAATAATGCTGAACAATGGTGCTTGTGTTGCTATAAGGGAATTTCCATGATGCTTCAATTCTGTTATCATATACTGATTTAAATCAGAGAGAGATATATATTTCAGTATTGGGTCTAAGAGTGCTCAGTCCCATGTTCTTTCATATTCTTGGAGCTGAATATTTTGAAGCAAATCAGTGCAAAGATGGATTTGCTATCCTACCTAATTGCTGTTTCTATATTTATGTATGAAAATTATTACTTTGAGTTGCATTTATTTAACAATCTAGCTGGTTGAGTGTGTGTAAGTGTATGCCGAAGCTCTTGGAATAATTACTCTGAATATTGGTACTTGGTACTGAATCCTGTTTACATGCCATAACACTTATGGTACAGTAAGAGAAACTCTATTTAATTATTGTTGGGGGTATTTTCATAAAACAAATTTTATCAGTCCTTGACACTTTCCGCTGTGCTCTGTTGATGCGTTGTTGACACCGTAGAGGAATATAATGACTTCCGTAAACCTGTAGCATGTCCATTGAAAAGGGACTGCTGGGATGAGGTGGGGGGAGAATCCTACAGAACCCTATCCTACACATGCATTTATAGAATTGACATCTTAGTTGTATCTTTAAGCTAATTGCATAAGGTCATGATTTTGTTATATTTTGCATGTAATATAATAGTATTTTAATGGGAATAGTTACGTAACTGTCATACACAAATGCACACAAAACACAGCTTCCATTCAAGGTTGTTGCTTTCTAATGCAGCAGTTTTTATGTCCAAATGCATAAGCCAAGAATCTGAGAGCTGTCACATGATTTTATCCTGAAGTCAACCTAGACACGTCATACAATCTCTCTTTCACACATATTCCGTGTGATCATTTCAGCATCTTAGTTGGCTCCACGTACTTTCAGTTTTCTAGGATGCTTAGATCTCCAAAGTCTTAATGCTGGTGGCCAAGATTCCTGATGTTCTCTATATATCCATATATGCAGAAATATGGCAGATGGTGAGGCTACACTCTGTGCTGCATCCCATGGGCATGAAGCAAAGAGTTACGTTGGGAAAAATGCTTCCTTTACACTGTGACTGGGGATTACTGTGATTCCCAGCTACAGTATTGGAGCAGACAATATAAAATAGTTGGATTGTAATGGAGAGTGGATGCTGCAAGTGACATGTAGGTAAGTGTTTGTGAATCTGTGACTGGCTTCACTCAGTGTAGTGGTGTGGCTGGTTGTCATATGATTGCTATGAACATACAGTATTCTTTTGAGATTATTAGTATGAGAATTGAGCCCGAGTCCAGTAGTAACATGTTTACAGTAAGGAAGAAATTATTAAAGGCAAAATCACTAGTGTCAACAAGCGGTATTGTCCATCTTCTAAAGTAAACCTGAAGCTTAAATTATGTTTGAATGTTGTGAACTAAGCGAGCTGTCCAGAGTCCTGCTCTGTGGATGGTCTCTAGACCAGTGTTTCCCATTTGCAGGGTCGTGACCCAGTACCGGAAACCTCACTACCGGGTCACAAGAAAAGCCAAAGCTAGCCCCGTCCCCAGCAAAGCTAGCCCCACCCCCAGCAAAGCATGACCTTTGCTCTGCTTCCTTCCTTCCCTCGTCTCTCTGTTGTGCAGAGAAAAGCTAGCCTTGAAGACTGACACAGGCTGCAAAGTCTGAGCTCTGTTTGGCTTCCTTCCATCCCCTGTCTCTGTGCTATGCAGAGAGGAGCTGGGCTGCCTCTCCTTCCTTCTCCCCCCTCCCAGTGTTTGAGAGAAAAGCTGGCGTCCACTGGCACTTTAGACCCATTAAGTGTTCTTCAAGGTATGAGCTTTTCTGTGCCTTGGAGTATGTTCTTTCTTTCTTTCCCTGCAAGTGATGCTCTGTCTGTATTCTTGGTGCTGGGAGGGGGGGAAGCAACAGTGGGAGGGCTTCTAGTGCCCTGGCCCCACTGGTGGACATTCTGGAAGTGACATCACAGGAAAAGGTGGAGTTTTGGTTCAGTGTGCCCCAGAAGTGACATCACTTGGCTCTTGACACCACAGGAAATGACATAATTCCTGTCTCCCGGCTCCACCCCCAAATCTTAGTGAGTCACAAAGGAGAAATGTAAAAATAACCGGGCCACGGGAAAGAAAAATTTGGGAAACCCTGCTCTAGACAGTTGGTAAAATGCCTTTCTGTATTATATTCCTGATTCATAGCAGTATATAAGATGTTGAACTTTAGGTGGTGATTTTCTTCCCTGTAAGTTAAAAGAAGAACTGCAGTCCAAGTTTTACTGGGGATGCATTCTTCTGAATACTGTGTACCTATAGACTTCTTACATAGTGTGTGTACAAACAAAGCAATGTGCCTGGTTATATTTTTAACTGCTGCTGTGTTGCCGTGAGTCCATCTCTGATGTTCTTTCTTGAAATAAGTGCTTTCCTACATTTGTTTCAAAGTTCTTTCAATACAAAAATCAAACCTCATAGAAACAAATTGATTCAGAGTCTAGCTGTTTGCATCATAAGCTGCTCTTTGGTCCTTTTGTAATTATTGAGGTGAGTATTCATCATATTTTGCAGGATTTTAATATGATTACATTTTTAAAAAGCATAACGAGGAATGAAACTTGGAAACAATTCAAGAAATCCAAGTATAATATCGTAGTTTGCTGAACAAAGATAAATCTGCTTAGTACTTATCTCATCCTTTTCTTTAATCCAATCATTACACAGTCCTCATACACTATTAAATAGTCCTGTGCTGGTGATCTTAATATATTGGTGATCTCAACTATGTACTACTAGCTGAAACTTTTATTGAGAACAATCTGACGTTTGATCTGAGATCCAAAAAAACCCTGTGTACAACAAAGCTTTTATTCCCTTGCCAGCCCTGTAGTCCCTTCTACACACCCTACTCCTCAAACACCACCATGTGCTCCTGAAAGTCAAGGGAACCCCTTGGAATTACGTTTGGCACTGTGGACAGGCTGCAGATGGAATGGAAAATTAACAATCTGTGAATGGAATTCTTTCTGATCTGCATCAGGCTATTTTGATCCTGTTTCTAGTTGTTTGAGAAGTTCCATATGGCCTGTATCTTGTGCCTATACTTTTGTAACTTATGATGCCTCATGTTCTTAAATGTGACTATATGTTTCTCTCTTGAGTGCATTTTGCAATCTGGGGTTGTTTGTAATGTAAGCCCTTTAAAAGAAAATGGCTTATGAAGCTAACTTGTGAATCAATTTCAAAACCATTTTGGAGTAATTCCCATGTCTGGGTATTGGCAAATGGCAGCTTTCTCTGGTGCTGAAAATGCCACTTTGATTAGGATATCCTTGGTGATATTTAGCTGATGCTTGTAAAAATACAGTAAAAGTTAGCTGTTTACAATAGTAGCTATAGTTAATTAAAGACATATCATCATTATGAATAAATGTGATTGACAATTCACATGCCATATTTGTAGTCTTGAATGGGTGGTACTGTGAATTCATGAACTCTGCTTCAAAATACAGCAGTGTATGCTGTCATTTGATGTTAAATTACATATAGCTGCTATTTTTGCTTGCTACATTAAAAATGAAATTTTCTGCATTATGGCAAATATGCAGCTTTCGTACAAATAGGTAGGAGACAAAGTTTTCTAATTTTTAGAAATCTCTAGTAGTCATTTAGTCTACATATAACCCTGAAATTCAATATTTTGCTCTTACACACGGAACAGTTATCAAAACCATTTAATGTTTTGATACAGTCTGCTGCCTAGTATCATAATCATTTCCTGCAGATAGCAGGAAAGAAAGTCTTTGTAGTTCATTAAGTCAGTTTCACATATTCATACCAGTTCACATGTCATAATAGAAACCTGCTCTATAAAAACAAAAGGTTTTAACGATATCCTTAAGGAAAAGGTGACTACAGTGGAATGACAGATCAGTCCTTTAGTTCAACCAAAAGAAGAAAATGGTAAGCTGTGGGCAGTCTCAGCCCTCCTGTAGCTGACATTCTGCTCTGCAGGCAGAGTTAACCTAACACAAGGCATTAATCATTACTTTTGACCATTAAACTGCTGATAACTGGAGTGTTAGTTTTCAAAACACATTCAAGTACTGCTACAGTTTATGGACTCTGCCAGGATCATCCAAGACCAATAAGCATTTCTCCCTTCTGCATACATATAATCATATATTACAGGCACAAGATTGACTTTAAAAGATGATAATGGGCTTATCTACTGAGAAATTATCACACTTCCGAAGATACACAGGAATTTGCAGTTTACGCTGCTATAACATACCATCATGCCCTCTTGAAAGCATTCCCAGTTATCTTGTTTGTGTTGGGCATCACACAAATTTTCTTCTTTAACTCTATGTGTTTGTTCTCAGACAAATTGGATGGGCTGCGAACTGGTGCTAAGCGGAAACGTGATTGGGAGGCAATTGCCAGCAGAATGGAAGATTATCTTCAGCTTCCCGATGACTATGATACCCGTGCTTCTGAACCTGGAAAGAAGAGGGTAATAAATATCATTTTGGATTTAAAGTTTCAGAGAGACTCACTTCAGAAGCATTTCACAAAGCAGCAGTCTTCTAATTTAGTTCATCTGTAAGGTCATTGCATTAATTTTCATTGTTCATTGAGTTTCCATTTCTCTTACAAAACATTTTCAGAAGCATGGTCTCAGTCATGAGTGTGTGGTGCATAGGACCAAAGAGGGGGTGAAAGCAGACAATGACAAATCATTGCATAATCAACGGAAATGGGAATTTTGTGCCCCACTGAATTTTCATCAGGATCAGTTTTTGTTTCAAAAGTGTCTTTCTTTCCACTCTTTGATTCATTGAATGCATGTTTGTGGCCATTGGTCTTCTGGGGAAATCACACCCCCTTGATGCTGAGGCAGCCAGCTCTCATTCCCCACAGTGCCACAGCAAGACTTTTACCCTGATTCAACTCTGATTGCAAATAGTTGTACATTATTAAATTGAGGCCAAATGTGGATGCGGATGTGCATCCCACTGACAGTAATGCAGCACAGATGTAGTCCATCGATACCGCATTACTTTTAGTAATAATAATAATAATAATGTGCTTCCCCATCTGCATTCTACTCTTAAGTTGTCAACTAAGTGTGCAAATGCATTAGAGTCATGGACTCATTGACCCAATTGTCTTAGCACAGGAATGTAATCCCTCTCCTCAGCTTCACACTCTTCTGTTGGACTTTGCAGAGGGAATGTGAAAAATCTGCAAATGGGGAAGCGTACTCCCCCTCCCTTTATTTTATTACACTTTCTGCTAGAAAACTCTTGAGGGTGAGTAAATTTGTTCAGCACGTCTTTGTACTCTTTGCTGCCTCAGTTCTTCTATCTCAGTTCAGGAGCAGGTAGATTCATGTTGGTATTCTCACACCCTGACCTGGGTATTACAGGTCACAGGATCTGTGTATATAGACATGTGTGTTTGCTGTGCTATTTCCCCAGCAAAGAGAGAGACCCTTTTGTTGACTACATCTAACATTTATTAATAAGTGGCCAGAAGAGGCAAATATATGAGGCAAAAATACATTTACAAACAGTAGATGTATTCCATCTGTGGCTAGTCCCAGAGGGGTTCCATCCAAGGGGAAGTGTGACTTGTAGGTTCAGAGAGAACCGGAGTGGATGAAAAGGTGAGGGACAGAGGATGAGTCCATGAGCGGTTGTGTGAGGAGCCATTTGGAGGTGGTCAGATGGATAAGGAGGGGGAGGAGTCAGTTGAGAATCACAGGTGAGGGACTGGGCAGGGCATGAGACAGTGAAAGTATTTAGGGAGGATGGAAGCACCAGCACAGAGTACTAAGAGGGCTTTGGGTTAGTGGCTGTAGAAGGAGGGTGCCATCAAGAAATGGAACCAGGGTACCAGCAGTGATCTGGAGTGAGTAGCATGGAGGGCTTGGGTAGTCATAGGCAGAAGGATACAAGTCAGGTTACTGAGGAGAATCTAAGGCCATGGCAGTATTGGAAAGTGGCTGGGTAGAGAAGAGCAGGTAAGAGAGCATTTGATTGGAGTACAGAGTGTGGCAGTAAGAGGAGAGTGATTAAGGCATGCTCTGTTTTATCCTGAAGTACATGAAATGTTTTGGTGGTGAAGAGGTATGGAAAAGGATCTAAATGAAGCCTAATTGGACCTTGAGTTTCATATCATATTTCCTACTTTTGGGGGGGAGGGGGCTAGTTTTCAGGATTCAAATGTTACCTCACTGGAGGATGCTGTGAAGCAGTTTTAATTCGACAGAGGATGGGTCAGTTTTTGTGACCGAAGCAGGAAGCAGTCTAGATTGCCCTATCTGGATAAGCTAGGTATTCTGAGATCCCAGTTATATGTCCTTCAATGTGTGTCAGTATCCTACAGGTATTGGCCATTCTTACGTGTGGGAGGCTGGTACCTGGATGATCTGAGTGAGCCCAGAAGCAAGCTTTCTCATTGGACTTTTTCATAGGACATTGCATACTTTCTCATAGGACTCCTGTGTGCTTTGTCATGAGATGGAATTTTATGTGATCTTAATTTCCATACAGGAAATTAAATAGCTTTTGGGCCTTAATTATGAATGAGACTCCCTCTTGTTTTTTACCTTGGGGGGGGGGGAGTCGCCTGTGTTATTTTTCCTATATCCATTGGCCTCCAAAGTCCTCTGGAGTAACATCACCATCTGATTTATAATAATAATAATAATTTTTAATTTGTATCCCGCCCTCCCCGCCGAAGCAGGCTCAGGGCAGCTTTACATAGTTTGTGCAGGTAAATAATACAGATGGGAGATACTGGACCTTAATGAGTTATGCTAGCCATTGGACTAGTGGATATTTTTGTATTCCCTACACTCCAGATCTTTGCTGGAACCCAAGAGAACTAAGTTTAACTAAAACTGAGACTATACTTCCCAGTGATATAGCCTCAATAAACCACTGGCATGTATATACGCCAACTCCATACATACTACATAAGCATGCATGTGTACAAATGGCAAGTAAACTGAAACACATTTCCTTGGAGTGTCTCAGGAGAGAACTTCAGTAATAAGGAAGGAGCAAAAACATTGTACAACCTTTTCACATGTTCAGAAAAGAAGTAACATCTTTTACTGCTTGGGCAAAGCACTTTCCCTATTAATTTGTTCAAAAAACATTCAAAGAGAAAACTTGGAACAACTCCTCTAGGACAAGACACATGAATTCCCAATGAATGTGTGGAAGCAGCGTACTTCATTGCACAAGAGATTGTGCATCTTCTCCATTCACATATTACCCAGAAATACAAACACCAATATCACAAGTCTTTTTGTTACTTCTTGTTAGAAATATGCAGAAGAGAAAAATGGGATGGGAAAGAAGTACACTGTGTGCAGTAACCTATGTTCTGTGTGCAAGTTCATCTGGCTAGCGGATTGGATGCTACATGGTATGGTGTCCAGTAGTGAATTATAGAATTGCAAATTCATCTTTGTGTCTTCTGTGCAGTCCCACATTTGTACTGCACTGATATAGGTCACATGAATGCCTTCACAGAAGGCTGCTTGATGAACAACAGTTTCAGGTACATGCAATCCTGTTTTCTTGGCTGGAAAAGTATTCAAGATTATTTTTTTCCTGTGTGGGACCATAATTCTTTCATTATGGAGGCAAGACAAGAATGCTCCTGTGCTGTCTTTTATTCTTTTCTTATAGGCAAAATTTTCATTGGGATGTTTAGAAACAGGAATAAGTACAAGGATAGTATGGCAGCTTGTAAAATTCCAGAACTGAAAGTGGTCAGGGCTTAAGCTTTGTCCGTTTCTCATAAAGCTCATAAGGTATTCAGTTTTCAGATACTCAGCAACGGGGTGGGTGGCTATGCTTTTTCTGCATACTCTTAGATCTTTGCTATATGCAAAACTGTATTGGGATGAAAAATGTCTCACTACTTTTTCTGAAGTGAGTATCGTCCTGACACTATTCTTTGTAGGTGAGGTGGGCAGACCTCGAAGAGAAAAAGGATGCAGACAGAAAAAGGGCCATTGGTTTTGTTGTTGGACAGACAGATTGGGAGAAAATCACAGATGAAAGTGGACATCTTGCTGAGAGAGCCCTCAATCGCACCAAGTATATCTGATACGATTTTTTCTTGGGATTTTTCTACCTTTTAAGGTAAGTGCTAAGCCTCTTTTGTCTTTAATGTGGGAGGGAGGGTTGAAAATGTGGGAAGAATTCTCTAAATATTGGCTTCGATACAGCAGCATGCAGATAGAACCACAAAAAAACACAGCACAATTATGCTTTTGCAATATCTCGTGCAACACTTTGTAGTTCCACCTTATACATTATAGTGCCTAGACATTGGTTGTACAAGATCTTGACAAACGTGGGAACGCAAGCTGAGATGCAATACATTTGACTTGTCAATTGTGAATCGTCGTTGATGTCTAATTTCCATTGTGATATGTGATGACTGGAGGAAACTGAATGCCAGAGTTAAGATGTCTAGTTATAAACTTTATAAGGATGGCAAATGTCAGCAGTGTGATTATTTTTCACATTGACTAGGTACTGATTGATTCTCTTTAATAATTTTCTTTTCTCTGCAGGCCATTAGCTTTGATGAGAACTGAACGCGGGGTGGCATTCCCCCATCTTGAGCATTGTGGGGGTTTCTTTCTTTAGAAACTTTTTATTTTGTTGTGTTCTTTAAAATTTTGACTAGTGATGTCCAGCAGCCCCAAGTTACATGGAATCCCATTGCACCTAAATGTGAAAGAAGGTTTTTGTGTTAACATAGTAGTTCTAGCTTTTATGCGTGCAGTAGAATGGAAAGATTAGGCCAAGAACATTTCCACTGCTGTTTTTGTCACAGAATATCTGCATTTACCATTGCTTTGTTGCTTTGTGGCTATTATTTTATACTGTACAAACTTTGTAGTTGATTGTACTACAAAATGGAACAATAAACTTTCACTATGAACCCAGTGAATAATGTAGTCGGCCATGAATGATATGGGTTGTGGTGTGTGTCTGTCAATGTGTTTACCTTTAAAATATGGGCTCCATCTCTTGAAAGAATGTCAGAAACCAATATGGCAGAAGACTTAGGAATGACCCACTCAACGATGATCCAGAAATCATTTTTGGACCTTATGAGTCATATCTTTTTAAGTCTTCTCTAAAGATACAAAATTACTTGTTAGACAAAAATTAAGTTTGCGTGCTGACATCAGAGAGCACTGGTGTAGAAAAAGAGACCGAAAAACCCCTGTTGTCTCAAGAAGGAGAAAGTTATCTTTCTCCTAGAGGATGGCTGAATGACTCCATATACTGCGTTCTCTCTGTCAAATTCCATACATAGCTTCACATATTTACTGATGAACAAACTTAGTTGTTTATCTCCTTCCAAATTCCTCATCTAGTGGTTAGTGTTGTGAATTATATAAATGAAAGGTACCGCACTGCCTGAATGAGATCATTTCAATTGGTTAAACGTTTGAAACTGCTGTCTTTGTTTCTGTATTAAAATATACAGGCTTGAAAGCTGCTTCAACAATGCTTGCAGGCCAGTCTTCATAGCTGATTGCCTTGCAATGTTTTCAGTTCATGAATACATTAGTACTGATCAGAGCATTTTGCTACAGTGAAGGAAGGCTGCTCTTTAGCTGATGAATAGTTTAGTATGGTAATGCACTTGTTTGACATTTTCTACACTGATTAATTATGTATAAATTTGAAAGCTGTTCCCAGTATGAATGATCAAATACTTGAATGCATGCAGACTGTTAAAAGGCCACAAAAATGTATTCATATGTATACTTTTCCATTATGCAGTAGTATGACTTTTTGTTGGTAAGTTATTTTTGGACCCATATTATCAGCAAGTAAGAGCTGTTATTTGCAAGGAGCTAGGAAGCTGGATGCTTTTGTAACCTTGTCAGGGTCAAAAATTGCATGACTAAATAAAACCCGCCATTTGATGAGAAGACTAAGGGGATCTGTTATGTTTTCAAGTAATGTGATAAATGGATCTCTGAGACAGAGATGCTCAGGAAAATATCTTACTTTAACACTTGGGTGATCCTTTTTTCATTGTCATTTTTATAGTTGATTTCTATCTAATTATGCACGGCTTTTCTGAATCAGCCTCATTTTACAGTTTCTCCTTCTTTCCCCTCCAGAAATGGGCATGAATTGCTTCTGCCAATATACTTTGCAAAATGATATGGTTTGCTGCTGTTGTACTAAGTGAAGCATAAAAGCCCATGAGCCTTGGTAATCTTGTTTAAAAATGTATTATTCCAAAGATCACTTCTGTGTGTTGCTGAAGAAGTATGGATGAACACTGCCAACAGGATATGTTTTGGTTCAAAATGACAACATGTCTTTGAATATAAAGACATTCTGTTCAAACTTAAGCCTGTTCAAAAGCTCAGTGCTATATTTATCTTCACCATTTGCAGCAACTTGCTTTCAACCTATTGGAATAGCTTGTTAATTTGTATGTGTTACTAGCAGCTCACAAGGATAATCTTGAATCCAGTTGAATGAGGATAAAGACAAGGTAGAAGAGGTTTTTATACCACACTTTTTTCCTACCTTAAGTCTTAAAGTGGCTTATAGTTGCCTTTCCCTTCCTCTCCACACAACAAGCACTTTGTGAGACTGGTGGGGCTGTGAGAGTTCTGAATGAACTGAGACTGGCCCAAGATCACCCAGCAGGCTTCAGGTGGAGAAGTAGGGAATCATACCCTGTTCTCCAGATTAAGGTCCATCGCTCTTAACTACTACATTATGCTGGATCTCAAGTAGAGCTAACAAAGTCTTGGTCTGGTCACACCCCCGGATGTTGGTCTATGTGGCAAACCTATGCTAGACAGCCTTGTATTCCATGGAAGAAAGGCAAGACATACATAATCAAATCAGTTTTATTTGAGTGTAGGCTAAGCATAGGCTACCAGAACACTCAACAGTGGAATCAAATTCATTGTGGTGGGACTGCATTCTCTCATGATTCTTTGTGGCAGTGTTTGCAGTGAAGTCCACCTAAGATGAGCAAAAAAAGCATATCTATGGCAAACACTCAATATCACATTTATGGTTACTATTCATGCAGTTTTGGGATACCAGCAGAGTGCCTGCCTGGACTGTAAATCCTTGGTGTGCTAAAGCTGTAAATGTAGGCAAGGAGATCAGATTTAAATAAGACAGTAGACATGCACAATTTCAGAAAAGTATCATGTTCATGGTATGATGACAATCATGTTAAATTTCTCCTTTAGATTATTATATTCCACCATTATTGCTGCTTTAGCTTGGTTTCACCACCACCATTGGTTCTCTTTTTGGTGCAACCAAGCTTTTTTATGTACTACAGTAATTTATATATTACTTGAGACCACTTATACACACTGAGGTGAACTTCTTGCATGCCTGTGTCTAGCTTTCTCTCCCTATCTCCAGTATTTCTCAGAATGGTTACATATGGTTTCCACCATCTATGGAAATCTCTGCTGTGCATACTGAAATGCAGCAATTGCTGCACTGGAATATCATGAATGAGACATTCCAAGTTTTTAGACTTTGATTGTTTTTCTTACTTATAGTGGGCAGAAATTCAAGAATGGTCAGAGGCAGCCTGCTTTTACATTTTATTTACTTTAACAAAAAAAAAAATGTTTTTTACAGTTTTTATATATTTAAGTACTCCATTTTAATTTTTTTGGAAGTTTTTTCCAAAATCTTATGTTAGCTAAATTTTTATTATCCCAGAAGGTTGCTGTAAGAAAAAAATCAAAATGGGTGTTTCGCATCAATGAAATTTAAATGCCCCCTGTGACTAAACAGCATTCTATTGCCTTTGACATTAATGGGAGGAAAGAACAAAATTTCTGCATCCTTAAAAGGAATTGAACATCAAGATTATGTTGCTGAAGTTGTTCTGTTATATTCTAATAAAAATAGACCATGAATGAAATAATCTTATCATCCTTTAGATGGTTGACATGACACTCTCACTGGTAACTATTCATGCTTGATGGATTGCATCATGGATGGTACAGTCCAGAGAGAAGTCAACGAGCTTATCATAACACATTCTTAAAAATAATAAAATCATCCCTCAAGATGGCCTGATCATAGAAAAATAGGTGCTGTATACGTTGTTCACTTTGAACATGACATGATGCCACTCAAGATTGATTCACCTTAGCATGTATCGACTGCACAGAGGAATGACAGACTAAGGTGGAGTCAGCCTCCCATCACATTCAGTGACAAAACTGTCCATTGATGTTAACAAAGTTGGATAGCTCCTGTTTTAAAAACCTGGAAAATTAATAAACATGAAGCTACAGTCTTTACAAAAATATTTTTAAAAAAAAAACAACCCTGTTTTAAAACAAACTTTCTGCAGATCTGGCAAGAAGACAAGAAAACTTCTTACCCCCTATCAAATGTGTAAAACTATATTCATTATTATGACTTTTTCATCTTGATGAAATGATGGTGTCCCCTTTTCCTGGCAATTTGGCTCTGGCAAAGTTTCCTGTGTGATCTGATCCACACAAAATTCTAAGTATGACCACTGACAGCACCTAAAACTGAAAAGGCAATCTGATGAAAACTGGCTGTGCTACTCTCCCAGATACAACTCTCCCAGAAACCTCTGGTCCATCTTTTTAAAATTGTGGAGGATGTCAACGAATATTTCCTGAGTACATATTACAAAATCACTATTTTTGTGGTACATAAATCAAGGAAGGACTCTCTAGTCTTATGGAAGCTGTAGATCAATTTCTTTATTAAATGTTGACACTAAAATTTGTCATGGCATTGGTTGAACATCTTTATTCCGCCCCCCCCCCCATCTCCTCCAAAGCCAAGTGAGATCTTTTCATTCCAGATATAACGCAAATCATTTGCTCCATATTATTTATGTTAATGCTGCCAAAACGGCTATTGGTGACAGAGTATTAACTACCCTCTTTGGGTGCACAAAAGGCAGACTTCAGTGGAATTTTTGGTCCTGGATCATCTCTGTATTTTATATAACCCAAGAATATATCCAGTAGATGCTGCTTTTGATAAAGCGAATTGTGAAATGCATTGGGGTCCATAAGAACTTAATAAATATTTTTTCACTTTGCACCTGTTCTACATTCTTTCTGCCAACCGATGCAGCCATTTGTCTTTTCCACATGGCAATAAACATAATTATCTGGTTTCATAATTTAGCCCTGGCACTTACAGAATTTCTGACTGACTTTCTCATTTTTGTTGTTTTTAGACTTTGAATAAAATAGGATAGTTGGCTATTATATATTTTAACACCTTGCTAGCAATAAAATGAAATAGGCCAGTTCACCATCCTGGATTATCAGCTCATTAGTACTGTGATGACTTTGAATTCAGTGACAACAGCATCTTCTGACTTCAGGCTGTACCTGGTTCAATAGGTGATTTTGTTCATATTGGCCATCAAAGCATTTTCACTGTTGTGACTTGAACCTGGTGGGCAGGAGCTGAAGATCTGGAACTCCAGAGATGGGCCCTGTCTATTGATGCTTCCCCAAAGTTATCACCTTTTGAAGTACGTTAACTTTGCTTACATCAATATAATTCCCTCCTATTCATTTGATCCTGGGTATATTTTTGTTTGCAGTCATTTTGCAAGTGTGAAATTTTGTGAATCCAACCAGCTTCTTTGGTGACGGATTAATCCTTTCATTGTTGTAAGACTTTTCATTCACTTGTTGAGTACTCAGTAAATTAAATTTCTGAGCTTTCTTCGTGAGCAAAAAGTATGTTTATAAAATATTAAATATTGCTCCTGACATCTGTATTACTTAGTGGATGTTTTTCTATTTATTGCTTCAGTATTTCCATTACTTTCTGTAGTTTAAAGTTCATCATTCCTCACTCCTCTTTTTTTTTCTTTTTTCTTTTCTTCATTTGAGGCTTTTGTTTTGTAGTCAAGGGGGGAAAGTTGTGGGTTTGCATTTCAGCAGAATGAGGTGGTAGAATGAAACATATCATTTGAGAATGCCCATCGGTATTACTAGTTGTTATGTTCACCTAGATAAAAGAACAAAAAAAAAGCCCCTGCAGCTAATAACTCAAGTGGGTTTGGTTAATACTTTTATCAGATGTGCCAGCTGTTATTTTTACTTGCAGAGCGTTTTTTCAGATATAACAAAACCAATTTCCCCATCTACCATCTATAAACAATAAAATTTTGCCAAAATCAAAAAGTCTGGACTATTCTTATTGAATAGTTTATATCAATCAGGGAGGAGGTAAGCTGGAGGCTCTTCACCCTCAGGTTTCCTGAGCCGTTTCCTTGTCACCTTGTAACAATATTCATTGTATACCTTTGGTTGCAGTCTATTTTGCTTTCCTCTGAGTGGCGGCATCTCCTACAATGTGGGACAACTGTAATGACAACAGTTTCATTTCTGCATATCCTGAAGAAATATGTCTGACAGTTGTACATTGTGGGGACTTGCTGCTGAAAATTCTGTGTTTACTAATTGCAGGTGCTCATGCTGATAGTTGGGTATACCCATCACACAGAAATACAAACTGAGCAACATTCCACTGATTACCATACGCTTGGACCAAAAATGGCACGGCTTATCTCCATAGGACTTTGTGAAGTCCCTAGTGACATCTGTCTGGCCTCTTCTAAAGACAGAATCACTGGCCTGATCTAGCAAGCTCATTTTTACATGAAAGCAACATGAACTACAATATCAGGAGGCCTGGCCAGGTCAGTAGGATGATTGCTTGCTCTCCCACTTTGCTTCCTTTGATACTGTGACACATTTCAATGGAGCATAAGTGCTGGTAGCCCACGATGACACACATCAATAATAATCCAGACAATTTGCTTTCCTTTGGCACTAGTCTTATAAAACTCAGGAAAGAAGGTATGTGAGGAAACACACATAGGAGAACAAGCAACCACTGTTCCAAAGTAAGGTAAGTATAAAGGTATTGAAGATGTACTGGTTTTTATACCTCACTTTTTTCTACCTTAAGGAATCTCAAAAGGGGCTTACAATCTTCTTCCTTTCCTGTCTGTACAATAGGCACCTTGTGAGGTAGGTGTATCTGAAAGAGTTCTGAGAGAACTGACTGGCCCAAGGTCACCCAGCAGGCTTCATGTGGAGGAGGAGTGGGGAATCAAACCCAGATCTAAATTAGAGTCCACTGTTCGTAACCACTGCACCACACTGGCTCTCTCTTAGATCTACCAAATGGAAGGAAAGTGATATACAGAACCAGAAGGAGGATGCAAGTACATGTCTGTTTCACAACTTGTTTTCTAGTCCAATGTTGCACAATGATTTGAAAGCAGCTTATGCAGCAGATACTTACACAGGAGCAACAACATTAGCATTATAGCAGGTGCTTTCACATACAAACACAATTGCATGTTTGTAGAACTAAACAAATTCAGCACTAAGAAAATAATAGTTATTGAACCTGTATAAATGATGTAGATATGCATGATTTCTTGTGTTTTCCTAAATTATTCTTTTGTGTAGTAATTTGTATAACTTCTAATTTTGCTAGTTGTTGGGAAGGGAAAGCAACTGCAGCCCTGCCCACAACTGGAACTCTTTTATTCTGAAAAATCAACCACAAGAGCTAGAAGCTTAGTTTTAATGGAACCTGAAAGGCATCCGTTACCATATTCTTCACTTTTCCTGCATTTCTATGAAATAAGGGCATCTGCACAACATGCATTCTCTAGGATTGCAGAAGGTACCTTTGATGGGATTGTCTTCGATTTAAGAAGTGTAATTTTCAAATTTAGATTATGTGAGCAATGTGTTCTGTTATGAAAAGTGCTGCTAAAATTTGCAACAAGCATGTATAATATGTGTCTCAGGGCCTGATTTCTAATGGCTAAGGTTTGGGGGTGTTCTTTTAAACATGAATGAAGCTGGCAAAATTTGATTAATACTTAACTTTGAGTTAAAGGAACTAATTATTTGATCCAGTCTAGCATAGAGACTTCCAGTGAGGTAAGGAATGCTATTGGGAATGTGGAGTGACACTGTGTATTTACTTCCATCTTGATTTACTTAAGGCTGTGAAAACTGAGCTCCCTGAAAAGACCAAACATGTTAAATGTAGTTCCAAATTAGCAAGTGGTCCTCTTTATTGTGCTTGGGATATCACAAATAAAAACAAAGACTCTTCCTCAAAAGTTTGCAAACTGTGCTGCATTTGTTCTCTCCCAATCTGATGCCATTACTGGCTCACAGAAAAAAGCCAGTGTGCTTTCTCCTTGTTATTGCTTTCATTCATCAACAAAGCAGCATAGGAATCAGCTGCTCATCACTATAACCAGCCACAGACACTGTTTTACTTGTACTTTACTGTACTACTCAGTCCTCCTGGGAAATCAAGTCACTTTCAACCTGTTTTCAAGCGAATGGATCTTAACTTCACCACACTCTGTGGTTTTGACCATTCATCTGGCCACTCCACTGTGAATTTGAACTTTCTGATCAAAAGTTTCAAAAGGAAGATGGTAAGTGATGTAGTATATACCCAATTTTCTCAGCAAGCACATCTCCCAAAATTATGTATAGTGTTTTTAGTTGAAAGCTACAGTAAAATGTATTACAGCACAAATAACATTTGTTGCAGAGAAACCACACAAGACCAATGTTTGCATTTCTTGTTAAAGTTTTGTGGCTTTAATTTGATCACATCATCTACTGCTATCTCCCCTGCCCCCCTGAAATTTCTTTTTTCCCAGGTTGTTGAATTTGGGGTAGGGAGTTGACTGGAAGAGCTCATAATATTCACATTTACCAATTTGTGACAGAAGCATCATATTATGGCTTTAATGTGTGAAGTAGCCATTGCAGTGCAAATATTAGACAGATTCCGTATTGCATCACTTTAAACAGCACTTCTCAGTAAAGGTGGCTCTCATATCTGAGTCACTATGCACCAATTACATGTGTGAATAAGCCCAAAGACTGACAACTCTGTACAAGTTCTTTTCTCTTGTGTACACATCTGCTATTTTCCCAAGCTTTGTTGTTTTACACTTTCCTGGTGTATTGAATGAACACTAAAGATGCCTTATTAGACTGCTTTTACTTATAAAAAGAGTGGAATATCTATATCACTATTTGTTTGGGTCTATTTAAACATTTCCTCTGAAGCATTGGACATTGCAGAGGATTAAAGTTGTAATCAAAGGGAATACATATGCTCTAACTGGACAAATCAGCTCATTAGAAAGAGATTTTCTGTGCTGCTGTCCATGCTTTTGTGCTGCATTTCAGTAGTTGGAATATTCTGAGAGGGTGTCTTGACAGCCAAATATTGGAATAGCATGGATTCGCTCTAATTTTGTACAGAAATTATATTTTTCAGTATTGTTTGCTCCATCATGTAATTCTGATCTGCTGTAATCACATAAAGCTGAAGAATTATTGTTTTACTGGGCTAGACATTTGCCAGAATATAAACCAGAAAACACTTTGCTTAGAACTCCCATGAATTGATCTCATCTCCCCAGTCAACAGAAAAAATAGCAGCATATAAAATAGTAACTTGCTAGCAGCATCTGACAATCCGCAGTATAAATACAACTTGAGGAGGGAGTTCTGGACAGCAACAATACCATGATAGAATGAAAGGTGGTGTTTCTACTGTTTATGAATATTTTAAAATACCCTTTAAATACAAAAAGTCACACATACTGAATATTTTTGTTTGCTAATGTTGAAAGCAGCCTGCCTACCGATGCATCTGTGTTGGACCAGGTGCTTAGAAGCCTGACTCTATCTGTATTATCTTCCAGCGATAACTTCCTCCAACTTTGCTTATTCTCTGATTGATTCATCCCATACATGTTTGCAGGTTAATAATATTCACACATAACATCCATCTATGGAAAGGAGAATGTGTGTGTGCTTTAAAATATAGGCTGGCTAAATTTGCAGCTGTATTATCAATTTCATCTTTAAAGACATGCTGACTTTGTATTCTTTTGGTAATATTGGGTATAGATATTAAAGGAAATTTGTGGCGATTTTGGAGGTAGTTGACTTACATGCAACTATAAACCATCATAATGCCCATATTCTTAATGCACTTGTATTCCTGTAGTGTTTCAGAACAAACAGCAGCCTAAAATGAGATGAAAAACCTGGTCAATATTTCTTAATATATCATTATCTTATGTAAAATAGTTTTCTATGCCTTGTTTGTAACACAATCTCAACCTCTTTTTGCTCAAAATGTGCATTTCTCAAAGTGCTCAGGACTAGGCTTTTTGCACTGTCCCAATGTGAGTTTTCAGTCTTAGAAAGGGAGATTTTGCAGAACGCAATAGAAGGGGGTTAAGTGAGAGCAGCAAAGTGCAGACTACAGCAAGAATGAACATTAGGCATGTGAGAAAGAAGAGGAAGTGTCTAGAACAAGTATCTGGACTATATTCCAACCCAAATTTCCATTAAATGTTTTTTAAACTGCTTTTGGGGTAGGGGATACTTAATAGCAGCTGATGCCAAACAGAGCTGAAAGACTGTTTCTTGGTTCTCTAGGTCAAAGGAAAAACCATTTACTACAGTCCTTCTAGTGTTGATCCTCATATTTGCAATTTGGTGTCTGCAGTTCAGTAAATTATATATATCAAAAAACACTTTGAAGCCATTTATTTGTAAAAATATGGCCAGATTTCTGTAGTAGCCTTTCAGGTGGGTCTCTGAGACCATGGCTGCTTGCGCACAGATGTTCTGCTCCATTTTAGCTTCCTTACAGCATGGCTGTTTTAGGGAGAATTTGCATGGCATCATCTGCTGATCATCCTGTTTCTGTTTTTCTCTGCTCTGCTGCAGTCTTTCTCAAATCTGGTTTGGTATGATCCTTCCAGAAAGATAACAATCAAGCTGTGATTGTATGTGGACAATAACATGTAGGTCCCAGCCACATCAACTATATTTTTCTTATCTTAGCCTACACAGTTATTTCCTTCCTCCCACTGGAGAACTTTGTTCTTTTTTTAAAGGAACCCATAATTAACAGATCGTTGCAGTGCTATAATTATCTGTTACCACTGTCTACAAGTTTTCAGCTTCCATTTCCAAAATGTCTCTAGTCCTTTTTGTTGCAAGAAGAGGAAAGGTACAGGCTGCACCTTTCCCTGTAGAGCACTGGAACAAAAAGGGTTAGAGACTGACTTTTTGAAAAATAAAATCTGGTAACTAGTAGTGATTCATTATTATAGTACCATAGCAATCTGTCAGTTACCACTTTTTAAAGAGTCTACCACTGGTGAGGGGAGCAAGAAAAGTGGGGAAAGCTGCCATTGCCACTGCAAGTGTCTCTGCATTTGCAGCAGCAAGGAGAGCTTACCAGAGAATTGTTTCCTTATGGAAGAGCCCATGACTGACGCAAAAGAAATGCAGATGGGCCAGAATGCTCACTGGAGTCTTTGTTGGCTGCACTGAAGAAACTGTTCACATGATGCAGGTCCCTGATGGAGGCTGTGGCAGGCTGGGCATTGGAGCACCCTCGACTTATAGTCTTGGGCGACTTCAATGTCCATGCCGAGGACGCGGCTTCCACTCGGGTGACGGACCTAGTGCTTTCCATGGCAGCACTGGGACTTTCCCAATATATAACAGCGCCCACACACCAGGCTGGGCACACACTAGACCTGATCTTTGCGGCGGGAGTAGTGGTGGATCAGATATCTGCCGAGGCAGTGCCATGGTCTGACCACCAGGCCTTGAAGGTGGTCAGGCCTTGAACATGCCGCCCCTATCCCGTTTAGGCGGTGAGCAGGTTTTAGCTCGCCCGCATAGCCAGATGGACCCGTTGCGGCTCCAAATGGCCATGCGGGATCCCTGGCCCTCTGACGATTCGCTGGATGAGCTAGTGGAGATCTGGAATGACCAGCTCTCCACGGCCATCGACGAAATCGCTCCCCGACGTCCTCTTCCTCCTCGATCACGATCCGCTCCATGGTATACCCTGAAGCTGCAATCAATGAAACGGCGATTAAGACGACTAGAGAGACAATGGCGTCATACTCATGACGAAGCTATGAGAACATCATATAGGTCATTTATGCGGACCTATGAGATGGCAGTTCAGGCCGCAAAGAAGGCTCACTTTGCGTCCAGAATTGCATCTGCGACCTCGTGCCCAGCACAATTGTTTAGTATAATTCGGTCATTAACAAATTTGCCGCAGGGCAAACAAAATATTAGAGAATTGGAAATAGGCTGTGAGGCTTTTGCGAGTTTTTTCGCAGATAAGGTCTCGTCGCTCCGACGCGACTTACCCGCTATAATTGATACAGTAGAAGAACTTGAGGCACCAAGCGCGTCTTTTGGTCCAATTCTGGATTCTTTCACTCCATTCAGCCTGGAGGAGGTTGACAGGATCCTTGTAGCTGTGCGCCCTACGACTTGTAGGTTGGATCCGTGCCCGTCTTGGCTTATAAAAGCGAGCCAGACGTGGCTGCGTGAACCACTACAAGGTATTGTCAACAGGTCCCTAGTAGAAGGGATCTTTCCCACGCCTCTTAAAGAGGCAGTGGTCCGCCCTCTCTTAAAAAAACCATCAGCGGACCCGGCCGTATTGGCGAACTATCGGCCGGTGTCAAACCTTCCCTTTCTGGGTAAGGTTATAGAGCGGGCGGTGGCAATTCAGCTACAGGGGTTCCTGGAGGATCCATTCCAGTCCGGCTTTCGGCCAGGTCACGGGACGGAGACGGTTCTGGTCGCCCTCATAGATGACCTCATGCGACATCTGGATCAGGGCGGCTCAGCGGTGCTGTTGTTATTAGACCTGTCAGCAGCTTTCGATACGGTTGACCATCAGCTACTGACTAGCCGCCTTGCCGATGTGGGGATTCAGGGATCTGCCTTACAGTGGCTGACCTCTTTTCTCCAAGATCGGGGACAAAGGGTGGTGATCGGGGAGGAAGTATCCCAGAGGCACTCTCTTAGTTGTGGGGTGCCACAGGGAGCGGTCCTATCCCCGATGCTATTTAATATCTATATGCACCCCCTTGCCCAGATTGTCAGGAGGTATGGACTGGGTTGTCATCAATATGCGGATGACACCCAGCTTTATCTATTGATGGGTGGCCGGTCCGACTGTACCCCGGAAAATCTAGACCTGGCTTTACAAGCCGTGGCATCTTGGCTCAGACTGAGTCGACTGAAACTGAATCCGACAAAGACTGAGGTTCTCTACCTGAGTCGGGGTGGTCCAAGGGGAGAGATCCATCTGCCGACTCTTGACGGGGTGCCACTAACACCGGTCCCTAAGGTCAGGAGTTTAGGCGTGCTCCTTGAGTCCTCCCTTACAATGGAGGCCCAGGTAGCAGCCACCGTTAGATCTGCCTTTTTTCATCTTCGGCGGGTGCGGCAGCTGGCTCCTTTCCTGGAGCACAACGATTTAGCGATGGTAATCCATGCTACGGTCACCTCAAGAATAGATCACTGTAATGCTCTCTACATGGGGCAAACCCGGAGACTACAGCTAGTGCAGAATGCTGCGGCACGGCTGCTAATGAGGCTGCCACGATGGGAGCACATTCAGCCAGTGCTGAAAGAGCTGCACTGGCTACCTGTTGTGTTCCGAGTTTGCTTCAAGGTGTTGGTATTGACCTTTAAAGCCCTTTATGGTCAGGGACCTGCATATCTACGGGACCGCCTTTCTCCATATATCCCCCAGAGAGCACTGCGTTCAGGGGCAAAAAACCTACTCTCTGCCCCCGGACCAAAAGAAGCCAGGTTATGCGTGACAAGATCTAGGGCTTTTTCGATGGCAGCACCAGAGCTTTGGAATGCCCTTCCAGAAGCCATACGGGCCCTGCGGGATCTGTCTGCATTCCGCAGGGCCTGTAAGACCGAGTTGTTCAAGCAGGCCTTCGATGCTTGACGAAAAGACGGCTGCCACCGGACATCACACAATGCCGGTAATCACTGCTTGGAATTTTAATGCCGCTTATAATGTATGGATTCAGCACTATATCATGGTTTTAAAAATTGTAATATGTTTTTAAACTGGAAAATGTAAATTATGGTTTTATATATTTTATTGGTTTAACTGTGTAGATATGATAACTGTGTAGATATGAGTCCGCTTGCGGAGAGGGCGGGATATAAGTCAAATGTAATAAATAATAAATAAAATAAATAAAAGTAGTCCACAGGGAAGATCAACTTGCATATGTAGATGCCTTCAATGGTGTTTCTGTAACCTAAGAATTAACATTCCATAGTAGCATTGTAGCTAAGTGATAGATAGCATGTACAAACGTAGCAATACCTGCCAACTACTTAGCTCTGCTTCCTTTTCCCCTTTAATTCTATAGTTGTTCTTTTGGCTGGGATACATGGTAGCATTCTTTGAGCTTACAGGAGCTGAGTTTTAACTCTGAAGCTTTTCATGCTGGGAGAAAAAAGCCTGATTACAGAGAATTAATGTACCAGGAAAGCAACTACACAACATAACAAAGTTTTAAAATCTAGGCTATTAAGTGATGGAAGGCAGAGGAAATTAGTACAACAAACACACAAGAGAAACAGCAGTCAAAACTGCAGTGGTTTATGATGTTACATGCATTTTGTTCTGATGACATTATGGATAGAATTTAGATCCCAGAAAAACCGTCTATATCAGATAGTAGATCTGAAAAACTTGGAGGACTAGCTTGAAACCTGCACCAGGAAAAGTGTGTGTTCATTCTTAGTTCGCTTTCTGTGTTCCCTCAGCAAGCTTAGCCTGTCATACATTGTAGTTATCCCATTCTCACAGCAACCTTGTATTAGGGTGATGTATATATGTATGATTAGCCCAAAGTCACCCAATGAGCCTCATGACAGAACAGAGTTTCTACTCCTGGCCCCTCTAGCCAGTATAACTTCCGCGAATATTTCCACAAATATTCAGAGAGTGACCGTCCTATTGAACAGCACTGCAGATCCTTGGAAACTACCTACCATTCTTCCAGTGTATAAGGTAAGAGACATCTTCCTGTCATGAAGTTATGATTGCACATGACCCCCTATTCTTGTCAATTTTTCTGTTTATGGTACTGAAAAGTATTTTCCATTAGCTGTTATTCTGCCCCAGGAATACTTTTGACAGATCAGCTTGATTGGATTGATAAATATCATCAGGAACATATACAAGTGCACTGGTGACTGCACTGGCTTCCTTTATTCTGCTAGCTGCAATTCAAGGTGATAGGTGTTTTTTTTAAAAAAAACATTGGACTAAATCAGGTGTCAAACTCATTTGTTATAAGGACTGGATCTGACATAAATGTCACTTTGTCAGGCCAGGCCAGGCCATGTGTGCCATAAAATGTAATGCCAGGTACTGGAGATACAAACTTTATAAAGAACACAGGAAACCCAATTATATTAAATATTTAATATTTTTAACATGTTTGTATTTTAACCCTGTTCCAGTATTTCCTTAAAGTATCTTCCTGATGTCCACCCTCCCACTTCCACTGCCCATTGCTCATTAGCACTGGGACAGTATAAAGGGACATAATGCACAACCTCTATCATCTGGCAATAGAGATATTGACTAGTTGCTCAAGGGCCAGATAAGAGCTCTAGATGGGCCAGTTCTGGCCCACCAGCTGCATGTTTGACACCCCAAATGGTTGGGCCTGATCAACTCAAGAAGCCACTGCCTCCTATATTATACCCTCCAAACAATGACAACTAGCTCATGAGCAGAGCATCTTTGGAAAATTCCTTTATGCTTGGGCTAGCTTTGGAGGAAGGTATTTACCTATTTTAATTGGATTTTGCAGGTAAAACAGAGATAATGGTTCATACTAGAGTTCCTTTGATACTGGCACCTGTACTGTGAGTTTGTACTATAAAACAAAGCTGGCCATATTTGGCCTTCACAGTAGATGAGATAGTCCTGATGTTCTATGTCTTGATGCCTTGAAGCACATCTATCCCATTGTGGCAAACAGCTGAGCCAAGGCCAGAGTTGCTTTATGCATAGTTGCATTCTTAAAACTTGATGTAATTTCAAGCTGTTTCTGTAATGCTGGTGTGAAGCTTTTAACAAGAGGAAAGGGGAGGATTCAGCTGATGGAACTCCTGTGCGCCTTCTTGCGCAGTACTGGCAGCATGAACCTTCCATGGTGATAGTTTAAATAAATCTTTTAAATTGTTGCAGTTCTTATCCAGACAGGAATGAGAGCAGCTTTTTGCTTCTAATAACTTTCCTCTTGTTTAGAATAAATTATGTTATGAAAGCCACTCCCAAGTACTACAGACTAGCTGTTATTTTCATTAAGAACCATGCACATTTATGTTCCACAGGCTTCTCCCTGTATTTTTCCTAGTTGACCTAATGAGCAAACGTTCTTGTGATGTATGTTCTGTGTGGAAATAAAGAATTTTAAACCAGTATTTGGCTTTTTAATGTATTTTCCAGGGTGTGTTTGACAACCCCTTTTGCAGTATGAGTTATGATGCTATCTGTTCCACAATACACAGGGAGAAAACTCCTGTTAAATCAGACTGATGTATGGCCATTTGAGGGACATAAGTTGCACTGCATCATTGATATATGCAAAGAAGAACAGCATGGGATGAGAGGAATGACTTGATTGCCCATGAAGAAGTAATCACCTTATTTATCTGTCCCATAAGATTCCGTTTAACTGATCAATAGGCTATGCAGAATCAGACCACGCCATAATAGTGTATTCATTGGACCCTTGTAATCCATTTGCGTGTGTGAGAGAAAGCAGTAAAAGATTATTTGTACAAGGTAATGCTACAGGCAACAATTTGATTTGCAGGCAAGCACGCAGTTTGGCAAGAACCTGAATTCACTAGTTGTTCAGTCCAGCTCCTGGGTGGAAAATCAGGAATCAAATGATGTGAAACAGGAGCTAGCACAAGTTTAGGGAACTGATGTTCAGCTATCCCCTGTAGTTGTGGGAATCAGCCTTAGCCTCTCACTGCTGCAAATATTAAAGCCCCAATCATGACAGGTGAAAGGGGTAAGGCCCAGCATGCTCTGCTCTCTAAAAAATGCTACACAGCAGGCCAAAGCTTAGTACCACACAGCTAATAGTCCTGATAACAAGTTTCTTCCTGCACTTAGTCAGTAGCTAACCAAGATCTGGATCTGTGCAGGGGTGAGTGCACAGGTTTACAGCCCAAGCTACTTTTCCAGAAGTGGGCTGGAAAAGGACTGTTAAGGCCAAACTTCTCCCCTTATATTCTCTTGTTCTAAGGCTGATGTATTTTGATCTTTATGGCAGGGACACCCAATGGAGGTTGATGTAGCAGCAGGGCCCTAGCCTTGTTATAGTATCTCCTCTCACCACTAGTGAGCAAAACAAAACTATTCACAAGTAAGAGAGGCCTTTTTAAAAACTGCACTGAAATGCTGTCTGGAAAATGATTCAAAGCTATTGACGTGGATGTGTGGAATTAAAACTGGAGAGTCATAATTGAAGACCACAGACAGTGAAATTCATTAAAAATGGGCAGCACTGCTTCCAATACATTCTTGCCATTTTTCTCTGTGATGTAGCTAGAGCAGTTTTGTGCTTCTTTCTGAAGATCCTACTTGTATAGAATTTGAAGGGCTGTGGCTCATGGTAGAGCATCTGTTTGGCCTGCTGAATGTCCCAGGTTCAATAGTTGGTGTCTGCACTTAAAAGGACTGGGTAGAAGGTGATGTGAAAGATCCCAGCCTGAGACACTGGAGAGCTGCTGCCAGTCTGAGTAGACCATACTGAGCCGGATGGACCTAGTTGGGTATAAGGCAATGTCCATGTGTTCCCTCTCCCTGTTGAAGTCTGCCTCCTGGTTTTGGTAGGGGAATGATAGTACACTCCCACTTCCAAGTATGGCTCAGTATCTGGTTGGTTGCAGGCTCTACCTCGTGGGGTGGGGGGAAAGTTTAGCAACAAAGTTCTCCTGGATTTACCTAATTAAATGGTGATAAACAACCTTTAACTATAATAATACAAAAGAGTTAAGGTGGTGACTTTGGTTCTTTGAGATGTAACCAGCAAATCAGACAGAACACCTGTAAACTTATTTTTTTATTGAGACACGTTATTTTCTTTAATGAGCAAGACAGAACAAAATACAAGCATGAAAATTAATCCCACAATTACTGTGAAAATAAATGCTAAAATTATCAAAGTACCAGCATTACTTTTAGCAAGGAAATCTGGTTTCAATTATCTGTCTCACTGCTCCGTGGCGCAAAGTGGTAAAGCTGCAGTACTGCAGTTGAAGCTTTCTGCTCACGACCTGAGTTAGATCCCAGCAGAAGCTGGGTTCAGGTAGACGGCTGAAGGTTGACTCAGCCTTCCATCCTTCCAAGGTCGGTAAAATAAGTACCTAGCTTGCTGGGGTGGAGGGAAGTGTAGATGATTGGGGAAGGCAATGGCAATCCACCCTGTAAAAAGTCTGCCATGAAAACATTGTGATGTGATGTCACCCTAGTCGGAAACAACTGGTGCTTGCATGGGGGACTACCTTTACTTTTTTACCCACCAAGAAATCTCACCTATTCTTCTTCTGAGACTTCTATCCAGAGAAATCTGATTTGCTTGTCACAGGAGTGCATATTTATAGAAAAATACCAGTCTATCATAATCAAGTGATATTATCTAGA
This sequence comes from Heteronotia binoei, assembly GCF_032191835.1. Lineage (NCBI taxonomy): Eukaryota > Metazoa > Chordata > Lepidosauria > Squamata > Gekkonidae > Heteronotia > Heteronotia binoei. Next base: position 53,297,949 of record NC_083243.1, on the reverse strand, counting down.
CAACTGGTTCATAATAAACAACATAAGGAATATTGAAGTCCAAACTGGCAAGAGAGCCAGAACTCACTGAAAATGTCAAGACAGTGTGCGACTGCAATTAAAAAAAAAGCCAATGCTATGCTGGGGATTATTAGGAAGGGGACTGAAAACAAATCAGCCAGTACCATAATGCCCCTGTATAAATCGATGGTGCAGCCTCACTTGGAATACTGTGTTATAGCAGTAAAGTATAGCATTGGGAAAAGTCCAGAAAAGGGCAATTAGAATGATTAAAGGGTTGGAACACTTTCCCTATGAAGAATGGTTAAAACATTTGGGACTCTTTAGCGTGGGGAAACAATGGCTGAGAGGTGACCTGATCGAGGTTTACAAGCTTATGGATGGGATAGAGAAGGCAGAGAAAGAAGTACTTTTCTCCCTTTCTCACAGTAAAAGAACTTATGGACACTCAATGAAATTGCGGAGCAGTCGAGTTAGAATAGATAAAAGGAACTACGTCTTCACCCAAAGAGTGATTAACCCATGGAATTCACTGCCACAAGAGGTGGTGGCAGCTACAAGCATAAATAGCTTCAAGAGGGGACTGGATAAATATATCAAACAGAGGTCCATCAGTGGCTATTGGCCACAGGGTATAGATGGAACTCTGTCTGGGGCAAGTGTTCCTCTGTATTTGGGGGGGGGGGGGCAACAATGTGAGGGCTTCTAGTGTCCTGGCCCCACTGATGGCACTGGGTTTTTTAGCCACTGTATCTGGATGGGCCACTGGCCTGATCCAACATGGCTTCTCTTAAGTGCTGAATAAGCTAATCAGGTGCATATAAGTTACATCTGGTAAAGGTAGATAAGATGGTCAATCTCAACTTTTAGCCTTTATTAAAAAGCAATCTACCTTTTTATATAACTTGCAACTAACTGCCCAAGACAAAAATAACTTGAAGAAAACAAGAGTTCATGGACAGTGCTTGGACTCTCGGTTTTCTTGCAAACTCTGCAAGGAAAGCTTAGTAGTGTCACAGCTACTGCTACAACTCCTCTGCCACACCACCAGCCTATGTGGACAGTGTGTGTGACATTCGCAACCATTGTGCCCAGTAGGCAAGTTACCATGCTGTCAAAATGTCTGTCACAGATCCCACTCTCTATATTCCTAACCAAAAGCGCATTCCCCAGCCTCAGAAGGGGGTCCTTCGTTGGAGGATATCACTTTGTAGTTCAAGGAAGGTATTCCATCTAAGGGATTATTTCTAGCCTCCTTAAACTGACACCCACTAACCTTGAGAGTCTCACTCTCCAAAACTGCAGGGAAGCTATCAGCACATGGGTAGGATGGTCCTAACGGTTATACTTCAGTCCAGGACCAAATTTAAGGGGGGGTGGGACAGAGGTGAGTGCTTGCCCTGGGTGCCAACAGAAGGGGGCGCCAAATTGGTTATGGAGTCCATTGTATTCTATGGAACCATAAGATATAAGGGAACATCATTTTTTAATTTTGCCCCCCCCCCCTCAAAAAACATGTCGATCCGGTCCTGCTTCCGCCTCTGTATTTCAAGAGGTACCTTTAGCTACCCAGACACGTAAGTTTTTGTGTTCTATTGCTTCAGATCAACACGGCTGCCCACCTGGATCTACAAAGACCTGCCCTATGAAACCTAAGGATCCCATTCCCATGAACCTCTGTCTCGGTTTCTCCAGACGGGCAGCCCTTGCCTGGAGGGAACTAGCCTGTTCCCTTAAAAGAGCCCCGTGCACTGAGCACACTGCCGCAATTTCCATCCCATGGCAGATAATCACACATGCGGCACTTTCTAAAAAACGCTGGATAGCCTCCGCGTTCCACCCTCTTGTCGGCATTCCGATTTCTTAACTGCTTAATGGTTGCTTAAAGGTGTTAAGGTTATGAAAGGGTCCTTACCTAAACTTATGGAGAATCCTGTACCTAGAAAGTTAATGTGACATGAAGTCCATTTCATGAGTCAGAATTCGTATCTGACTGCGGGAGCTTCCAACTCCGCCCCCCCCGCACATTTTAAATCCTTTATATTAAGTAGCCTGAGCAAAACTTATAACATTATCAGTATTTGCAGAGTAATACAGAATAGTTAACCAGTACACCAATTAACAGTAGAATACACAAACCGGGTCTTTCCACTAGCTAGCTATACGTAGGTATAACCTCATAGCACTTCAAAAGGGTAAGAGTGGTGAAAAAAACGATGCTTTCTTTGCCATAAATTCTATTGTAGGGTACTACATCACGTAACAGGAACTGACCAAGGGAGCTTTGACTCTCAAAAGCTCATACTCTGAAAATTTCGCGGGTCTCTAAGGCGCCACGGAACTCGAATCTAGCTGTTGTACTGCACACCGACACGGCTATCTTCTGAAAGTATCTCGCTTTTAAGTGCTTCACAAGCTGCTGTCTACTTTCTGGAGTCGTCCCGAAGACGTTACAAGCCATCATAGAACGGCTGTGAATCGGCCCAAACGCAAACCTCTACGCTGGTTCCTCCCAGACCTTGCCTAGCTCCGCCCACTCCGCGACTCCTCGCCCGCCAGCCCGCTCCCGCTCGGCTCCCACCAGGCGGCGCCGCAGAGACGCGAGGAGGAGGAGCCGCCGCTCCGCCTCTGCGGCTGTATGCAGATGAGCTACCGCAGGGCATTGTGGGGATCGAGAGGGTTGCGGGGAACACGGCCCAGCTTGGGATCGGGGCGCACCCAGATCGCCGGCTCTTCGGTGTCGTTGTGCGTCCCGCGAAGCTGAAGCGCGGCCGGTGCGGAAGAAGCGTCGGCCAGCGGGTCACTGTGCCTTGCATAGCAGTGGGAGGCGGAGGCTAGCGGGTCGCGGGCGAAGGAAAGCATACTTACCTGGCAGGGGAGACACCTTGATCACGAAGGAGGTTTTCCCAGGGTGAGGCTCATCCATTGCACTCCGGGTGTGCTGACCCCTGCGATTTCCCCAAATGCGGGAAACTCGACTGCATAATTTGCGGTAGTGGGGGACTGCGTTCGCGCTTTCCCCTGACTTTTCTGGTGCGAAAAATAGACATTTACTGCTTTGTCTTTCAATTCTTCTCATTTTCAATCTATTGCTGTTATATTTACTTTTTCGTTCTCTCACCGTGACAGCCGGGGGGGGGGCAGTTAACAGGGAGGATTAGGATTACGCGTTGTTTTTAAAGCCCCCCCCCCCTAAATAGTGGGTTGGATTCAGCATCCTGACGCTAAAAGATGCTGACAAGTCCCGCAGATCTTTTTCACTTTTCCTCCCCACCTCAGGAAGGTTATTCCCAGGGCTAACAGCCACAGTACTGCCCTTTCCACGTCATTCAGTAGAGCGGGCGTGTCCAGCTCATTTGTTATGAGGGCCGGATCTGACCTAAATGAGACATTGTGGGGTTGGGCCGGGCCGTATTTAGGTAGCGGAGGTATAAACTGTATAAAGAACACAATTTTTAAAAAACATGCTTAAAATGATAGCACTCGTTGGTCTTAAAGGTGCTTTCTTCCTATTTCTCCCATGGGATCCAGGGAACTGAGCAAAGGAAGCTTTCCTTCCTTCCCCAGGGGACTGACTGGTGGGGGAGGAGCCTCAGCCACTAGAAGGAAGAGAGGCTTGGCTCAGTAGTTCTGCTGTGCGACTCAGAAAGCCTGGAAAAACAAGCTCCTCCCAAGGGAGAAAATAGAAGCTTTGCTCTGTAGCTCCTGAGCGATTGAGCAAGTCTGGCAAAGCAAGCTGGGATGCAGAAGGAAGCAGGAGAGAGGGAAGCAGATGACAGCCCACCGCCCACGGTGAATTTAGCCTCTGCTGCTGCTCGCAGACGGCGATGGCCCCTCCCCGTGATGACTCGCTCGCCCCCCCCCCAGTTTCCCTCGCTCGCGGGAGCTCTCTGAGCCAGGGACCACACACACACACACACCCCCCCCCTTCACCGCGCAGCAGCCGCAGCAGCAGCAGGGGTTCCCCAAGCGATATAGTGGGGCTGCCCTCAGCAGAAAGAGCAGGTCCGGCCGGCGGACCTTCTTCTTCCCTGTCGCGTCCTCTTCCTCTCCCACCAGACGACGGCGCAGAGACGCGAGGAGGAGGAGGAGCCGCCGCTCCGCCTCTGCCGGCTGTATGCAGATGAGCTGCCGCAGGGCATTGTGGGGATCGAGAGGGTTGCGGGGAACAGGGCCTAGCTTGGGGGCGCGTCGCCCCCCGGCCGCTGGCTCTTTGGTGCCGTTGTGCGTCCCGCGAAGCTGAGGCACGGCGGGTGCCGAGGGAGCGTCGGCCGGTGGGTCGCTGTGCCCTGTATAGCAGTGGGAGGCGGTGGCTGTCTGTGTGCGGGCGAAGGAAAGCATACTTACCTGGCAGGGGAGACACCTTGATCACGAAGGAGGTTTTCCCAGGGTGAGGCTCATCCATTGCACTCCGGGTGTGCTGACCCCTGCGATTTCCCCAAATGCGGGAAACTCGACTGCATAATTTGTGGTAGTGGGGGACTGCGTGCGCGCTTTCCCCTGACTTTTCTGGTGTGAAAAATAGACTGTTCTCTGAGAGAGAGAGAGAGAGAGATTTATACTTTTGAGTGCCTCAGACTTTCGCGCGCGCACAAGCCCTCCTCTCTCTGTGATCTCTGTTCCTTCAGCTCCTCTTCTTTCTTTTGGGCTGTACAAGTCTTAGTTCTTCCGCTCAAGCCGGTAAAACTCACATATCTGTGCACGTGTGTTAAGGGGCTGTTAGGTCCATGTGATTCCGCTGCCTTATGTTGGCTTTTGGATCTGCCTTTTCCAGTGACTTCTGTTCTCATGTTTCCAGGTGGGCAGCTGTGTTGGTCCCAAGTAATAGAACAAAGTTGCAGCCCAGTAGCACCTTTAAGACCAACACAGTTTTATTCAGAATGTACACTTTCGTGTGCTAAAAGCGCACTTCATCTCTGTAAGCCAAAATGCCCTCAAAAGAGGTTAGGGAATTGACAGGTGGGCAACTTTGGCTCAAAAGGACCTAGAATCTATGTATACAGGATTCCACTTCCAGAAATTATTGCTAAATTTACCAAGGACACTAATTAAGTAAAACAATTATGAATTTATTACAGAAAAATATAGAACACACACATACAAGACAATAGATACATATGACATACATACAGACCTAATAAAAATAGAGAGAAATATATAGAGGTAACATAAGGATGGACAAACAAGGTCCAATGGCGACAAGCTAGGAAGATGGGGGAAGGGATCTGAAGGAAGGACAATGGCCTGGCCAACCTTGTCCTGCCTCCATCTTAAGACTCAGAAGGCAGCATTAAAGCCTTCATGTACTTTGGCCTATGCAAGAATGCTGAGGGTCTCAGAATGTGCTGCCCTTTCACCTCCTTCCTGGAATCCACATTTGGGGTTACAAGCTTATGTAAACATTGGTCGTTTCATTCTGCACATTGCTAATCAATGATTGTGTAAGAAAGAATGTATAAAATAAAGCAACGCAACCACTGTCACAGCAATGCAAGCAGCATGGACAGACTGGTGCGTGAACCTCATCTCTGAGTCGTGTGACCATTACTACAAGTGGTGCAGCGAACAGGGACCCCTCTCACAAATGTCTGGAACAGACCCCTCAGAAGTGCACTTCGTCTTCATCCCCTTCAACTGTGAGTATGGGAGGGCAGTTCTCACAAATCCAGCAGAAACATTTGGAGGAACTGCGGTTCCTCCTTCAGAAGTACGGCAGGTCCGTGACTTCTGGGCAACTTCAGACTCTCTTACAAGAGATCGGTAAGCAATGCCCCTGGTACCCGGAGGGAGGTTCTGTTAAACTTCGGGACTGGGAGATGTTAGCCAAAATGCCCTCAAAACGAGGTTGGGGAATTAGTTAGGTGGGCACCTGGCTCACTAGGGATCTTTTCACCTATGTATACAAGATTAACCAACCAGAGAGTGATGCTTAAATAACGGAACTCTAATTTAGTAAAACCAATTATAATTTATTAAGAAAAATATAGTCTTCCATACAAGATAAAAATACACATCCAATCACACATACAGTCCTAGAAATATAGATAGATCGATAGGGGAACATAAAGGGTAGACACACAGGGTAATATTACCTATCGTAGTCTTCGAGGAAGGCTCCAATGGCGACAGAGAGGAAGTGGGTAAGGGACCCGAAACTGATCAGGAATCGGGGATGGATCTATGCAGCGGAAGGTGGGATACTGATAGATGCACACCTGTGGGTAGCTAGTCCACAGGTTATAAGGACTCTCTTGAGCCCTCAGGGGGTGGGCGGTATGAGGGAGGAGAAAGGGGAGGCTCTGCAGTGACCATGAAGGCTGGACTATTGCAAAGCCAATAGAAAGTTCCTTGGTGGTACCTAATTGGGTACCTGCTCTTGACCAATGAACTTCGCCTAGGTCCTGGGTACCTGAAAGAACTTCCAGATTGCAACAGGGCCTGGGGCGGCTCCAAGGTGTCAGTCGGGAAGAAGAATGGAAATGGCTACTGGGTGGGGAAATACTTAAGATTAGATGGGCTTATCTGGGAAGGTGATAATACGGAATCAAATATTGACCTAGGTATCCCCCGGTTTAGACAAAAGACTTGGCTCTGGCAGGAGGTGGTCTTCCTCTTTTCCTATCTTCTCCTGGGCAGGAGTCTTTGTCCAGGGTTTTGCTAGACAACAGGGATGACATCTGAGTTGATAATCCACTCATGGGGCAGACAGGTTGCTTGCAGGCTAAAAGGTGACATAGGGTGTGCACGTGAGCCTTCCACTATGAGGAGATGAAGTCCAGCCTGGCGGGAAGATGGCTACGAGTGGTGTTAGCGTTACACGGTGGATTCCATGTTCAGCGCTTCATAACCGATCGCCTGGATAGCTCCGTGGCGGCGCAGACTCTTCCGCTACACGGCTGGCCCATGCGATGACGGGGAAACGTCCGTTTGTGTTAGCAACCACTCTGTACTGGTTTAGAATGCCTGTATGACTTGTGGCTGCTTGTACCTATAAGTCCCTTATATTCCTGGATAGTTTTGCCCACACTCTCTGGCCAGACGTGTGCGAGCTCACTTCTCCAGGCGCCCTGGCAACCATACTGGTGACTATGATGTTTGGAAAAGGGGGCTTTTCCTCACAGAGAAGATAGGGAAGACCCTTCATACAGAGCCTCGAGCTTCTGTTGAAATTCTGCAAGCCTGGCATAAATGCAGGTATGCAGTAGAGAAATTTATGCCCGTTTCTAACACAAGCCAGCTCTCCAAAGATTGTCCCCTAAAATGCACTGGTGTTCAACTTGTGCCCCCTGCCCCTCCTCTTCTTCCTCCTCCTCCACCAATGGATCCACCCATGGGCTCACTATCTAATGCCCCAGGACACATGGTCTGTGAAGTTTTGGAGAAGAAACTTGATCAGGCTAAAGTGGAAAATGTCCCAGAGTTGGCAGAAATGTTGTCTATTTGCCCTGAACAGTTGACAGGGGAAGAGTTGCCTGGCCTTTTATCGGAATGCCCAGTAACCTATGCACAGAATGAGAATGAGCAACAGATTGTTAACTGTACTGTGTTGCCCCACTCTGTTTTGAGTGAAATTCAAAAGGCTATCAGAGACATGGGCATAAGGGGAACCGATGTGCAGAGTCTTAGAAGGACTCTCGAATGGATACACTGTGATGTCTCAAGATTGGAAAAATATGGTGGGTATGATGTTAACTCCTGGACAGTATATGATCTGGGACAGTGAATATCATAATTTGGCTGATGTTCAAGGGAGTGGCTCCAATGGGACTTATACTGTTGAACAAATATATGGATCTGGACAGTTCCATATTATTGAAGCACAAGTGCTCCCTGTTGCAACCCTTGCTATAATATCTGAATGTGCTTTACAGGCCTTTGCCAAAGTCCCTTCAGAAGGGAGACTAGCCCATAGTTTTGCAACTGTCTGTCAAAAGCCACAATAACTGTATTTAGACCTTATCAATTGTCTTCAGGCAGCAATCAAAAGACAGGTTGATAATCCTGACACAGCAGGAGAATTGATGCTGAAATTGGCTAAGGAAAATGCTAATTTGGCTTCAGAAAGAGCCCCATGGTGCAGTGTTAAAGCTGCAGTATTGTAGTCTTGAGCTCTGCTTACGGCCTGAGTTTGATCCTGGCGGAGGCTGTACTTTTGCATAGACAAAAGTCAGCCCGTCTGAAAGTTTACAGTAATTTTAAGCTTTGTTAGCCACCTTTCCAAAGATGCTGTCCAAAGGAACGTATCTCGTTGTGGGACAATAATGCAGTGGGACTCGTTATAAAACACATTCACATTGGAAGGAGAGCCTTTGGTTTTGCCTTTAACCCATGGCCTTCTAACATTTAGCATGTAAGCAACGTTTAGGGCTAAGCCACAGTGGTTTGCAGCCAGTGTTCCCTCTAAACTGAGTTAGTGTGAGCAAGCTCAATTTTTAAGCCTCTGGCTCACACATTTTTATCTTATCTCAGGACCTGAGCCCGTCAGGGGAGGGCGGGATACAAATAAAATAAATAAAAATGCCCTCAGAACCAACCAATTCATGCAGTTGGCTCACAACTTTAATGCCAGTCTCTCGTAAAGTGGAATTTTTGCTCACAAGACTCCACTCCTTTGAGGGAGTATGGGTTGCAGCGTAACAGAAACCATACATATAACAACTGTCCCTAAACTAAGAAATTATAAGGGAAAACGGGATTGGTCGGTAAACGCGAAAGCACCCTGCTGGGTCAGCTGTCCTGTCTTCAGAGCGCCCGGTCCAAAGTCCGAGGGGGCGCCCAAAGCCAGCCCGCAGGCCAAACGCACCCTCCCCCTGTCCCCAGGGACACCGCCCACCTCGGTGAATTTAGCCGCTGCTGCTGCTCGCAGACGGCGATGGCCCCTCCCCGTGATGACTCGCTCGCGCCCCCCCCCCCCCCAGTTTCCCTCGCTCGCGGGAGCTCTCTGAGCCAGGGACCACACACACACACACACCCCTTCACCGCGCAGCAGCCGCAGCAGCAGCAGGGGTTCCCCAAGCGATATAGTGGGGCTGCCCTCAGCAGAAAGAGCAGGTCCGGCCGGCGGACCTTCTTCTTCCCTGTCGCGTCCTCTTCCTCTCCCACCAGACGACGGCGCAGAGACGCGAGGAGGAGGAGGAGCCGCCGCTCCGCCTCTGCCGGCTGTATGCAGATGAGCTGCCGCAGGGCATTGTGGGGATCGAGAGGGTTGCGGGGAACAGGGCCTAGCTTGGGAGCGCGTCGCCCCCCGGCCGCTGGCTCTTTGGTGCCGTTGTGCGTCCCGCGAAGCTGAGGCACGGCGGGTGCCGAGGGAGCGTCGGCCGGTGGGTCGCTGTGCCCTGTATAGCAGTGGGAGGCGGTGGCTGTCTGTGTGCGGGCGAAGGAAAGCATACTTACCTGGCAGGGGAGACACCTTGATCACGAAGGAGGTTTTCCCAGGGTGAGGCTCATCCATTGCACTCCGGGTGTGCTGACCCCTGCGATTTCCCCAAATGCGGGAAACTCGACTGCATAATTTGTGGTAGTGGGGGACTGCGTTCGCGCTTTCCCCTGACTTTTCTGGTGCAAAAAATAGACTTTTACTGTTTTGTCTTTCAATTCCACTCATTTTCAGTCTATTGCTCTGTTATTTTTACTATTTCGTTCTCTCACCGTGACAGCCATAATAGTTAGGATTTCTTTTGGGAGGGGGTAGTTAACAGGGAGGGGCATCTGTTTGCAGGCAACCATGCAATGGTTTATGGTGGGAATGCCAGTTGGGTAAAGTTGCAAAAGAGATTTGGGATGCATTTAAACATTTACCAAGAGCTGTATCAGTTCCTGGAGCCTTGCAAATGGGAATGACATATGTAAATCAGTGTGTTGTGTTAAACAAAAATGTGAAACATTGTTAGTGTTAGCTAAACGTTCCCAAATATTAAACTGAAGATGATCTCCAAAACTAATAGCTTTGACAGGAGACAAAATACATAAACAAAAACAACAAAGTTTGTTCATTGTGCAAATACAGCAGCCACCGAGTCCTCTGGAGATGGCTCTTGCCCAGTCTCTTCCAACGTTTGTTGAGCTGGATTAGTTAGATGCTTCACATCCCCCTCATGTGATATCACGAACTGTCTGGGTCAGCGGGCATTACACAATCTCTCGTTTGAGGCTGAGATTGAAATTGGGAAGTGGATTTAGGAGATCCTGATGCCATCTTTAGCCAGGTGAACACAACATGGCAGAACCCACAAAGGACCTGCAAGAGAAAACACAGCAGCATGCCGGCACCCCAGTTAATTAGGGGCACTGAACCATGCCAAGTTAATAAGGCCAAATTCAATTGTTCAATTGCATTTGGGTAGGAACCCTCATTTTCACTCCTTTTAATTGTTTCTGAAGAGTGGTTTTCAAGGTCTGATTAGCATGTTCCACAATATCTTGACCTGTGGAATTATACAGAATACCATGACTGAGTCAGATGTCCCATTGTATATAAAATTCTTGGAAACTAGCAGAACAGTAGGCAGGGCTATTGCCTGTCTTGAGTTTTTGAGGTTTGCCCAGGACAGTGATGGCAGCAATTAGATGAGTAATAACATGCGTGGCAGACTTCCCTCTTTGAGGAGTGGCCCATAAGACACCTGAATAGGTGTCTACAGACACATGAACAAATTTCCAAGGGCCAACGAAGGAACATGTGTGACATCCATTTGCCAGTTTGTTAGAGAACACTTTCCCTGTAAAGAAAGGTTAAAACACTTGGGGCTCTTTGGCTTGGAGAAACATTGACTGCAGGGTGACATGATAAGAGGTTAACAAGATTATGCATGGGATGGAGAAAGTAGAGAAAGAAGTACTTTTCTCCCTTTCTCACAATACAATAACTTGTGGGCATTCAGTGAAATTGCTGAGCAGTCAGGTTAAAACAGATAAAAGGAAGTACTTCTTCAACCAAAGGGTGATTAACATGTGGAATTCACTGCTACAGGAGGTGGTGGCAGTTACAAGCATAGCCAGCCCCAAGAGGGGACTGGATAAAAATATGGAGCAGAGGTCTATCAGTTACTATTAACCACACTATATATATATATATATACACACACATATGTGTGTGTGTATGTAGAAGATGATATTGTCAGCGAAGGGTTCGTTGGAGTTTCAAAATGATCAGACTTGTCTTTGTTTAAAAACTAAGTTTCATTTATTGATTACAACAATGTTACTCTCTACACAGGTTCTTTGAAACTTATAACGAATAAGGGAAGGTATTGGCATATATGGACATACATCAAAGAAGTGGGGGTTTAAATCACTTCTCATAATAAAGTTGCAATTTGTCTTTTGGAAGTACTCGGTTCACACGCCCTTATCTTTCACATATGTAAACTGTATCTTCCTCCTGGTGGTGTCCTTGCTTGGCTCCAGCAGGCGCCTGAGAAGCGGCCGAGCATTTTTGCACTTCAAAAACCTTACTGGCTTTTGGCACCTCAATCACCTCCTCCTTCCCCCCTTTCACATTCTACAATGGCACCAGTGTTAGTAGGCAAAAATTCATAGGGTTAGTGAACACTAAATAAACATTTCAAACAGCAGAGTTAGCTTCAATAGAACACAAGCTGACATACTGCCCCCCCTAAGCTCTTGCTCGGGGCTTGTCTGGGTGCAGTAGGTAAAATTGCTTAAGCAGTTGAGGAGCATTAAGGTCAGAGGATTTTACCCACTCGTCACAGCTGGGCGGGAAATAACGCCAGCGGACTAAGTAGTGTAAGACCCCCCATTGCAATTTAGAATTGAGAATCTCCTTCACTTCGTGGTGTTTCTGCCCCTTCACCAGAATAGGTTCCGGTTCGGGGTTCTGAGGCTGCCACTTCGAACCACCCGGATCTCGACGGATAAGGCTGCAATGGAAGACAGGGTGTATTTTACTGAATAGTTTGGGCAAGTCCAGCTCCACAGTTACTTTATTGATCACCCTCTTTATTTTAAACAGTCCTAGGAAGTGGTAGGCCAGCTTCCGGGAGGTTTGGGGCAGAGGTAGGTTCTTGGTGGAAAGGAACACTGTCTCTCCTTCTTTAAAGTCCCACCCGGGGCTATGTTTTTTGTCAAAGTGGGCTTTGTAGTCCTTTTTTGCCTCTTCTATATTTTCCTGGATTACTTTCCAGGACTTCTCTAGTCTTTTCCACCATTGTTGGCACTCGGGGGAAAGAGGTGGGTTCTGTCCTCCCGGGAGGGAGGGGAAAGGTTTCCCTTCATAGCCATGCACAGCTTGGAACGGAGACACTTTAGTTGAGCTGTGGAGGCTGTTATTGTATCCATACTCAGCGAAGGGCAGCAGCTCCACCCAATTTGACTGCTGGAAATTCACATAACACCTTAGGTACTGTTCTAGCAGCCCATTCACCCTCTCACTCTGGCCGTCCGTCTGTGGGTGGTAGGCGGAGCTTAGCCCTTGCTCCATCCCGGTCAGTTTGCAGAACTCCCGCCAGAAGTTGGCAACGAACTGTGGCCCGCAGTCACTAATGACCTTGACGAGGAACGAGTGTACCCGGACCATGTGTAAAAAGAACAAGTAGGCTAGTTCCTTCGCGGTGGGCAGTTTCCAGCAAGGAATAAAGTGGGCTTGCTTAGAAAATGTGTCCACCACCACTAGTATCACCGTTCTGCCTTTGGAGGGTGGCAGCTTGACTATAAAGTCCATTGACACCACCGACCATGGCCGTTCTGCAGTGGGGAGGGGATGAAGCAGTCCCGGCACCTTCCCCCCCTTCTCTTAGCCATGATGCAAGTGGGGCATGTTTGAACGAACTCTGAAATGTCTTTTTTCATTTGTGGCCACCAGAATTGCCGATGCACTAAGTGGAGGGTCTTTACGTAACCGAAATGGCCGGCCAGTTTGTTGGTGTGGCAATGCTGTAATACCTCCACCCTCAGGGATTTGGGGATGTAGAGTTTCCCCTCATGGTACCAAAACCCTCCTTCCCCTTTCAACAGTCCATCTGGCCGGTTTTCCCCCTCTGCTTCTGCCTCGACTATCAGCTTGTTCCCTCCCCACGGGCTTTTGTTTTGCGTGGCCGTTTTTGATCGGGTTTGCACGGCCCTGGCTACAGCTTCGGGTGGTATTAGGGAATCTATGACTACTTCTCGCTAGCTCTCATGCTGGGGCAGCCTCGAGAGTGCGTCTGCTAAAAAGTTTTTGAACCCGGGATGTGGCGTAGCGTGAAGTTGAATTTAGCAAAAAATCCCGCCCATCGAATTTGCTTCCCAGTTAATTTTCGGTGCCCCGTGAGAGCTTCTAAATTTTTGTGGTCGGTCCAGATTTCAAACGGGACTCGTGCCTCTTCCAGCCACAACCGCCATGTTTTCAGGGCGAACGTTACTGCATAGGCTTCTTTGTCCCACACCGACCAGCTCCTTTGCTTGTTTGAGAACTTGCGGGAAATGTAGGCGCAAGGTCTCAGGCGGCCCCCCTCGTCTTTCTGCATCAATATTGCTCCTACGGCCGTGTCGGAAGCGTCGCATTGGACCACAAAGGGTTTGAGTTCATTGGGGTGCACTAGCACCAGCTCGCTGGTAAACAGGTGCTTTAGTGTCTCAAACGCCTTTTGACACTGCCTGGTCCAATTTAGTTTAGCCCCCGGATTTTCGCCTCAGGCCCCTTCCCCTTGGTCTGGAGTAAGTCAGTCAGGGGCAGGGCCACCTTGGCGAACCCTTGTATGAATGATCTATAGAAATTTGCGAAGCCGAGGAACGATTGGAGCTGTCTACGTGTCCTCGGGGGTTCCCAATCTAGCACCGCCTGTATCTTAGCGGGGTCCATGGCCAGTCCCTTGCCCGACACCAGGTAGTCCAGTTCCTCTTTGTGGAACTCGCACTTACACAGTTTAGCATACAGTTTGTTTTGGTATAAGGTGGTCAGGACCTCCCGGACTAGCTTCATGTGGGAGGGTAGATCTTTGGAATAGATAATGATGTCATCAAGGTACACCACCACCCCCTGGTACAAGTATTTCCTCAGCACATCGTTGATGAAGTTCATAAAAAACCCCGGAGCCCCCTGGAGCCCGAATGGCATTACCAGGTACTCAAACTGTCCCATCGGTGTGTTTTCCACTCATCCCCCTCTTTGATTCGGACCCGGAAGTAAGCATCTCGTAGGTCGAGTTTGGTAAAAATCGACCCCTCTTGACACTGCACTTTGATCAGGGGGATGGGGTAAGTCTTTGATCAGGGGGATGGAGTAAGCATTTGACATGGAAATCCCGTTAATCCCACGAAAATCTGTGCAAAGCCTCAGGCTCCCGTCCTTCTTTTTGCGGAACAGGACCGGGGTGGCGTGCGGCGCCGTGGCCGGGCGGATGAAGCCCAGGCGGAGGTTTTTGTCTAGAAACTTCCGCAGTTCCGCCTTCTCTGCCCACCCCATCGAGTAAAGCTTTGCCTTAGGCAAGGTCTGGCCGGGGATGAGTTCTATGGCACAGTCCGTGCTCCGGTGAGGCGGCAACTCATCGGCCTCTATCTCGCTGAAAGCCCCCTTTAAGTCCCGATATTCCTTGGGGATGGTTTTAATTTCCTCTATAGTCACACATAGTTTTTCGTTCTTGGGAGGAGGTTGGGGGCCCCAGAGTTCCCGCCACAAGTGGGAGGTGCATCGTCTATCGAGAAAATCGATCGTGTGCTCCCCCCACTGTATGTCCGGCTGGTGCCGTGCTAGCCACCCTACCCCTAGTACTATGCCAAAGGAGCAGGAGGGAGCGATCACAAATACCTCCAAGTCCCAATGATCCTCTACTCCCATGGGGACCTCCTCAGTCTGCTCCACGCATGGCTCCCCTTTCATTCGAGTTCCGTCCATTTGCTCGAACTCGAGTGGCCGGGGAAGGAGTTCTTTGGTTAATTCTAACATTTCCACCAGCCAGGGGGTTATAATTTCCCGGGTGCACCCCGAGTCTATGAGGGCCCTGGTGTGCACAAATCTTTTTAACTTCATGTTTAACAAAGTCAATGGGAAGAACATTAGTTCCCCCGAGATTCTCACCCTTAGTGGTGCCGCTTTCTCTGGGACCTGCTGCTGGGCACCTTCTAGTGCAGGTCGGCCCCGTTTCCCGCCAGCTCGGCTTCCCAGGGGTCTTTCCCCAGCTCCTCCAACATTATAGAATCCTTGTCCAGCACCATAGATAAAGCTGCGGCCCGACTCTTTCGGCTTAGTTGATTTCTTCGCCCCTGCCATCGGCCCTCTGGGCGTTGGGGTAACAGCCCAGGACCTTTCTGGGCAGTTGGCTGCCAGGTGGTTTAAGTCCCCACACTGGTAGCACTTGCGGGTGGCGGGGAAGGGTTTTGCGGGCCCTTCCCCTCGGTGCTTTCTTCGCCTTCGTCTTTGAGGTTGGCCGCGTGTCACGGCTCGTCTTGCCCTGGTGCCCCTGGCGTTGGAGGGCAACTTCTTTCATGTTGGTTTTGACCTCCCCCGCTAGTTGGATCCACCCAACCAGGGTGTCCGGTCGGACCTGCCCCAGGGCTCGGTCGAGCAGCCCCACATTTAACCCCTTCTTGAAGGGCCGGATCTTCATAGCTTCGCTCCAGCCCCTTATCTTGCGGCAGTAATTGCAAAACTCCAGCGCGTACTCCCAGATCAATCTGGCCCCCTGGCGAAGCTCGACTATCGCGGCAATGGCCCGGGTCTCCTGCAGGGGGTCCTCAAACTGCGACAGGAGGGCCTGTAGGAACCCGGCCACCGTAGCGACCTCAGGGCCCCGGGTCTCGTACAGGCTCACGTACCACAGCTGGGCTTCCCCCGTCATCTTCGACCCGAGGTAGGCCACCCGGCTGTGCTCATCGGGGAAGGAGTTCCCCCAGTAGTGCATGTAGAGGTTGGCTTGGATGATAAAGTACTCCACTTTGTCGGGGCTCCCGTCGAAGGTGACGTCTAGTTCCCGAGTCTTCACCCTCACGCTGGGAGCCGCTGGGGCAGCCGCCCCAGTGGGGGCGGCTGACGCTGCCACCCCGGTTGGTGGCACCGGTTGGGAGAGGACCTGGGGCGCGGGCCAGGGCCCGGTCGATCTGTTTCTGCACTTCTTTTATCATCAGCATCATATTCGCTTTCATCTCTTGCCTCAGATCGCACCCCAGGATTTCCATCTCCCTCTGGAGGTCCTCGGTTGGATCGCGTCTCGGGGAGGAGGCCCTTGAGTCGCACCCGTCCTCCTCCTCGGAGTCGCCCGGCCAGTCGCTCGATGCTGGGCGCTCATGGTCGCCTCCTCCGCTGGTTGCGCTGCTCCGCCGTTCAACCAGGTCTACCGGGCTTCCTCGATCTTCCGTATCCCCGGGGGTGCGGAGGATGTTTGTGTGCCTCTGTGCCGCCTCGTCCATCAGCGTGGTCGAGGTGCAGAGTTTCCAAGTCTTCAGGGTGATGAAAAGCACTTGGCTGCTCACCTTCTTAGGCTTCCGGGGCTCGATAACGTGCCACGCCAGAGTCCCCGGTAGTTCGTCAGAATTGGAGGGCTCCCGGTCATCAGGTGCTTTTGTAGCCATCCGCTAAAAGTAACTTTTGCCGATAAGCCTCTTCAGGATCAGTTTCAAAATGTCAGCGAAGGGTTCATTGGAGTTTCAAAATGATCAGACTTGTCTTTGTTTAAAAACTAAGTTTCATTTATTGATTACAACAATGTTACTCTCTACACAGGTTCTTTGAAACTGATAACGAATAAGGGAAGGTATTGGCATTTATGGACATACATCAAAGCAGTGGGGGTTTAAATCACTTCTCATAATAAAGTTGCAATTTGTCGTTTGGAAGTACTTAGTCACATGCCCTTATCTTTCACATATGTAAACTGTATCTTCCTCCTGGTGGTGTCCTTGCTCGGCTCCAGCAGGTGCCTGAGAAGCGGCCGAGCATTTTTGCACTTCAAAGACCTTACTGGCCTTTGGCACCTCAATCACCTCCTCCTTCCCCCCTTTCACATTCTATAATGGCACCAGTGTTAGTAGGCAAAGATTCATAGGGTTAGTGAACAGTAAATAAACATTTCAAACAGCAGAGTTAGCTTCAATAGAACACAAGCTGACAGACATTGGATTTATATTCTTCCCTCCATTCAAGAGCTGCAGAGCGGCTCACAATCTCCTTTATCTCCCTCCCCCATAACAGACACCCTGTGAGGTTTGTGGGGCTGAGAGGATTCTCACAGCAGCTGCCCTTTCAGGGACAACCTCTGCAGAGTTATGACTGACCCAAAGCCATTAAAGCAGTTACAAGTGGAGGAGTAGGGAATCAAACCTGGCTTTCCCAAATAAGAGTTTGCACACTTAACCACTACACCAGACTGATACATATATTGGTCACTGTATGTCACAGAGTGCTGGACTGGATGGACCATTGTCCCGATCAAAATTTAATGAAAACTGTTTGACAAATGCTTTGGTATTCTGGTGAAAATAGCTGTGACTGAGACAGGAAAAGTAAATAACGATGTAACACCTTTTAAACCTTATCAGTAAAGGCATTGTCTTGAGCAATCAAGCCAGGAAGATTAGAATGACTTGGAATTGTGGCAATGAAAAAAGTTAACTCACAGCCAGAAATTAAAAACTGCAAGATTAAAAATATAGCCAATCAAATTTAATGCGTACAAGTGTCAACTATTAAATTGAAAGACCTTTGTAAATAGAGTTTTTCTAGCAACAACTTCAGACTGTTGCACTGAGTGCTGTTGCAAAGTAAAGTTTGTCTTTCACAGTTTCCCCCCCAGCAAACTGGGTACTCATTTGAGCAGTCCTAGGAAGGATAGAAGACTGAGTAACCTTGAGGCAGCCACCTGAACCCAGCCTCCGCCAGGATCAAACTCAGGCCGTAAGCAGAGCTCAAGACTACAATACTGCAGCTTTAACACTCTGCACCATGGGGCTCTTTCTGAAGCCAAATTAGCATTTTCCTTAGCCAATTTCAGCATCAATTCTCCTGCTGTGTCAGGATTATCAACCTGTCTTTTGATTGCTGCCTGAAGACAATTGATAAGGTCTAAATACAGTTATTGTGGCTTTTGACAGACAGTTGCAAAACTATGGGCTAGTCTCCCTTCTGAAGGGACTTTGGCAAAGGCCTGTAAAGCACATTCAGATATTATAGCAAGGGTTGCAACAGGGAGCACTTGTGCTTCAATAATATGGAACTGTCCAGATCCATATATTTGTTCAACAGTATAAGTCCCATTGGAGCCACTCCCTTGAACATCAGCCAAATTATGATATTCACTGTCCCAGATCATATACTGTCCAGGAGTTAACATCATACCCACCATATTTTTCCAATCTTGAGACATCACAGTGTATCCATTCGAGAGTCCTTCTAAGACTCTGCACATCGGTTCCCCTTATGCCCATGTCTCTGATAGCCTTTTGAATTTCACTCAAAACAGAGTGGGGCAACACAGTACAGTTAACAATCTGTTGCTCATTCTCATTCTGTGCATAGGTTACTGGGCATTCCGATAAAAGGCCAGGCAACTCTTCCCCTGTCAACTGTTCAGGGCAAATAGACAACATTTCTGCCAACTCTGGGACATTTTCCACTTTAGCCTGATCAAGTTTCTTCTCCAAAACTTCACAGACCATGTGTCCTGGGGCATTAGATAGTGAGCCCATGGGTGGATCCATTGGTGGAGGAGGAGGAAGAAGAGGAGGGGCAGGGGGCACAAGTTGAACACCAGTGCATTTTAGGGGACAATCTTTGGAGAGCTGGCTTGTGTTAGAAACGGGCATAAATTTCTCTACTGCATACCTGCATTTATGCCAGGCTTGCAGAATTTCAACAGAAGCTCGAGGCTCTGTATGAAGGGTCTTCCCTATCTTCTCTGTGAGGAAAAGCCCCCTTTTCCAAACATCATAGTCACCAGTATGGTTGCCAGGGCGCCTGGAGAAGTGAGCTCGCACACGTCTGGCCAGAGAGTGTGGGCAAAACTATCCAGGAATATAAGGGACTTATAGGTACAAGCAGCCACAAGTCATACAGGCATTCTAAACCAGTACAGAGTGGTTGCTAACACAAACGGACGTTTCCCCGTCATCGCATGGGCCAGCCGTGTAGCGGAAGAGTCTGCGCCGCCACGGAGCTATCCAGGCGATCGGTTATGAAGCGCTGAACATGGAATCCACCGTGTAACGCTAACACCACTCGTAGCCATCTTCCCGCCAGGCTGGACTTCATCTCCTCATAGTGGAAGGCTCACGTGCACACCCTATGTCACCTTTTAGCCTGCAAGCAACCTGTCTGCCCCATGAGTGGATTATCAACTCAGATGTCATCCCTGTTGTCTAGCAAAACCCTGGACAAAGACTCCTGCCCAGGAGAAGATAGGAAAAGAGGAAGACCACCTCCTGCCAGAGCCAAGTCTTTTGTCTAAACCGGGGGATACCTAGGTCAATATTTGATTCCGTATTATCACCTTCCCAGATAAGCCCATCTAATCTTAAGTATTTCCCCACCCAGTAGCCATTTCCATTCTTCTTCCCGACTGACACCTTGGAGCCGCCCCAGGCCCTGTTGCAATCTGGAAGTTCTTTCAGGTACCCAGGACCTAGGCGAAGTTCATTGGTCAAGAGCAGGTACCCAATTAGGTACCACCAAGGAACTTTCTATTGGCTTTGCAATAGTCCAGCCTTCATGGTCACTGCAGAGCCTCCCCTTTCTCCTCCCTCATACCGCCCACCCCCTGAGGGCTCAAGAGAGTCCTTATAACCTGTGGACTAGCTACCCACAGGTGTGCATCTATCAGTATCCCACCTTCCGCTGCATAGATCCATCCCCGATTCCTGATCAGTTTCGGGTCCCTTACCCACTTCCTCTCTGTCGCCATTGGAGCCTTCCTCGAAGACTACGATAGGTAATATTACCCTGTGTGTCTACCCTTTATGTTCCCCTATCGATCTATCTATATTTCTAGGACTGTATGTGTGATTGGATGTGTATTTTTATCTTGTATGGAAGACTATATTTTTCTTAATAAATTATAATTGGTTTTACTAAATTAGAGTTCCGTTATTTAAGCATCACTCTCTGGTTGGTTAATCTTGTATACATAGGTGAAAAGATCCCTAGTGAGCCAGGTGCCCACCTAACTAATTCCCCAACCTCGTTTTGAGGGCATTTTGGCTAACATCTCCCAGTCCCGAAGTTTAACAGAACCTCCCTCCGGGTACCAGGGGCATTGCTTACCGATCTCTTGTAAGAGAGTCTGAAGTTGCCCAGAAGTCACGGACCTGCCGTACTTCTGAAGGAGGAACCGCAGTTCCTCCAAATGTTTCTGCTGGATTTGTGAGAACTGCCCTCCCATACTCACAGTTGAAGGGGATGAAGACGAAGTGCACTTCTGAGGGGTCTGTTCCAGACATTTGTGAGAGGGGTCCCTGTTCGCTGCACCACTTGTAGTAATGGTCACACGACTCAGAGATGAGGTTCACGCACCAGTCTGTCCATGCTGCTTGCATTGCTGTGACAGTGGTTGCGTTGCTTTATTTTATACATTCTTTCTTACACAATCATTGATTAGCAATGTGCAGAATGAAACGACCAATGTTTACATAAGCTTGTAACCCCAAATGTGGATTCCAGGAAGGAGGTGAAAGGGCAGCACATTCTGAGACCCTCAGCATTCTTGCATAGGCCAAAGTACATGAAGGCTTTAATGCTGCCTTCTGAGTCTTAAGATGGAGGCAGGACAAGGTTGGCCAGGCCATTGTCCTTCCTTCAGATCCCTTCCCCCATCTTCCTAGCTTGTCGCCATTGGACCTTGTTTGTCCATCCTTATGTTACCTCTATATATTTCTCTCTATTTTTATTAGGTCTGTATGTATGTCATATGTATCTATTGTCTTGTATGTGTGTGTTCTATATTTTTCTGTAATAAATTCATAATTGTTTTACTTAATTAGTGTCCTTGGTAAATTTAGCAATAATTTCTGGAAGTGGAATCCTGTATACATAGATTCTAGGTCCTTTTGAGCCAAAGTTGCCCACCTGTCAATTCCCTAACCTCTTTTGAGGGCATTTTGGCTTACAGAGATGAAGTGCGCTTTTAGCACACGAAAGTGTACATTCTGAATAAAACTGTGTTGGTCTTAAAGGTGCTACTGGGCTGCAACTTTGTTCTATTACTTGGGACCAACACAGCTGCCCACCTGGAAACATGAGAACAGAAGTCACTGGAAAAGGCAGATCCAAAAGCCAACATAAGGCAGCGGAATCACATGGACCTAACAGCCCCTTAACACACGTGCACAGATATGTGAGTTTTACCGGCTTGAGCGGAAGAACTAAGACTTGTACAGCCCAAAAGAAAGAAGAGGAGCTGAAGGAACAGAGATCACAGAGAGAGGAGGGCTTGTGCGCGCGCGAAAGTCTGAGGCACTCAAAAGTATAAATCTCTCTCTCTCTCTCTCTCAGAGAACAGTCTATTTTTCACACCAGAAAAGTCAGGGGAAAGCGCGCACGCAGTCCCCCACTACCACAAATTATGCAGTCGAGTTTCCCGCATTTGGGGAAATCGCAGGGGTCAGCACACCCGGAGTGCAATGGATGAGCCTCACCCTGGGAAAACCTCCTTCGTGATCAAGGTGTCTCCCCTGCCAGGTAAGTATGCTTTCCTTCGCCCGCACACAGACAGCCACCGCCTCCCACTGCTATACAGGGCACAGCGACCCACCGGCCGACGCTCCCTCGGCACCCGCCGTGCCTCAGCTTCGCGGGACGCACAACGGCACCAAAGAGCCAGCGGCCGGGGGGCGACGCGCCCCCAAGCTAGGCCCTGTTCCCCGCAACCCTCTCGATCCCCACAATGCCCTGCGGCAGCTCATCTGCATACAGCCGGCAGAGGCGGAGCGGCGGCTCCTCCTCCTCCTCGCGTCTCTGCGCCGTCGTCTGGTGGGAGAGGAAGAGGACGCGACAGGGAAGAAGAAGGTCCGCCGGCCGGACCTGCTCTTTCTGCTGAGGGCAGCCCCACTATATCGCTTGGGGAACCCCTGCTGCTGCTGCGGCTGCTGCGCGGTGAAGGGGGGGGGGGGTGTGTGTGTGTGTGTGGTCCCTGGCTCAGAGAGCTCCCGCGAGCGAGGGAAACTGGGGGGGGGGCGAGCGAGTCATCACGGGGAGGGGCCATCGCCGTCTGCGAGCAGCAGCAGAGGCTAAATTCACCGTGGGCGGTGGGCTGTCATCTGCTTCCCTCTCTCCTGCTTCCTTCTGCATCCCAGCTTGCTTTGCCAGACTTGCTCAATCGCTCAGGAGCTACAGAGCAAAGCTTCTATTTTCTCCCTTGGGAGGAGCTTGTTTTTCCAGGCTTTCTGAGTCGCACTGCAGAACTACTGAGCCAAGCCTCTCTTCCTTCTAGTGGCTGAGGCTCCTCCCCCACCAGTCAGTCCCCTGGGGAAGGAAGGAAAGCTTCCTTTGCTCAGTTCCCTGGATCCCATGGGAGAAATAGGAAGAAAGCACCTTTAAGACCAACGAGTGCTATCATTTTAAGCATGTTTTTTAAAAATTGTGTTCTTTATACAGTTTATACCTCCGCTACCTAAATACGGCCCGGCCCAACCCCACAATGTCTCATTTAGGTCAGATCCGGCCCTCATAACAAATGAGCTGGACACGCCCGCTCTACTGAATGACGTGGAAAGGGCAGTACTGTGGCTGTTAGCCCTGGGAATAACCTTCCTGAGGTGGGGAGGAAAAGTGAAAAAGATCTGCGGGACTTGTCAGCATCTTTTAGCGTCAGGATGCTGAATCCAACCCACTATTTAGGGGGGGGGGCTTTAAAAACAACGCGTAATCCTAATCCTCCCTGTTAACTGCCCCCCCCCCCGGCTGTCACGGTGAGAGAACGAAAAAGTAAATATAACAGCAATAGATTGAAAATGAGAAGAATTGAAAGACAAAGCAGTAAATGTCTATTTTTCGCACCAGAAAAGTCAGGGGAAAGCGCGAACGCAGTCCCCCACTACCACAAATTATGCAGTCGAGTTTCCCGCATTTGGGGAAATCGCAGGGGTCAGCACACCCGGAGTGCAATGGATGAGCCTCACCCTGGGAAAACCTCCTTCGTGATCAAGGTGTCTCCCCTGCCAGGTAAGTATGCTTTCCTTCGCCCGCGACCCGCTAGCCTCCGCCTCCCACTGCTATGCAAGGCACAGTGACCCGCTGGCCGACGCTTCTTCCGCACCGGCCGCGCTTCAGCTTCGCGGGACGCACAACGACACCGAAGAGCCGGCGATCTGGGTGCGCCCCGATCCCAAGCTGGGCCGTGTTCCCCGCAACCCTCTCGATCCCCACAATGCCCTGCGGTAGCTCATCTGCATACAGCCGCAGAGGCGGAGCGGCGGCTCCTCCTCCTCGCGTCTCTGCGGCGCCGCCTGGTGGGAGCCGAGCGGGAGCGGGCTGGCGGGCGAGGAGTCGCGGAGTGGGCGGAGCTAGGCAAGGTCTGGGAGGAACCAGCGTAGAGGTTTGCGTTTGGGCCGATTCACAGCCGTTCTATGATGGCTTGTAACGTCTTCGGGACGACTCCAGAAAGTAGACAGCAGCTTGTGAAGCACTTAAAAGCGAGATACTTTCAGAAGATAGCCGTGTCGGTGTGCAGTACAACAGCTAGATTCGAGTTCCGTGGCGCCTTAGAGACCCGCGAAATTTTCAGAGTATGAGCTTTTGAGAGTCAAAGCTCCCTTGGTCAGTTCCTGTTACGTGATGTAGTACCCTACAATAGAATTTATGGCAAAGAAAGCATCGTTTTTTTCACCACTCTTACCCTTTTGAAGTGCTATGAGGTTATACCTACGTATAGCTAGCTAGTGGAAAGACCCGGTTTGTGTATTCTACTGTTAATTGGTGTACTGGTTAACTATTCTGTATTACTCTGCAAATACTGATAATGTTATAAGTTTTGCTCAGGCTACTTAATATAAAGGATTTAAAATGTGCGGGGGGGGCGGAGTTGGAAGCTCCCGCAGTCAGATACGAATTCTGACTCATGAAATGGACTTCATGTCACATTAACTTTCTAGGTACAGGATTCTCCATAAGTTTAGGTAAGGACCCTTTCATAACCTTAACACCTTTAAGCAACCATTAAGCAGTTAAGAAATCGGAATGCCGACAAGAGGGTGGAACGCGGAGGCTATCCAGCGTTTTTTAGAAAGTGCCGCATGTGTGATTATCTGCCATGGGATGGAAATTGCGGCAGTGTGCTCAGTGCACGGGGCTCTTTTAAGGGAACAGGCTAGTTCCCTCCAGGCAAGGGCTGCCCGTCTGGAGAAACCGAGACAGAGGTTCATGGGAATGGGATCCTTAGGTTTCATAGGGCAGGTCTCACACTCAGTGTTTGTAGATCCAGGTGGGCAGCCGTGTTGATCTGAAGCAATAGAAATTTTGTGTTTTTCTTAGCAGCCTTTCTGTGAATTTCTTCCTTCCCAGCCCTTTAGTAGAATGTTGTCTAGGTTGGCCCAGTATGTGTAAGTCTCTCTCAGCAAACACCTCAATGCAGAACTGGCATACTCCAGAGTATGTGTAGGTGGCTAGTATTTTTCCTCCAACTCTTACTCTACTATCTTCTTACAAGAGCAGGAACAACAGCATAGACCACAGGTCTCTACTGTGTCATGCTACAGTTCCCAGGCTCCTTTGCAGCATTGTTGTCCTTATTTGTCAGTATTCATTTTGTTCTGCCTTCTTCAGAACTTTCATATCACATGACTGGGGTTCATCTCTCAGAGAGATTGAGATTAGGCTTTAGCCCAGCCAGGCCTAGCCCAGGAGACTGCCAGGCCTTACAAACTGAATGTGACCAAAGAGAATATTAGTGGCACAATGGGCAGTTATAGAGATGTAAAAATGTTTGTACATTTTGAACGGTGTCAATAAGACACAAGTTTAACTGTCTGAATCCCTAGTCTTCTAATTTAGTTTTCTTCCCACATGTTTTTTTCTTTTAAGGGCAAATCTCTCCCTGTTGCACCTAGAGTATTATAAGGTTAAAGAAGGATTCTCCCCAAGATCATCTAGTCCAAGTGACCCATTGCCAATGCAGGCAGTCCACAACTGCAATATCCCTGTTAGATGGATTCCCCTACCCCCCAAGTTAAACTTTTGATAGGTCTGCTTAAATCTATTCCTCCTAAGCCCTTACAGCAAATGCACAGATAAATAAGGACAACACTAAGCAGTTATTTTGAGGACTCAACATTTTGTGACATCTAGAACTTTCTATTTCTAGTACACCATATAGAACTCACAATAATCATCAGAGGCATGCATTCTCAGTTATACAGGGAGTCTCTGTCCCCAACTATAATTTATGTAATAAAGATATTTTTCTGTTTCCTGTCTTATTTCCTATCCTCCTTCCTGTCAGCCCCCTTCTTTTAATTTTTAAATTTATGTAATCATTCTCATTTACCCTTCCCTCTTTCATATTATTCTTTTTCCAGTTAAGAACAAATTCAGGAAGTGCTCACAGGATTGTGGATTTTTTTTTTTTACTAGCACTGGTTTCCTGTGCAAAAGAGGGGAAAGGTTAGAATAAATCTTGGTGTGTGAGTCATGGGGTCATTGCCGTCTTTGAGCAGTGAGGCTAAGTATGCAGAGGCCACTTCCTCAGAGACCAGAACTGGGAGATGAGTTTGGCCTGCGTGCTGGGTTTGGGTTGGGGCCTTCTCGGACTTTTGAATCGACCCTCTGGAAAGAGGATAGAGGTGCTCCTGCTGGGCTCTTTTGTTTATACTTGCAGAGTGATATTTGCTCTTCCTAAAGAGAGGAATGCGTTCCAGCTGACCCTTCCATTTGTCAAAGGCTCCCATTTGTCCTTGCTCCCCACCTGTTAGTATTTTTTTACTGGCTTTTCTGATATTCTCCACATTTTTATTTATTTATTTATTTATTATGTTCAACTTATATCCCGCCCTCTCCGCAAGCGGACTCAGGGCGGCTCACAACATCATATCCACACGATTAAACCAATAAAACATATAAAACCATAATTTACATTTTTCAGTTTTTAAAAACATATTACAATTTTTAAAACCATTATATAGTGCTGAATCCATACATTATAGGCGGCATTAAATTTCCAAACAGTGATCACCGGCATTCTGTGTGATGTCCGGTGGCAGCCGTCTTTTCGTCAAGTATCGAAGGCCTGCTTGAACAACTCGGTCTTTTAGGATAGAAATGATTTTCAGCTAACCATTGATATATTGAATAGTGAGTAAGTGGCCTGGTATGTGAAGGAACACCAATGCTCATGTTGGGTTCATCATCTTTTATCTCAGATCAGTTACATTGTTCCCCAACATTATACAATGAGGATTATATGATTGTACATTGCTTTTAGCAGTATGTTCAACATGAAGGTATCAATTTTATTTTAAAATTTACTGTTGATCGGACTAGCTTTTCCTTATGAGGGTGCATGCATGTAACAATAACTTCTTAGGTGATATGAGAAGGGCTGAAGGCTTAGAGTCCACATTCATCCTCCAGACTTCTTTTGATCTTAAAAGAGAACATTGGGAAGTGTATACACTGAAACTAGACCAGGACAAGAAACTTCTAGTCAATGCCTGTTTTGTGGTTTTTCTTCTGCAAGGTTGGTGGTGCAGTCCTATCAACATTTCCCTGAGAATAAGCCCCATTTAATAGACCTGAGTAGGTTTCCAAGTGGAGCTGCTCAGGAGTTGCTTAGGACTGCTTTGCAAAGAACACTATCCTAAGCTCCAGGCAAATTATGCCTGTGCCACACTGGTATGGGCCCACTAAGATGGGGCTATATGAACTCTAGCAAGAACTTCATATTGGCCACACTCTTTAGCTTACCTTGCTGTCATTTTGATTCCTTTTCTCCAGAGCTGACCTTTCCTCTTCTAGGTTTTGTTCTAAATGGAATTCCAGGGCAAGTCATCTTTGTAACCTTTAACCTAAGCCCAAAGCACTTCACATAAGTTACCTCACAAAATCAGTAAGTCTGAAAAAGATAAACCACTACTGACTTAACTAAGGAGCTAGAAAATAAGTGGCCCTACAAAATATATGAAAGACAAGGTCCAAGTATTTTAAGAAGACTGCAGAAGAAGAAGACTGCAGATTTATACCCTGCCCTTCTCTCTGAATCAGAGACTCAGAGCAGTTTACAATCTCCTATATCTTCTCCCCCCACAACAGGCACCCTGTGAGGTGGGTGGGATCAAGAGAGCTCTCACAGCAGCTGCCCTTTCAAGGACAATTCCTGCAATAGCTATAGCTAACCCAAGGCCACTCCAGCAGGTGCAAGTGGAGGAGCGGAGAATCAAACCCAGTTCTTCCAGATAAGAATCTGCACACTTAACCACTACACTAAACTGGCTCTCATTGAGCAGCCATTGAGGGGAAAGAGGCAGATAGAGGAGAAAGTCATGGCTGAATGTTAGTTGTTTGAAAAATATGCCTATGCAGCAGCAAGAAAAGAGCCATCTTGGCCCAGTCAGGTCCCCAAACAGAATAACATGCTGTTATGGGTGTACAGGAAATGGCATAATGTTCCAGTCTTCACTGGGCCCAGGTAGAAGTTGAATTCCTGAAGACATGGGTAACCAGTCAGGAAGAGTATAGTACAGCTTCAGAAAATCCATGTTCACTATCAATTTCCACTTGGCCAGGTTATTTGCATCAGTAGACGTCAGGATGGGCAAATTTATAAGAGAATCCTTGTCCTTTTAAGCTTTGTTTGCACATTGTACCTGAAGGACTATTTCTGGGTTCAATGTGGGGGGTAACAGCTGGCCACACTACACTGGCTAAACGTTTCCAACTGTTTTAACAACAGGGAGACTATAAGTTAAAATAGGAAATGATTATTTGTAACTAAGAATAGATAGAATTTGTAACTAAGAATCAATTGATAGAAATATGGAGCAGAGGTCCATCAGTGGCTATTAGCCACAGTGTGTGTGTGTGTATATATATATATATATAATTTTTTTTGGCCACTGTGTGACACAGAGTGTTGGACTGGATGGGCCATTGGCCTTATCTAACATGGCTTCTCTTATGTTCTTACTGCTTTCTGTGTACTATTTTTGTGCACCTATTTGTATTTCTCTCTAAGCTTAATATGTCCCCAATTACGTATAGCTTTTTCCCCTAATAAATATATGGTATATTTTATGACAAATTGACTACAACATCCATATAATATAAAGATGCAGAATTGAGATGAGCTATATATTCTGGGGGTTCTGACACCATAGTGTCAGCAAATCCTAACTTTTTTGTGGTAAGGTTGAGGAGTATTAATTGTTTGCAAGGATAGATTCCATGTCCATGAGCTCCACATCCAAACTTAAGGACATTCAGAAACTATCCATGACCTGACGAATACACCTTTATGAGGATACCGAAGAGTCAGGTTAAAATAAAAGCAATACCTGATAAGGTTACTTGAAAGGCAGCAGTCCCAGGTGTAGTTACCTGGGAGTAAACCTGATTGAATGCAAAAACTTGCTTTTAGTTTACATGCGTAATATCAGCCTGCAGATTTTCTATAGAAAAAAATTGCCTTCTGCATCTATTTCATTTGTGGTGTCGAAGAGTTTGCTGGAGCTTTTATAATCCACAGAATGTGGATTGTGTTTCTTTGACAAAATGGGGAAATTGAGAGGACCCAGGCAGCAGAATTATGAGGGTACACTTGGGCTTGCTGCATATTTAAAAATGAAAAATTAATTTTTTTTCATGAGTGACACTGAACAATCACAGAGATGGAAGCAAGCACACTGGGTACTATCCAGCAAAATCAGTGCGACAAACAATCAAATGCATGATTGCTTTGAAGAAAGCCACTACATGAAATTATACTGAGGGCCAAACTACACATTACCTGCAACATGAGTTGCAGTGGGATTCCCCCAGCCTTACTATCCTTTTTGCAAACAGATGTGACATCTGGGAAGTAACATCCCCAAGAGTGCTGGGACCCAATTCAGCTCAAATGTGCAAGAGGGGAAGGAGCGTTTCCCGCTGCACCATTTTCCCAAGCAAAAATTGTTCCACGTACACTGGAGGAGTTGTATCACAACTATTATGTGGCTTGGCCCTGACATTAAAACACTGCAGCAAAAACATTTAATTGTCCCTTAGCTCCATGAGATCAGATTATACATACAGCGCAGATGAGAATCCTTCTGTCAGTAGAAGCACTTTCTGGGGCCCAACCCATGGACTTCAAAGACTATTTAGGTATTTCTGTTTTGCTGGTTTGCTGTGCTGTTTAGCCACAAAACAGCTAAATCTAGCAATTCCAAGGAGGAAATATATGTTAAATGAGCGTGTCAACTGGCAGAGCAACCATTTAGTGATACAGGAAGCAGAAAGCAAGAGGTTCTGCCCCTGGAATTAAGCCTGTTACCTAACTCTGTAAAGCACTAGGTCTGTTGATCTGCTATGATCTTCCTCCTAGATTAATTCAGGACATTGTTGACACTGCTTTGAGGTCAGGAAACAAAGCATATGGTCAGGGCTCTCTTCCTCAAAGGACAGTAGTATTTCATGGTCACAGGTCAATTGCTGTGATAATAGTTTGTTAACCCTGGATTGTCTCCTGGAGGCAGCTAGAGGATTTGAATGTATCTGGGATTTTGCTGTCTAGTTTGGAAATTATTTTGTAAATCGGTTTCTTCCAGGAAGGGTCTAGGTCCTTGCCTCCCTTGATTGCACCAAAGAATTCCTGAAGGGTCAGACTGGCAACATGCAGGAAACCATCAGGAACCTACAGGGGAAAAAATTAAGTTAGTCTGTTAATTTTTAAAGAAAGGAAAGCAGAGGAGGATGAGGACATTGGGCCCTAAGAGTTTACGAGTCCTTGGATATTTGGGTTAGGGAAAATATTGTCTTGGCCACGCTTGTTTTTAAGGAGTACAGGCTCACCTCAAAATCATTTCCTTTGTTGTAGTGTGTATTGAGACTGCAGAAGAGCTCAGAGTCCCTTGAAATGATAAGGTCATCAGGATCTGTGACTCCATCTAAGAGGGCTTGCCTGGCAAACTTTTCCATCTGGATGTAGTAAAACTCACGGAAATTGCTGAACCATTTGATGAGTTGGGAGGTGATACAGCGGGTGAACTGTGGAAAAGACAAGCACCATAGAATCGGGCTAGACTGTCTGGCTTTTTGTTTGGAAGATCTCTACCCTCCCTCTCCATCTGTGATCTTAAGGATGACCTACATGTAAAAATCCTAAACAAAATACACAAAATAATAAAGACTAAAATAGACTATGGATTTATTTATTTACAAAATATGTATCTTTCCTATCTTAGCCACCAATGCAGCTAACAATTAAAAATGAAGCATTAAAATACATTATAAAACTAACCAAGGCTTTTTTTGAGCAGGAATGTACAGGAACACAGTTCCAGCTGGCTTGGTGTCAAGGGGTATGACCTAATATGCAAATACATTCCTGCTGGGCTTTTCCCCACAAAAATAGCCCTGTGTGAAACAATGGTGATGTCAGGGGGTGTGGCCTAACATGCAAATGAGTTCCTGCTGGGGGGGTTTCTACAAAAAAGCCCTGAAACTAACCACACTAAAACAGATGAGAGAGAATACCACATAAAGACAGCAATGAAGATAAGGCAGAAAGGAGGGGGATAATTGAGGAAACATAAAATAAGAAGTCTCTGGGGGGAAAACAGGGCTTTTTTGAAGCAGGAACTCCTTTGCATATTAGGCCACACACCCCTGATGTAGCAATCCTCCTGGAGTTTACAGTAGGCCTTCTGCTAATGAAGCAGGGCTGAAATAAAAAGATATTAAATAAGGTAAATTGAAGGCCATCAATTAGGCACAAGGGCAAGGAAATAAAACGTCAAAGAGATTTTGAAAGTGCTTGCTAGCTGCCTCTGTGAAATGATCCTTCTAGATTGTGAAAGTAAGAAAAGAGGAAGTTACTCCTTCACCCACTGGCTTTGCCGCAGCTGCCCAAAAGAGGAACTAGAAACTGGTTGGAATTAGGGTTGCCAAGTCCAATTCAAGAAATATCTGGGGACTTTGGGGGTGGAGCCAGGAGACTTTGGGGGTGGATCCAGGAGCAAGGGTGTGACAAGCATAATTGAACTCTGAGGGAGTTCTGGCCATCACATTTAAAGGGACAGCACACCTTTTAAAATGTCTTCCTTACATAGAAAATAATGAAGGATGGGGCACCTTCTTTTGGGGCTCATAGAATTGGACCCCCTGGTCCAATCCTTTTGAAACTTAGGAGGTATTTTGGGGAGAGGCACTAGATGCTATACTGAAAATTTGGCACCTCTAGCTCAAAAAACAGCCCCCCCCCCGAGCCCCGATACACACGGATCAATTCCCCATCATTCCCTATAGAAATCGTTCATGGAGGTGCATAATGGCTGCGGGGGAGGGGCTTCCCCCACCGGCCAGCTGGCTGGGGGAGGGGGGAAGCCTGTAAAACCGGGGGATCCCCTGCTGGGACCTGGGGATTGGGAAGCCTAGCTGGAATAAGCATTGAGTAATATAGCTTGGAAAATGTCTTGGGAGCAGGTCAAAGGTGCAAATGTGTTTTTTATGAAGGATATTGCTGCAAGAGTGTTAGCAACATCAATGCCATGTATGGAAAGACCCTCCCTGTCTCCTCCTTGTTCCTTTAGTAATATGACGCTTGTAATGATGTATGGGATATGGGATGGTCCTTTCCTGTAATTGGGTGATTGTTTACTGGAAATGATTGTCTGTGACTATAAAACTGTAGACCTTCCTGAAATCAGGGCTCCCAGATTCGTTTAGACATGAGTCTGGTCTGGGGTCCTTGTACACGTTAAATACATGGCTGTTTCTTCCTGATTTCGCCTGTGGCCTTGTTTCTGCCTGACCACCAGCAGCTAAGGTTGCTGCTACACTAAGAGCCCTGTAAGCTCTTGGAGGATTGGCTACATCAGGGGTATGTCACCTAATATGCAAAGGAGTTCCTGCTACAAAAAATGCCCTGGGAAAACCCAAAAAAAGTGACAGCAGAGGACAGTTTTCACCTGGTGTCCCAAGGACAGTGGTCGGGGCACAAGGCAAATATTTTGGGGGAAGCTGTTCTATAATTGAGCTGTTCTCTAAGCAGCCCACAAAAACAGGAAGCCCGTTGACTCATTAGCTGGGCATGGGCACCATAGCTAATGTTTGACTTGGTGGGTTATAAGTTGTGCAGACTTGGCTGCTGCATGCAGATATCTAAAGGAAACCAGGCTAACAGGACTCCACAAACTCTTGGTAAGAAATATTTGTTTATTTTAAGCCTATTCCAGTGTCCTCACAAATAAATGCAAAGGCTTGAGAACAATTTCAGTAATTGATAAGTTAAACACTTAATGTTTTGCATGACCAAACAATATCATACCCTTGGTGGTAGCACTGAATTAACTGTTGAACAATGACCACCATTCCAGTCTTTCTGCCTCCATGCAAAGCTCTTGCTTGAGTTGTTGGTACAAGATGATCAGAAAGGTTGCTTTGCATCTGAGAGCTGAGTAGAATCACATGAACATTTTACCACAGAACGGCTGCCTGAAAACTTGTCGTGAGTCTGCTCTGACAGACTGCATGGAGAGTCAATCACTTGGTGCTTTGGATCATGTGGTAATCTAATAGCTGCTCCACAAATACCCAACAGTTGAGAAATCTTGCCAAGTGTGAGGAAAGAGGCTTGGCAATGGCTCTCAGGTGGTTGAGTGGTTTCACTCTGTTATGTGGGCAGTGCAGGGGGATGACACATCAGTGTTAACAAAATTCCTCCGGCTAGTCAACAGGACAACCCTAAACTAAATTATGCTTTACTAAACGCATTCACTTTAGTAGATTTAAAAGGGCTAGGTCTAGGACTGCATTATAAGTTATGCAGAAAGAGAAAGAAAGGTCTGTTCTGAGACAACAGAAAGTCTTGAATTGTGCCCCCCCAAAACAAACAAACAAACCACCCGTAAATGCAGATTCACAGAACAGCCACATCTTTCAGTTCCTCTGCTGGAATTTGGTAGGCCATTTAAAAAGAGAGTGTGACCTGCCTTTTAGAAGCTGCTGTGGCTAAGGGCCAATTTTCATAAGAAGTCGTTCATTAAAAATAATCCAGCCTGAAACGTGGGTTCAAGAGTATTTCACACCAGTAGGAACACAAAACCCAATTCAGTACTCCACCAGCCATCTGATTTCTTGAACTGCTTGTGCTTCTGACTGAGCTCTCCTATAACAGCTTAGCATTAAATATGAGCTCCACCATTGGCCTAGGCATTTAAAAAATGCAGCACTCTATGTGCCTTAATGATTGCAAGTAAGGGCTTTGGACTTGATTACCTCTCTCCCTATACCCAAACTTTCCATATTGTTCTCTTCCTTATAACTGTACCCTCTCAGTTGAAGTTTTAAGGGAGATGGAATGGGACATAATGCAGAGAAAGGGCTTTGCAGTACAGTCTTCAGAGGCCTTAAAAGGATGTGACTGCTCAGGGTCATATTGTTAATGCTGCATTTCTTTTAGCAAAAAATTGCTTATTTATTTCATTTTTTTATTACCTTAAAATCACAGTTATGAAACAATGGTCATAAAAATCAAAATAAAGACCAGTGTTACTAGGCTGTTTATTCAGAAATACCGTAGCAAGCTGAGAGAACAGGACATAGTTACATATACATAGCTACATACAGGACATAGCTACAAATACAAGTTGATGGGGTGTGAACTGGCAGAGACTGACCAAGAAAGAGATCTTGGGGTCATTGTAGATAACTCACTGAAAATGTCAAGGCAGTGTGTGATTGCAATAAAAAAAGGCCAACGCCATGCTGGGAATTATTAAGAAGGGAATTGAAAACAAATCAGCCAGTATCATAATGCCCCTGTATAAATCGATGGTGCGGTCTCATTTGGAATACTGTGTACAATTCTGGTCACCGCACCTCAAAAAAGATATTATAGCATTGGAAAAAGTCCAGAAAAGGGCAACTAGAATGATTAAAGGTTTGGAACACTTTCCCTATGAAGAAAGGTTAAAACGCTTGGGGCTATTTAGCTTGAAGAAACGTCAACTGCAGGGTGACATGATAGAGGTTTACAAGATTATGCATGGGATAAAGAAAGTAGAGAAAGAAGTACTTTTCTCCCTTTCTCACAATACAAGAACTCATGGGCATTCAATGAAATTGCAGAGCAGTAGGGTTAGAACGGATAAAAGGAAGTACTTCTTCACCCAATGGGTAATTAACATGGAATTCACTGCCACAAAAGGTGGCTGCGGCTACAAGCATAGCCAGCTTATAAAGGGGTTCGAATAAAAATATGGAGCAGAGGTCCATCA
The DNA here is from genome assembly GCF_032191835.1 of Heteronotia binoei. NCBI lineage: Eukaryota > Metazoa > Chordata > Lepidosauria > Squamata > Gekkonidae > Heteronotia > Heteronotia binoei. The sequence goes on along the minus strand of NC_083243.1, from coordinate 53,263,623 downwards.
GTGGCTATTAGCCCCAGCATATTATTGGAACTGTCTGGGGCAGTGATTTATTTTATTTATTTCATTCAATTTATATCCCGCCCTACCCCACCAAAGCGGGCTCAGGGCAGCTCACAACACAAAAATTCTAACAAAATTAAGAATTAAAATACATTAATAATTTACACAATTAAATTAAACAACAATTCATCGATGTGCTATCCCATAGTCTTTCTTAGAAGTATTCAGATGCCTGTCAGTTGTATGCCAACCGGAAGAGGACTGTCTTACAGGCCCTGCAGAATTGCCCAGTGATGCTCTATATCCTTGGTGCTTGGGGGGGGGGGGCAAAGGGCTTCTAGCCCCACTTATGAACCTCCTTTCTTTTTTGGCCACTGTGTGACACGGAGTGTTGGACTGGATGGGCCATTGGCCTGATCCAGCATGGCTTCTCTCATGTTCTATAGTGAATGATCTGAGGTTTAGAAGGAAAGGAGGGAGGGCATAACCTGAGAAGCCTCAGTACCACTTTGACTGATACACTGGATAGTATAGCACTGGAACTGCATTCTGACTTTGTTTTTTAAACCCACAAATCAGGTCAGAAACAAACTGAAAGAACAACAGAGAAACCACTAGAATGCAATGGATTGCCAATGATATTATCTGGATTATTAAATTAAAATCAAGCAAGTAAATGATCCCAAATTCCATACTAAATGGCTAGTGCAAAAGAAACCAAAGATTCTTATAAGTCCAAAAAATAAACCATAGACTCACTACAGTATCATGACAGAAAGGCTAGAACTGCAATATTTTCACAGGTAAGGAAAAAGGAAAGATCCCCTGTGCAAGCACCAGTCATTTCCCACTCTGGGGTGACGTTGCTTTCACATTTTCACAGCATACTTTTTAATGGGGTGGTTTGCCATCGCCTTCCCCAGTCTTACACTTTCCCCCCTGCGGGCTGGGTACATTTTACCAACCTCGGAAGGATGGAAGGCTGAGTCAACCTTGGGCCGGCTACCTGAATCCAGCTTCCGCCAGAATCGAACTCAGGTTGTGAGCAAAGAGTTCAGACCACAGTACTGCAGTACTGCTGCTTTACCACTCTTCACAGGTAAAGACATATGCTAATTGGTACTTTGTTTTTATGGTGCTTTCCCCCTTTTTCCCAGGTTAACATTATGGATGAGAGTCAGCAGCCTTCAAAAAAACCCACACAGAGAGATAATGCGAAAACAGCAATAAAAACCCTCTTGCTGAGCTCAGGAAGGAAAACTATAGTTTTATTGTCACAAATGTCAGGGAAACTAGGGACATTTGATCTCCACTGTTAAGGGGGGAAGGGAGCTACATTTCAATACTGCCAGCTGCAAGCACTGAAGAGCAGTGGGGTGAAATTTTATAGGGTTGGACAAAAGAACTTTGGCAAGATTTTTGAGAGCCAGCCAGCACCAGAGCTGAGATTAGTGCCACAGAGACACATGCAACTGGGAGAGGAAAAGTTAATACAGGCTGCTGGGGAAAGGTGCCTGGAGCAAATGGGGTGCTCCTTGAAGAACATCTTCAGCTGGTCTCCTGTCTGCTGGAGCCCATCCTTCCCCAAGGCAGGAGGAGGGCTAAGAAAGCAAGGTTAACAAAGGAAGTAATTTATTGCACATGACAAAAGGCAGTTACAATTTCAGTAAAAGTGAAAAATACATAAAATGCAAAGGCTGACCAAAAATCACTTACCTACTAGCCAATGGCTGCTTAGGCAGGCTACTTCTAGATGTGCCGAGGTGTTCTGAGGAAAATGGGAAATCCTTGGATAGTTGTAGGCCCTTAACCAAAAAACTTTGGGAGGAGAAGGGGGAATCCTACAAGGGCTGTGTGTGTTTGCATTCCTCAGAAACATCCCTGGGGCAACTCAGCTCTCTCTGCTGCTTGCTTTTGATAGAGGGGGAGAGAGAGTAAGGGACACCACCCAGTCTGGATAATCCAGATTGTGATAATCATTACAGCGTGCCATGTGCAATAAGAGACACTAACTTTACACAGGCCTTTGCATTTAGGATTGCCAGCCTCCAGATGAGGCCTGGAGATCTCCCAGAATTGCAGCTGATCTCCAGACTGTCAAGATTTGTTCCCCTGCCTATTTTTAGCTGTTTTGGAGCATGGACTCTATGGCATTATACCCCAGAGACCACTCCCTTCCCCAACCCCTGTCTTTCTCAGGCAGGCTCCACCCCCAGATCTCCAGGACTTTTCGACCCAGAGTTGGCAGCCCTAATCTGAGCTTGGTGTATAAGATGATGAATTATTTTTACCTGAACATCAAGGAAGTAGGCTTTCAGCAGAGAAGATGTAGGGTAGCGTGTGAAGAAGAACATCAGCTTAGCCTTTTTCAGATGCCCAGGGGTCAAAGCTTCCTGGATGTAACTTGGAAGTCAAGGGAAAAGTTTGTTCCAACTTCAGCTGGGTCACTGGGTTTCTTTGGTTGTGCTGCATTGTCCTGCTCTAGTGCAAAGAGATCTCACAATAGAAGGCTTGCCCTGAGGGGATCCTCCTGATTAATCTAATTAGAGGACGTATTAGGGGCTAGATAAAGAGCCAAAACCTAATATTGTCAGAGTGTGAGAGACAGAAACTGTCAGAAAGTTGAGTTAGGAAGAGAAAGGAGAATTTGAGAGGGAGGAGTGTGTGAAGTAAAAGACTGAGACTTCAGTCAGAAATTATTATTAACTGAAGAATTAAACTATAAATGTCTTGAAACCAATACGCTTATTGTTCAAATACAATTTTATTTTTATATTAACCTGGAATCCTATTATATTAAATTATAAGAGTCTCATCCTCAGGGCCACATAGTCTAACGAAGAAGCCTTAGAGCTTGGGCACAATTCAGTTGGGAACATTAAATAAAGTGTTTGGAATGAAATTCCTGGCTGGCAGCATTACATACTTTAAGAGGGAAGTCATGGCAGTGGTATTTATTCTTAATAATTGAACATATGAAGCTGCCTTATATTGAATCAGACCTTTGGTCCATCCAAGTCAGTATTGTCTTCTCAGACTGGCAGCGGCTCTCCAGGGTCTCAAGCTGAGGTTTTTCACACCTATTTGCCTGGACCCTTTTTTGGAGTGCCAGGGATTGAACCTGGGACCTTCTGCTTCCCAAGCAGATGCTCTACCACTGAGCCACCGTCCCTCCCCGAGAAAACAAAGGAATAAATGTTCAGCGCCATTGAATTCTTGATGCAGTATCAAGAACAGGCCTCAGATTCAGCAGGAGCTGACAGGAGCGCAGCTCCTGAACCTCCCCACCTATCTTGTCCATTGAATAGTAGGTGCAGCTGCATAACAATCCCTGGATTAGGAGAGTGGGCAGCCAGCCAGCCAGCTATCAGAGGCTTTGCCACACCCCCAACAGCCCTCATTAACTCCTGGAGAAGCCCGCACCACCCTTTCTCCACTTATCTGATTTTGGGCAGTGGGTGGCTTGCTGGCCTTTTGATCCACTCATGGATCAAGCAGGCCTTGCTCACCCAGGGCTCTCCTTTCTTGCATTGGGTTGCTTTTGGCTGTTGGGGCATATGCTAATGAGCTCCACCACCTATTTTTCTACAAAATGACCCCAACCAAGAATATGGAACAGTATGAAATTGAAGAGCCCCCCCTTCTATTAATGATCCTAAGATGTGATTCAATGGTCATCTTGTAACAACAAGTGGGAAGAAAATCTTCACATCTATTTTTATATTATTTGATGAGGCAGTATTTGACGTTTTTAGATGCTAGAGCAGAAGCATTCATCTCTTCCAGTATTTCCTGATCAGATCCTATAGAATGCAGTGGCTGGCAGAAATAGTCTGGACAATTACCAGAGAGCGAAAATAGCTTAGTGTTATCAGATAATTGTTTTTTTATTATTTGTGTTGAGAATAGCAATAAGCAAGCTAGGGAGGGTCTGCAGAGAACTGTAGGAGGTGAGAACAATTTGGAAATCCCTCCTTGCCTTCTAATCTCTGTTTTTTGTATTCCAGGAGCTATCTTAAATTGATCCCCACGTCCACCTCCTTCACTGACTCTAAACATTCTTAGAGCATATTCAGTCTCACTTCATTCTGGTTAATTTACAAAAATCATATTTTTCTACACATCTGGGAAGTCTGTACAGAACCCTGTTTTGTCTGTTTGTAATTTGATTTTGCTGCTTTTATGACTGGTGCGGGGGCCAGATATTTTTACCGTTAGAACTAATGATTATTTCAATCATAACATACTTTCTCAAGTGGCAGGAGGATTTCAGGGAACTAATACCCCTAGAGAAAATGGCTGCCTTGGAGGGCAGACTCTATGGTATCATATCCCTGCTGAACTCCCTCTCCTCCCCAAACTCTATTCTTCTCAGGCTTCACCCCCAAATCTCCAGGAATTCCCAACCCACAGCTGACAACCCTAAAGCAGAGGGTAGAGAATAGATTCAAGCATCCCCCCATCCCCCATACACTCACACAAACTTCTCTGCTTCAAATATTATCGTCCTGAAGAGCTTTTTCATACCAAAGCAGCTTTTTGGTTCTTTTAGGTATGTTTCCATGTTATGTCTAGCTCTGCCCTGAAGCTACAAGGTTTTTCTAGTCTACTCAATTCTTTGTATTCTGCCTTATTTTTTTCATTGCATGGCATTTAAAAGCTTGTCAGTTTTTTAGAAACTGTAGATACTGATGATCTAGACAGGCCCATAAAGGATATATGAGCTGAGGGGAAAGCAATCTCATCCACTGCAGCACACAGTTCAGAAAGTTCCTCTTTTGAAGCTGCAAGAGAAGCCAAACGTCCCATTTCAGTAGATTTTAAGGACCCTGGATATCGTTGGTGTCGCATGACAGAGGATTTGAATTTGATTGGTTGCCAGGGCACATCTAAGGATTCTGGAGAAGAGCCCATTCTTGGAGGAGGGCTGCCCCAGTGACCATTTTGACTATATAGTAGCATTTGGCTAAGAATACCATTTCTTTGCGCTTCAGAGGTCATGATCAAGGGACAATTCACTTGCGATTTTCTCTCAATTTTTGAGCTGATGGGATAAGATCGAAATCCTGGAGGGTTTTCTGTGGTTTGTGATGTGGCACCTTTATAAGAAGAGAATTTAGGAAGCCATTTTCTGGAGATCTTTTCTCCAGCAGGACTAAATTCTCTTCCTGTAGATGATGCTGTCACTGGGGGGGCATTGCACAACTGGGAGGGAAGGCCTGGTGAATTAGGCAAGACTTTTTTCAGAACAGAGTCCACAGCCTGTGTCACCACCTGGATTAATTCATGTTTTAATATATCTGAAAGTGTACTGTCTTCTGAAGTTGGAATACTAGAACCCATAATTTCAGTTTCTTTTTCTGACAGTTTGGAGCCTTCCATCTTTGGTATGATTCCCCATAAATGACTTTGGTGTTGGTCATGGTCATTTACAATGGCTTGAGTGCTGTCATCCAAACATTGTCCTAACTTCTCCTTCAGCAAGTACATCGTTTTCTCCATACTTCTTTGGCTTTGACTGGAATCGCTAAGTTCACATGGTTGAAGAAACTTCTTTCCAAGTTGTTTCAGCTGATGGTGTAAAACATGGAGCTGTCTTTTGAGTTGTAGACATTCATCTGCTTGGATGCTCCTTCTACCAGGTCTTGCCAGAGGAGTTTCATGTAAACTTTGCTGATGAGGAACTTTCTGCTTTCTCTTATTCTCTCTGTAGTTCTTTTTCTTCTCTGAGTGGTGTTCATCTGATTCCCCAAAGGTACCAGGCACAATAGAGTTTGGCATGACAGCCATGCCCTGGATAATATTTTCTACCCTGGCCCTCTTAGCTTGCAAATGTTCGTTACAGAAATGACTAGAGTTACTCACCCCATAGAGAGGCAATTGCCTAAGGGTAGAAGCTTCCTTTGAAAATGTACTGTTCCCACCACTTTGGAACAGCAGTTCTTTTTTCTGTGAGGAAGGGAGAAGAAAAGTTGGATCCAGTTCACTGCTAACTTCTGGCTGACTAAGCAGATGTGATATTACAGAAGCATAGTATGAAGCCGGAGGGAAGAAGCTGTCTCTTTCAGTACAAGGTACTCCTTTCTGTCCATCCATATGTCCTGAAAGAGGGCTGTAATTGTATGGGTCGGGTATATTGTTCCTATACATGTCTTTCTCTTCTTTGAAAATCCTGGAACTCAACAAAATAGCAAACACTATCTGGATTATAATATTACAATATGAGTACCATTCAGGATTGTGGAACATCCAATGGCGTGAAATCTGGAGCAACAATAAGAAAAAAAATCCAGCATTATACAGAAAAACAAAAACATAAAACTTCTATATAAAAAGGACAACTATTCATCCCTGCTACAATATATCTAGGGAAAATAGGAACTTTAGTAGAATCATAGAGTTGGAAGGGACCTCCAGGGTCATCTAGTCCAATCCCCTGCACAATGCAGGAAACTCACAAATACCTCCCCCTAAATTCACAGGATCTTCATTGCTGTCAGATGGCCATCTAGCCTCTGTTTAAAAACCTCCAAGTAAGGAGAGCCCACCACCTCCTGAGGAAGCCTGTTCCACTGAGGAACCTCTCTAACAGTCAGGAAGTTCTTCCTAATGTTGAGATGGAAACTCTTTTGATTTAATTTCAACCCATTAGTACCTTCTGAGGCCACAGAAAACAATTCCACACCCTCCTCTATATGACAGCCCTTCAAGTACTTGAAGATGGTGATCATATCACCTCTCAGCCACCTCCTCTCCAGGCTAAACATCCCCAGCTCCTTCAACCTTTCTTCATAGGACTTGGTCTCCAGACCCCTCACCATCTTGGTCGCCCTCCTCAGGACCTGTTACAGTTGTCCATATCCTTCTTAAAATGTGGTGCCCAAAAACTAAACACAATACTCCAGGTGAGGTCTTACCAGAGCAGAGTAAAGCAATACTATCACTTCACGTGATCTGGACAATATACTTCTGTTGATACAGCCCAAAATTGCATTTGCCTTTTTAGCCACCACATTACACTGTTGACTCATGTTCAGCGTTGGTCCACTAAGACCCCTAGATCTTTTTTGCACATACTACTGCTAAGATTCATCTTATTGGCTTTAGCCCAGTTTTCCAGCCTGTCAAGGTCATCCTGTGTCCTGTTTCTTTCTTCTACTGTATTTGCAACCCCTCCCAATTTAGTATCATCTGCAAACTTAATAAGCATTCCCTCTATTCCTTCATCCAAATCATTTATAAAGGTGCTGAACAGCCCCGTGGCACAGAGTGTTAAAGCTGTAGTACTACAGTCCTAAGCTGTGCTCATGACCTGCGTTTGATCCCCGGCGGTAGTTGGCTCAAGGTTGACTCAGCCTTCCATCCTTCCGAGGTCGGTAAAATGAGAACCCAGCTTGCTGGGGGGAAAGTGTAGATGACTGGGGAAGGCAATGGCAAACCACCCCGTAAAAAGTCTGCCATGAAAACGTTGTGACAGCAATGTCACCCCAGAGTCGGAAACGACTGGTGCTTGCACAGGGGACCTTTCCTTTCCTTTCCTTTCCTTTCCTTTCCTTTCCTGAACAAAACAGTAGTTGTACAGTGGTGTCCAGAAAGTGTACCTGTTGTGTAGAGTGGTCCAGACTCAGGTTGATGGTGTGGTGGAAATTGATGAAGTCCTGGTGAGATCTCTCAAGGATGGACTTAAAGCAGTTTGCCTGGGTGAGTGGCAAAGCTCACTCTGATTGACAGTGGAGATTAATGTATTGAGTGGAAAGAGGCTAGCAGAGGGGGGAAATTGCCTCACAGAGTGAGTTCAGTTGGAGATCGACTGAAGAAAGGAGCTGAGAACAGCCTGTCAGCTTAGTTCCTTGAGACAGAGCTGGTTTAGTAGTTTCTGTCTGAGAGTTCATTTGTGAGAAGGGGCAAAGCAAAGGCTCTTTCTGAGGGAAAACTCTCTGAGTTGAGGCACACTGTGTCACTGTAGCAGAGGAAAACTTGAAAGCTCTGCTGAGGAGTCTGTCAGTGCTAAAGGACAGACTCTTGGTTCAAACAAAGAACACAAACACACTGGGAGAGAGGCAAAAGTACTTGTGGCTGTGAAGAAATCCCAGAAGTGAGACAGGAATACTATCTGTGTGGGACTTAACACAGGGAATTGAGGTACTGGTGTGATAGCACTCAGGGGTGTTAGTTCCTAGGTATTACTCAATGTCTGGAGTGTACCTCTGTGCTAGTGGAGAGTGTTTGTGTAGGCAAATTTCTGTCACAAGTTCAGACAGTCCTCTGAGTGAAAGACAAAAAGTGCATGGGTTTTATATTTAGAAAGCCTGAAACAACTTTATAATCTTTCTCTACCTAAGAGAGTTTTCTAGTGTTAAGGAAACACTGTCTGTTTATTTATTTTATTACTGCAACCTGCCAACATCTATAGGGTTCTCTAGTGTTTAGAGATCTTTTATTATTTGAACTTCTGCCAGTCAACTGATTTAATAACCAGCCAGTAGTTATATTTTCCGCCCTTCCTTGCCTTCTGTATTTCATATTTGGTTTTTTAATTTTAAATATGTCTTGTTGCTTCATTTTCTGACAAGGTTTTATTCTGGTCCTCTGGGTAGAGGTGACCCTGACTGTACCTCACATTTGCCTTCCCATGGGTCCAAATAGTGAAGATGTCATCCAATAACCTTAAGTACAGGAATGGTTTTAGTGGATGGAAGCCAAGGAAGTGCTCCTGGACATCACCATTCTAGCAACTATGAATGTTGAGGCTCTGTACATCAACATCCCACATACAGATGGACTGCAAACCAACAGGAATATCATCACAGACAAAATCACAGCACACCTTACCACTGAACTTTGCCAATTTGTGCATGTCAAATTTGGTGACAACCTATATCTACAGGTCAACAGCACAGCCATGGGCACACTCATGGCACCACAGTATACCAACATAATCATGGCAGACTTGGAGCAGCGCTTCCTGTACAATCACATGGTGGACAGATAAACACCACCTTATACTGAAAATCCACCAACCAATACTAATATCTACATACCTCCAGCTAACACCCAAAACATAACACTATGTCCACTGTCTACAGCCTAGCTTTATGTTACAATCGTATCTGCTCCAATGCTCTTGATCAGGAGTCTCACTTAAAGGATTTACAACAAACATTTCTGGGACTATAGTATCCACCAAATGAGGTAAGGAAAGAAATTGACAGGGCCAGACTAGTACCCAGAAACAGCCTACTCCAGAACAAACCAAAAAGAATCAACAACAGAACATCACTGGCTGTCACCTATAGTTCCAGTCCAATGTATCATAGATAGAAAATGATGCCTCTGTCATACATGCCCTGGGTGGAAGACCTTTCCCTGCCTATAGATGGCCTCCAAACCTTAAACGACTTCTCACTAACAACCATGGCCCATCTAACAGGATCACCAACAGAGGAACCAGACCTAGATTCCAACTCTGCCCACATATCTACCCAGAAAATACAATTACAGAACCTAATGGCACCAACTACACAAGCTCTGTCTCTTATAGCTGCTCATCATCCAATGTGATACATTCTCTCATGTGCCAACAATGTCCTTCTGCTGTCTGCTCTGTACGTAGGACAAACCAGCCAACCTCTATGCAAAAGAATAAATGGACACAAATCTGGCATCAAAAATGGCAATATCCAAAAACCAACAAGATAACACTTCTATCTACCAGGACATTCCATCAAGGACTTAAAGGTCACCATAGTTCAACAGAAACATTTCAAAAACAAAATCCAATCGGAAGCTGCTGAATTGGAATTAATATGTACATTTGACTCAGTCAGACTTGGATTGAATAGGGACTCTGGATAGTTATTACTAGAAGTAACTGCCTTAACTTTTCAGGTATTATATTCAGATTCACGAATAGAAGGAAGTGGTCATACTCAGCCTGGATTGCACATTCTACATTTTTCATGACTTTTGCAACTGCTTTGCAATTACATGACGCTCACTTCCTACATCCACTCCCCCCTCTCCTTATCACCTATATATCTCTATAGCCAATTTCTACATACTCTCCATGCACCTGATGAAGAGAGGTGTGTTTCTTGAAAGCTTATGCTACAATAAAATTTGTTAGTCTTAAAGGTGCTACTGGACTCTTTACTATTTTGTGGTAACAGACTAACATGGCTAACTCCTCTGGATCTATTGCCAAAGAAGGAAATTCATCAGAAGCAGGTCTACTAGCTAACACCATTAGGCTGAATTGCTCAGGATTTTAATACATTTATACCCCAGTTTACTCCCCAAAGGGGACTCAAAGTATGTTACAACATTCTCTCCTCCATTTCATCCTCACAACACTGTGAGGCAGGTTAGGCTGAGTGTGTGTGAATGAAGAGAAACGCCCCAATGTTTAACCAAAACCTGCTCTCCTGACAAACAGCATTTTGACCTATTGATCTGTAGATAGGGGAAAATGTCATTCTTTATCTTCTTTCTCACATTCATTATAGTGTGGCATTTTTTTATTCTAGAGATGTCCCTTACCATGATGCAAGACGAGGTGGCAGATTTTAGGTGCCATTGAGGGGCTGAATGGGAGGCAGCTAGATCTGGCTCATGAGGAACCAGAAAGCTCTGCTGTAGAAATCCTGTTAACAAGAATAAGAGTGGCAGAGGAGCACTGAAGTAATGTTTGTGACTACCATTCATGTCAGCAGGACTTGCACAATGGATCTTCCCACATTAATTAGATGGGAGGTGCCATTTGGATTGTTTAGCTCAAGACCACAACATCTTGAGTCAGCCTGCTGGAACTTGTCAGCCCATTTTATCCATAATTTTTCCTGCTTTAGTGACACACAACTTCTGTTTCTGTTCTAAGATTTTGTTTATTGGATGATTTCTCATTCACATTGCTATCCTTATAATTGTCAACATACAGTCTTCCAACAGTGAGAAACTGATCTAATTTAACATTACCTAGTGCATACTGTATCTACTGATCAAGGTTGGTGATGGAACAGTAATACTTTGGTGGGAGGGGCATTCAATCCAGACTCCATAGCGGAGCTGTTTAAATTTTTCATGGTTTTTCACAAAATGCAGTCTGAAGAGGAGCTAAAGGGAAGAACAATGGTTCTGAGCTGGGAAAGAGGAAAATGTGTAGGCATGGGGGATGAACATGCAGGAGAAAGGGAGGGAGGAAATTGTAGCTATGGAAGAAAGACAAGGATGCACCTGTGCAGAGTACCAGCATGGAAGCCCTTTGGTGTCTGAGCCTTCAGGAGGCAAAGCGTAAATACTTCCAAGTGTTTCTCTACAGCCATAAGGACTAGAAATCTTCAGGATTTTCTAAATGGACATTGAGCATATTCTCTGTTGCTAATTTGTCCCTGCAAATGTTGGATCCATGAGTGCTTTTACTGGCATTTTATAGGCCAATGCTGAATTGAATTATAGGGAATTATATACTGAATAAAGTATGTCCTATATCGATTATATCCTATATAATGTCCTATATAGGCACCAAATTTGTGTCAATGCAGGACATATTCACAATGCTTGTAAAGCACTTCATACTTCATTGAGTTATTTTTAATTTACTGTGTATATCCCTGCCCAAATAATATAAAGGAACAACAAAGTAAATAATGCATCATGCAGGTTACTTGGCAAGACACCAGAGACTGCCATCAAAGAGGCTACGTTTCCATAATCTTAAAATCCTCCAGCAATGAAACATCTCCCCAAGACACTCCCTCTAAAACACCTCTCAAAAAGTCCTCCAAAAAAATAACCTCAACAATTTCTAAAGTCACTCCTGACCAATCTGTGAAAGGCACATGCCAAAATACCTGGCTGCTTCGTCAAACTTTCCAAAGCAATTAGCTGCTTGTCAGACTGACCCACCCACCACACTTCCCAAACATCCCAAGCTACCAGATTCTGCCCAGAGGAACAAATATGTTTTAAAATGGCTACAATATTTCCAAAATTACTATGAAAAATTTAGTAACAAGAGATTGCTAAAAGGCATGACTAAAAAAATATTAAAAGAGAGATTTGCAAACTGGGTGCTTCTATAACTTAGCTAAAAGCTTACAAAGTTAAGCATCAAGGGGGAAATCCACAAAATCTTCCCATGGAGAGACTGCCCAATACTGACCTTAGGAAGCGATGTCAGTAGAAGCCTGAAGGTTCATCCTGTGCATTCCAGGAAACAGGGCACTCACCTTAGCTTCTAGGTCTGTGATATGCGGTCCTGCAGTTTCAGAGAGCTGTTGCATAAAAAAGGGACTCTGAAGACTTGGTGCTGTCATTAAGGGATCTCTCTCATCACAGAACTTCAGTCATAGATAGCGATGTGAGGAAGGCTAGCAGCAGCCAATCAGCTTCCTGGACCTTCTGAATATGCATAATAGAGGTGTAAAGGTCAGGTTCAGTACAACAAATGAATCCCTGTTTATCCAGGGCAGTTTCTCTGTGCAGAAGGCTCGAGACAGAACTGAAAGTGGTTTGAGAAAGGCATCATTTCTTTTTTCAAAGGGGGTCCAGAAGAAAAGGACAATACCGGCCAGTTTGTCTGATGATCATTCAATGTAAATTAGTGGAAATTATTATTTTGAATTATTAAGCCTATAAAGATATATAACTGAAGAAGAATCAGCATCCATATGCCAAGGGAAGTCCTTCCTCACCAACTTTTTTTATTAATACGCACCTAGTAAAAGTAACCCATCTTTTCCATGCGGGGGTACCATCTCCAAAATCTTCTTATCTGTATCAGACCATACCAGTTTATTTTCATCCTGACTAGTAGACACTATGGGGTTGGACTTTCCAATTAGTTTTTAAAATAAAGATCCTCAATGAACACTCTGGCTTAAATGGGGTAGGCTGATAGACAAATTCATGAGATAAAAGGACAAGTCACTTGTGTGGATTAGTAACTAGGAAGCAGAGACTGGGAGTAAACTGAGAGTTCTCATAATGGAGAAAAGCAAGCAATGGGGTCCTCCAGAGACATGTATGCAGACCAGTGGTATTTAATTTGTTTTTAACCGTGGAATCAAAATCCTACTGAAGTCTACTCAATAGGGCTTACTCCCAGGCAGGGGTCATTTCACAGAAAAAGAGGTGCCGAAGCTCATTAGCACATCTCATTTACATATGCCACACACCCCTGACATCACTGGAAGATGTACTAAATTAGATCAGCTCAGCATCTATCTTAAAATGCTTCTTGAATTATAATTGTCATAATAGAACCTTACTCCCATCATACTTTTAAAATTACTTTCTCCTGTGTGGCCACAGTGGCATGATGAAGATTTCCATTTGTCTGCTTGATATATTTTGGTTATTTCCCCATTTTTGTGGGGGGAAATATTAGAAAGTTTGTCAAATCTTAGAGTTCAGCAAAATTCACATATGGGGAGTTGAACAATGGAGCCCAGAAGCAAGTATTTGGGGGGGGGAGGGGAGAAACAAAGAGCACAATAAAATTTAGAGCTTCTGGAGCTCTGCTCCTGTGAGTTCCTGCTCAAAATGAGGCCTGCTCCCAGGAGACTGTTAGAATGGCAACGTTAATAATCTGGTTTGGGGGATGAACAGTGTAATAGCCAGTTTTTCAGATTACATTAAATCATTCAGGATGATGCAAACCAAAGCAGCTTACAAGAAGCTCCAAGACTGCAAAAATCTCTCCAGCAAATTGAGTGCATGTGTGGACAGTTTTACTTCATGTCAAGGATGAACTTTCCCTGAAGGGAAGAGAGGAAGCACAAGTTTAGCTTGCAGGCACTTAACTACATGTTATGCTGTTTCTGGGTCTGTCTCATGACCTGTCAAGCCACATGTGTGCTTTGAGAGTTCTGTATTGTGTTAAAACTTTATCATCTAGTGCAGGGGTCCCCAACCTCTGGGCCGTGGACCAGTACTGGTCCGTGGCCTGTTAGCAACCGGGCCATGAGATGTATAATTATTTCATTATATATTACAATTGTAGTAGTGGTAGTAGTAGTAATAATACATTGGATTTATATCCTGCCCTCCACTCTGAATTTCAGAGTCTCAGAGTGACTCACAATCTCCTTTACCTTCCTCCCCCACGACAGACACCTGTGAGGTGGGTGGGCCTGAGATAGCTCTCACAGAAGTTGCCCTTTCAAGGCCAATTCTGTGAGAATCTATGGCTGACCCAGGGCCATTCCAGCAGCTGTAAGTGGAGGAGTGGGGAATCAAACCTGATTCTCCCAGATAAGAGTCGGCACACTTAACCACCACACCAGACACTTTAGAAATAAAATGCATAATTGTATCATCCCGAAACCATCACCTTCCCCCCCCCCCCCAGTCCATAGAAAAATTGTCTTACAGAAAACCGGTCCCTGGTGCCAAAAAGGTTGGGGACCGCTGATCTAGTGTGTAGGAACCCAAGATGAATCAAGACCACAAAGGGAGGGGCTTAAGTCTCTCCCTAACCCATGCAATTTTCTCTATCTAGGAAGCTGCCGTTTGCCGTTGGGAAAATCTGTGTGTAGTCTATCAGTACATATGGACATATGACGCTGCCTTATACTGAATCAGACCCTTGGTCCATCAAAGTCAGTATTGTCTACTCAGACTGGCAGCGGCTCTCCAGGGTCTCCAGTACATGCAAGTTTTCCCAGTGGAGGAAACTAGCAATTCTCTGAGCCATTTCAGATTAGGAAAATGGTGCAGGAGGATGGCTTAAATGCAATCTGAGTTGAGTCACCATGTGCCTGGTCCCAGAAACAGCATAACATGTAATTTGGTCCTCAGACGCCCCTAAGGGCAGGAATTGCAGTCTCTGATGAAATCCTGAGATTCAGAGCAGAGATCTTTGTTCTGATCCAGCAGAACAGTGTTTTATAATAGCTTTGTTAAAAGGTTTAGAAAAATTTTGGCAGCATAGCTTTATGCATGGTAATTGCTTTATGCTGTGACAGTTAAGTAGAACTTCAGTGTTTTGATGCTTACTAGGATGCTGAGAACAAGCAACTGGGATTTGTCCAGTTTATTGTTCCCACACAAATGGAGATTTTGCTGCTCACCCTGACCTCAGCAGCATAAAAATAGGACATGGAATCAACCAAGATACCCTTTCTCTCATTTTAATTTATTTCCATTCCTTAACAACCATCTATGCCTATATGCTAGATGGCCAAATGAAGACCAAAAGGTTGTCACAGTGACAGTGTCACTCATGTTCTCTGGAGTCCAGGTAATATCATACAACCACTCACTGGGTGCACAGCTAAACTGCCTCTATGCTCTTCCCTCAAAATTGCAAGCAGCAGCTCTCTCACCCAGCTAGCTAGGATATTGGGCCAGCCCTGGAAACAACACAGAATGGCCATCGTTATCTGGGGCATCTGGTCAGCCACAGTCACTGCTACAGAAACAAGATTGTGAATTGTATGAAGCTGTGGCCTCTGACCCAGGGAAGCACTTCTCTATGTTGGTGAACTTTAAGAGAGTACCCCTAAGCGGGTCTACTCAGAATCCTATTCTGGTCTGTTCAATGGGGCCACCTCCGAAGGTGTTCTTATGTTGTTGTTGTTCAGTCGCACAGTCGAGTCTGACTTTTTGCGACCCCATGGACAAAGTCATGCCAGGCCCTTCTGTCTTCCACCATCCTCCGAAGTCTGCTCAAATGTGTGTTTGTTACATCAGTAACACTGTCCAGCCATCTCATCTTTTGCCGTCCCCTTCTTCTTTTGCCTTCTATCTTTCCCAGCATCAGGATCTTCTCCGGTGAGTGCTCTCTTCTCATTTGGTGGCCAAAGTATTTGAGCTTCAGCATCTGACCTTCCAGGGAACAGTCTGGGTTGATTTCCCTTAGGACTGACTGATTTGATCTTCTTGCAGTCCAAGGGACTCTCGAGAGTCTTCTCCAGCACCACAATTCAAAAGCATCCATTCTTCTGCGCTCGGCCTTCGTTATGGTCCAGCTCTCACAGCCATATATTACAACTGGGAATACCATCACTTTAATAATACGGACTTTTGTTGGCAGGGTGATGTCTCTACTTTTTATTATACTGCCCAGGTTCGCCATAGCTTCCTCCCCAGGAGCAAACGTCTTTTAATTTCATGGCTACAGTCACCATCTGCAGTGATCTTGGATCCCAGAAATGTGAAGTCTGTCACTACTTCCATGTCTTCCCCTTCTATTTGCCAAAGTGTGATGGGGCCAGATGCCATGATCTTAGTTTTTTTGATGTTGAGTTTCAAGCCTACTTTTGTGCTCTCTTCTTTCACCCTCAACAAAAGGTTCTTTAGATCCTCCTCACTTTCTGCCATTAGAGTGGTATCATCTGCATATCTGAGGTTGTTGATGTTTTTCCCGGCAATCTTAATTCTGGCTTCTGCTTGATTGCACCTTAAATCACTTATAATCTGTTTAATTCATAATATTAAATACAAGAGAGTACATAATGCATAGCATATAATACAATATCTATAAAGGTAAGATTTTACTTGTCTGGTCTCCCTTTTTGGAATAGAAATGAATCTAAAAAATGAGGCCAAAAAGAGAGCAACTGAACCTTAAATCACTTTTGACAGTTCATAATTGTCTATGTCAATTTGTGAAGACTGGGAACGCATCCAGCCCGAGACCAGAGCCTGTGAAAGGGACTCTTGGACCCAGCTGCCCCAAGCCAAGTCACAGCTTTCCTTGCGGTCGCCTCCCAGATTCTGCCGCTCTCCTAACCCTCCTAACTCCATATCCCCTCTCGACTCGAGGAGCACCGTTCCCTCCTCCTTTTCTGATACGCGGATTCCGTCCAGCTCCTCCCTCTCCCGCTCTCAGGACGCTTCAACCCACTCCCTGCCCGTCTTTCGGTTGGTTGGACGTCCTTTTTAGAGCAGCCCACTTCTTCCTCCCCCTGTCCACCAGGCTCGGTTGGTCGATCCCAGACCGTTTCCGGTCTCCGCCGCCGGGCCTGTTTCCGGTGTGGGCGCCCTCGGTCTTTTCCTTCCGTCGCTGCTCCTATTGCCGCGATGCTGTGGCTTTCTCTGGCCCGGGCTCGTTGTCTCAACCGGGCGTTCGGTCGCTCTCTCGGCGCCGTCCGACAGGTACCGTCCAAGGAAAGGCAGGGAGGAGGGCGGCGAGCCACCGGGACGCGAGGGGCTGCGGTGGGCAGACCGGCGCCAAGGGCAACTGGGAGACGCGGGGCGCCAGAGGCCGGGGTGGCTGGGCGCTTTCCGGGGAGGGAGGCCGTCATTCCTAGGGGTTGCCCTCCCTCCTTCTTGTAGATGCCGGGAGGGGGTGTTAGAGGGCTGGTGGTCCCGGCCTGGGCGGGGGGTGGTCTCCTGATAGCGCCTCAGTCGGAAGAGCGGTGCCCCTTTTCTTCAGTGTAGTGTAAGACAGTCATGTGGGAGGAATATCTGGGGTTATGAACGGAGAGTAGTGTGTTTGAACGGCTGCAAGCCTGGATCTGGCCAGGAACCTGCCTGGCGTGAAGGTGGTTCTGAAGGTTGGATCACCAGTTGACAGCCTTGGACGCCCGAAGGACGTGTCCGTGTGGGAATGCACGTGTTCATACGTGTAAAGGGTGGTCGGGAGAATAGTCCTACAGCTCCGTGACCCTAACTATCCTTGTATCATGGTTTGCTGCAAGCACATAAGGCTTTTCCTGTTGCCAACCGGGTGTAACCTGTATCAGCACAGAAGTAAACATTGATCTGTTTCCTCTGCCCTATCACGTACTGAACCTAATTCCATGTTGATAAGCATCGCCAGTATTGTGTCCTTGCAAGCTGTTGTGTTATTATGTTATGTGCTTGTATAGTAACTGGCAGATTATCCACCTTGAGTCCTAATGAGAAAGGCAGGCTATAAAGTTGTTACTTGTGGATCGCTCAGTCTCTGCTACTGCAGGGCTCTGGGCGATATACAACAATGATAAAAACATAAAACTAGGGATAAAGTGTATCAATAATACTAGTCCCACAAATATAAAAGAATCAGATGGAGAACTTCAGTTATTTCCCAATTTCAGACTGCCGACCACTCTGTGAGTGGGTGTGGGGGGAGAGGGGCCAGGGCAAGAATGGAGAGCAAACAAAGAAATCAGCCAGAATGGAAACTGTTGCTGTCTTCAACCAAAAGCCTGGTGGAACATCTCTGCCTTATAGACCCTGCGGAATTGCATAAGATCCCACAGAGCCCTGATGATGTTCAGCAGAGTTCCACCAGGTTGGGGACAAGGACACTGGTTGTCTTTGGGGCCAGCGATCACTAGCAAATTGCTACCTAAAGAGCACAATGCTCTCTCAGGAACATACCAGAGGAGACAGTCCCATATCAGTCAGTCTCTGACCACTCAAGGCCTTGAAAGTCAACACCAAAACATTGAACTTGACTCGGTACTCCCCTGCAAGCCAGTGTGGCTGGCACAGCACAGGTTGTATGTGTGCCATCTGTGATGTTCCCATCAAGACTTGCACCACCACATTCTGTATCAGCTGGAGCTTCATGGTCAGTCTCAAGGGCAGGCCAGTGTAAAGCGAGTTACAGTAGTCTAGCCCAGAAGTGACCATCGCATGGATTATAGTGTCTGGATCAGTGCATGACAGAAAAGGGACCAATTGTTGAGCCTCGCACAGGTGGAAAAATGCCATCCTGGTAATATGCGTGACTTGGGCTTCCGTATTCAAGGAGACATCCAAGGTCACACCCAAATTCTTGATGGATTGCAGTGGTGTCAGGGGTGCCCTGTCAAGAGCAGAAAGTCTGAGCCCCAGCCCCGATGCCCTTCCACCAGCCACAGAACCCCCATCTAAGTTGGATTTAGTCTCAAGTTAAATAAAGCAAGAAATGGACAACTTTTTATTAGCTAACATACAGTGTTCCCATTGAGTGATGTTCTTGAGAGCCAGTTTGGTATAGTGGTTAAGTGCGTGGACTCTTATCTGGGAGAATCGGGTTTGATTCCCCACTCCTCCACATGCACCTGCTGGAATTGCCATAGCTCTGGCAGAGGTTGTTCTTGAAAGGACACCTGCTGTGAGAACCTCTCAGCCCCACCCACCTCACAGGGTGTCTGTTGTTGGGGAGGAAGATAAAAAAGATTGTGAGCCGCTGTGAGACTCTGAAATTCAGAGTCGAGGGCGGGATATAAATCCAATATCATCATCATCTTCAGTGCCAAAACTGCTGTTCTCTAAAGGGTGTATTAAGGTAAAGGAATTAGCTGTCACTTTAGTATCATGAGAGAAGGTAACAAGTTAAAATAAACATTGAGGTGTGTTCAGACAAAAATCAGTGAGCAACTGATGAGTGAGACAGGCAGAAGGCATCTGAGTTTGAAGCATGGTTAACCAAAAAAGTCAGAACAATTTTGCTACCAGATCAAGCAGAGGAACTTTGGTTACAGCATATTGTATGGTGTAAGGAAAGCATTTGGAAGACCAAGTGGAGAACTTGGGCATGAAAAGGTTTAGGATTGTTCTGTAAAAAAGAGAGTAGGAACATAAGAAACTCAAAATTGTAGGTCCGACTGAATTATTAGGAAAAGTTTAGTTTCCAACATCAGTGAAACAGAGAAGGAACATATGGGAAGCGGTATTGGTGAGAGAGTTTTGCTCAGGGTAAAAACTATGTAATTGATGCTGAAGTTATCAGCCTTAGGAGAGGAGCAGCTACCTGTAGCTGTCCAGATGGCTAGGAAGAACTGGTGAAGAGAGTAACTGAGCAGAGAATCTCTTATGGAGGAAATGCATATGGAAAGGGCTAATTCAAGGCTTGGGAGTGGATGAGTTCTTATGAAGTTTTAAAAAAAACAAAACTGAAATGTCAAATGATCACTTTCAGCAAAAGTCACATGACATAAATTTGTAAAGCTGATGGTCTGGTTTAGTGCATTAAATAGAAAATGAGGCCTAATGTTTATGCCTGTGACCCTGTGAGTGGAAGTTACTGGAAGGAAAAAAGCAGAGGTGCCCAAAACTTCTCAGTCTGATGAAAGTGTGGAAGACACTATGTATAGGGTTGGTTTTATTTTGCAGGTAAGATGAAATGAGCTGGAGGTTGTTTAGACTTCTGGAGGGAGGGGAGAAAGTTCAAGCTGTACAAGCATAACCAGATATTCATCATGGCACTGGGCACCTGAGAGGAAGTGGCAGGTGAATAGAATCTGGCTGGGGTAGGCACCAGGTTCATTTTGAAAGACTTGCTGTGCCTTCTTGGGGATACCTTTGGGATCCACACAATCTTACTGTTTTAATCTTAGGTGACTTCTCTTTACAACTCTGCTATCAACAAGAAGAAAGATGTATTTTTGAATACTTAGTGCATTTGTTAATTGTGTTCCAGTGTTCCCATTTGTCTCGTTTCAGTATTGTTCTTAACCATTGTTTGAACTTTGTTCCATTAGGACCACAATATATGTTTTCTCTTTAATCACGACAGCCCAATGGCGGGAATGAAAAGTAATGAAGGAAGCATGTATGTGCAGAGAACAGCTATGGGGTTTATATAGTTTTAAAGCTATATAATTTCAAATATGTTCTAAAGAATAGTCATTAATCCCAAACTATAGCTTTTTCATGTGATCTCAAAAAGCTTGGAATTTTGTTTAAATTTAAATCATGACTTTTTATGTGTGTTTACAATTGTTTTATTCATATTGTTTTTATTATGCTTTTATGCTAGTTTTATTTATTTTATAAGCCACCTTGAGTTTTGCAAGGGAGAAAGGCAGCTAACAAATATTTTAAATAAATAAAGGCTAGAGTGATACCAAAGTCTAAAATACATCAGACAGGATTTTTCCACTATATTTCACTTCACAATATGTATCTTGTAATTAAGCATTGCAGTTGTTTTCATTTTATAGGGTTGGATATATGCCTTGGAAAGCTGTGATACACATCAGTTTCTTTAGACATCTGTTTGAACTGGAAATACATTATAATTCTGATTCACATGAAAAGTAAAGTAATGTGAAGCAGTTGCCCTCTAAATCTGAGACATCGTGAACCATTTGCTAGCTTAGTCCCTGGACCAAACAATGTTGTGGTGTTAATCCTATCTAAAGTGAAGGTATGACTGAAGTGATTAAGGCACCAAATAAGTGACCTTTATATTGGAGCAAGAATGCTAACTTCCACCTTGTGCCAGGGCAGAATCATTGCTCTGCTCTCTGACATGAATGAGAAAGTACTGTGAGATGTGACCAGAATCCTAACATTTATAAAAATCTTTTCACAGGAAGAAGCTGAGGAGATAAGCTGTGTTGTACTACATGTTTCCCTTGTTATCTGCCCTGGTCTGTTTTCCCTGTCGCCAGTTAGGTGGTTGACTTACTGGGTGTAGGGACTTGCCTGTTTGCAACATTCACTGACATCTGGGATGATTTAATGTGATTTTAAATGATCTATTTGGTGCTGCTGTTGGGTGTACAGCATTTATGGGTGAGCAAACCCATCCTTTTGACTATACCATGCTTGCATTACAGTTTTTGATTCTATAAATACGTACTTATACATGGCTAATGCATAATTTGTGCTGATTTGATTGCATCAGAGTGCCATCTTTTATGTGCTCGATTGAAAATTTGAACATGTAGACTTGTGTCTACAGTCTATATTTAGCTATCAGCTACCTTCCATAGGAAAATGCAAAGTTTTAAGAAACTGTTCCTTTTTCTTTTGTATGTCTTTTTATCATAAGAGGAAGAGCAAGAAATTTGAGGTCATGTGCTAAACTTGTGTCTAAATGTCCCTTCTCCAAATAATAATCATTTGGAAGGATGAGAAGCTATGGGTTCGTTTGGGGTTTCTTGCCCCTGGCATTAGGGTAGTATAGAATGGCATGAGAGATCTTTTCTATATTCTACAGTTTGCAATATGGAGTATTTTGGCAAGTTGATTCCTTCTTCAGTTACTTCTATATACAATTTGCTTTGGTGATTGCTTCCTTTTTCTCTTTGATAGGGAAGTTGTCCACAGGGAAAATGCTCGCTCTCTGGTGAGTCTTATATTTGATATTAATATCTTATGTTTTATAACCAGTGTAACAATAAAATATAATATTAATACACAAATATTAAATAGACTTTATAGGTTATCAAGACAACTGGAGGGGAGGAAGGGAAGATGGATAAAGGCATCAGAAACCTACAAAGCAGTGATTCAAATTTCTCAGTTAGGCAGTAGCTTCTTAAAATGTCTGTTAGCAATTATATATATTCATTTTACTACAGCAGCTAGAATACTTTTAGCACAAAAATGGAAGTTACAGGAAACTCCACCTAGATCAGAACTGATGAGTAAAATCCTGGATGCGGCAGAATTAGACTATTTATCTCAGCTGTTGGCAGGGAAGTCGAAGGAAGATGCAAGAAAATGTTGGGAGCAACTGTGTGTCTGGCTAGACATGCAGGACACTGTGGTGTGAACTCATATTCTTATTTTATCCTCTAAGATATCTATTAAATATGGAAGGCGATTTTTTTTAGTTGAATAGGCATATTTAGAATTTTCTTACAATCTGTACAAGAATTTACACAGATTATGTAGAGAAGTGTAAAATGAACAAAAATGTGTTACTGTAATTTTATAGAGACAATATAACCTCATGCAGACTGTACGATGTGTATTGCTAAACTGTCATCTTCTTTGTTTTTTCCTTTTGTATTCCCGTCTTTTGTTATCTCTATTCCCTTTTCCCCTCACTTTGAAAATTAATAAAAAAATTAAACTGGAAAAACAATTATATATAGAAAAATTATGCTAGAATAGATTATCCAAACGTTTTTCAGGAACAGTCCACAAACAGGATTACAGATGCCTGTGGAATGCTTCTTGCAAATTGTAAAAGGAAAAGTCATATGAACTTATATTGGGTTGAATTAGCCTTCTGCATGTATGTGTTTCTGTGATCACCTTAACAAGTCACTGTACAAATGGAAGAATGTAATCAGACCCAGTCCTTAGGATCTCTTTCAAGGAGCCTAGATGTTGGGTTTTTGTATTTTTTTTAAACTGTAGATTATATCTGTTTCAAGTAGAATTTCTAGGGAGCTGTCCCGCCCCAAGCCCCCTTGAAATATGGGAAATATGTCTTGTTTATCTAGATAAATACCATATATACTAACAGTACTATCTTAAACAGAGCGATATCCTTTTACATCCTTTGACTTTAGTGGAATTAGAAAGACATAACTCTCTGATTAGTATCTCAGTGTGAAAGTCTGTGCCCTCCTGCCCAGCTCTACTGTTTGAATGGGGGGGGGGGGGGAATTGTTCAGTGGACAGCAGGTGAAAATAGGTTAACTGTTATGCTTTGTGCAAAGACCACTTTCAAATACTCGAACGTGGAAACAGATGTTTGGTTGGTGATTTACTCAACACAGATGTCAGACATCTCTGTGGAAACATGCAATTTATTTTATGTTTAATTTGACCATCCTCACAAAAGTGTTGAGGAAGGTTGAAATTTTTCCCTAGAGGTATAAATAGGGTGATTTGGAGGGCCAGGGTGCTGGACTATGACCTGGAACAACTAGGTTCAAATCCTTGCTCTGCCATGGAAACTCACTGGGTTACCTTGGGCCTGTTACAGTCTCTCAGCCCAACCTACCGTTCAGGGTTGTTCTTGTGGGGATAAAGTGAAGGAGGGGAAGAACTCTGAGACAGGCTGCTCAGGACCTTGCTGGGAAGAAACGCAGAATATAAATAAAAAATAGAAGCTTGGGTGGGATATGGTAGTGGAATTTTTAAGTAAGATCTGATCTTATTTTAATGCATTCCGATAATCTGCTTTTCATGATGGCTCTTAATCATGCCAGTCTGACTTGAGGCTGGCTTATACTGAGATGCAGAGATTCTACAAAATGGAACATTTTTGCTGTAACATTCCAGATTTTTTTTCCAGCGGTGTGTTTCTAGGGGGGGGGGGTGTCTAAATAAGAAAATGCAACTACCAATACAATGTTAAGCCATTTGGCAGTTTCAAAGCTGTAATTAATGTTTTTAGGTGATTAAATGTAGAAAATGTTTGAGAGAGTACAACTCTGTCTTATTTATGGCCAAGCTGGGGGTGAGGGATGGCATAAATCTACGGATAAATGTAACAATTTAAAAATCAACAATTTAACAATGTAACAATTTAAAAATCAAGTTAATAGTTCTTCTGACTGGTTATGCAGGTTCAATCCAAACCAACTCTGTGTTTCTTATTTACATCTCTTATTGCATGGTAAAAGGGATAATTTAATCACCAACCTGATATGAAGTTAAGTAATAAAAAATGATGCCACAGAGAATAACAATGAAACTGAGGTGCCCCAGTGACCTCCATGGAAGAGAGTTAAATTTTTTTTAACAAATGAGTGGACCACTGTCGTACACAGTTCTTTAAGTGTGCTAAACTTACTAAGTCGAGTTTTGAGCACATTCAGCATTTTTTCTTAAACAATACAAGGGAAGTATGTATTCCATTTCTTTAATTTTTAAAATAATTGTCTCAATAAAAATTAATTCCCACATAAAGCTTTGGATTTATGTAACTTTTAAGCTTCACTTAATTCCACCCCATCAGATACTTCTGTTGAAATATTTGTTCCTTTTGCATCATAAAATTAACATGGCAGTACTCTTTCAATTGTTTTTAGGACACTTGCAATTCAAATATTTCCAGAAAACCCACATGACTGAAAACAAAAATATTCTTGTAGAGTATCTTAATAGTAAGAAAACTTATAGATTATGCATTGTGCCGCGATTTTCTGCAACTGTCTCATGCCTTTTTTGGCGGGGTTTATAACAGTCTGAGCCCCTTGTTACTTAGGCCTGCCATATTTTAAATGAAGTGGTTTCTGCTTTACAGGTATTTCCCGATGCCTGGAACCAGTTTATGCCAGTAGCAGAAAGCATTTGTAAGTATGCAACTTACAAAGTCAGTTAAATTAAATTTCTGCACTGTATTAAGGTGAGGAAAGGATTCCTACAGTCTTAGTCCATAATTTATCTGGCAAGCATGTTTAACATAGTTACGGTTATCTGTGCCAAGAGTAGCTGAATCCTTGAATGGCACAAATTAAATAAATGTATCTACTTATTTTTCTTAATTTAGTTACCAATGGAAACGGTAGGATACTGACAGTACTGAAAGCCCCAACCAGTCAGGCTTAGTCCCCTTCATCTTTTGCGGTCTCCTGCTTCCAGTCTTCATCGCTGTAAAGACTTGTGGTTTTCTAAGAAATTTATTTGGGGTGATCATAAAATCACTTGAATGCTCACAAACCTGTCTCTAAGTTAAGGCTTTCTTGAAATTAGGACTCTGAAGGTGTTTAAAATAATTCTTCATTTGTTGTGATATGTTAATAGTAATAGGTTAAATGTAGTACTACAATCAATATGTTTCAGTAGCTGATAACATTAATGCCTTTAGAGTAATCATATTTTCAGTTTGTTGTCGTTTTTTGCTGTCAAGTCACAGTTTGACTCATGGTGACCCTGGAGGGTTTTAAAGACAAGAGATATTCAGAGGTGGTTTCCCCCGCCTGACTCTGTGTCATGACCCTGGTATTCCTTGGTGGAATACTAGCCTGGGCCAACCCTGGTTAGCTCCCGAGATCTGACGAAGTCAGGCTAGCCTAGGTTCAGTTAGAAGAGCTTAATAGAGACAAATCACACAGTATTTTCATGGGCATCTCCTACTTCACTGCACCCATTTCCATGTATTCTAAAAAAGGGCAACTGTTTAGAAAATTACTGGAATAAGACATATCATTTATTAGTTTAAGTTGCAAGAGTACCTTATATATGGTTAAGAGATTGCATACCTTTTCATATAAGCAATCAGTGGGAGGCACATAAGATTTTTCCCAGTATAAGGCAAAAAGAATTTCGCCACCAGGAGTAGAAGTGAAATCTGTTCCATATTCAAGATTGGGAGGTTTTGTGTATCAGTATTTTCTAAAAGAATCAAGGAGTCATAAGGGACATCATAATGTGCAATTGATTCCATATGTCTTAAAATCTTGTCCCCAAATAAACTGACTTTCAGACATGACCACCAGCAGGGCAAAATACTACCTGGGATTCCACAGTCTAAATGCAGGTTTAACATTAGGCACGTCCTCAGAATGCTCCATCTCACTGTGATTATTGGCATATAAAAATACAAGAATTACCTACTTTGTGCTCTTTGTATATATCTGTGCAGAAATCCAATTTAATTTCTGGAGGAGCAACATGAGTTGTAGGGAGTTCCTGGTGATAAGGCAGATGAGGGAGGGAGGGAGGAGACCATGGCTCAGTGGCAGAGCATTTGTTTGACATGCAGAAGTCCCAGGTTCAGTCCACAGCATCTCCAGGTAGCAGGTGATGTATAAGACCTCTTCCTGAAATCCCTGGAGAGCCACTGCCAGTCTTAATGGACATTACTGAACTTGATGGGACCATTTGTATGATTCAGTATTAGGCAGCTTCATGTGTAACAATTACAGGGAAAGATGAATACTGAGGCAGTGTTATCTGGTTGCTTCTGTGGGGAAACCAGCCCCATAGGGAAATTTAGCACTGCAGTTCTCTATGGCACAGCTAAAACAGTCATGCTTATTGTCCATTTGGAATGCTCTAGCTTGATCTCAGTCATTGCCTCTTCTGCATATGGGTAGGTGAGAGTTTATTTGAGCTGAGTGACTGAGATTCCTTGGGGTGCTGTTCTTAAAGGTGAATTATCATAACTACGGTAGCTTAAAGTCTGATTTTGGTTTTAATGTTGGCTTGATTACATTCTGCATCTTCCAAACCTGTGGTCTTTCAGTCACTCAGGTGCCTAGCCAGGATAATTTCAGAAATATGTTCTCCTTGGATTGTTGAGTGCCTGAAATTAGGCTCCTGATTAGGGGTCCTTCTAGTACAACGCATAAACCCATGTGCTGTCATAAGGAAGTTAAAAATACTGTGAGGGCAATTCATTAGTAATCTAACAGGCAAGTAAGTACAAAATCGCACTGCTAACAAGTTTCCTGCAAGTGGCAAATTAATTATTTTCTTCTTTCTTGCTCTCCAGAATAAATGGCTCCCGTGTCTTCACTGTCCGTTATTTCAGAACTACCACAGCATGCAGTGAGTAGCTGAGAAGCCTGCTTCTAGTAAAGGAAGGCTGCAAATTCAGTTCCTGCTTAAGTATAGGTAGTCTTGAACCCCTCGTAAACTTGCCTTCACATTCTTGGTCTAAACTGTTGTTCAGTGGTAATATAAGACTGAGGGGATGGATGCAACATTTAGGGGGAGGACAGTTTTCAAAAATGCTTCCTTCCCACTGCAGGTCCCACACGGAGCCCAGTGTGCTTCCTAGGGGTACCCTGAACTGTGGGTGCATCTTTACAGATGACACTGTGGGCTGCAGTGAAGTGAGAAGGAAAGTTCTGTTCTGCATGAAATAATTTGGATGGAACACTAATTTTTTTTAAAAAAAATCATATTGTTCCTTGTTTGCCAATGTGGAATATTAGTTAGTGTATGGGGACTAAGGAGATCTGGGTTCACGTTCCCATGGTCTCTCAGCCTCTTTTTCTCTGAGGATAAAAGTAAAGGAACGCTGAGCTCCTGGGAAAGAGAGAAAAAGAAGGAAATAACTGGGTAGACTGCTGTTTTCCCCTGCATAGTTTAATGAATCTATGGACTTGGCAGCATAGTATTTGGACTGGACTTTAGCATTTTATGAGCTTTCCTGTGTTTCAGATTTTTATTTTTATACCATCAGCATGTATGACACTTTGTAGAATAAATAGTATAAAAGTGTAGTTCCCTCCAGTGATGAGCTTACAGTATAAACCTTGAGAATGCAGGAGACATTGGAGGAAAAAGAGAGAAACAGGCTGAATATGTTCAAATAGTTAGCATATTTATGCTTTGTTTCAGCTGGACTGAGAACTAAGTTACTAAACCAAACACTCCATGGAATGGGTGGTGTTGAGTCTGGGTGAACAAAGGGAACAGTGGTACAATGTAGGTGTACTAGGAGGGGATTCTAATGCATGAGAAGGCAGCAAGGCTGGAGTCATTTAAGTTAGCATATGCTTTTACTTTGTGATTCTTCCATGGCCATCCCTTTCTCGTAATGGCCTATATGTTCCAGAACCAGAAAGGAAAGTCTTGTTCTATCCTAAATATGTTTGTATCTTCTGCAGGGGAAGAAGTTGTTACAGTGAACACACCGGCATTTGCAGAATCCGTCACAGAGGGGGATGTCAGGTGGGAGAAAGGTAAGAGCCTGCTTCTTCACCCTGAGTCCATTTTTGTATAGTCTCTGTGGAGGCCCTCAAGTCCTAACTGGGAAAACCACTGGATACTTTTATTCTATAGGTTAAAAATTGCCCGAAGCATATTAGTTGTAACATGGTTAGTGGCCTTTAAAAGGACTCAGCCCACAAGGCTTGTCTGTACAACTCATTGTTGTGATCTTACAGGTTCACATTGAAAGAATTTAGGGGTGCTTTGAAGCACCCTGTGGGCTAGAAGGAAATGGTGAAACTCTGGCTTCTGCACTTACTGCTGGGTTTTTGTTTTGTTTGTTTTACTGTTTAGCTGTGGGAGACACGGTAGCAGAGGATGAAGTGGTGTGTGAGATAGAAACAGACAAGGTAAATGTCCTGTTTATCTATTACTTTATGCTCCCCAGCATGAGGCAGATACTGATGGTCATAAAACACAGGCCAAGACAGTCAAATGACCCCAAACAGTTTAACACTCTTTTGCTAAGAATAAACACTGTTGCTTTCTCTTGAACCTGCTTGGAGCTGGCATGTCCTCCATCATTCACAGATTGACAGTAAATCCATCTTTGTACTGGAAAAAGCCATTACGCATTGTGCCAACTGTCCTCCTTCACAGGCTCTGGAGCTCTGAATTGCTCTTAACTATTTTTGTGTCCCATTCCTTTATGGGATTAATTAGTTGGCTGAAAATATGTAGGTATGGTACATGCACAATGTTTTCCTGCCTTGTCTTCAATGAACAGTTTAACATGCCATTCACTCTTGTTCAAGGGCTAGTGTCCCATTTTCATACTTATGTCCTTCCCATGTTGAGTGGAGAATTCATTGCCTTCCATCTGCAGACATCTGTGCAGGTTCCAGCTCCGGCAGCTGGTGTAATTGAAGCACTTCTTGTCCCTGATGGGGGGAAAGTCGAAGGAGGAACACCTCTGTTCAAACTCAGGAAAAGCGGAGGTAAATGAGAAACATCCAATTAAATGGGTCATTTTCTATGCCATCTGTTGGGACTGCAAGAGACTGAGATACTAACAAACATTTTAAGTCAGGTGGTCATAATGGATTCTGTAATAAGAAAGAAAAGTCTGCAGTGATCCAGATTCTGTAACTGATCCAGATTCTGTATTATACAGTTGATTGGGCAGCAGTTATAGCAGCAAACATTGGCAGTCTTCTGTGAGTGTGTTGAGAGGCACAAAAGGAGCAGATGCGGGGGGAGGGGGGAGGGGAAGCTTTCTGTCTATAAATCTATCTTGACTTCCAGGTGCTTGGATTTTAAGGGAACAAATGTTCTCTATATTCTTCTGATCAATGACTATTGTTTTGTGACCAAAAGCATTTTGTAAGTAGCTCTTGGCCTGTGGCTCTTAGCCTTGGGCTGTGTAAGGACCAGGAACCCGGATCCCTATTTTCCTTGTGTTCCCAATAAGGTAAGTAGACCCTCCAGAAGGAGAGCCACATAAAAAAACAGGACTTAAAAGGGGACTATATTTTTAAAAAAGCTATCAAGAAGGTAGAATGCCAGCAGGGGGGTGGGGGCTTTCCAGTGTTTTGCACTGTGTCACATGTATGACTATCTGCCCACAGGACAGAAGTCTTGGGTGTGTGCTCGATGCAAGGAGCTCCTGGTTCTCAGGGAACGAGTTCATACCCTTGAGGCCAAGGTGACTGACCTGGAGAAGCAGAGACAGTCAGTTAGGCACTCGGAGAAGACTCTCGGGGACGTATTAGATGAGTCCCACTCTGAACATGGCAGCCCTGTTGCTGCCAGGGAGCATGATGGTCGAGAAGGAACAAGGCACCGTTCCCTCTCGACCAAGGGGAATGCGCCCTCAGAAGGGACCTCTTCTTCAGTTGGTGAGCAGGTATCCTTTCACGCCAAGGAACCATCCCTGGGTAGGGAGAGAGGGAGGGTCTTGGTAGTTGGTGATTCGATCCTTAGGCAAGTAGACAGCTGGATGGCAAAACTGCGTACTGACCGTATGGTGACTTGCCTGCCTGGTGCGAAGGTAGCAGACATTACGCGTGTTATAGATAGTCTGATAGACAGTGCTGGGGAGGAGCCAGTGGTCGTGGTGCATGTTGGCACCAATGATGTGGGGAAATGCAGTCGTGAAGTCCTAGAGGAAAAATTTAGTCTGCTAGGCAGGAGAAGGCCAGGACCTCCAAGGTAGCCTTCTCAGAAGTGCTACCTGTTCTACGTGCAGGGCTGGAGAGACAGGCACAAATTAGAAGTCTCAACGTGTGGATGAGATGATGATGTAGGGAGGAAGGGTTTAAGTTTGTTAGGCACTGGGATGCTTTCTGAAACAAGTGGGAGCTGTACAAAAGAGTGTCTCCACTTGTCCCCAGATGGAACCAGGCTGCTGGCGCTTAAAATAAAAAAGGTGGCAGAGCAGTTTTTAAACTAAATCTTGGAGGAAAGCCAACAGGAGATGAAATGTCTCTGGTTCGGGAGGACTCATCTCAAAGAGATGAAGGGTTAGCTGTTACTTTTCTACCGGGTAATGGATCAGAGTTGTCCATTGAGATGGTGACAAACAGTATGAACTTTCTGCCAAACTCTCAAGGCAGCAGGAGGAAGGTTGCAGGCCTAACTTGCCTGGGAAATTATAGATGTTTGTATACAAATGCTAGAAGTGTTCAAAGTAAAATTGGTGAGTTAGAATGTTTAGTGTTGGGGGAAAACATAGATATTGTGGGAATTTCAGAAACTTGGTGGAATGAGGAGAATCAGTGGGACACGGTGATTCCTGGATATAAGTTATATTAGAAGGATAGGGAGGGAAGGGTTGGAGGTGGGGTGGCTCTGTATGTCAGAGAGGATATACAGTCCTGTAAGAATGAGGTCAGAGAATTAGATTCCCTTCTAGAAATGCTTTGGTTCGAAATAGAGGGCCCAAAAGGAAATTTAACTATGGGAGTTTAACGCCCACCAAATCAAAAGATAGAGGACGATTATTATATGATGGAAGGATTAAAGATAGTGGCTATATGTAAAAACTGTGTCATAATAGGTGATTTTAACTACCCACAGATTGATTGGGTCAATATGTGTTCTGGTCGAGAGAAAGAGATTGAGTTTCTAGACTGTGCTATGGAGCAGATGGTCACAAAATCTACCAGGGGTGGGGCAATCCTGGATTTGGTCCTAAGTAATGCCCAAGACTTGGTGAGAGGTGTAAAAGTGATTGCACCGCTTGGGAGCACTGACCATAACGTTATTGATTTCACCATTTGTATAAATAGGGAGTTGCCCCAAAAGACCAGCACAACCACGTTTAACTTTAAAAGGGGTAAATTCTCTGAGATGAGGCATGTGAAGAGGAAACTGAAAGGAGAGGTAAATACAGTCAAAACCCTTGGGGAAGCTTGGAGGCTATTTAAACTACAATCCTAGAAGCTCAGATAAAATACATACCACAAGTTAGGAAAGCCACAAACAGGTATAAGAAAAGGCCTGCATGGTTAACAAACAAGGTAATGGAAGCTGTAAAAGGTAAGAAAGATTCCTTTAAGCTGTGGAAAGCTAGTTCAAGTGAGATTAATAAAAGGGAACACAGGCTGTGGCAAATCAAATACAAGACTGTGATGAGGCAGGCAAAAAGGGACTATGAGGAGTATATTGCAAAAAACATAAAGACCAACAATAAAAATTCCTTCAAATGTATTAGAAGCAGGAAAACAGGCAGGGAGGCAGTGGGGCCCTTGGATGACCAAGGGGTAAAAGGATTACTGAAGGAGGATAGGGAAATGGCTGAGAAGCTGAATGCATTTTTTGTCTCCATCTTCACTGTGGAAGATGAGAAGTGTTTGTCCGCTCCAGAACCACTAATTTTGGAAGGGGTGTTGAAAGACCTGAGTCAGAGAGGAGGTCCTACAACTGATTGACAAATTAAAAACTAATAAGTCACCAGGTCCGGATGGCATACATCCAAGAGTTCTGAAAGAACTCAAAGTTGAACTTCTAGATCTCCTGACAAAAATATGTCATCTTTCATTGAAATCTGCCTCCGTTCCTGAGGACTGGAAGGTAGCAAATGTCACCCCCATCTTTAAAAAGATGGTTCCAGAGGAGATCCAGGAAATTACAGGTCAGTCAGTCTGACTTCAATACCGGAAAAGTTGGTAGAAACCATTATCAAGGACAGAATGAGTAGGCATATTGATGAACACAAGTTATTGAGGAAGACTCAGCATGGTTCTGTAAGGGAAG
The DNA here is from genome assembly GCF_032191835.1 of Heteronotia binoei. Lineage (NCBI taxonomy): Eukaryota > Metazoa > Chordata > Lepidosauria > Squamata > Gekkonidae > Heteronotia > Heteronotia binoei. The sequence goes on along the minus strand of NC_083243.1, from coordinate 53,231,148 downwards.
ATCTTGCCTCACTAACCTGTTACAGTTCTTTGAGAGGGTGAACAAACATGTGGACAAAGGGGGCCCAATAGATGTTGTTTACCTTGTTTCCAGAAAGCTTTTGATAAAGTTCCTCATCAAAGGCTCCTTAGTAAGCTTGAGAGTCATGGAGTGAAAGGACAGGATCAAAAACTGACTAATTAATAGGAAACAGAGAGTGAGTATAAATGGGCAGTCTTCACAGTGGAGAACGGTAAGCAGTGGGGTGCCACAGGGCTCAGTACTGGGACCCATGCTCTTTAACTTGTTCATTAATGATTTGAAGTTGGGAGTAAGCAGTGAAGTGGCCAAGTTTGCAGATGACACTAAATTGTTCAGGGTGGTGAGAACCAGAGAGGATTGTGAGGCACTCCAAAGGGATCTGTTGAGGCTGGGTGAGTGGGCGTCAATGTGGCCAAGTGCAAAGTAATGCACATTGAGGCCAAAAATCCCAGCTACAAATGCAAGTTGATGGGGTGTGAACTGGCAGAGACTGACCAAGAGAGAGATCTTGGGGTCATGGTAGATAACTCAATGAAAATGTCAAGACAGTGTGCGGTTGCAATAAAAAAGGCCAATGCCATGCTGGGAATTATTAGGAAGGGAATTGAAAACAAATCAGCCAGTATCATAATGGCCCTGTATAAATCGATGGTGCGGTCTCATTTGGAATACTGTGTACAATTTTGGTCACCGCACCTCAAAAAGGATATTATAGCGTTGGAAAAAGTCCAGAAAAGGGCAACTAGAATGATTAAAGGTTTGGAACACTTTCCCTATGAAGAAAGGTTAAAACGCTTGGGGCTCTTTAGCTTGGAGAAATGTCGACTGCGGGGTGACATGATAGAAATTTACAAGATTATGCATGGGATGGAGAAAGTAGAGAAAGTACTTTTCTCCCTTTCTCACAATACAAGAACTCGTGGGCATTCAATGAAATTCCTGAGCAGTCAGGTTAAAACAGATTAAAGGAAGTACTTCACCCAAAGGGTGATTAACATGTGGAATTCACTGCCACAGGAGGTGGTGGCGGCTACAAGCATAGCCAGCTTGAAGAGGGGATTGGATAAAAATATGGAGCTGAGGTCCATCAGTGGCTATTAGCCACAGTATATTACTGGAACTGTCTGGGGCAGTGATGCTCTGTATTCTTGGTGCTTGGGGGGGGGGGGCAAAGTGGAAGGGCTTCTGGACCCACTTGTGAACCTCCTGATGACACTTGGGTTTTGTTTTTTTGCCACTGTGTGACACAGAGTGTTGGATTGGATGGGCCATTGGCCTGATCCAACATGGCTTCTCTCATGTTCTTATGTAAGTAGCCAAGCATTAGATATAATAGTGAATTGAATATAGGAAGGGAATTGAAAACAAATAGATATAACCCTTAACTGCTGTTTTCCTAAAGATGACCTAGGTCTCCAGTCTTTTGAAGCTGTTGGCATATGTAGAATGCTGAAACAGGGAAATGGGTTCATCCACAAAATGGTAGCTGTAGGTGGCAGAGCCCACCATAAAATGCCAGAGAATAGCGTTGTCAGGTGTGGCTTAGTACATTCCTGGGGGTTTGAGAACAGTGCCTGGGGCAGGAGCTCAGATGCCAATTCTGCCATTTCTTCCAGGGGGACTGATCTAGAGACTAGTTGTGATTCTGGGAGTTTTCCACTTCCCAACTGGAGGTTGGTAATGATATCACAAAGTGAGGTTATACATATCTCTAACAGTAGCTCTTCAGTGCTTCAGGCAGAAGCTCTGCTTTAGAGGATTTTTTTTAATAGGAACATGAAGTTTTTAAAATACTGTCTTTCACACACAGCTTACTTTCAGTCACACAGTGAAGATCCTTGTACTGTAGTGGAAGCTTCTACCAAAGCAACATTTTTAAAACTCTACGTAGCCAATGAAACCCTGCTAAGCAAAAGCCCCATCTGGCCCTGCCCACTTTCTAAAAGCACTCAGTGGGCACCAGGAAGATGAGGAAAAGTAAAATAGCCATGAATTCAAACCACTAGAAACTCAGGTCTAAGTAGGGTAAAAGAAACCTGACACAAGGGCTGATTTGACTATAACCTCTGTGTACATAATACTATTTTGAGGTACCAGCCAATAATACTATAATTTTTATATTAATATGGGCAGGGCTTTTTTTTTTTTTTTTTTTAAACAGGAACGCAGTTCCGGCTGGATTGGCATCAAGGGGTGTGGCCTAATAAGCAAATAATTTCCTGCTGGGCTGTTTTCTACAAAAAAGCTCTGTGTGAAACCATGGCAATGACAGGGGTGTGGCCTGATGTGCAAATGAGTTCCTGCTGGGCTTTTTCTACAAGGTCCAAAGAAGTGCTTTCTTACAGCCTGCTCCAGTAATCTGAAGAAATGTGCCTTTGGTTTCTTCCTGCATTTGTAACTGTGCTACTTTCTGTCCTTCAGCTGCCCCTGCAAAGGCAAAACCAGCAGCAGCAGCTCCTTCAGCCCCTGCCCCTGAGCCTGCAACTCCTGCTGCTGCACCTCCCCCTGCAGCACCAATTCCCACAACGATGCCTCCAGTGCCCCCTGTGCCAACACAGCCTATGTATGCTAAACCAGGTGAGTCCTAACAGATTTGAGTCTCCCTTAGTTACTCACTCCCATCTGTCTTACTAGCTAGAGAATCTGAGCAGAAGGCAGCAGAAGTAACTATATGTGCTGGTTCAGCAGCTTCTCTCTGAGTGCTATATGAGCTTCAGGCATCCCAAACAATTCTTCCAGCTCTTCCGCAGATTGGTTTTAGCCTTAATCTCACTTTCTGGTGCATGGAACCCTATTCTTTCAAGCCCTTGACACCTTTTTTCATTTACTTTCAGTGTCCGCGATAAAGCCATCTACAGTTCCACCGAGTGCTCCTGCTGTGGAACCTGGGACCGGCAAAGGTGCCAGATCGGAACAGAGGGTAATTGGAGGCTTTTCTGAGTTGCCAGCAGAGGGTGGTGGGAATTGGGCGGATGGCCGCCTCTTGAGTATGGTGGTGCAGAAGTAATACCCTGTGGTTGGGACTAACTAGAGGGATGGATCTCGAGCCTGAGAAAGATGACAAGAAAGCTTCCAGTCAAGTTATGATTCATGACCACTAAGAAGTGACTTGGTTCATGAGCTCTGCCTTTGCTACTTGGTGTCTTCTGCAGTAGCAGTGGTCAGTAACATAATCCCAAGGTTATGCGACTAGGCTGGTAATAGTGCTGCTTATGTTAGTGCTGGAACTGTGGTGTGCTTTGCAACTCCTGCTGCAAGCTTGCTCAGTGATCCAGCCCAGGAACCTCTTTTGATGTCTGTCCGTTTGATTTTAAATTCCTTCAACATTATTTGGTTTGATGTTCTCAGCTGAGCACTCTTTAGGCTTGCAAGTAGAATTAACAACTCTGGGTCAGGAGATTTGAGAGCAGAGC